>NC_065580.1:141686740-142333407 GCF_024542745.1 Macaca thibetana thibetana
GTGGGCCACCGTGCCCGGCCAATATGGGCTACCTCTTACCAAGGCTGATGTAACTCCCACCATGGTGGAGCGTCCAGCCTGCCAGCACTGGAGACCAACACTTAGTCTTGGGGATACCAGCTACCACCAGGTTGAGTGCATCAGATCCCCTTTACCTTGGAATGGGCATCAATTTGTTCTTACCAGAAATGATATATACTCTAAATGAGCTTGTCTTCCCCAACTACTTTGCCTCCAGCAGTACCACCATCTGAGAGCTTACAGGGTGCTTTATCCATTGACATACCTGAAACTAAGGAACCCATTGATAACCAAGGAGGTGTGACAGTGAACTCGAAGCTACAAAATTAATGGTGCATACTCATCATCCAGAAGCAGCTAGCCAGATAGGACTTTGGAATGGCCTGTTGAAGACTGGGCTAAATTGCCGACTAAGATGTAATGCCTTGCAAAGTTGGGAGCAGTTCTTCAGGATATGGTATATGCACTGATATGCATTGGGCCAAAATGGATATATAGTATTGTGTCTCCAGTAGAACTACGTGCATACAGGAGTAGCCTCTATTACTATCACACCCAGCCACTCACCTGTAGAATTTGTGCCTCCTAGCTCTGAAATCTGGAGCCAGCTGGGTTATGATTCTCATTTCCAGGAAGAACATTTCCTTTAGGAGACATTAAATTGTTCCACTGAACTGAAAACAGAACACCACCAGGCCACTTTGAGTTTCTTGTGCCAGCAGGTCCGTAGGCAAAGAAAGGAGTCGTTATAGAGATGCCCACAATTCCTGCCACACACACAACATAAATACAAAATCATATACCCAGTCAGCTGCATTCAGTAATCTGCCTTCCTGGATCCTTTAGGCACTTCAGTGTAGGAATGGGGACAGGGGTGGGGAGGAGAGACTGTTTTAGACAAGAAAAATACAGTGCGTAGCAATGTAATGGCTCTTAGAGATGACTTGGAACACTGGAAGGAAATATGAGGATGTATCTGGAGGAGTAAGTTCTGAGACTATGATGTCATCAAGGAGGACTATAGGTTAGAGGGCCAGCCAGTGATAAAGGAGCAAAGATTGGACTTGACGGTGCCGTAGGAGGAAAAAAATATATATATATGGAGCAAAGACACAGTCAAGTGGATTACTGAGAAGACTCATGGGGAAGTAGAAAATGGCAACCACAGCAAGATCAAACCCCAAAAGGAATGGAGCATTAGTCAGGGCCTAGAAGGTAATTCGGGATACCACGTAATCAGAGGCTCTGTAGCAGGTAGCAGTTCCTTTTGTGGGCTTTTCTCTTGTTGGGCTGTACCACAGACTTGCCCAGAACTTTTAGAGTCATGTCACAGCATTCAAGGTTTCAGTTACTGTTTTATAAAAGGTGAAGTTATGCTTGATCCAATCATTGAAGCCTTAATACAATAACACTTTGACAGCAAAAACGCCTCAAATTTCTTCACCGTCGCTAATCTGAAAACTCCCTGGAAACATAAGGCAAACTCAGAATTTTGTAACTATTTAGTGTTGGAAAGAACGTCTGTTGCCTATAGATCAAATATTTGAAAATACTACCTATTCAACTGGCAATACATACATAATCAGCATCTCAAGAGACAACCTCTTGGTTTTGTGAAGCCATTTATTCTTGATCCTGTCTCCACCCTCGTTTCATTCAGCTCCTCTGCCACAGACAATCACTATTTTTATTGTAACTATTAAAATTATTGTCATTAAGAAAAATAGAAGGAATATATAAGTATCTGAGCAGGGCGGTATAAAAGGAAATTCGTCCCTTTTTCCCCACCCCGCGCACCTCCTCAGAGCGGACAAGCTGAGGACCACGACCCCCAAACCCGGGATTAGAGCCCTACACAGGAATGCTAAGTCCTCCCGCGATCCTAGAGAGGACCGCGAAGGGGAGCGCAGCTCCGGAAGGCGGGTGTGACGCACTTCCGGCTTCTGTGACGCTTTCCCTGGGTTCTGACGTCCAGGGGACCTAGATCTGAGTCCAGCGCTCCTGGTCCCCAAAGTCACAACCGGTTCTATCCCAGCACCCCAGACGTCTCCGGGCGGGGACAGAGTTGGGCGTGCACGGCTGTGTCCTGCAATCCGCTCGCCACGACCGCCCCGGACAGAGTGGAAGCGGGTCCGTGCCCCTGTCCCTCGCGTCAGCCTCGGCGGTGGCAAGCGCTGTCCCTCAGCAGAGGCGTCCCTGGATACAGGTGGGAAGGGAACGAAGTTTTGGTTTCCGGATTGGAATGAGACATTCCTGGGACTGGGGAGAGGCGGTCTGCGTGTCCCTTCTGGACCCCGAGTCCTGGTTTTTTACCCTAAAGACGCGCGGACAAAATGACCCCAGTCAGATATCTCTGCTCCCCAGTTGTCCCCACTGGTTTTTCTTGTGGTGGGGAGTTTTTGGTTTCCTATGTACCCCAAGTTGTAAAATTCGGGCGATCTTACATGATACCGAGTGCCATTGGCGTTATAATTTTTTTTATTCAGATGGGCTTGTTAAGCCAGTGTCCGCGGATGATATGTTCACCCTCAAACCCACCACCATTATGGTGGTGATTAGAGTGAAGGTCGGGCGCAGTGGCTCACGCCTGTAATCCCAGCACTTTGGGAAGCCTAGGCGGGCGAATCACTTGAGGCCAGGAGTTCCAAAATCAGTCTTGCCTCCTTAGTGAAACCCTGTCTCTACTAGAAATACAGAAAATTAGGCGTGGCGACACACGCCTGTAATCCCAGCTACTTGGGAGGCTGAGGCAGGAGAATCGCTTGAACCCAGGAGGTGGAGGTTGCAGTGAGCCGAGATCGTGTCACTGCACTCCAGCCTGGTGACAGAGTGAGACTCTGTCTCAAAAACAAACAAACAAAAAAGAACGTTTGAAGCCTACAAAGAAATAAAGAAGTGATTTGGATGTAATAGGGAAAGATTATTTACACTTCACCCTTTCAGTTTCAAGACTACAGGAAGGGGTTTTTTGTTTGTTTATTTTGTGTTTGTTTTGTGTCTGTGTGGTCTTGTTTTTTTGTTTTGTTTTGTTTTGTTTTGTTTGTTTTTTGTTTTTTGAGACGGAGTCTTGCTCTGTCGCCCAGCCTGGAGTTCAGTGGCGCAATCTCGGCTGACTGCAGCCTCCAGCGCCAGGGTTCAAGCTTTTCCTGCCTCAGCTTCCTGAGTAGCTGAGATTATAGGCGCTCGCCACCATGCCCGGCTGATTTTTGTACTTTTAGTAGAGACGGGGTTTCACCATGTTGGCCAGGCTGGTCTCAAACTCCGGACCACAGGTGATCCGCCCGCCTTGGCCTCCCAAAGTGCTGGGATTACAGGCGTGAGCCACCGCACCCTGCCAGGAAGGGTTTTAAATGAGCAGTTTCGGGCATGGGAGGTTTTCAGTTGTGGGAAGTATCAGTGCTTTATTTTACACTGAGGGGTAAAGGAGAGAAGGGAATTTGTGGACGATGCAGCAGACCATTGGCGAATGGTACCAGTTCTGCCATTGATGTTCTTGGGTGGAACACATAGACCCACCAAGTCTCAAAAGTGTCCTAAGTAAAATAGATTATCTCAAGGTCTCTTCCAATTTTGGAATTCACTGGTAGACTGAATTTAACATTCAGCTAGGCAAAACCTACTGCCCCATGTTCATTTCCAGTTGTGCCACCAACATACAGAAAGTTACTTGCATTTTTGAGAGGCTGAGTGGTACCAAAGAAAAAATGGGGTTCGTTGTCCAGGTGCGGTGGCTCTCGCTTGTAATCCCAGCACTTTGGGAGGCCAAGGCGGATGGATCACGAGGTCAGGAGTTCGAGACCAGCCTGGCCAACATGGTGAAATCCTGTCTCTACTAAAAAAAAAAAAAAAAAAAATTAGCCGGGCGTGGTGGCGGGCACCTGTAATCCCAGCTACTCAGGAGGCCAAGGCAGGAGAATCACTTGCACCCAGAAGGCAGAGGTTGCAGTGAGCCAAGATTGTGCCACTGCGCTCGAGCCTGGGCGACAGACCAAGACTCCGCCTCAAAAAGGAGAAGAAAAAAATGGGGCTCGTTTAGTAAAGTCAGGCAGTATCTTTAAATCCACTAAGCTCACATGAATGGTGAAATATTGCAGTGTACTAAAAGCAAACAAACAAATGAAGGTGTTTTCTCAATCCCGTGTGTTGTAGAAATCTCATTCTCTCTCCAGAATAATTCATGGATCTATGTAACATGAACATGTTTCAGTATTCATAATACTAACTATACAGCTTAATTTCTTATTTTTAAGAAATAAATACAAGTTCTAATTTTTTTCCCTATGCCCCAGTGGATCATATTGTATACCCTACTTTGATGATCATTTTTAAGAGTGACCAGATCAGCCAGGCACAGTGACTCATGCCCCTGTAATCCCAGCACTTTGGGAGGCTGAAGCAGGTGGATCATCTGAGGTCAGGAGTTCAAGACCAGTCCTGACCAACATGGAGAAACCCCATCTCTACTAAAAATACAAAATTAGACAGGTGTGGTGGCACATGGCCTGTAATTCCAGCTATTTGGGAGGCAGAGGCAGGAGGAGAATCACTTGAACCTGGGAGGCAGAGGTTGCTGTGAGCCGAGATCACGTCATTGCACTCCAGCCTGGGCAACAAGAGCGACACTCCGTCTCAAAAAAAAAAAAGAATGACCAGATCACTTTTTAGAGTTGGCAGTGTAGCAGCACATTTAGGACACTGGCTTCAGAGTTGGATTTGAGTGCTAGTTCTGTACTTACTGTGGGTTGTTAGACACATTTAATCTTTCTGAAGTTTTATTTTTCATCTATAATATAAGAATAGTAATTATGTGAACTTCATTAGGTTTCCCTGGGTATTAAATGAGTGGTGTATATAGTATGCCAAATCTCCCTGACACACACAGACAACATGAATGACAGTTACTCATCATTTACCACTACATTTAGTGAATTGTTTTGTATGAGTTGTTAGCAGCCCAGCCATACCATGTTGCTTTTTAATACTGCTGTTACGTTTTTCTACCTTGCAGGATAGCAAAACCTGATCTCATAAAACCTAGGTCACAAAGGACAGCCCTGCAAAACAGACGCTATTTGGATCAAGTGAGCCAGTTCCTGGAACCTGAATAATGACTCCTGAATCAAGGGATACTACAGATTTGTCTCCACGGGGTACCCAGGAGATGGAAGGCATCGTGGTAGTGAAGGTGGAGGAGGAAGATGAAGAAGACCATTTTCAAAAGCAAAGAAACAAAGTAGAGTCATCGTCACAAGTTCTCAGTCGCTCTACAACCATGAATGAGAGAGCCTTATTATCATCATATTTAGTTGCATATAGAGTGGCAAAGGAGAAAATGGCTCACACGGCGGCTGAAAAAATTATCCTTCCAGCATGTATGGACATGGTACGGACAATTTTTGATGACAAATCAGCTGATAAACTAAGAACTATACCTCTTAGTGATAATACAATATCTCGTCGAATCTGTACGATTGCAAAACATTTGGAAGCAATGCTTATTACGCGGCTGCAGTCTGGTATAGACTTTGCAATCCAACTTGATGAGAGCACTGATATTGCAAGTTGTCCCACACTCTTGGTCTATGTCAGATATGTGTGGCAAGATGATTTCGTAGAGGATCTCTTATGTTGTTTAAATTTAAATTCACATATAACTGGATTAGATTTATTTACTGAATTAGAAAACTGCATTGTTGGTCAGTATAAATTAAACTGGAAACATTGTAAAGGAATTTCAAGTGATGGAGCAGCCAATATGACCGGAAAACACAGCAGACTTACTGAAAAATTGTTAGAAGCAACCCACAACAATGCTCTTTGGAATCACTGTTTTATTCATCGAGAAGCTTTGGTATCCAAAGAAATTTCACCAAGTCTAATGGATGTATTGAAAAAGGCAGTGAAAATTGTTAATTTTATTAAAGGAAGCTCACTGAATAGCCGACTTCTCGAAATACTTTGTTCAGAGATTGGAGTTAACCATACCCACTTACTGTTTCATACAGAAGTTCGTTGGCTTTCTCAAGGAAAGGTATTGAGCAGAGTATATGAACTCAGAAATGAGATTTACATTTTTCTCATTGAAAAGCAATCTCATTTGGCAAATATTTTTGAAAACAACATTTGGGTAACCAAA
This sequence comes from Macaca thibetana thibetana, assembly GCF_024542745.1. Classification (NCBI taxonomy): domain Eukaryota; kingdom Metazoa; phylum Chordata; class Mammalia; order Primates; family Cercopithecidae; genus Macaca; species Macaca thibetana. Next base: position 141,692,898 of record NC_065580.1, read on the forward strand.
TTGGCATATTTAAGTGATATTTTTGGCATTCTTAATGAATTAAACCTGAAAATACAGGGGAAAAACAATGATATATTTCAGTATCTTGAACATATTCTAGGATTCCAAAAGACATTATTATTTTGGCAAGCAAGACTTAAAAGTAACCGCCCTAGCTACTATATGTTTCCAACATTATTGCAACACATCGAAGAGAACATTATTAACGAAGACTGCTTAAAAGAAATAAAATTAGAGATATTGTTGCATCTCACTTCTTTGTCTCAAACTTTTAATTATTACTTTCCAGAAGAGAAATTTGAATCATTAAAGGAAAATATTTGGATGAAAGATCCATTTGCTTTTCAAAACCCAGCATCAATAATTAAGTTAAACTTGGAGCCTGAAGAAGAGAATGAATTATTGCAGCTCAGTTCATCATTCACACTAAAGAATTATTATAAGACATTAAGTTTATCAGCATTTTGGATTAAGATTAAAGATGAATTTCCACTACTAAGTAGGAAGAGTATATTGCTGTTACTACCATTCACAACTACTTATTTGTGTGAACTAGGATTTTCAATCTTGACACGATTAAAAACAAAGAAGAGAAATAGGCTCAACAGTGCACCGGACATGCGGGTAGCATTATCTTCATGTGTTCCTGACTGGAAGGAACTTATGAACAGACAAGCACACCCATCACATTAAATAAAATCTTTACAAAATTCTGTGTTTAGTCGGGTGTGGTGGCTTACGCCTGTAATCCCAGCACTGGGGAAACGGAGGTGGGCAGATCACTTGAGATCGGGAGTTCGAGACTAGCCTGGCCAACATGGTGAAACCCCATCTCTACTAAAAATACAAAACTTAGCCAGGCGTGGTGGTACATGGCTGCAGTCCCTGTTACCTGGGTGCCTAAGGCAGGAGAATCTCTTAAACCAGAGATTGCAGTGAGCTGAGATAATCCCACTGCGTTCCAGCCTGGGCAACAGAGTGAGACTCCATCTCAAAAACAAAAAAAAATTATATCTGTACTTTTAAAGGGATTTTGCAGTATATTGTATTTAAATGTTAATAAAATTATATTTGCAATTAGGTTTTTATTTTTCTACATAGTATGTTTCATGAAACTCAGTTACATGAATGTGTGTATGTGTAGAAGATGATTATATAAAATATATGTCCTTCTGTGAATTACTGTCAAGAATTTTGAAAACTAAGAGGCCAGCACAGTGGCTCACACCTGTAATCCCAGCACTTTGGGAGGCCAACGTGGGTGGATTGCTTGTGCCCAGGAGTTTTGAGACCCGCCTGGGCAACACATTCAAATCCCATCTCTACAAAAAATACAAAAATTTAGCCAGGCTTGGTGGTGCGCACCTTTAGTACCAGCTTCTTGGGAGGCTGAGGTGGGAGGATCATGAGCCCAGCAGGTCGAGGCCACAGTGAGCTGTGATCGTGCCACTGCCCTCTAGCCTGAGCAACAGAGCGAGACTCTGTCTTGAAAAAAAGTTTTTTTAAGTACTGCTTTGCTTTTTTTTTTTTTTTTTTTTTTTTTTTTTTTGAGACAGGGTTTCACTCTTATTGCCCAAGCTGGAGTGCAGTGGTGCAATCTCGGCTCACTGCAACCTCCACCTCCTGGGTTCAAGCGATTCTCCTGCCTCAGCCTCCGGAATAGTTGGGATGACAGGCAAGCGCTACCATGCCCAGTTAACTTTTTTTGTATTTTTGGTAGAAACAGGGTTTCACCGTGTTAGCCAGTCTAGTCTCAAACTCCTGACCTCAGGTGATCAGCCCGCCTCGGCCTCCCAAAGTGCTGGGGTTACAGGCGTGAGCCACCGGGCTGGTGTAAATAGTGCTTTTAACACTTTATTTTTATACCCAAATCTGTTCCCCTGTCCACCGCCATCGGCTTGCTTCCTCTTTTCCATCAGAACCTTGTTGACATTCAGTTACTCCCTGTCTATGTGCTTGTCCTTTTTTGTCCTAATTCCAGGAAGTGAGTCTTTTTTTTTTTTTTTTTTTTTGGACAGAATTTTGCTCTTGTTGCCCAGGATGGAGTGCTACTTTTTTGTATTTTTAGTAGAGACAGGGTTTCACCATTTTGGTCAGGCTGGTCTCTAACTCCTGACCTCAGGTGATCCACCTCGGCCTCCCAAAGTGCTGAGATTACAGGCATGAGCCACCGCGCACCACCGGAAGTGAGTCTTAATGCCTGTCTTGGTTTAACACCATGCTGGGTTTTTTTAGATGGGTAAGTGTTACAATTTAGCTAATGAGACGTTTAGGCCATCTGTTGGGATATCTCTTGACTTCCCCTGTTCTCAAAAAGGACGCAAGAGACCAGGTGCGGTGGCTGCCACCTGTAATCCCAGCACTTTGAGAGACCAAGGCGGTGGATTACTTGAGGTCAGGAGTTACAAAAATTAACTGGGTGTGGTGGTGGGTGCCTGTAATCTCAGCTACTCAGGAGGCTGAGGCAGGAGAATCACTTGAACCTGAGAGGCAGAAGTTGCAGTGAGCCAAGATTTTGCCACTGCGCTCCAGCCTGGGCAACAGAATGAGACTTCATCTCAAAAACAAAAACAAAGGCCAGGCACAGTGGCTCACACCCGCAATCCCAGTGCATTGGGAGGCCGAGGCAGGCAGATCGTGAGATCAAGAGATTGAGATCATCCTGGCTAACATGGTGAAACCCCATCTCTACTAAAAATGCAAAAAAAATAGCCAGGTGTGGTGGCGCATGCCTATAATCTCAGCTACTTGGGAGACTGAGGCAGGAGAATAGCTTGAACCCAGGAGGCAGAGGTCGCAGTGAGTGGAGATCGCACCACTGTACTCCAGCCTGGCAACAGAGCGAGACTCCATCTCAAAAAAAAAAAAAAAAACCGAACACAGGAAAGAAGATAGATGATGATGGTGTTTTGTTTTGCTTTGTTTTGTTTTGAGACAGGGTCTCATTCCATCACCCAGCTGGAATGCACTTTGCAATCAGGGCTTACTGTAGCCTTTCCAGGCTCAAGCGATCTTCCTGCCTCATCATTTTTATTTTTTGTAGAGACGGATCTCACTGTGTTGCCCAGGCTGTCCTTGACTTCTGGCCTCAGGTGGTCCTCCTGCCTCAGCCTTCCGAAGTGCTGGAATTACAGATGTGAGCCACTGAGACTGGCCTGAAATCCAATTTTTAATGTTGCCTCAAAGATACCGAAAACATGGTGAGGGACAAATGGTATGTCCGTGGGACACATCAGACAGTGACTGTCGATTTGCTAGTTTAGCCATTCACTGGGGTACAAGGTGAAGCCTGAAGTTTTCTCAACTTCAGACTTGAAGTTAAAGTGCTTCTCTCCACTTCCAGGGATTGGCGCCCCTGTGCCAGACAGAGCAAACAGGAGGTAGGAGGTAGCTGCTCTTCGACCCCTTTCTCCTTTTCCTTGGCCGTCTGCAGCCACACCACACTTGGTCCCCACGCTGACCAGCTAAGGGTGTGTTGAGCCCGCCTGAGGTCCAAGCCTTCCCTCTGCCCAGAGCTGGGGACCCCTGTCCAGTGGGCACTCCTGCTCACAGACCCTTGGTATTAGGTGGCTCCTTCCTAGACCGCGGACAGAACTTGGGCCTCAGAACCAACACCGGGGCACAAACCACTACTCAGGGCTGCTTCCTGGGATGGGGAAGAAAGGCTTTGGGAGTGGGCACACCAGGGCACAGGGCACTTCTCCTCCAGGTCCTTAGCCCGGCCACCCCGGTCCTTCAAGTGGCAGGAATGACCCAGACTGCCCTTGGCTGAGCGCCGTTGTGAGCTGGTGCCTCTGCCTCGGCCACAGTCGCAATGGCGGAAAATCCAGAGCCAGAACTGTAGTTATGCAAAAGACTGTGGTGCTCCATACCCACCCTGGGTGGCGAGGCCTGCAGGCGAGCATTGTGTGCATGCGGTTGGCGCCTGCAGTGAACACGTCCATCCCCCACCCCAGGTTGCCCCATGCACCTGCCCTACCCAACGGCCTCACCCGGGCGAGCGCGCGGCACAAACAAAAGGGACGGTGAGGCGCCTGGACCCCAACCCGGAGACGCTGAAATTAGGGTTTTTGACGTGGGACAGGTGGAACTGGAGTTAGAAGGTGAGTGTTAGCAGAAAGTCCCGTAGACAGGAGACCCAAGTTAGTCGTGGGACTGTCACTACCTAACTGAAGTGGCCCAAGATTTCGGTGAGGCTATAGTTTTTTTTTTCTTTTCCTTGTTTTTTGGTGGGGCCTGGGGTAGGAGGGTGGCAGACAGACCCTTTCTCTGGTGCCCAGGTGGGCATGATGACAACTCACTGCAGTCTCAACCTCCAGGGCTCAAGTGATCCTCTCACCACAGCCTCTTGGGACTATAGGCATGTGCCACCACGCCCCGCTAATGTTGGTATTTTTTTTTTTTTTTTTTTTTTTGTGAAATGGAGTCTCACTCTGTCGCCCAAGCTGGAGTGCAGTGGCACGATCCCAGCTCACTGCAACCTCCATCTCCCGGGCTCAAGCAATTCTCCTGCTTCAGCCTCCTGAGTAGCTGGGATTACAGGCGCCCGCCACCATGTCTAGCTAATTTTTGTATTTTTGGTGGAGATGCGGTTTCACCATTGTTGGCTAGGCTGGTCTCGAACTCCTGACTTCAGGTGATCCACCCGTCTCAGCCTCCCAAAGTGCTGGGATTACAGGCGTGAGCCACTGCGCCCAGCCTCTAATGTTGGGTTTTTTGTTTTTTGGTTTTTTTTTTTTGTAGCAATGAGGTCTCGCTGTGTTGCCCAGGCTGGTCTTGAACTCCTGGGCTCAAGCAATCCTCCCACCTCGACCTCCTAAAGTGCTAGGATTACAAGCCTGAGCCACTGTGCCCGGTCCCCAGTCTTTTCCTAACCATTCTTTCGTACATGGATAAAAAAATACCTCCTGATAAATAAACATATATAATAGTACCTACCTAATGCAGTTATTGTGTGAAATAACTGAATTAATATATGTCATACACTTAGGAGACTGATTGATGTTTAGTAAGTGCTACACAAGTAATAAATGTTAAACAAAAGAGGATTATAAATGAGTAATTTCAATTAAATGAGGGACTGTAGAGAAGACTGTGAAAGAATCACAAAGATCTTTGTAGAGGAAGTAAATACATGGCAGGCTGTAAAATGGTCGTTCACAAGCAGTCCAGGCCGGGCGCAGTGGCTCATGCTTGTAATTCCAGCACTTTGGGAGGCCGAAGTGGGAGGATCAGTTAAGGTCAGGAGTTCAAGACCAGCCTGGCCAACATGGTGAAACCCCATCTCTACTAAAAATAAAAAAATTAGCTGGTCATGATGGCAGGCACCTGTAGTCCCAGCTACTCGGGAGGCTGAGGCAGGAGCATCACTTGAACCCAGGAGGCAGAGGTTGTAGTGAGCCAAGATCAAGCCACTGCACTCTAGCCTGGGTGACAGAGTAAGACTCTGTCTTAAAAAAAAAAAAAAATAGCTGAAGGCAGTGGCGGGCACCTGTAATCCCAGCTACTTGGGAGGCTGAAGTGGGAGAATTACTTGAACCTGGGAGGCGGAGGTTGCAGTGAGCTGAGATCACGCCTCTACACTCCAGCCTGGGCAACAGAGACTCCATCTCAAAAAAAAAGAAGCAGTCCATAAGTCCATATGAGCCTATGAAAAAGACCTTGCTCAGGGGTTGTTTTGACAGTCACCCAAAGCTACCTTCCTTCTAGCTTTGCCTTTGAGCTCTGTGAATTACTTCATTCAAAGAAACTTGCACTTAAACTGAATCTAATGCAATTGTTCCTGTTATTTTTTTCCCAGTTCCACACCCTATTTCAAGGCTAACACCTTCACTTTGTACTTTTGCCTTTGGATTCTAACGTGAAGAAGGAAAAGGCCTTCAAGGCAGAAAACGGTGAAAAAAATACCTGCCAGGACATTATGAGGAGAAACCAAACAATAAGCTGGCCATGATTTTGCAAGGTGGGCAAGGCCGGGAAGAGGAGATCAGGAGAGAGAGGTCCAATGTGAAGATGTGCACAGAGATGTCTGGAAAATAAGCCCAGAAAAAAATAGTCTTCATAATCCATATAGGGGAGAGTGGAAAAAACTTGGGCAGAGTTCTAACATGGTGTGCCATCACAAGACACATGCCAGAGAGAAGCCCTACCAGTGTAAAGAATGTAGGCCAGGCACGGTGGCTCACACCTGTAATCCCAGCACTTTGGGAGGCCGAGGCAGGCAGATCATGAGGTCAGGAGATCAAAGGCTAACACAGTGAGACCCCATCTCTACTAAAAATACAAAAAAATTATTCGGGCATGCTGGCGGGTGCCTATATAGTCCTAGCTACTCGAGAGGCTGAGGCAGAAGAATGGCATGAATCCAGGAGACGGAGCTTGCAGTGAGCCAAGATCACACCACACGGAACTTGCAGTGAGCCAAGATCACGCCATGCCACTGCACTCCAGCCTGAGCAACAGAGCAAGACTCCGTCTCAAAAAAAAAAAAAAAAAAAGAATGCAGGAAAAGCTCAGCCAGATCAGAGCTGAGAGTGCATACCCAGGAGAGGCCCCAAACATGTGACAAGTGCAAGAAGAGCTTTAGTTCTAACTCAGGCCTCACCATGAATCGCACCAGGGAGAGGTGATATCATTGCCTTGACTGTGAGAACACTTTACATGCACCACGGGGATGGTGCATGGAAGAATCCACACTGAGACCAAACTGTAACATGTAGGGAGAGTGGCAGAAGCTTCAGGCTGAGCTCAGCTCTCATCACTACCAGGTAGCTCCACTGAAGAGCAATTCCACCCTTATGGCGAGTGTGGGAAAAGCTTCAGGTCAAGCTCATGCTTCACTGTGCACCAAGGATCTGCCTGGGGAGAGATCCTGCAGTGCAATGGGTGTGAAAAGGCTTCCAGCCTCAGCATGACATTTGTGGTAGACAGAAAAGAAGCCCTGTAAATCCTGCAGGTAGGAAAGTTTGGGCCACAGCATTAGCTTAATTTTACATTATAGAATCTACCTGAGAGATAAACCTTATGACTGTCATGCATGGGAGAGGAGATTTGGTGGAGCCCTCATCTTTTAAGGTGCCAGAAAATCCACATCTCAGGAATGATGTGACAGAGAAAAGCTCTAAAAGACTAGATTTCTGCTGGGGGCGGTGGCTCTCACATGTAATTCCAGGACTTTGGGAGGTCAAAATGGATCACTTGAGGCCAGGAGTTCAAGACCAGCCTGAGCAACATAGCAAGACCTCAACTCTACAAAAAATTTTAAAAAGTAGGAAGGCTCAGTGGTGCACCCATAGTCTCAGCTATCCAGGAGGCTGAGGCAAGAGGATCACTTGAGCCCAGGAGTTCAAGGCTGCAGTGAGCTGGGATTTTGCCACTGCACTCCAGCCTGGGGAACAGAGAAAGACCCCGTCTCAGAAAAAAAAAAACAAAAAAACTAGATTTCCTTGGTCATAAGCAACAATACCCAGCAAAGGAGAGAAACCACTACTTCAAAGGGGTGTGTCTTGTGAATAAAATACTACATGAGCGAAGACATCTGGTGTTTTCCTTCGCCCCAGGATTAATTACATGGTGTTGAATAGATAGCCCAGGCACAGGGGAAAGAGTGTGTGTTTTCACTTCCTGTGTCCTATCTTCACGTGTCAGCCAGTGGAAAAGATACTGAGCAAGGGTCAGGAATGTCAAGACCAAGGGAAGATTCCCTGATAGGAAGGGACATAATCCTTGAAATATAACAGGGTTATCTGAGCCACAAATGCTGATTTTAGGGTGACCTCTGAGAGTTTTCTCTTGACCTCCACTCATCACTCTTTGACTTTATTTGCTGACCCTGGCTAAGCACGTGGGCTCCCTCAGGGAAATATCATTGAGGTTAACAATCATGCCTAGGTTTTTAAGAAATACAAGTGTTTTCTGTACTAGTACTGAGTGATTATTATGTAAAGAATGTATATCATCAAAGCAAAAAGAAAATGAGGCCAGGCACAGTGGCTCATGCCTGTAATCCCAGCACTTTGGGCAGATGAAGCGGGTGGATCACCTGAGGTCAGGAGTTCAAGACCAGCCTGGCAAACATGGTGAAACCCCATCTCTACCAAAAAATACAAAAATTAGCTGGGCATGGTGATGGGTGCCTATAGTCCCAGCTACTTGGGAGGCTGAGGCAGGAGAATCACTTGAAACCAGGAAGCAGAGATTGCAGTGAGCTGAGATCATGCCACTGCACTCCAGCCTGGGGGACAGAGTGAGACCCTGTCTCAAAAAAAAAAAAAGGGAAAAAAGGTAATTTTCTCCCCTCTTTTTTGTTATTACTCTGAGCTGCCAAAGTCTTTTTTTTTTTAATTTTTGCCTACTTTCTCATTTGTAGTGCAGGCTCTATAAACCTGCCTTTTCCCCACTCTCTAACATCCATCTATGCCCCGTAATGCTTTGGTGTTCTCTTACTTTAAGTATGATTGTGTCACTACCCCCAGTGCTCCTGATGCAATTCCCCTCAGCCAATTTTTCCTCTGTGTCCCTTCTTTTGGAATTTGCAGATAGCCCTAGTGGCTCCACAGACATTCTGACATCATGCATCAGACTCTGTAAATACGGACTTTTCTGGGGGGAAGGCCAGTGGATTTCAACAGATTCTAAGAAGGCTACCTTATCCCCAAAATGTTAAGACAAATTGCTTTAGGAAGTCTTTAAAGTTCTTATGGGTTTTGCTTCCTAAAGAGAGAGCAGGGCCAGGTGTAGTGGCTCATACCTGTAGTCCCAACACTTTGGGAGGCCAAAGTGGGCTGAAGTCAGAGGATCACTTGATCCTTTGCCCAGGAGTTCAAGATAAGCCTAGGCAACACGGCAAAACCCCATCTCTACAAAAATGCAAAAATTAGCCAGGCACGGTGGTGTGTGCCTATGGACCCAGCTGCTCAGGAGGCTGAGGTGGAAGGATTGCTTGAGGCCAGGAGTTAACAGACCAGCCAGGGCAACATGTGAGAGCCAGTCTCATCACACAAAAAAATTAAAACTTAGCCAGGAATGATGGTGAGCACCTGTAGTCCCTAATGCTCAGGAGGTCGAGGTGGGAGGATCACTTGAGCCCAGGAAGTCAAGGGTGCAGTGAACCATCATCACACCATTGCACTCCAGCCTGGGTGACAGAGTGAGACTCTGTCTCAACAACAATAACAACAAAAGCAGATTTTAATAATTTCCCCCTTTTTCACTTTTAACAAATGGAAATAACTCAATGCAAAAATTAACTGCTTCATATTCCAATTGATCGCCTTAGAGCTATACTGTTCCGTCGGTGTCTGGTTCACAACTACGCCAACTGTCATGCCCAGGGTCAGGTTCCAACTCATGCTGAGGTTCAAAGGGAGTGGGTGGATGAGCAGATAGCTGAAAGAACACTCAGGAGGCAGTAGGCAGGTGAAATGTCGTTTTATTTAGCAGCTCTCTTAGCAGCTTACTTACACTATTCTCTTATACTGTCCACCTTGTCTCGGCTGCTTAGTCCGGTGGCTCCCACACACAGCTGTGCGGCCGGCTCTTCAATCCCAGCTACTTGGGAGGCTGAGGCAAGACAATCGCTTGAACTCGGAAGGCGGAGGTTGCAGTGCGCCAAGATTGCACCACTGCACTCCAGCCTGGGCGAGAGAGTGAGACTCCATCTCAAAAAAAAAAAAAAAAAAAAAAAAAAAAAAAAAAATCCTTAATATGCTAATATTCACAAAGGAGAGAATACACTTGTGCATTCATCTCCCAGGTCTGCTGTAACAAAGTACCACAAACTGGGTGGTTTAAAACAATAAAAATGTATTGTCTCTCAGTACTGGAGTTCCGAAGTCAGAAACTAAGGTGTCAGCAGGTCTATGCTCCCCCTGAAACCTGCAAGGGAAACTTTGGCTTAGCTTCTGGTGGTTTGCTGGCAATCTTTGGCATTCCTTGGCTTGCAGCTGCATAACCCATCTCTGCCACTGCTGTTGCCATCATGTGGCCTTCTCTCTTATGTGCCTGCGTCCACACAGTCAGCTTCTCATAAGGACATCAGTTGCTTTGGATTAGGGGCTCGTCCCATCCCAGTAAGACCTGGTCTTTTTTTTTTTCTTTTTTTTTTTGAGACAGAATCTCACTCTGTTGCCCAGGCTGGAGTGCAATGGCACAATCTCAGCTGACTGCAACGTCCGCCACCCAGGTTCAAGCGATTCTCCTGCCTCAGCCTCCCGGGTAGCTGGGACTACAGGCACCCGCCACGCCCAGCTAAGTTTTGTATTTTTAGTAGAGTCACGGTTTCGCCATATTGGCCAGGCTGGTCTCGAACTCCTGAACTCAAGTGATCCGCCCACCTGGGCCTCCCAAAGTGCTGGGATTACAGGCATGAGCCACCGTGCCCCGCCGAGACCTCGTCTTAACTAATTATATCTGCTATGGTTCTATCTCCAATAAGGTCACATTCTGAGGTACTAGGGGCTAGGGGCTGGGACTTCAACAATTCCTTCTTGGTGGGGGGGGTAGCGGAGAAGAGAATACAGTTTATGACAACTTGTAATTTGCATATATCTAATCATACCAAACAGATCTAAAAGAGCTGTCAAAAAGAGGCTAGTATCCTGATAAGGGATGGCCAATATGAATTTACACGAAACATGGTAAGGAGGGGCATAGTTTGGCTTCAAGCCAAACTTGAAGTAAAGTAGGACTTCATTTTTAAGGAGGCAAAAATTCCTGCTGAAAGTCTTTGCTTTCACCGTCACCCCCAAGGTTTTTTTTTTTTTTTTTTTTTTTTTTTGTGTTACTCTGTCACCCAGGCTGGAGTGCAGTGGCGCGATCTCAACTCACTGCAACCTCCGCCTGCCAGGTTCAAGCGATCCTCCCACCTAACCCTCCTGATTAGCTGGGATTACAGGCGCCTGCCACCACACCTGGCTAATTTTTTGTATTTTTAGTAGGGGTAGAGTTTCACCATGTTGGCCAGGCTGGTCTTGGACTCCTGACTGCAAGTGATCCACCTGCCTCAGCCTCCCAAAGTGCTGTGATTACAGGCATGAGCCACTGCACCCAGCCCACCCCAATGTTTTAAGGAGATTGGCACAATGCTGCCAAAGAATTCTGATACACCATCCCATTATTTCATTTATTTATTTATTTTTTGAGACAGGGTCTCGCTCTGTTTCCCTGGCTGGAGTGCAGTGGTGCAATCATAGCTCACTGCAGCCTTGAATTCCTGGGCTCAAGTGATCCTCCCACCTCAGCTTCCCAAGTAACTGGCAACAGATGCATGCACCACCACACCCAACTAATTTATTTTCTCTAGAGGGTGGGGCAGAGTAGGGAGGATCTCACTATGTTGCCCAGGCTGATCTTGAACTCTTGGGCTCAAGTGATCCACCTGCCTTGACCTCTCAAGATGCTGGGATTACAGGCATGAGCCACAATGCCCAGCCTTATTCTGCCTATTAAAGACAGCACCTTTAATGGCTGTTGGTTTAAAGAGTGTACGAACCAAGCATGATGGCTCATGCCTGTAATTTTTGGGAGGCAGAGACAGGAGTATTCCTTGATCCCAGGAATTCAAGACCAGCCTGGGCAACATAGTGAGACCCCATCTCTACCAAAAATAGAAAATAAATAGCCTGGTGAGGTGGCCCATGTCTGTAATCCCAGCACTTTGGGAGGCTGAGATGGGTAGATTGCTTGAGCTCCTGAATTCAAGACCAGTCTGGGCAACATGGCGAAACCCTGTCTCTACCAAAAATACAAAAGTGAACCAGCCATGGTGGCACATGCCTCTGGTCCCAGCTACTTGGAAAGCTGAGGTGGGAGGATCACTGGCACCCAGGAAGTTGAGGCTGCAGTGAGCTGTAATCGTGCCACTCCACTCCAGGCTGGGGGACAAAGCGAGACCCTGTCTCAAAAAGGAAAAAAAAGAAACAATGGTCCCCATGGTCACATGCCCACTGCTGCACCTCTGGCTGAATGGTCTGGGGTGATGTTATGTAATAATCAGCCCCTGCAAACGAGGATAGCCAATATCAAGCTTCTCAGTGATGCTGATGGCCCCCCAATCAGGGCATTCCTTGGAATCCTGGTAAACAGAATGCTCTCCAGACCCTCCTAAGGAACATAACTGAAGGTGGGTTGTTTGGTCTTATCTTCTAGTTCCATCCTAGTTTATGTATGAATCTTTGGACCCCTTTGTTAAGTCCACCATGGTTTTGTCATCTCTACTTCATTTAATGTGGGCCACTGACTTTTCTAAGCTTTCAGGAATCATTCCAAGGCCAGGCACAGTAGCTCATGCCTGTAATCCCAACACTTTGGGAGGCCAAGGCTGGAGGATCACTTGAGCCCAGGAGTTTGAGACCACTCTGGGCAGCATAGGGAGATACCATCACTCAAAAAAAATGTTTTTTAAAAATTAGCCACTCGTGGTGGCATGTGCCTGTAGTCCCAGCTACTCAGGAGGCTGAGGTGGCTAGGTCACTTAAGCCCAGGAGGTCAAGGCTGCAGTGAACCGATTGCACCACTGCACTCCAGCCTGGGCAGCAGAGCAAGACCCTGTCTATAAAAATACTAAAAAGCTACCAAGAAGGTCCTCTGATACACACTTGGCATTAAATTGGTGGTTATTTGCCCTGTCATTTTTTTCTCTTCAAGGAGTCAGTAACTTTCAGCAAGAGCCACTCAATTCCATAATCCTTATTTTCCTGTTAGTCCCAAACCTCCACAAGTCAATAGATCCTTTTCCACCTGTATCCTATCCCAGTTTCCAAGTGAACGACTTAGTGACCGGACAGGTACCACATGCCAAGACTATTAACAGTGATGGCGGTCTTCACTCCCTCCTGGTGAGTGACCAACTCCACAATCCACTCTCACAGCAGCTTCCTAGGACCACTCGTGGCACCAAATGTCTTAGATCAGGTTCTCTAAAGCAGAGCCTGAGACAGGGATTCAGAACCATGTGATTGACAGTGTGATTTATTCAGGAAACGCCTTTGAGGGAGGGAATGAAACAGGATAGAGAAGGGAGAGAGCTGAGCATGGATGAAGGCTCAGAAAAAGTCTAGTTTAGCCTGATCCAAGGGTGCCGGAGCAGTCATAGCACCCTGGGGTTTTCCCTGCTTTAATCAAATGAACCAGGCATTGGGTTGTAGAGAGGAGGTGCCTCCTGGGTAAGGTGAGATGTCTCTCATCTCCTGAGGGTAATTCTCCAGTTTCCGGAGAACAAGAGCTGTGAGCACTTGCGGCCCAAACTCAGAGCAGAAGTTGAGGGGTCCCAGCTTGGTAGAGGGGACTGGACAGGGTACCATAGTGTACGACACATACGGTCAACAAATATTTATTAGGCATTTATTGTAAGCCAGGCAAGTCAGCAGAAGCAGGGCCTGAGCAGTGCCCAAGAGCACTCACTCACTGTCCCTGGCAAACAGGCTCAGGGGAACTCTCTTCGTGCATGTCATCTCTTTCCCACTCAAAACTCCCACCCCGACCTTCCTGGAAGGCAGGGCTAACAGGACCTTCTGCCTGCCTGCTCATGACTGATTCCTTTCAATCCTAGCTGCAATGCAAACTGAAACTCATGCTGTATATCACCACTCCATGGGAGAGCTCTATTTCTGGGGCACCCAGGAGTCAGCACACATACTGCTGGGGCCAGGACTCGTAATTCACCTTGGTCCAATTCCTTCTATGGGTTTAGCTGCTCTCATTCCTGTGGGTAATACAAGATCAAACAGTCCACAGCTTTGCCTGTCTTCTCTGTTCCCCTAAGGTCCCTCTCCCTTCGCCTTAAGATGTGACTGACCAGCACAGTTTCTTCTGAATTGACAAATTTAACTCTACCTTCTACTGGCTAAACCTTGACGTCAGTAGAATCAAACCAAAAACAAGGTAGAGTGTTTCACAGAGAAGTGGTAGATTAAATAAGGCAGCAGAAACACATACCATCCAGCCCCTGAACCCGAATTTTGCCAAAATAGAGATACTTTAAGTCCGTTTCTTTTCAAAGGGGTTAATGCTCAAAGTGGGAATAGTGAGTAGGGTATTCTAGTGGTTGGAATAATAATTTCTAGAAAAGATTAATTGCTGAGGTACCAAAACAGACATCATGCTGAAGAAGTCTTTTACTGTGCGCTTCCCTGGATAGACAGGCCATCAAACGAGGCAGAAGCTACAAATCAAGCTTACTTCTACTGAACTCATGAGGCTGTTCCTAGTGTCAGTTTTCAGTTTCAAGTGAAGACTGAATGTCATCTGAAGGCTTTCGGAATTCCTCGACCATGTCCATCCATGGATTCTCTTCTTGTCTAGATTCCCAAGCATGAAGATGCTAACTAAAGCATTTCTCAGTGGGGAACACGAGCAGATATCTATTATTGTGGGTTCCCCGGTGTTCCTAAAGGCTGAGTTCTAACTAAAGGATTTCAACCTATTTGTGATTTTTTTTTTGATGGTTATGCTGGAAAAATGCTTGAAGTTGTTACTTTGCTCATTATAGGAGTACGGTTTCCCTCCAGGAAGGCTTCTCTAAAATTCAGAGCTATTCTACAACAGAGACCCCTCTACACTTAAGGTATTTATGGGATCTGTCCTCTCATGGCTTCTCAGGTGTTTAAAGAGGCTACAACTCCAGCTGAAATTCATTCCACATTCTTTACATTGAAAAGGTTTCTCACCAGTATGGATTCTCTGATGTTGATTAAGATGTGACTTCAGAGCGAAGCCTCTGCCACATTCATGACATTGATGGGATTTTGTGCTCGAGTAGATTTTTTGATGTTGTTTGGTGTGGGAACACTGGCCAACATTTTCTCTACATGTATCACATTGATAGGGCTTCTCTGCCGTATGAGTTCTGTAATGCTGAATGAGGTCTGAACTGTAACCAAAGGCTTTTCCGCAGATATCACACTGATAAGGCTGCTCTTGTAACTCGATCTTCTTGTCTTCAATCACTGTCAAGTTCCAACTATACGCTTCCTCACAGACACTATGTTTTTCATTTTTCTGACCCATGTGGAGCACCTGATGTTCAATTAGACTAACGTACTGAAAAAAGATTTCCCCACATTCACGGCACTGGTGGGCTTTCTCTCGGGAGTGGAGTCGCAGATGTCCAGCCAGGTGGGAACGCCTCCCAAAGCCTTTCCCACATTCGTTACACTTGAAGGGTCTCTCCCCACTGTGCACACTCTGATGCTGAACAAGGTGGGACCTCACTCTGAAGGCTTTCCCACATAAAGGACAGGTGTAGGGCTTCTCACCTGTGTGGACGCGCTGATGCTGAGTTAGGTGCACGCGTTGGTTGTAGCTTTTCCCACATTCCTCACACCTGAATGGTTTCTCCCCAGTGTGTATTCTTTGATGTTGAATAAGATGTGCGCTCTGAATGAAGCTTTTCCCACACTCGTTACATTTATGTGGTCTCTCTCCAGTGGAGGATTTTTTGTGGACATAAGGGACTTCACTGTAGTTCATCCTCTTTGAAGAGGGTTGTCCTACTATCTCTTTCATGGGAATTCCCTGCTTTCTATCCAGCTTGCTTTGAAGCTCATAGCCTTCCCCAAAATCTTGAACTTGAGAAACATTTCTTTGGGTTTTTTCAGATAGTTCCATGTCTGCTTCTGAATATTCTGAAATTTTCTTCTTAACACTTAATTTTGTGTTCTTACTTCTTTTGTCACTGCCTAAAAAAAATAAAGAACAAGTGCAAATGTCATCAGTTCTTTTTTTTTTTTTTTTTTTTTTTTTTTTGAGATGGGGTCTTGCTCTGTCGCCCAGGCTAGAGTACAGTGACGTGATCTCGACTCACTGCAACCTCGGCCTCCTGGGTTCAAGCGATTCTCCTGCCTCAGCCTCCCAAGTAGCTGAGACTACAGGCATGCATGGGCATACCCAGCTAATTTTTGTATGTTTAGTAGAGACGGGGTTTCACCATGTTGGCCAGGCTGGTCTCAAACTCCTGACCTTGGGTGATCCACCCGCCTCAACCTCCCAAAGTACTGAGATTACAGGTTTAAGCCACCATGCCCAGCCCATCAGTTATTTTATAAAGGAAAAATAAACTGTCATAAAAAATGATCATCAGATGAAACTATGATGTAACAGGAGTAACAGAGCTGGACGTGTGTGTGTACTTGATGCCAACAGGAACGTAAACAACAAACTTTTGGAATTTTCCGATGAAAAGAGCAAGATACAGCCACGGGACGGCAGAAAATATTTAGAAACTATGCATCACACAAAGGACTAATATCCAAAATCTACAAGTAACTCAAACAAGTCAACAAGAAAATAAAAATCCCATCAAAAAGTAGGCAAATGACATGGAGACATTTCTCAAAATAATATATACAAATAACCAACAAACATGACAAAAATGCTCAACATCACTAATAATCAGGGAGGTGCAAATTAAAGCCGCAGTAAGATACTGCCTTACTCCTGCAAGAATGGCCATTATTAAGAAGTCAAAAGGCCGGGCACAGTGGCTCACACTTGTAATCCTGGCACTCTGGGAGGCCGAGGCAGGTGGATCACCTGAGGTCAGAAGTTCGAGACCAGCCTGGCCAACATGGTGCAACCCCATCTCTACTAAAAATACAAAAATTAGCTGGGCATGGTGGCAGGCGCCTGTAATCCCAGCTATTCGGGAGGCTGAGGCAGGAGAATCGCTTGAACCCAGGAGGCGGAGGTTGTAGTAAGCCAAGACTGCGCCATTGCATGCCAGCCTGGGCAACAGAGCAAGATTCCATCTCAAAAAAAAAAAAAAAAAGGCCGGGTACAGGTAGCTCACGCCTGTAATCCCAGCATTTTGGGAAGCTGAGGTGGGTGGATCACGAGGTCAGAAGTTCAAGACCAGCCTGGCCAAGATGGTGAAACCCCATTTCTACTAAAAATACAAAAATTAGCTGGGCATGGTGGTGGGTGCCCTGTTATCACAGCTACTCCAGAAGCTGAGGCAGAGAACTGCTTGAACCCAGGAGGCGGAGGTTGCAGTGAGCCAAGATTGTGCCACTGCACTCCAGCCTGGGCAACAGAGCGAGACTCTGTCTCAAAAAAAGTCAAAAAACAATAGATGTTGGTATGGATGTGGTGAAAAGGGAACACTTATACACTGCTGGTGAGAGATAAATTAATACAACTTCTGTGGATAACAGTATGGAGATTTCTTAAAGAACCAGGAGTAGATCTGCCAGCTGATTCAGCAATTCCACTACTGGGTATATCTACACAAAGGAAAAAGCAATACACCAAAAAGACTGTAAGCGTATGTCTTCTGTGGCACAATTCACAACTGCAAAGATATGGAACCAATCTAAGTGCCCGTCGAGCAATGAGTTGATAAAGAAAATGTAGCAGGCTGGGTGTGGTGACTCGTGCCTGTAATCCCAGCATTTTGGGAGGCTGAGGCAAGTGGATCACTTGAGGTCAGGAGTTCAAGACCAGCCTGACCAACATGGTAAAACCTTGTCTCTACTAAACATACAAAAATTAGCAAGAGATGGTGGTAGGTGCCTGTAGTCCCAGCTACTCAGGAGGCTGAGGGAGGAGAATCGCCTGAACCCGGGAGGCAAAAGCTGCAGTGAGTCGAGATCGTATCACTGCTCTCCAACCTGGGTGACACAGCAAGACTCCATCTCAAAAAAGAAAAACAAAAAACAAATACACAACTGGATGGTGACAACTGACAAAAACTGGAAGAATGGGAGCAAAGGATGATGAAGAGGGTTTGGAGTCAGGGAATATCTGACTAGGAGTCAGGAAATAAGGCAAAATGAGCCAACAGAAGCATTGTCAAGAGGGTGGGCGATACAGCAATCCCTGCCCCCTTCACCCTTAGCCAACATTCTAGCCTCAGTTTTCCTCCCCCGGCACGTCATCCTTCTCCTTTGGGAACGCTCATCACCTTTACTATCTCCTACCCCCACCAGACCATCAACTCCATGAGGGCATGGACTGTATCTCTGTTCAGCTCACTGCAGATCCTGTGCAACTAGCAACAGAGACTCTCAATAATATGGCTGGATGTGCAAAACATGTATTCCCCCTTTGATCCAAAAAATGAGGGAGGACCAGGCATGGTGGCTTACACCTATAAATTCGAGCACTTGGGGAGGCCAAGGCTGGAGGATCGTTTAAGCCTAGAAGTTCGAGACCAGCCTGGGCAACAGAGTCAGACCCCTTCTCTACAAAAAAAATACAAAAATTAGCTGGGTGTGGTGGTGAACACTTGTAGTCCCAGCTATGCAGGAAGCTGAGGTGGGAGGATTAGTTCAGCCCAGGAAGTGGAGGCTGCAGTGAGCTGAGATCCTGACACTTTACCCCACCCTGTGTGACAGAGCAAGACCCTATCTCAAAAAAAAAAAAAAAAAAAACCCCAAGAAACAAAAATTGGGGGAGGCAAGTGAGTACTCACGGGGAAACTAGCCATAGAAACAATTGCAGGGAAGGTATAAAACAACAGATAACTTTTAAAGCGATTGCTTTTCAAGTCCAAAGCACTATTGGTGGATTTCCCAAATGAGGGAATCATCAAGTAGAATGGGAAAACACTAGCTGAGAGGATAGCTCAGCTCAACCCAGAACTTTAAAGACACTTTACTGACTTCTATACCATGGTGGAAGATGCAGCGTGGCTGTAACCATCAAAGGCAGAATTTAAAAAAAAAAAAAAGAAAAGCACTTTGGCTGGTCTTAGAATCATCTGAAGAATATTAGTAAGGGCCTTTAAGTTCACAGCACAGTTTACGATGATCTCATTCACAGATAAATTTACTGTCACTTGAACAGATGTTTAAAAATACTGGCCAGGCATGGTGGCTCACTTGAGGTCAGGAGTTCAAGACCATCCTGGCCAACATAGTGAAACCCTGTCTACTAAAAATACCAGAAAAATTAGCCAGGTATGGTGGCACATGCCTGTAATCTCAGCTACTCGGGAGGCTGAGGCATGAGAATCGCTTGAACCTGGGAGGCAGAGGTTGCAGTGAGCTGAGATCCTGCCATTGCACTACAGCCTGGGCAACGAGAGTGAAACTCCATCTCAAAAAAGGAAAAGAAAAGAAAAAAAGAAAAAGCCACGGGCATAAACAGTTATCAGGAGAAAAGAGAAAAAATCTGAAGTTCAGCAACTGGGAACAGTTGAGGAAATTACAATGCCACCACACAATGGCAGCCTGTCAGAAATAAACAGGAGGGCTGAACAGCACTGGAAAATGTGTACGCTTAACATTTAATTCTGAGTATGACTACATAAAACAGACTTATGAAAAAACAAAGGAAGCATTCTAAGTAATAACAGTTCTATTAGTTAGCGTGATATGATTACGGGTGATTTATTTTTTTCTTTTTATTTTCTCCAAGCTTCCTGTACTACTGTTATTTTATTGGGTTTGTGTTTGTTTGTTGTTTGAGAAGAAGTCTCACTCTGTTGGCCAGGCTGGAGTGCAGTGGCTATTCACAGGCACAATTATAGCTCACTGTAGTCTTGAACTCCTGGGCTAAGAGATCCTCCCGCCTCAGCCTTCTGGGGAGCTGGAACTACAGGCACGTGCCACCATTCCCAGGTAATTTTTAAATTTTTTTGTAGAGAAAAGGTCTTGCTATGTTGCCCAGGGTGGTCTTGAACGCCTGGCCTCCAGTAATCCTCCCAGCTCAGCCGCCTCACAAAGCACTGAGATTACAGGTATGAGCCACTATACCCAGGCTATTGTTTTAAAATAAGTAAAGTAATGAGGGAAAGAGAGAAAAGCATATAAGAGAGCCAAATCCTCACTACCATAGAAAGTCAATGGATAACATCTATAATTGATGAGCCAACTTATAATAGTAGTAGTATTTTAAAATACGGAACTACCAGAAGGAACCACTAAGAGCTGAGAGCACAGCCAGCACGGTGGCTCACGCCTGTAATCCCAGCACTTTGGGAGGCCAAGGCGGGTGGATCGCCTGAGGTCACAAGTTCAAAACCAGCCTGGCCAACGTGGGGAAACCCTGTCTCTACGGAAAACACAAAAATTACCCGGGTGTGCTGGTGCGTGCCTGTAGTCCCAGCTACTTGGGAGGCTGAGGCAGGAGAATCGCTTGAACCGAGGAGGCGGAAGTCGCAGTGAGCCGAGATCGCTCCACTGCACTCCAGCCTGGGTGACAGAGTGAGACTGTCTCAAAAAATAAATAAATAAGAACCAAACAAACGATAACCTTTGCCTCGGCCTACCCCTCCCAGTATCACCACGCATCTATCCTGCTGTACTGCACTAATAAAACACCTTTTGCTTTTTGCCTCCATTTATCCCCTGGATATAAACTCTTCACACGTACATCTCTGGGATTTCTCCCTGAAGTGGCGTTTTAGGTGTTCGATCAGATGCGAATGGCGACCGAAGTTCTTCCCGCACTCATTGCAGCCGTAAGGCCTCTCTCCACTGTGGACACTGTGGTGCTGAACCAGGTGGGAACTCACCCGGAAAGCCTTTCCGCACACCTGACATTTGTAGGGTTTCTCCCCCGTGTGGACCCGCTGGTGCTGGGTGAGGTGCACCCGCTGATTATAGCTCTTCCCACATTCTCCGCACTTAAACGGTTTTTCTCCAGTGTGGATGCGCCGATGCTGAATAAAGTTTGAGGCTTGGAGGAAGAATTTGCCACAATCGCTGCATCTGTGCCCTCTCTCACCATGTGTGCTTTGCTTAGGGCTGAGGTCTGTGATCACGTCCGGATTCCTTTTCTGGGAAGGATTCTGCCTTGATTTCCCCACGGTGGGGTTGACCTGCCACCTTTGTACCATGCCCTTAAGGTCACTGACTTCTGCAAAGTCTGGATCCTGGGGAACGCTCCTTTCGGTGTGTTCTGGCGCCACCCAGTGTGATTCAGCGTCATCAGAAATCTGCTTCACTATGAGCTCCATATTGTCCCTGGACTCATAACCTGAAATAACAGAGGGAGAATGAAAAAATGAGCTCTTCCTTGAATTTGAAGAAATAAAATGAGGGGATAATGAAGTGAAACTGACAAGTGCTAGGGATCCATGATTTTGTAAAGGGACTTTTACAGTACCGGGATGGGATGAAAAATATTCAAGCAGAAAAGTGGAGGAGGTTAGGGAAGGAAGAGCTGGCAAAGAAGGTTCAAAGGAAGGAGACTGGAAATCAGTCATTCCACTGAACGAAGAGGGTCTCCTCTCAGTATGGCACTTGCAAATACCTGTATCATGTTAAATGTTCTCGTGTGTGTGCGCGCGTGTGTGTGTTTTGAGACAGGGTCTCACTCTGTCACCCAGGCTGGAGTGCAGTGGGGCAATCATGGCTCACTGCATCCTCAACCTCTTGGGCTCAAGCGATCCTCCCACCTCAGCCTCCCGAGTAGCTAGGACTACAGGTACACACCACCATGCCCAGCTAATTTTTGTATTTTTTGTGGAGATGAGGGTCTCATTATGTTGCCCATGCTGGTTTCAAACTCCTGAGCTCAAGTGATCCTCCCACGTCAGCCTCCCAAAGGGCTGGGATTACAGACGTGAGCCAACGTGACTGGGCAATATTCTTTTTCATTTTTCTTTTTTCTTTTTTTTTTGAGATGGAGTCTCGCTCTGCTGCCCCAGCTGGAGTGCAGCTCCAGGTTCAAGCGATTCTTTTGCCTCAGCCTCCCGAGTCGCTGGCACTACAGGCGCAAGTCACTACGCCCGGCTAATTTTAGTAATTTTAGTAGAGACAGGGTTTTGCCATATTGGCCAGGATGGTCTCAAACTACTGACCCACTGATCCGCCCACCTCGGCCTCCCAAAGTGCTGGGATTACAGATGTGAGCCACCGCACCCGGTCGCAACTGGGCAATATTCTTAATGAAATTGGATAGCAGGTTATGCAGCTAACTCCATCTTCACCTTCCTCTTCCTGTGAATTCATAGCCTGAGAAGAAAGGTGATCTTTCTAGGTTTCTCAGTGCCCACAGGATTTCAGCTTGGTACGAATTAATCTAAAGGAAAAAAGACATTCTTTCCATATCCAGAGAACCTACTACTTCCAAGAGCTAGGTTAACGTTCAGCAGTCACTGATAAACGTGGATGCTTCAGTGGCTAAAATTAGTTCCTTTGTGCATCTGTATCAGCAAGATACTTTACTCAAAACACTGATGTTTAATAAGGTTTGCACAGACAGAGCAAGCTCTGTCACCCAGGCTGGAACACAGCAGCACAATCACAGCTTACTGTTACTTCTAACTCCCTGGTTGAAGCAGTCCTCCCACCTCAGCCTCTACAGGTGTGCACCACCACGCCTGGCTAATTTTTGTATATTTTGTAAGGGTTTGTCTCACTATGTTGCCCAGGCTGGTCTTGAACTCCTGGCCTCAAGTGATCCTCCTTCCTTGGCCTCCCAAAGTGCTGAGATTACAGGCATGAGTTCCTGCGCTCAACAGGACAGCGTGTTCACTTCCTCCTCCCCTTGTCTCTCTATGGAGTCATGTCTCTCGAGCCAAGGTCAGTCCTTCCTCCTTCCTGTATCCCAGATCTCACCATACCTTCCTGCTTTCCAGGGATCTCCCCACATCACCTAACTGCCCCTCCATTTTTTTTTTTTCTTTTTTTTGAGACAGGGTCTCACATTGTCACCTAGGCTGGAACGCAATCGTGTGATCTCAGCTCACTGCAACCTCCACCTCCCAGATTCAAGCAATTTTCCTGCCTCAGCTCCTAAGTAACTGAGAGTACAGGTGTGTGCCACCATGCCTGGATAATTTTTGTATTTTCAGTAGAGACAGGGTTTTGCCATGTTGGCCAGGCTGGTCTCAAACTCCTGACTTTGTGATCTGCCTGCCTCAGCCTCCCAAAGTGCTGGGATTACAGGCATGAGACACCACACACAGCCTATCTGCTCCTCCTTGCTTCCATATTTTACTCTACTAGTTCTTCTCCAGTAGCACTTAAATATGCTGAAAATTTCTCCCATTAAAAAAACATACGGTCCAGGCGTGGTGGCTCACGCCTGTAATCCCAGCACTTTGGAAGGTCGAGGCGGTTGGATCACCTGAGGTCGGGAGTTTGAGACTAGCTTGGCCAACGTGGTGAAACCTCACCTCTACTAAAAATACAAAAAGTAGGTGGGTGTGGTGGAGGGTGCCTGTAATCCCAGCTACTCGGGAGGCTGAGGCGCGAGAATAGCTTGAACCCGGGAGGCAGAGGTTGCAGTGAGCCGAGATCGTACCACTGCATTCCCGCCTAGGTAACAGAGCGAGATCTGTCGGGGAAAAAAAAAAAAAAAGAAACAAAAAACAATCCACCCATCCAACCCATTATTCTTTCAGTGACCAGGCCTCATTTCCCCTTCAGAGACAAAGTCCTTACATTCATCTATGATAGCTTTTTCAAATTCCACTCCTTCGCAATCTTCAAAGAAACTGTCTCTTGTTCCCCAACACCCCTGCCGCTCCCTCCACAGAAACTGCTGCCTCCAAGACTCATTTACTTACGTTGTAAAAATCTCACTTCTAAATCTGATGAGTACTTTCTTTAATTTTGACTTTTGGTGATGCTGTAATTAATAGAAATCCGCAGATCTGAAAATAATCTAATATGGCCTTCCAAGAGAAGTGAAGGAGGGAGAAACCACGGCCATGTGATTATGTAGAATAGTGTACTGAAGTGATAAATACAGATGTTGTAATGAAGAGACAGAGAATGAGAAAAACATCAGAAACTACACATTTAAAACTGCTTAGAGAATACCACAGAAAAGAACTATGCCAAGAACCTCAAACTCTGAAATCCATTAGGTACCTGTAAAGTAACTGAAAAAGATAAAGCAAGAGTAACAGGCTCAAATAAACAAGCAAGCTATTGGTAATTAATTTAAAAAGAAGAAAAATTTTCTAAATTTGCATTAAATATAACATTTATACTATATGAGTAATTCACTGAGATAAAAGGCTCCATGAAAAATCAATAATAAAATTATTGATTTAATCAATAATTTTAAAGCATAAATTTGACTTTTTTCCACAAAAATTCAAACATCAAAATAAAAAAAGACTACCAAGATCCCAATAGATTAATGAACAGAGGCATGCACAAATAAATCAAAAAAGGAAATAAATACAAATAAATATGGAAATTTTAAAAGAGCAGGAGTCAGCTCTATACCTGTTAAATAAAAGCCTGTAAGCAAACTGAAATGGTTAAACAATGTAAACTGACACAGTGCTTTTCAAAAGAAATTTTGCATTGTGGGCTGGGCATGGTGGCTCACGCCTGTTAATCCCAGCACTTTGGGAGGCCAAGCTGGGCAGATCACGAGGTCAGGAGTTTGAGACCAGCCTGGCCAATATGGTGAAACCCTGCCTCTACTAAAAATACAAAAATTAGCCGGGCGTGGTGGCTCATGCCTGTAACCCCAGCTATTCAGGAGGCTGAGGCAGAAGAATTGCTTGAAACCAGGAGGCGGAGGTTGCAGGGAGTCGAGATCACACCATTGCACTCCAGCCTGGGAGACAGAGCGAGACTCTATCTCAAAAAAATAAAAAAATAAAATAAATATATTTTGCAGTGTGTATGTTTGCATCTGAAGTCTTCCAGTATGCCTGATAGAGTGGTTCTTCTAAAAGAATTTACTAAAAAAAGACTAAAAGCTATAATCTCCAAAATGTTTGCAGGAGTGCTGAGATTTTTATAACTGCTCCAGACAGTACAATTAAATATTAGCTTCCAGGATTATAACTTAGAAATAGGGCCACAAAATTCAAGAAGCGATATGACACGTAAAATGTAGGTGCCAAGGCGAACATCATAAAACAGGTATCGGTGACTTAAGAATGGTAATGAAGTCCTCCTGAGTAGCTGGGATCACAGGCGCCCGCCACTGCGCCCGGCTGATTTTTGTATTTGTAGTAGCGATGGGGTTTCACCATGTTGGCCAGACTGGTCTTAAACTCCTGACCTCAGGTGATCCACCCGCTTCGACCTTCCAAAATACTGGGATTACAGGCATGAGCCACCACAGCCAGCCCGCTCTTATTTTAAAGTAGTAAAAAGTTAGCATTTGCTGGATTGCAAAAACAGTCCCCCCAGGTACTATCAGTGTCTAATCATACTCTTAAGATGGAAATGATCAGAATAAGCTGAATAAGAAAGTGAAGGTTGATTTATTCTTTTACAAAAAGAAAAAAAAAAGCAAAGTCATAGCACATAAAACATAAATGCCATTATAGGGTGTGCTAGAAATACTCTTTATAATATAACAAAATAAAGATGTCCTAATCCATGCAGATGAAATAATCCTTACCCATGGAAGTAATACTCCCATAGTTCTCCTTCCTGTCATCCCTATAAAGGGACTTCTGGGACTGGTCCAAATGTCCCCATTCCTCCAGGATGAAGGATACAGCCACATCAGCCACCTCTTCAATTTTCACCAACTTCTGAAACAGGAGATCTCCACTAAATTCTCATTCCCTATATCCAAATTTGGAGTGAGGGGAAGAACTGGGCTCATTAAGAAAAGAAACAAGGAGGAACTGTGCCTCAAAGAGGATGGGGAAGGACTAGGCAGAAAGGAAAAAGGCCAAAGGAATGAAGGTACCAACCCAAGATGGGCCTGGTCACTGGCTAAATAAACTGAACTCCTGGTGAAGGTTCAGGATGGGTCCTCTCTGAGGGCAAAGGGGCACCAGCTCACCTGGGACCCAGTTGAGAGAAGTGAAGCTGTCAGCTCCTGGCTGTCCTTCAGGGGAAGGGAAGGAACTTGGAGAACAGGAAGGGCTAAGGGAGGAGAAAAAGAGGTTTAAGTGAGAACATCTTTGCCCGGTTCTCATTGCCATCATGTTCCTCTTATGCTCAGGAATCCATAATGGCCCCTACTGCACTGAAGCCAAATTCTTCTGCCTGGCTGTCAAGACCCTTTAATTTCTGGATCCTCTCACACTGTGTTATCTCCTTTCCCCTAGACTTCCTACGTTGGTCAGGCTAATCCTTGCTTGTCATTCTGCTATAAAGGATGCATTCTGTGGCCAGGCACAGTGGCTCGCGCCTGTAATACCAGCACTTTGGGAGGTCAAGGCGGGCAGATCACTTGAGGCCAGGATTCAAGGCCATCCTGGCCAACAAGGCAAAATCTCGTCTCTACTAAAAATACAAAAATTAGCCAGATGTAGTGATACATGCCTGTAATCCTGGCTGCTTGAGAAGCTAAGACATGAGAATCACTTGAACCTAGGAGGCAGAGGTTGCAATGAGCCAAGATTGCACCACTGCACTCCAGCCTGGGCAACAGAGTCAGCCACTGTCTCAGAAAAAAAAAAAAAAAAAAAAGACTGGGTGTGGTGGCTCACACCTGTAATCCCAGCACTGTGGGAGACCAAGGCAGGCAGATCACAAGGTCAGGAGTTCGAGACCAGCCTGGCTAATATGGTGAAACCCCGCCTCTACTAAAAATACAAAAATTAGCCAGTGTGGTGGCGGGTGCCTGTAGTCCCAGCTACTCAGGAGGCTGAGGCAGGAGAATTGCTTGAACCTGGCAGATGGAGGTTACAGTGAGCCAAGATCGCGCCACTGCACTCCAGCCTGGGCGACAGAGCAAGACTCCATCTCAAAAAAATAAAAATAAAATAAAAAGTGGGGGCCAGGCACGGTGGTTCACACGTGTAATCCCAGCACTTTGGGAGGCTGAGGCAGGCAGATCACAAGGTCAGGAGTTAGAGACGAACCTGGCCAATATGGTGAAACCCCATCTCTACTAAAAATGCAAAAATTAGGCGGGCATGGTGGCGGGCACCTGTAGTCCCAGTTGCTCAGGAGACTGAGGCAGGAGAATTGTTCGAACCCGGGAGGTGGAGGTTGTAGTAAGCTGAGATCACACCACTGCACTCTGGCCTGGGTGACAGAGCAAGATTCCCTCTCCAAAGAAAAACAAAGGATGCATTCTACTTTGCCACGATCAAATTTTATTAACTTGAAGAACCACCAAAGTCCCACATCTTCCATGAAACTGAAGCATTCCTAACAGCCCAGGGCTGTTCGAGCTTTAATGTACAAATAAATCACCTACATCCCCTAGGGGATCTTGGTACGTGCAGATGCTGACTGAAAAGGCCTGGGGTGAGGCCTGAGAGTTTGCATATCTTTTTAAATTTTTTTTTTTGAGACAGTCTCACTCTGTGGCCCAGGCTAGAGTGCAGTGGTACCATCTCAGCTCACTGCAACCTCTGCCTCCCAGGTTCAAGCAATTTTCCTGCCTCAGCCTCCCGAGTAGCTGGGATTACAGGTGTGCACCACCAAGCCTGGCTAATTTTTGTAGTTTTAGTAGAGACAGGGTGTCACCACATTGTCCAGGCTGGTCTCAAACTCCGGTAATTCGCCTGCAATGGCCTCCAAAAATGCTGGGATTACAGGTGTGAGCCACGGTGCCCGGCCCCTAGTTGGCATTTCTAATAAGCTCCCAGGTGATGCTGGTGCTACTGCTCCCTGGACCACTCTTGGATTACCATGGCCTCAGAAATCCCTTCCAGAATTTCCATGGTTACTTTCTATTCAGTCAAGAAGTGTGTATTAAAACTACTCTCTATCTGCCTATCTCAGGAACAGACAGAACAATTCTTACCTTGAAAAACTACTGTCTAATGCAAGCTTGCCCAACCCGCGGCCTGCGGCCCAGGACAGCTTTGAATGTGGCCCAACACAAATTTGTAAACTTTCTTTTTTATTTTTTTTTTAAGACCAGTCTCACTCTGTTGCCTACACTGGAGTGCAGTGGTGCAATCTCAGCTCACTGCAACCTCCGCCTCCCGGGTCCAAGTGATTCTCCTGCCTCAGCCTCCCAAGTAGCTGGGATTACAGGCGCCCACCACCGCACCTGGCTAGTTTTGCTTTTTGAGATGGAGTCTCGCTCTGTTGTCCAGGCTGAAGTGTAGTGGTGCGATCTTGGCTCACTGCAACCTCCGCCTCCCGGGTTCAAGAGATTCTCCTGCCTCAGCTTCCCGAGTAGCTGGAATTACAGGCATGTGCCACCATGCCTGGCTAATTTTTGTGTTTTTAGTAGAGACTGAGTTTCATCATGTTGGCCAGGCTAATCTCGAACTCCCAGTCTCAAGTGATCTGCCTGGTTCAGCCTCCTAAAGTGCTGGGATTACAGGCGTGAGCCACCATGCCCGGCTCATATATTTGTAAACTTTCTTAAAACATTATGAAGGGCCAGGCACGGTGGCTCATGCCTGTAATCCCAACACTTTGGGAAGCTGATGCAGGCGGATCACCTGAGGCCGGGAGTACAAGACCTGCCTGACCAACATGGAGAAAGCATCTCTACTAAAAATACAAAATTAGCGGGGCGTGTGGCGCATGCCTGTAATCCCAGCTACTCAGGAGACTGAGGCAGGAGAATCGCTTGAACCCAGGAGGCGGAGGTTGTGGTGAACTGAGATCGCGCCATTGTACTCCAGCCTGGGCAACAAAGTGAAACTCTGTCTCACGAAAAGAAATATGGGATTTTTTTTTTTGCAATTTTTATTTTTTTAAGTTCATCAGCTATGGTTAGTGCGAGTGTATTTTCTGTGTGGCCCAAGACAATTCTTCTTCCAGTGTGGCCCGGAGAAGCCAAAAGATTGGATACCCCTGGCCTAACAGGAAGGGCACACAGGCAAGCCTTACAGCACAGCATGAAGAGTGCCATGACGAAAGTTGACCCAAGTTCCCGTGGGACCACAGAGGCAGGGGCACTTACAGAGTGGAGCAGGGGAGGCAGGGGCAGCAGCAAAGCCTTTCCCCGGAAAGTGACTCTGGACTGTAGGAATGGAGATGGGGAAGATGGGGTGCTTTCCCCACAGCAGGAACAGCATGCGCAACACCCAGACGTCTCGCCTCTGGAAGCCAGGGACCACCTGACCCCGAGGTCACCTCTGCTTGCTGTTTGTCTAAGATCCACAGCATGTCTGGATCTCACCATCCACCTGTGCCTTGACTTGCACAGCCTGCCTGTGATTAAGCTGTAACTGGACAGTTTAGACCCTGTATTTAGATCTGGAGTCCTGGAGATCTCGGGGCATCCATGGCTTGCTGATTTCCAATGACTAGGGAATAAGGAGCAATGACACAAAAAGGACAGGACAATGGTTACAGATGAAAGCCAAAAGCAGAGAAGGCATCTGAAACCAGGACTGGCTAAAGACTGAATACATAAGTTGATGAAAATGGTGAGTAAGGTCTATGTCCGAATGAAGAGTAATTTTGCTAAAATAAACCAGCTAGGGTCTGGTTAACAGGGCACAGAGGATGAGAAGCAGCTGGAAACAAAGGACAAGAGCCGGATGGAGAGAAACCCTGAAAGTGGACAGAACCCAAGTGACTCGAGGAGGGAGCAGTCTGTGCCTAGGAGAAGTTGGTGCTGAAGCAAAGACAAGATGTGGCCAGGCGTGGTGGCACATGCCTGTGATCCCAGCTACTCGGGAGGCTAAGGCAGGAGAATCGCTTGAACCTGGGAGGTAGAGGTTGCAGTCACACGACTGCACTCTGGCCTGGGCAAGAGTGAGACCCTGTTTTAAAAAAAAAAAAAAGCAAAGACGAGATGGCTCAGAAGATGGGAGGAGGATGGATTCAGTCAGGCTGCTTGGGTTCAAATCCCAGTTCTGTTATTCCCTAGCTTTGTGATGTGGGACAAATCAACTAAACCTCTCGAGGCCTCAGCTTAATTTTTTTTTTTTTTTTTTTTTTTGAGACGGAGTCTTGCTCTGTCGCCCAGGCGGGAGTGCGGTGGCACAATCTCCACTCACTGCAACCTCCATCTCCTAGACTCAAGTGATTCTCCTGCCTCAGACTCCCAAGGAGCTGGACTACAGGCCCCTGCCACCACACCCAGCTAATTTTTTTTGTATTTTTAGTAGAGATGATGGGGTTTCACCATGTTGGCCAGGCTGGTCTCAAACTCCTGACCGCAGGTGATCTGCCCGCCTTGGCTTCCCAAAGTGCTGGGATTACAGGCGTGAGCCACAGGCCCAGCCCTGAGCTTAATTTCTAACAGAAGGATAACAGTAACAGCTATTCCACTGAGCTACTGCAAGGATTACCTGTTGGCACATCCAGGTGTACTGTACACAATTCTAGTGTTCCCATTTCTTTCCTGAGCAGTTTTTTTTGTTTGTTTGTTTTGTTTTGTTTTTTGAAATGGAGTCTCACTCTGTTGCCCAGGCCTGAGTGCAGTGGCACAATCTCGGTTCATTGCAACCACCTCCTCCCAGGTTCAAGCGATTCTCCTGTCTTAGCCTCCTAAGTAGCTGCGATTACAGGCATGTACCACCACACCTGGATAATTTTTGTATATTTTTAGTAGAGACGGGGTTTCACCATGTTGACCAGGCTGGTCTCAAACTCCTGACCTCAGATGATCCACCCACCTCAGCCTCCCAAGGTGCTGGAATTACAAGCATCAGTCACCGCCCCAGGCTTTTCTGAGAAGTTTTAAATTTCATTTTTAATTTTTTGTTATGGAGACAGAGTCTGACTCTGGCTCCCAGGCTGGACTGCAGTGGCACCATCACAGCTCATTGCAGCCTCGAACTCCTGGGCTCAAGCAATCTCCCACCTCAACCTCTGGTATAGCCAGGACACAGGTGTGTGCAACCATGCCTGGCTTTTTTTTTTTTTTCTGAGATAGAGTTTTGCTCTTGTCACCCAGGCTGGAGTGCAGTGGTGCAATCTCGGCTCACGGCAACCTCCACCTCTCAGGTTCAATCAATTCTCCTGCCTCAGCTTCCTAAGTAGCTACTAGGATTACAGGCATCCACCACCATGCCCGGCTAATTTTTTGTATTTTTAGTGGAGATGGGGTTTTGCCATGTTGGTCAGGCTGGTCTCAAATTCCTGACCTCAGATGATCCACCCGCCTTGGCCTCCCAAAGTGCTGGAATTACAGGCATGAGCCACCGTGCATGGCCAATTTTTGTATTTTTTGTAGAGGCGAGTTTTCGTCACGTTGCCCAGGCTGGTCTCAAACTCCTGGGCTCAAGAGATCCACCTGCTTCAGCCTCCCAAAATGCTGGGATTACAGGCATGAAGCTACTTTCTTTTATACCAAAAATAAGATCACTAACACCTTTGTTTAGCTTTCATTGAACATGGTTGAGAATTCCGAATTTTTCATTTGCTGCCCACATTGGCAGAGAGGAAAATTTGCAGAGGACGACTATTATCAGTCAATTCAGAAGATGACACAGAAAGACAGCTACACTCTCCAATGAGAATGATGAAACTGAAAGTGTAACAGAGCTTCTAGAATGAGTTTCAAATGATAACATCCTAGATGAATTTTCTTAAACTCAAGAATCAATGATGAAAAATGTATTTCTAATTTCAAAATGGAAAATGGCATTCTTATCTTGTGAGTCATTCAACAGGAAGGACTTCATCACAGAGTATTTTGCAATAAGAAGAAGATAGTAAGAGATTCTGGACCATCACATTTTGCTAGAAGGACTTTCTAAAAGCATTGTGTGACACTATTCTTTTCTTTTTTGAGACAGAGTCTTGCTCGTTGCCCAGGCTGGAGTGCAGTGCCGTGGTCTTGGCTCACTGCCACCTTTGCCTCCCGGGTTCAAATGAGTCTCCTGCCTCAGCCTCTTGAGTAGCTGGGATTACAGGCGCGCACCACCACGCCCAGCTAATTTTTTGTATTTTTAGTAGAGATGGGGTTTCATCATCTTGGCCAGGCTGGTCTCCAACTCCTGACCTCAGGTGATCCACCCACCTTGGCCTCCCAAAGTGGAGGGATTACAATTGTGAGCACCCAGCCAACAGTATTCTTGTATCTTTTTTTCTTTTTTTTTTTTTTTTCTGAGATGGAGTCTCACTCTGCTGCCAGGCTGGAGTGCAGTGCCGCAGCCTTGGCTCACTGCAATCTCCGCCTCCCTGGTTCAAGCAATTCTTCTGCCTCGGCCTCCCGAGTAGCTGGGACTACAGGTGCACGCCACCACACCCTGCTAATTTTTGTATTTTTAGCAGAGACAGGGTTTCACCATGTTGGCCAGGATGGTCTCGATCTCCTGACCTTGTGATCTGCCTGCCTTAGCCTCCCAAAGTTCTAGGATTACAGGCGTGAGCCGCTGCGCCTAGCCGTTTTTTTTGTTTGTTTTTTTGAGACAGCGTTTCATTCTGTCACCCACGTTGGAGTGCTCTGGCACAATCTCAGCTTATTGCAACCTCCACTTCCCGAGTTCAAGCAATTCTCGTGCCTCAGCCTCCCAAGTAAGTGGGATTACAGGCTCATGCCACCACACCCAGCTAATTTTTGTACTTTTAGTAGAGACAGGGTTTCACCCTGTTGTCCAGGTTGGTCTCAAACTCCTGACTTCAAGTGATCTGCCTGCGTCAGCCTCCCAAATTGCTGGGATTACAGGTGTGTGCCACTGTGCCCAGCCTCTTTCCTCTTTTATGATGTTCACACATAAAAATGTACTTGATATATTAAAGTTTCTAAAAAGTTGTTTTTCACTATCCTTTGATTCTTCTGTCAACTATGCATAAAATGACTCTTAAAATAGAAAAAAATGGCCGGGCGCGGTGGTTCACGCCTGTAATCCCAGCACTTTGGGAGGCTGAGGTGGGCAGATCACGAGGTCAGGAGATCGAGACCATCCTGGCTAACATGGTGAAACCTGTCTCTACTAAAAATACAGAAAATTAGCTGGGCGTGGTGGCGGGCGCCTATAGTCCCAGCTACTCGGGAGGCTGAGGCAGGAGAATGGCGTGAACCCAGGAGGCGGAGCTTGCAGTGAGCCGAGATCGTGCCATTGCACTCCAGCCTGGGCGATAGAGCAAGACTCTGTCTCAGGAAAAATAAAATAAAATAAAATAAATAAAATAGAAAAAAACAGAAAAAAAAATTAGAAGGATTCACTGGCCCCACAGGGTCAACCATGAGATCTATTTTTCCTGGTACACTGAGGGTTAAATGAGTGCTTTTAGGGAAAATGCTTAGAACAGTTCCTGCACAGAGCACATGCTATGGAAGCCACATCGCTGCTGCTGCTGCTGCTGTTCTTTTTATCACAGTGAAAGGAAAGCTGGAAATGATTAGGGCAGGGACACATATCAAGGGAAAGACCTGACCAACAAACGGAGCCTAGAAGTCTGGAATTAAACCGAGAAAATACAGTTCCTTATCCACAGTCTCTTATCCACAATGCTGAAATCTGAAAGCTGAAATACCAAAGGTGTTCCTTTCCTTTCATTAAACTTAGGCGTTGAACTAATTTGACAGCAAAATTTGACCTGATGTGAAGGTATTTAAATCTTTATTTAATAAACTTAGTATAAAAATGCACACATTTCACTGCAGAAATATTAATGTGTGTGATTACAGGTACCAACTCAAACCCTGTTGCTAGTTTGATGTGTGGTATATAAGTCATATTATCCAAAAAAAATTAAAATAAAATAAATAAATCATATTACCTTACTAAATCTGCAAAATGCTGAATTCTAAAATATATCTGACACCAAGGGCTTCTGATTAGGGACTGAACACATCATAATATAATACTCAGCTGTTCCTTTTTTCTAACTTGATGTGTATCTAAGACTGGTTAATAAAACTGAGGAGGGGAGGAAAAAAGAGAGAATAAATGTTTTAAAGGTCACTGTGAAAAGCTACTTTAAGTTAGATTTCAAGGTGAGTGAATGAGCAGCGAGAAATGAATGCAATTAGGAACTGGGGAGCTTTTTTTTTTTTTAACATAAGCATTAAGACAAGAAAATCTGTGAGGGAGGCTGAGCACAGTGGCTCATACCTCTAATGTCAGCACTATGCGAAGACAAGGCAGGTGGATCACTTGAGGCCAGGAGTTCAAGACCAGCCTGGCCAACATGGTGAAACCCCATCTCTACTAAAAATACAAAAATTAGCTGGGCATGGTGGCAGGCACCTGTAGTCCCAGCTACTCGGGAGGCTGAGGTGAGGGTATCACTTGAACCTGGGAGGCAGAGGGTGCGGTGAACCAAGATCATACCACTGCTCTTCATCCTGGGCAAAAGGGCGAGACTCTATCTCAAAAATAAAAGAAAGACAATCTATGACAGAGAAGCAAAAATCTGTGATACTTTTGTAAAAGACCTGTAGATCTTTTAACAGTCCCTGTACCCAGAGCTGTCATCATTTGCACTGTAGCTTTTTAATGAAACTGGTGTAATTCCTAGACATCCTAGGGATGGCTTTCATGGAACACCAGGGACTCAACTCCAGGTCCCTGGCCTTTCTCTGCTTCTAGACCCTGCAGGCTGTAGAGGGGCTGCTCAGCCTAGAGTCCCTCTCCTGCAGATGGTGCCTGCCACATGGCCAAGACACCCATTCTCAAGCTCTATCTGTTCCACTGCATCACTGAGCCTCACCATTTTCCTCCAGGAGATGAGGCTTCTGTGGTGCTTGCTCTGGCTGGGTGTCCACGGTCAGGGGCTGGAGACTGCAGGACTCCTGCACTGCTCCAGGTGGTGCCATCTTCTGAGGAAGCCCGTCAGGGCAGGCGACAATCTAACAACCACAACCACAACCGATCAGTACAGTTACAGAGAAGGCTATGAAAGAAATCAGCAGAGTCACAGTGGACTTTCATTCATTCCTTTGCCAAATATTTAATGTGCATCTACAATGAGCCAGGCACTGATTATGCAGTTATTTAATAAATATGGTTTACTTCTAGTTGGAGAAGACGTTCATCAAACACATCAAAACACAAAAAATACATAATTACAAACTGGGCTGTATGTTGGAAAGGAAAAGAAACTAATTCCATGAGACAGAACAGAGGAGACCTATTTTAGACTGGGAGGCCAGGGAAGGCTTTCCAGAGGAAGTGTCCCTTAAGTAAACACTTAAAGGTTGAGAAGGGCTGGGCTCCGTGGCTCACAACTATAATCCCAGCACTTTGGGAGGCCGAGGCGGGCGGATCATGAGGTCAGGAGGTCAAGACCATCCTGGCTAACACAGTGAAACCCCATCTCTACTAAAAAAAAAAATACAAAAAAATTAGCTGGGTGTGGTGGCGGGCTCCTGTAGTCCCAGCTACTCAGGAGGCTGAGGCAAGAGAATGGCGTGAACCCGGGAGGCGGAGCTTGCAGTGAGCCGAGATCAGGCCACTGCGCTCCAGACTGGGTGACAAGAGCAAGACTCCATCTCAAAAAAAAAAAGGATGAAAAGAAGCCAGCCAGGAAAAACGCAGAAGTGACCCAGGCAGACAGAACACTCAAAAACTCTCTCAGGGCCAGGTAGGGGTAGCTCATGCCTGTAATCTCAACACCTTGGGAGGCTGAAGTGGATCACTTGAGCCCAGGAGTTCAAGACAAGCCTGGGAAACCCAGTGAGATCCTGTCTCTCCAAAAAATTAAAAATTAGCCAGGCATGGTGGCATGTCCCTGTGGTCCCAGCTACTCAGGAGGCTGAGGTGGGAAGATCACTTGAGCCCAGGACGTCAAGGCTGCAGTGAGCTATGATCACACCATTGCACTCTAGCCTTGGTGACAGAAAGAAAAGGAAAGAAAAGAAAAGAGAAAAAGAAAAAGGAAGGAAGGAAGGGAGGGAGGGAGGGAAGGAAGGAAAATTAGGCAGAAAGAGGATGTCTGGTACAGTCAGGAACCATAAGAAGGCCAGTGTGTGAAGAGGAAATAGAGGTGAGAAGGGAGATTGGAATAGTCATCATAGCACTCAGGAAGTCACACTGGACAGACCAACATCGAGACTGAGGCTACCTCACACCCTGCATGCTACAGTCCTCCCCCTTTCTGTTTTTGGTTCTGGCTCAGCCCTAGGTATACACAATTACTCTGCCACAACCACTCTCTAGAACCTGCCAATTCTGGAAGGTACTAGTTCACTACTAACACATTGGAATGTAGTAAGTTCCTTTCCCGTTTTCTCCCTCCCTTAGGTTTCAAAGCACTTTTTTTCCGAACCCTCCTGGTACTGGTAAAATGTGGTGTAGGAGTTCCGTTAAGAGACAGCTGCAGGCCGGGCATGGTGGCTCATGCCTGTAATCCCAACACATTGGGAGGCAGAAGCAGGTGGATGACTTGAGTTCAGGAGTTTGAGACCAGCCTGGGCAACATGGCGAGACCATGCCTCTACTAAAAATACAAAAATGAGCCAGGTCTGGTGGCATACATCTATAGTCCCAGCTACTCGGGAGGCTGAAGTGGAAGGATCGCTTGAGCCTGGGAGGCAGAGGTTGCAGTGAGCTGAGATTGTACCAATGCACTCCAGCCTGGGTGACAGAGCAAGATTCTGTCTCAAAAATATAAATAAACAGGCCGGGAGCGGTGGCTCACACCTGCAATCCTAGCACTTTGGGAGGCCAAGGCGGGCAGATCACCTGAGGTAAAGAGTTCAAGACCAGCCTGACCAACATGGATAAACCCCATCTCTAACAAAAACACAAAGTTAGCCGGGTGTGGTGGCGCACGCCTGTAATCCCAGCTACTCAGTAGGCTGGGGCAGGAGAATTGCTTGAACCTGGCAGGTGGAGGTTGCAGTGAGCCAAGATTATGCCATTGCACTCCAGCCTGACAACAAGAGTGAAACTCCATCTCAAAAATAATAATAATAATAATTAAATTAATAAATAAAAATAAAAAATAAACAAAATCCATTAACCATAAAATAAAATACTTAACTAACTGTATAAAAATGTTAAAACCTTCAGGAGACTGAGGCAGGAGAATCAACCCAGGAGGCGGAGGTTGCAGTGAGCCAAGATCAGGCCACTGCACTCCAGCCTGGGTGACAGAGCAAGACGCCGTCTAAAAAAAAGAAAAAAATTTAAAACCTAGCTGGGCACAGTGGCTCACACCTGTAATCCCAGCACCTTGGGAGGGCAACGCAGGAGGATCCCTTGAGCCCGGGAGTTCCAGACCAGCCTAGGCAACTTGGCAAGACCTCATCTACAAAAAAAATTTTTTTTAGTTTAGCTGTATGTGGTGGCAAGTGCCTGTAGTCCTAGCTACTCAAGAGGATCACTTGAGGCCAGGAGTTCAAGACTGCAGTGAGCTATGATCGTGCCACTGTACTCCAGCCTGGATAATGGAGTGAGGCCCTATCTCTAAAGAAAGAAAACATTAAAAACAAAAATCTCCACAAGCAAAGACAAACAACAAACTGGAAAAATAACGCTTACAACTCATATGACAGACACAATGCTTATTGTTTCTAATAGGTAAAAAAAAAGATAAGGAATATAAACAGATAATTCACCACAGAAAAGGGCATACAAATAATCCTTAAAAATATATGCTGTGGTCAAACAAAAGAAATTCCAATTGAAATTTCACAGAAATGGCCGGGCGTGGTGGCTCACACCTATAATCCCAGCACTTTGGGAGGCCAAAGTAGGTGGATCACCTGAGGTCGGGAGTTTGAGAACATCCTGGCCAACATGGTGAAACACCGTCTCTATTAAAAATACAAAAATTAAGCCAGTCATGGTGGCTCATGCCTGTAATCCTAGCACTTTGGGAGGCAAAGGCAGGAGGATCACCTGAGGTCAGGAGTTCAAGACCAGCCTGGCCAACATGGCGAAACCCCATCTCTACTAAAAATACAAAAATTAGTTGGGTGTGGTGGTGCATGTCTGTAATCCCAGTTATTCAGGCTCAGGCAGGAGAATCACTTGAACCCGGGAGGCAGAAGTTGCAGTGAGATGAGATTGCGCCACTGCACTCCAGCCTGGGAGACAGAGCGAGACTCCATCTCAAAAAATTAAAATTAAAAAACTAAAAAAATTAGCCAGGCGGTAGTGGCGCATGACTATAATCCCACCCACTTGGGAGGCTGAGGCAGGAGAATCGCATGAGCCTGGGAGGTGGAGGATGCAGTGAGCCGAGACTGCACCATTGCACTACAGTCTGGGCGACAGAGTAAGACCCTGTCTCAAAAAAAAAAAAAAAAAAAAAAAAGAAAAAGAAAAAAAAAATTCACAGAAATAAAATATTGAATCTTTTTTTTTTTTTTTTTTGAGACAGAGTCTCACTCTGTCGTCCAGGCTGGAGTGCAGTGGTGCAATCTCGGCTCACTGCAACCTCTGCCCCCCGGGTTCAAGTGATTCTCCTGCCTCAGCCTCCCGAGTAGCTGAGACTACAGGCACATGCCACCACACAGGGCTAATCTTTGTATTTTTAGTAGAGACGGGGTTTCACCATATTGGCCAGGATGGTCTCGATCTGATCTCGTGATCCACCTGCCTCAGCCTCCCAAAGTGCAGGGATTACAGGCGTGAGCCACTGTGCCTGGCCAATACTGCATCTTATGTACTGGCAATTATCACAAATTTTGGTAACATTGTGCTATCAGGTTATGGCCACAAAATTTCTCTCATACATTGTTGGTGGTAGTCTAAATTGTTATACCCTCTATGAGGGAACGAGCCTGTCAACAGCTATCAAAATTACAAATGTACTTTTTTTTTTGAGATGGAGTCTCGCTCTGTCGCCAGGCTGGAGTGCAGTGGCACAATCTTGGCTCGCTGCAACCTCCGACTCCCGGGTTCAAGCAATTCTCTTGCCTCAGCCTCCCAAGTGGCTGGGATTACGTGCCACCTCACCCAGCTAATTGTTGTATTTTTAGTAGAGACGGGGTTTCACCATGTTGGCCAGGATGGTCTCGATCTCCTGACCTCATGAACCGCCCACCACGACCTCCCAAAGTGCTGGGATTACAGGTGTGAGCCACCGTGCCCAGCCTACAAATGTACATCTAAGCCAACAATTTTGAGTTTCAAGCACTCCTACAGTTAATTTTATACACATATATTTTTTCAATTTAAATTTTTTAACTTTTTACTTTTTTTTGAAATAGGGTATGCCTCTGTCACATAGGCTGGAATGCAGTGGCAAAATCACAGCTCACTGCAGCCTCAAACTCCCAGGCTCAAGGGATCCTGCTGCCTCGGCCTCCTGAGTAGCTGGAAGTATAAGTGCATGCCACCACACCCAGCTAATGTTTTGTTTGTTTTTCTGGTAGAGATGGGGTCTCGCTACATTACCCAGGCTAGTGTGGAACTCCTGGCTTTTTTTTTTTTTTTTTTGAGACAGAGTCTTGCTCTGTGGCCCAGGCTGGAGTGCAGTGGTCGGATCTCGACTCACTGCAAGCTCCGCCTCCCGGGTTTACGCCATTCTCCTGCCTCAGCCTCCCGAGTAGCTGGGACTACAGACGCCTGCCACCTCGCCCGCTAGTTTTTTGTATTTTTTAGTAGAGACGAGGTTTCACCAGGTTAGCCAGGATGGTCTCGATCTCCTGACCTTGTGATCCGCCCGTCTCGGCCTCCCAAAGTGCTGGGATTACAGGCTTGAGCCACCGCGCCCGGCCGGAACTCCTGGTTTTAAGTGATCCTCCCACCTCAGGTTCCCAAAGTGCTGGGATTACAGGTGTGAGCCACCGTGCCCAGCCCATATGTATAAATACACATACATATGTATATTACATACATACATATATATATTCATACATAGGTGAGATATTCATTGCAGCAAAGTTTGTTATAATACAAATTTATAAACAATCTCAAGGAACAATTTAAATGGAACAACTCAAACTCCTTCCACAGAAGTTAATACAATGCAATTTCAAAGAGCAAGATAGCTGTAATGGCAGTGGCATGGAAGAAACCAAGATATAAGAAAAAAGAGGCAGAAGTGTACAGTGACTTAAAAGACAATTGCGTTTTTCCAAAGTATGAGACATATATATATGCTTATACATACATAATATGGTACAGCTCTGTAAGAATACACAGATGAGAACTAGGCAGTTGAGAGAAATTGGGGATAGGAGGAAAACTTACTTTTCATTATAACCTTATGTACCTCTTTGAATTTTGTATCATGTCACTCAAAAAATAAACACAGTGGCCGGGCATGGTGGTTCACGCCTGTAATCCCAGCACTTTGGGAGGCCGAGGTGGGAGGATCACAAGGTCAGGAGATCGAGACCATCCTGGCTAAAACAGTGAAACCCCGTCTCTACTAAAAATACAAAAATAAAAAATAAAAAATAAAATTAGCCAGGCGTGGTGGCGGGTCCAAGCAGTCCCAGCTACTCCGGAGGCTGAGGCGGGAGAATGGCGGGAACCCGGGAGGCGGAGCTTGCGGTGAGCCGAGATTGCGACACTGCACTCCAGCCTGCGTGACAGAGCGAGACTTCGTCTCAACAATCAATCAATCAATCAATCCAGTAATTTAAAAAATAAACAAAATCGCAGATTGTCTTCTACAGGTTAACACAATGGATATTGCTTCTCTTTGCTGGAGTGGCAGGAAGTCACAGGGTACCTAATCCCAGGAGAACAAAAGAATATGAATGAAGCACCAGAGGACTAAGAATCTCACCCCTGCTCAGCAGATCGTTCACTCCTCTCCTTCACTGCTCGTATAGCTTCTCTTTGACTCACCTGCTGTCTGCGTTCCTCAAGTTCTCGCTGTATATTTTCTATCACGGCCACTGCCTCTTCTCCACTTTCAGGGTGATGTTCTCTCACCCAGGGCTGGAACTCTTCAGGCAGGATGGTCAGGAACTGCTCCAGCACCAGCAGCTCCAAGATCTGCTCCTTTGTGTGCAGCTCGGGCCTCAGCCACTCACAGCAGAGCACCCGGAGTTGGCTGAGAGCCTCCCGGGGTCCTGAAGCCTCATGGTACTGGAAGTGCCTGAAGCGCTGGTAAAAAGTCTCAAACGTTGGAGGGTTGTACTCCTGCATCCAGGTGCAGTCTTCTTCTTCCACCTTCACTATGAGAAGGTCTTCCTGCTCCTGGGAAGTCTCAGCTGGGGGGTCTAAGTCTATAACTTCCCGGGATTCGGTCATTATCATTCCAACTCAGAGGGAAGTCCCTTGAGGCTGGCTGTGTTACACTGAACCAATTGGTTTTCTACTCTTTAAGATCTTCTGAAGGACACTTTCAGTAGCATGCAACCTACTGACGTATTGGGAATCATTATTAGCAAAGACAGATGGCAAAGAGGTCATCTATACTAAAGATGACCACTCAACAAAGTAATTACTTAAAAATAAGGACTACAAGGTAGCCATCACTTCACCCACAAAATGATAATAAGGAATATCGCCAACATTTAAAAAGTGTATTAGAGAGCCATACAAATCTAACATCAGGCCCAACCTAAAACACAGTTTTAGAGTGAAGAACTTTACATTCCATATAAACAACGGGACAAGACTAGTCCAGACGCAGCCGCTCCTTCTCTCTACCATAAGACAAACTTAAGTCGGAATAGGGGTGAAAATCATTATAATGGTCAAAACTGAGCCTGTCCTCTAACCTACAAGAGCTTGACAGGCCAAGGGGAGACTCCATCGGTCCCAAAGAGAAGCAGCGTTTATAAGGTACACATCTGAACCTGGATTCCTCAGAATGGCCCTTGACCCAGAGATACAGAGACTGTGGCCGGGTCAAGGTTAGGGACAGGACCCCCGTCCAGTCACGAAGCCCCTGCCCTCTCCCCTCAAGGCCCCACTCTAGGGGAGCTCTCCTGGAACATCAAGCTCCCCGCAGCCGAGGCTGGGAAGATGCGATTCTTCCCACGGAGAGAAACCGAAGCCGACACTTCCCAATACTTCCTCGCCGGAAGTAACCAAGTCCAATCTTGCCCTGTCCAACGGGGTTAAACGGTTAGATCCCACCCCCCCGAAAGCACTTCCGCGTCCTCTCTAGGAATCCCGGAGGACCTCGCCTCGCAGGCGGGGCGGACCAATCGGCGGGGATACGGACGCGGGCCCCAAGTCCCAGCCCACCCTCAGTGACTCGCACGTCCCCAGGGCCCCCGAAGCCGCTCGCACAGCATCATCAAAGCGAGGAGGCAAACGGAGCCACCCTCTCCCCTGCTCCAACCCAAGGCCATTGAAACAGCCCAAGCTCCTCCCCTTTCAGTGGGGCGGGGGAGGGGTCTCCGGGGTTGGGCTGAGGTTGCTCGTGTCTGATTGGCCGGGGAGCTTGCGCCCTCCCCCACCCCCAACGCTCTGCGCCCGGATTCGAAGTAGGTCTGTACCTTGCTGAGCGCTCGCAAACCTCGCTTATGTTGAATTTGGGGCCCTTGGGTTTTCTTCACCCGCATCCTCGCTACTCTCACTACCCACTTTCCAAAGACACCCACCTCTTGACCACCGCAGTAGGCTCAGAAGGCCGATATCTTCAACGTCACACCCGGGAGTCGCGGGGACCATCGGCTCCCAGGACTACATCTCCCAGGAGGGGGCGCGCGGGACTCGCCGGTTGGCCAATGGGGGCGCGGCTCTCTTTGCAGCCTCGGTCTCGCAAGCCTATCAGAAGGTGGCAGAGCCGGGAGTCGTGTCCTCGGGAGCCCCGGCAAGAAGGCTGGGGGTGGGCGGAGGGAGCGGGGCATCCCTTTGAAGGAAGGGGCGTTGCTTACGCAGGGCTTCCCTGGCCAAGGGGTTCTCATCCTTAATGATAACCTCTTTTCAGCCAGACGCGGGGTCCCATGTTTGTAAGCCTAGCGAATGGACAGGCTAAGGAAGCAAGACAGCTTGAGCACAAGAGTTAGAGACCA
This sequence comes from Macaca thibetana thibetana, assembly GCF_024542745.1. Classification (NCBI taxonomy): domain Eukaryota; kingdom Metazoa; phylum Chordata; class Mammalia; order Primates; family Cercopithecidae; genus Macaca; species Macaca thibetana. Next base: position 141,735,417 of record NC_065580.1, read on the forward strand.
GCCTGGGCAACATAGCGAGACCCCCGTCTATTTGTAATACCCTCCCTTGGACGGGCTCCGTGACTCACACCTGTAATGCCAGCTTTTTGGGAGGCCGAGGAGGGTGGATCACCTGAGGCCAGGAGTTCGAGACCAGCCTGGCCAACATGGTGAAACCCCCGTCTCTACTAAAAATACAATAACTTAGCTGGGCGTGGTGGCGCGAGCCTGTAATCCCAGCTACTTGAGAAGCTGAGGCAGGAGAATCACTTGAATCCTGGAGGTTGAGGTTGCAGTGAGCCGGGATCGTGCCATTGCACTCCAGCTTCCGCAACACAGTGAGACCCCATCTCTCAGTAATAATCTCTCCTGATTTTTTTTTTTTTCTGAGACAGAGTCTCACTCTGTTGCCCAGTCTGGAGGGCAATGGCACGATCTCAGCTCACTGTAACGTCTGCTCCCAGGTTCTAGCAATTCTCTCCTGCCTCAGCCTCTCGAGTAGCTGGGATTACAGGCATGCTCACCACGCCCGGCTTATTTTGTATTTTTAGTAGAGACCGGGTTTCCCCATGTTGCCCAGGCTGGTCTCGAACTCTTGACCTCAGGTGATGCTCCTGCCTCGGCCTCCCAGTGCTGGGATTACAGGCGGGAGCCACTGCGCCCGGCCAATCTCTCCTTTTCATATTTTCATATGGTGCCTTATAGTTCCCAAGCCCCACCCCAGTGCCCCGCGCCGTTCACAAAGTTGATGGGCAGGCAGGAGAAGAGTTACTGTTGCCACTGTTTTACAGGCGCGAAGGAAGGAACTGCTGTGAAATTGCAGCATCTGCAAAGAGATGAGAAGATATTTAGAAGTTAAAGGTCTCTTTTCAGGGAACCTAAAATCTTGCATTGTAAGTAGCTTCCTATCTAGGACCGAACCCCAGGTGAATGTTTGCATTGCCTGTACTTTGTGTGTGAGTGAGGTGGTATAGGATTTTGCACCTATGGCTTAATTTCGTTGCCCTTATAAAGTTGTTTAATGTCTATGAAAGTTGCTCCAGATGGGCATGGTGCCTCACGCCTGTAATCCCAGCATTTTGGGAGGCCGAGGTGAGAGGATCACTTGAATCCAGGAGTTGAAGACCGGCCTGCCCTTTTTACCCTGTCTCTGCAAAAAATAAAATAAAATTAGCTAGGCGTGGTGGTGCATGCCTGTAGTCTCAACTACTCAGCAGGCTGAGACTGGAGGATCACTTGAGTTCAAGAGGTTGGGGCTGCAGTGAGTTACGATTGTGCCATTGCACTTCAGCACCTCAGTGACAGAGACAGCCCGTCTAAAAAAAAAAAAAAAAAATTTAAGGTGGATATCCATTCTTTTCTAATATATTTACCTCCATTTGAATTATTTATTTATTTTTATTTATTTATTTTGAGACGGAATCTCACTTTGTTGCCCAGGCTAGAGTGCAGTGGCGCGATCTCGGCTCGCTGCAACCTCCGCCTCCCAGGTTCAAGTGAGTCTCCTGCCTCAGCCTCCCGAGTAGCTGGGATTACAGGCACGTGCCACCACACCTGGCTAATTTTTTGTGTTTTTAGTAGAGACGGGGTTTCACCGTGTTAGCCAGGATGCTCTCGATCTCCTGACCTTGTGATCTACCTGCCTCAGCCTCCCAAAGTGCTGGGATTACAGGGGCGAGCCACCGCAACCGGCCTGAATTATTTATAAATACCTTTTGCATTTCAATAATTTATTTCTTAAATAGATAACAGATTTGCATGAGTCAAAATTCAGAAAGGCACTTACAGTCTTCCTCTCATTCTCTTTCTACATTCATTTTTCTCTCTAGAGATAGCCAAGATGACTAGTTTCTTTCTTTCTTTTCTTTTTTTTTTTTTTTGAGATGGAGTTTTGCCCGTTGCCCAGGCTGGAGTCAATGGTGCGATCTTGGCTTACTGGAACCTCTGCCTCCCGGGTTCAAGCAAATTCTCCTGCCTCAGCCTCCCATGTAGCTGCGATTACAGGCATAAGCCACCATGCCCGGCTAATTTTGTATTTTTTAGTAGAGACGGGGTTTCTCCATGTTGGTCAGGCTGGTCTTGAACTCCCGACCTCAGGTGATCCACCCACCTTGGCCTCCCAAAGTGCTGGGATTACAGGTGTGAGCCACTACACCTGGCACCATAGGTGACATTTTTATGTCTAGTTATTAAACATGCCTGGATTGATAAATAGTGTTTGGTTTGTTTGGGCGTGGGGTGGAGACGGGGGGTTGCTTGAACCCAGGAGGCGGAGGTTGCAGTGAGCCGAGGTCTGGAGTTCAAGACCATCCTGGCTAACATGGTGAAACTGCATCTCTCCTAAAAATACAAAAAATTAGCCGGGTGTGGTGACAAGCGCCTGTAATCCCAGCTACTCGCGAAGCGTAATCCCAGCTACTCGCGAGGCTGAGGCAGGAGAATCGCTTGAACCTGAACGAGACTCCATCTCAAAAAAAAAAAATTTTTTTTTAATTTTGTATGGAGATGCAGTCTCACTATGTTGCTCAGGCTGGTCTGGAACTCCTGGGCTCAAGCGATCCTCTCATTTTATGCAAGTTGCAAGTCACCAGCAGCTTGACATCAACCAAGGCACTTTGTTTTAGAGATAGACTCTTGCTCTGTCACCCAGGCTGGAGTGCAGTGGTCGGATCATATCTCACTGCAGTCTTGACCTCCTGGGCTCAAAGGATCCTCTGACCTCAGCCTCCTGAGTAAGTGGTGTGTCAGGAGTTGGTTCCTTCCGGTGGGTTCTTGGTCTCCCTGACTTCAGGAATGCAGCTGCAGACCTTCGCAGTGAGTGTTACAGCTCTTAAAGATGGCACGGACCCAAAGAGTAGCAGCAAGACTTACTGTGAAGAGCAAAAGAACCAACCTTCCACAGCATGGAATGGGACCCCAGCGGGTTGCCGCTGCTGGCTGGGGTGGCCAGCTTTTAATCCCTTATTTGTCCCCTCCATGTCCTAGTTCTGTCATATCAGAATGCCCTTTTCTCCATCTTCCCTGCGATTGGCTACTTTTAGTATCCTGCTGATTGGTCCATTTTACAGAGCGCTGATTGGTGCATTTTACAAACCTCTTGCTAGCTACAGAGCGCTGATTGGTGCATTTTTACAAACCTCTTGTAAGACAGAAAAGGCCAAGTCCCCACTCCACCCAGGAAGTCCAACTGGCTTCCCCTCTCACTAGGACTACAGATGCACGCCACTACACCCAGCTAATTTTTTATTTTTTTGTATAGATGGGGGTCTCCAATTCCCGACTTCAAGCGCTCTCTACCCCTTGGCCTCCCAAAATGCTGGGATTACAGGCATAAGCCACTGAGCCAGGCCAGGACACATCTTTGAGCCTCAATTTCCTCATCTTTGTTAGGATCAAAGTCGTTAACATCTGATGTACATGGAAGCACTTAGTCTAAAAAAAAAAACCAAAAACACAAAAAAACTTCTTCTAACCGGGTGCAGTCGCTCACGCCTGTAATCCCAGCACTTTGGGAGGCCAGGGCAGGCGGATCACGAGGTGTGGAGATCGAGACCAGCCTGACCAACAGAGTGAAACGCCATCTCTACTAAAAATACCAAAATTAGCCAGGCATGGTGGCGCGCGCCTGTAGTCCAAGCTGCTGAGGAGGCTAAGACAGCTTGGCGACAGAGCGAGAGTCCGTCTCAAAAAAGAAAAAACAAAAAACTTTGTCCAACCTGGGCAATATAGTGAAACCCCGTCCCTACAAAAAAATTAATAAAGCTGGGCGTGTTCGCGCGCACCTGTAGTCCTAGATACTTGAGAGGCTGAAGCTGGAGAACTGCTTGAACCCGGGAGACAGAAGTTGCAGTGAGCCGAAATCGCGCCACTGCAGTCCAGCCTGGGCGACAGAGCCAGACTCTGTCTATTTAATCCTGAAAGTTCCCGCACTTGCCGGAGCTCGGGCCACCGGCTCGGACGCCTGTATTTCCCTGGGCTGCAGGAAACCGTCAAGACCCACTGCGTCGGGCGGGGCTCCGACGATAAACCAGCGAGATGCACCTCACCCCATCAGGCGCCTAGAGAGGCCCCGGAAATGCAGGGAAGGGTGCCGCAGGGCGTCCGTGACACACTTCCGGCACGGGATGTTTTCGGTGGCTGGACTGAGGGAGCTGTAGGCGCAAAGCTGAGGAAAGGAAGAAGTGTGGGAGAGGGGCCTGGTGTGGTGGGGCCCGGTGTTTGGGACCGGAGGGTTTGAGGGCTGATGAGTTCCTTGGGTTTGCTCTTTCTTCACCTGAAAGGAAGACTCCAGGAAGGGCAGCACATGCCGGAGAAAGATGAATTCCAGCTTGACCGCCCAGAGTCGCGGCAGTGACGCCGAGTTGGGACCCTGGGTAATGGCTGCGAGGTCCAAAGAAGCGGCGCCGTCCCAACGCGACGGACTTTTGCCCGTGAAAGTGGAGGAAGACTCACCCGGAAGTTGGGAGCCCGGCTATCCAGGGGCTTGGCCAGACCCCGAAACTTCTCGACTGCACTTTAGGCAGCTGCGTTATCAGGAGGTGGCTGGACCGGAAGAGGCGCTGAGCCGGCTCCGAGAACTCTGTCGTCGGTGGCTGAGGCCTGAGCTGCTCTCCAAGGAGCAGATCCTGGAGCTGCTGGTGCTGGAGCAGTTCCTCACCATCCTGCCCGAGGAGCTCCAAGCCTGGGTGCGAGAGCACTGCCCGGAGAGTGGGGAGGAGGCAGTGGCCGTGGTGCGGGCTCTGCAGCGAGCGCTCGATGGAACCTCACCTCAGGTGAGAAGCGAAAGACCCATTCTGGAGGTGGGAGTGTGGAAAATAGGCGTGTATGGGGTGCTCTGCGTTTCGGAAGTTATTTCCTTATTACATTTCGTGTGAACGTTGGGGTGTGTATGGACTTCCTTTCCGCAGGCCACAGTGACAGATCCATCCAGGAGATGACTTTATAGACCTCAGCATAAAGCCAACACGGATTACTGGTTTTCTTTTTTCTTGTTTTCTTTTTTTTTCCTTTTCTGTTGTTGTTGTTTGAGGTGGAGTTTCAGTCTTGTCGCCCAGGCTGGAGTGCAATGGCGCGATCTCGGCTCACTGCAACCTCTGACTCCCGGGTCCAAGAGATTCTCCTGCCTCAGCCTCCTGAGTAGCTGGGATTACAGGCATCCGCTACCACGCCCGGCCAATTTTTGTATTTTTAGTAGAGATGGGGTTTCACCGTGTTGGCCAGGCTGGTCTCAATCTCCTGACCTCAGGTGATCCGCCCGCCGTGGCCTCCCAAAGTGCTGGGATTACAGGTATGAGCCACCGCGCCCGGTCGTGTGTACTTTTAATCTGTGTCATATTTCTATTCCCATACATCACAGTGATACAAGTTAAAGAAATATTTTGCTCTTACCTACCCCCAAAATTAGTGTAAATAGTCCACAGAAAGGCTTTTCAGGATTACAAGAGAATGTCAGCCTCTATCTCTGATCTCTCCAAACTCCCTGGTCAGTACAAGACTCAAGAAGAGCGATAATGCTGTACAGGGACAGCAGGTACTGAATTGGGCTCTTGTGTTGTTCCCAGGGGATGGCGACTTTCGAGGACATGACTGTGTCTCTAACCTGGGAGGAGTGGGAGCGCCTGGACCCAGCACGGAGGGACTTCTGCAGAGAGAGTGCACAGAAGGATTCCGGGAGCACAGTTCCGCCTAGTGAGTGCTGTTGCTCTGCTGGTTTGTTGTGGTGTGTGATTTGTGAAGGGGTGGTCCATTACCATCCCTGAGCCATTATGCCATTCCCAGACTTGGGCTGAGAGCCTTCAGGTGTCTTCTGTAACCCAGGCAGGAGCCTATGTACTGCTAGGTGCTAGATTCAGCTTTTTACTTTGGTTCATTTTTAATGTCTTATACATAAAGAAAACTATAAAAAAGAAAAATAGATAATGACCATTCCCTGTGTCCACCACCCAAGTTTATCCGATCTTAATACTTGGCCACATTGCCAGAGAAATATGTTACAGCTGGAGGTGAGGCTCCCACATAGCCTCCTGGAAATCCTTCTCCTCTATCCTTCTCTAGAGGTAGCCAGTAAGCTGACTGTTGGGTTTATGACTTCCATGCATGTCTTATATTGTCTCTACATAGACACGTAGCTCCACGCTGTATATCATTACTGTACGGCTTTTTTTTTAACTCAGTATTACATTTTTGAGATTTACTCATGTTGATGCATGGAGCTCTACCTGTTTTACTGTCCAGATACTCCAGAATTCTATCCATTTCTGTTAATGGACATCTAGGTGTCCTAAGTTTTAACCATTACAGCGTTGCACCGAACATTCTTGTATATTCTTGCATATTTTTGTGTATTTGTTCCTATGTTGGAGTTTCTGAAGAGAATATGCCTAGAGACAGGCAGTAGTCCCCTCTTCCTGGTTTTGCTTTCTGTGGTTTCACTTACCCACAGTATGCAATACAACCAGATATTTTAAGACAGAGACCACATTCACATGACTATTATTACAGTATAGCATTTGTTTTTCATTTTTTGTCTTTGGTTTTGGGGGTTTTCTTGAGGTGGAGTTTTCCTCTTGTTGCCCAGGGGGAGTGAGTGCAGTGGTGTGGTCTCAGCTCATTGCAACCTCTGCCTCCCAAGCCAAGCAATTCTCCTGCCTCTGTCCCCTGAGTAGCTGGAATTACAGACACGCCCCACCATGCTCAGCTAATTTTGTATTTTTAGTAGAGATGGGGTTTCACCATGTTGGCCAGACTGGTCTTGAACTCCTGACCTCAGGTGATTCTCCTGCCTCAGCTTCCCAAAGTGCTGGGATTACAGGTGTGAGCCACCAAACCTAGTTAAGTATATTGTTATAATTGATAGTTACTGTTAATCTCTTAATGTACCTAATTTATGAATTAAACTTGATTAAAGGGACATATGTATAAGAAAAAACATTATATATATATATAGAGAGAGAGAGGCTTTGGTACTATACACAGTTTCAGGCATCACTGGGGGTCTTGGAATGTGTTCCCACAGAGAAGAGGAGACAACTGTATATTCATCTTACTCTCCAAAGAGCTCATAACTAATGTATACGCCACCAGCAATTTTGAGAATTTTTCTTTCTCCACATTCTCGTCAACATTTGCTGTTGGCCGGGCACGGTGACTCTCACCTGTAATCCTAGCACTTTGGGAGGCCCAGATGGGAGGATTGTTTGAGGCCAGGAGCTCAAGACCAACCTGGGCAACACAGCAAGACCCCATCTTTTTAAAAAAATTTTTTTTAATTAAAAAAATAGTAATACATTTTGGCCAGGTGATAGCTCACGTCTGTAATCTCAGTACTTTGGGAGGCCGAGGTGGGCAGATCACAAGGTCAGGAGTTCAAAACCCACTTGGCCAACATAGTAAAACACCGTCTCTACTAGAAATGCAAAAAATTAGTCGGGCCTGTGATGCCTGATGTGCAGGGGCCCTGGCACCCTGCTTACCCACCCATCCCTTCCGCTGCCCCTCACCCACTCTGGCCACACTGCCTTGCTGCTCCAAAATATGCCAAGCCCCTCTGCCTCCTGGTCTTTGTGCTATGTGACCGCTCTGCCTGAAATATTCTACTCTAGCTCTGTAGGAAGCAAAGCTTCAGAGCTTTGCTCAAATTGCTCCCTTGTGCCGGGTGTGGTGACTCATACCTGTAATCCCACAACTTTGGGAGGCCGAAGTGGCTCACACCTGTAACCCTAGCACTTTGGGAGGCCAAGGCAGGCAAATCACTTGAGGTCAGGAGTTCAAGACCAGCCTGGCCAACATGGTAAAACCCCGTCTTTACTAAAAATACAAAAATTAGCCACGCCAGTTAATGGGCACCTGTAATTCCAGCTACTCAGAAAGCTGAGGCAGGAGAATCACTTGAACCTGGGAGGTGGAGGTTGCAGTGAGTCGAGATCATGCCACTACACTCCAACCTGGGTGACAGAGTGAGACTCTGTCTCAAAAAAATAAAAAATAGGCTGGGCACAGTGGCTCACGCCAGTAATCCCACACTTTGGGAGGCCAAGGCCAGGTGGATCACCTGAGGTCAGGAGTTTGAGACCAGCCTGACCAAGATGGTAAAGCCCCATCTCTACTAAAAATACAAAAGTTAGCCTGGTGTGGTGGCACGTGCCTGTAATCCCAGCTACTTTCGAGGCTGAGGCAGGGGAATTGCTTGAACCTGGGAGTTGGAGGTTGCAGTGAGCGAAGATCATGCCACTGCACTCCAGCCTTGGCAATGAGCGAAACTCCATCTCAAAAAAATAAAATAGCTGGGTGCAGTGGCTCACTCCTGTAATCGCAACACCTTGCAAGGCCAAGGTGGGTGGATGACAAGGTCAGAGGAGTTTGAGACCATCCTGACCAAGATGGTGAAACCCTGTCTCCACTAAAACTACAAAAAAGTTAGCCGGGCATGGTGGCAGGTGCCTGTAATCCTAGCTACTCGGGAGGCCGAGGCAGGAGAATCACTTGAACCTGGGAGGCAGAGGTTGCAGTAAGCAGAGATCACACCACTGCACTCCAGCCTGGGCAACAGAGTGAGACTCCATCTCAAAAATACAATAAGATACGCTAAGATAAAATAAAATATAAACTGGGTGCTGTGGCTCACCCTGTAATCTGAGAACTTTGGGAGGCCAAGGCAGGTGAATCACAAGGTCAGGAGTTCAAGACCAGCCTGGCCAAGATGGTGAAACCCTGTCTCTACTAAAACTAGCAGAATTGGCACCTGTAATCCCCGCTACTTGGGAGGCTGAGGCAGGAGAATCACTTGAACCCTGGTGGCAGAGGTTGCAGTGAGCCGAGATGGCGCCACTGTACTCCAGCCTGGGCAACAGAGTGAGACTCTGTCTCAAAATAAATAGCGACAGAGTGAGACTGCGTCTCAAAATAAATAAATAGGGAGACCGAGGCAAGCAGATCATGTGGTCAAGAGATAGAGACCATCCTGGCCAACATGGTGAAACCCTATCTCTACTAAAAATATAAAAATTAGCTGGATGTGCTGGTGTGTGCCTGTAACCCCAGCTACTCTGGAGGCTGAGGCAGGAGAATCACTCGAACTCCGAAGGCAGAGGTTGCAGTGAACTGAGATCAGGCCACTGCACTCCAGCCTGGTGACAAAGCAAGACTCCTTCTCAAAAAATAAATTAATTAAAATAAAAAGTAAAAGGGATTTGAGGATTTAACATTCTGCCAGCACTTGCTTATTTCAGTGTTGCACAGAAATGCAATGGCAGGAATTTGTATTTTCATGTTTCAGGTTTGGAAAGCAGAGCTGAGAACAAAGAGTTGATTCCAATGCAAGAAATTTTAGAAGCAGAGCCACAGGGGCGACTACAAGAAGCGTTCCAGGGGAAGCGCCCCCTGTTGTCTAAGTGTGGCAGTACCCATGAGGACAGCGTGGAAAAGCAGTCCAGAAACCCCTTCCCCCTGAAACTTGAAAATTCTCCTGAAGCACAAGGACGCAACAGCATCTCAGATGTCAACAAGAACGGTTCCATAGAAGGGGAAGACTCTAAAAATAATGACCTGCAGAACAGTGCCAGACGCTCCAACCTTGTTCTGTGTCAGCACATCCCAAAAGCAGAGAGGCCCACAGACAGTGAGGAACACGGGAACAAGTGCAAGCAGAGTTTCCACATGGTGACGTGGCACATGCTGAAACCTCACAAGTCTGACAGTGGAGACAGTTTCCATCATTCCAACCTTTTTGAGACCCAGAGGCAGCTCCGTGAAGAAAGACCTTATAAATGTGGTAACTGTGGGAAGAGTTTCAAACAACGCTCTGACCTCTTTAGACACCAGAGAATCCACACAGGTGAGAAACCCTATGGCTGCCAAGAATGTGGGAAAAGCTTCAGCCAGAGCGCTGCCCTGACCAAGCACCAGAGGACACACACAGGTGAGAAGCCATACACCTGTCTGAAATGTGGGGAGCGCTTCAGGCAGAATTCACACCTAAATCGTCATCAAAGTACCCACAGTAGAGACAAACATTTTAAATGTGAGGAATGCGGGGAAACCTGTCATATTTCCCACCTTTTTAGACATCAGAGACTACATAAAGGGGAGAGACCCTATAAGTGTGAAGAATGCGAGAAAAGCTTCAAACAGCGCTCCGACCTCTTTAAACACCAGAGGATCCACACTGGGGAGAAGCCCTATGAATGTTCTGTCTGTGGGAAACGCTTCAATCAGAGTGCAACCCTCATTAAACACCAGAGAATTCACACTGGAGAAAAGCCTTACAAATGTCTTGAATGTGGGGAAAGATTTAGACAAAGTACACACCTTATCCGACACCAAAGAATTCATCAAAATAAAGTGCTGTCGGCTGGGCGCGGTGGCTCACGCCTGTAATTCCAGTACTTTGGGAGGCCAAGGCAGGCAGATCATTTGAGATCAGGAGTTTGAAACCAGCCTGGCCAACATGGTAAAACCCCGTCTCTACTACAAATACAAAAATGAGCTGGGCGTGGTGGTGCGTACCTGTAATCCCAGCTATTTGGTAGGCTGAGGCAGGAGAATCACTTGAACCCAGGAGGCGGAGGTTGCAGTGAGCCGAGATCACGCCACTGCACTCCAGCCTGGGCAACGGAACAAGACTCTATCTCAAAAAAGAAAGAAATAAAGTGCTATCATTTTGATATGTTTCTGTGTGACTTGGCCTGTTTCTTTTCCTGTCCAGAACGACATTCCTTGCCATTTGGAGTATATCAGTCAATTATGGATCTTCCTTGAGGATCTCCTACAAGATAGGTTCAATCTGTCCTGAGCCCCATTACAGACTGATAGTTTGAGTGAGGAATGAGGAAGTAAGGGGCCTTCTGAAATGTGAGCTGGTGCCAGGTAAGAGACTTCTGATGATAAGAGTGAGGCCAACATGTAAGAGGGTTCTGTCCTTGTCATCTGTGCTCTACCTTTATTTATGTGTTTATTTTTGAGATTGGGTCTCATCATATTCCCCTGGCTGGAGCTCAGTGGTGTGATCATGGCTCACTGTGGCCTCAACCTGGGCTCAAGTGATTGTCTTAACCTCCTGAGTAGCTGGGGCCACAGGCAGACTACCACACCCAGCTATTTTTTTTTTTTTTTAAGAAATAGGGTCTTGCTATGTTGCCCAGGCTGGTCTCAACCTCCTAGGCTCAAGGAATCCTCCTGCCTCAGCCTCCCAAAGTGCTGGAATTACAGACATGAGCCACCACACCCAGCCTACCTTTATTTACTTCGTTTTTTTTTTTTTTTTTTTTTGAGATGGAGTCTTGCTCTGTCACCCAGGCTGGAGTGCAGTGGCATGATCTCGGCTCACTGCAACTTCCACCTCCTGGGTTCAAGCAATTCACCTGCCTCAGCCTTCTGAGTACCTGGGACTGCAGGCGCACCGTGCCACGCCTGGCTAATTTTTTGTATTTTAGTAGAGATGGGGTTTCACCGTGTTGCCTAGGCTGCTAGTGAACTCCTGAGCTCAGGCAATCTGCCCACCTCTGCCTTCCAAAGTGCTGGGATTACACACATGAGCCACCACGCCCAGCCTCTTTATTTTGAACCAAATCTTGCTCACTACAGGTACTAATACTTCTCTAAGAATGTATTTTAGTCTTTTAAAATTTGCCTTTGTCCTTAGACGGTAGAGAGGGTTTCAACTACTTCATAATCCCCAGAAGACCTGGTAAAGCTCAGTGCTCACAAGAAACACTCTTATTTTTCACTTTCCAGAAAACCTAATTTTACATAGTCCCTCTTTCCCATTCTAGGGGCCTAGGAGTTCAGTTTTTTGACTTACTGATTTCTTTTTTTTTGAGACGGATTCTTGCTCTGTCACCCAGGCTGGAGTGCAGTGGCATGATATTGGCTCACTGCAACCTCCACCTCCCGGGTTCAAGCGATTCTCCTGCCTCAGCCTCCCGAGTAGCTGGGATTATAGGCACCTGCCACTGCGCCCAGTTAAATTTTGTATTTTTAGTAGAGACGGGATTTCACCGTGTTGGCCAGGCTGGTCTCAAACTCCTGACCTCAGGGGATCTGCCTGCCTTGGCTCCCAAAGTGGATTTCTTTTTTTTTATTTTTTTAAGACAGTCTACCTCTGTGGCCCAGGCTGGAGTACAGTGGCACGATCTTCACTTACTGCAACCTCCACCTCCTGGGTTCAAGCAATTCTCCTTGAACTGGAAGTTCCAATTTTTTTTTTTTTTTTTTTTTTGAGACAGAGTCTCGCACTGTCGCCCAGGCTGGAGTGCAGTGGCGAGATCTCGGCTCACTGCAAGCTCTGCCTCCTGGGTTCACACCATTCTCCTGCCTCAGCCTCCCAAGTAGCTGGGACTACAGGCGCCTGCCACCACGCCCGGCTAATTTTTTGTATTTTTCAGTAGATACGGGGTTTCACCGTGTTAGCCAGGATGGTCTCAATCTCCTGACCTCATGATCCGCCAGTCTCGGCCTCCCGAAGTGCTGGGATTACAGGCGTGAGCCAGCGCGCCCAACCTTTTTTTTTTTTTTTGAGACGGATTCTTGCTTTGTCACCCAGGCTGGAGTGCAGTGGCATGATTATTGGCTCACTGCAACCTCCACCTCCCGGGTTCAAGCGATTCTCCTGCCTCAGCCTCCCGAGTAGCTGGGATTACAGGCACCTGCCACTGCGCCCAGTTAATTTTTGTATTTTTAGTAGAGACGGGATTTCACCGTGTTGGCCAGGCTGGTCTCAAACTCCTGACCTCAGGGGATCTGCCTGCCTTGGCTCCCAAAGTGGATTTCTTTTTTTTTTTTAAGACAGTCTACCTCTGTGGCCCAGGCTGGAGTACGGTGGCACGATCTTTGCTCACTGCAGCCTCCACCTGCTGGGTTCAAGCAATTCTCCTTAAACTGGAAGTTCCAATTTTTTTTTTTTTTTTTTTTTTGAGACTGAGTCTCGCACTGTCGCCCAGGCTGGAGTGCAGTGGCCAGATCTCAACTCACTGCAAGCTCTACCTCCCGGGTTCACGCCATTCTCCTCCCTCAGCCTCCTGAGTAGCTGGGACTACAGGCACTCGCCACCATGCCCAGCTAACTTTTTGTAGTGTAGTAGAGACAGGATTTCACCATGTTGGCCAGGATGGTCTCTATCTCCTGACTTCGTGATCCGCCCGCCTTGGCTTCCAAGTTTCTAATCATGCCTTGGTCTTACCAGTGACCAGCCCCCAAGTTGAACCCATCGGGAATCCAAGAGTTGCCTTGTTAGAACAAAGACATGCATCACTAAGGAAATTCCGGCCGGGCGCGGTGGCTCAAGCCTGTAATCCCAGCACTTTGGGAGGCCGAGACGGGCGGATCATGAGGTCAGGAGATCGAGACCATCCTGGCTAACACGGTGAAACCCTGTCTCTACTAAAAAATACAAAAAACTAGCCGGGCGAAGTGGCGGGCGCCTGTAGTCCCAGCTACTTGGGAGGCTGAGGCAGGAGAATGGCGTGTACCCGGGAGGCGGAGCTTGCAGTGAGCTGAGATCCGGCCACTGCACTCCAGCCTGGGCGACAGCATGACTCCGTCTCAAAAAAAAAAAAAAAAAAAGGAAATTCCAGTGAGTTTAGCAGCTCTGTGTGAGGAACAAGTGTCAAAAGACCAAGTATTAAAAGATGCTCTTGGCACCCTTATCCCTCAGGAATTCTCCAAGGTTTGGGGAGCTCTCTGCTAGTCACTGAGGATGAAGACCAAATATATATTTATCATGATATCACAAGGCTTAGTATACAAATTTTGAGTATTTCGTGCAGAAATGAATAAAATAGAACATAAAAATCATCTCCAGTAGAGCAAGTGTGCTTGTCCTTTCCAGGTCCTGTGAAAATGAAGGGAAGGGGGTGTCTGCTCAGCTCCACTAGGGGCACCCACCATCACGGTCAGGAGACCACCCTCTCCCAATGCAGGTGAGCTGGGGCACATGTAATAGAGGCCTCTGCTTGAAGGAATATCATCAGGAAGCAGCAGTACTACTGGCCTGCTGGCCTCTGAAAAACACAGGGCAGAACCGTGAGTCTAGTCTGAGTATAGGTAATGGTGGCTTCTCTTGCTCTAGGAACTGTCTGGAAACTGAAGGGTGTCTGGCCTGGACAGCATCTACACCTCCCTCTAAGTCTGTAGCCATCTCAGGATGGCTGCGCTTTGGATATGACTACTCAGTGAATTAACAGTTCTCTCCTGTTTGTATCTTCTTTAAACATGAGGATTAATCTGAGTGACAAGTGCCTGAATGCCTGGTCATTGGAGAAAATTGTAAATACAAACTATCTTTTTTTAAAAAAATTAATTAAAAAAAAAAACAAGGTCTCACTTTGTCGCCCAGTCTGGAGTGCAGTGGCATGATCTTGGCTCACTTGCAGCCTCAACTTCCTGGGTTTTTAAGCGATCCTTCCACCTCAGCCTCCCAAGCAGCTGAGACTACAGGCACACAACCACCATACCCAGCTAGTTTTTATACTTTAAAAGTATAAGAGAGACTGGGCACAGTGGCTCACGCCTATAAGTCCAACACTGGGAGGCTGAGGCTGGCAGATCACGACGTCAGGCGTTCAAGACCAGCCTGGCCAACATGGCGAAACCCCATCTCTACTGAAAATACAAAAGTTAGCTGGGCATGGTGACGGGTGCCTGTTGTCCCAGCTACTCGGGGGGCTGAAGCAGGAGAATCGCTTGAACCCAGGAGGCAGAGGTTGCAGTGAGCCAAGATTGCACCACTGCACTCCAGCCTGGGCGACAGAACAAGACTCCATCTCAAAAAAAAAAAAAAAAAAAAAAAAAAAAAAAAAAAGGTTTTGCCATGTTGGCCAGGCTGGTCTCAAAACTCCTGGGTTGAAGTGATCCATCCGCCTCAGCATCCCAAAGTGTTGGGGAATCAGAGGTGTGACCCACTGCACCTGGCCTGAGAGCAATTTTTTTTTTTTTTTTTGACACAGGGTCTCACTCTGTCGCCCAGGCTGGAATGCAGTGGTGCAATCTTGGCTCACGGCAACCTCCACCGCCCCGGTTCAAGCGATTCTCCTGTCTCAGCCTCCCAAATAGCTGGAATTACAGGCACCCACCACCACGCCCGGCAAATTAGATCAATGTTTAATACAGACATAGGATGATGTTTAGGATATCAAAATAATTTAAGTGTATCTCTTATATTGTTGAGCTCTAGGGAGAATACACTCAGCTCAACCTATTTAAACTGAATGTTAGAATGTGCTTATAATAACTGTGAAAACAGAAGGGATATGGCTCCTCAGAGACCATAATTGACACTTTTTGAATACAAGGAGTTTATTTGTTGGGGAGAGGTTGCAATACTGTTAGGGAAGGTGGAAGACAGAGAAGTCACCCAATGAGGCAGCTACCATGGTGAGTGCCTGTGTGCAATTCCTGGGGAACCTCTGGAAACTAAAACACATGCTTCAGAGTTTTCCACACATGGGGAGATGGAGAATTTGGTGTTTATCAAATGCCCATCAATGATTGGTTGACGGCTGCTCCCAGGATGTCTCTTTTGCCCTCAGGCCACAAGGTGCAGACACAGTTAGATGAAGCCCACAGAAGGTGTAAGTAAGGCCAGAGGGACTTCGGCAGGGCCCACAGCACCTATTACAAATACTGACTTATAGCTCTTTCCAGAATCTACTAACACATTCATTTTAGATTATGCGCAACTTTTTTTTTTTGAGACGGAGTCTTGGTCTGTCTCCCAGGATAGAGTGCACTGATGCAATCTCGGGTCACTGCAACCTCTGCCTCCCGGGTTCAAGTGATTCTCCTGCCTCAGCCTCCCAAGTAGCTGGGATTATAGGTGCCCGTCACTGTGCCTGGCTAATTTTTGTATTTTTAGTAGAGACGGGGTTTCACCATCTTGGCTAGGCTCGTCTTGAACTCCTGACCTCATGATCCACCCGCTTTGGCCTCCCAAAGTGCTAGGATTACAGGTATGAGCTACCACGCCCGGCCTGATTATGGGCAACTTTTAGCAGTTCTTCATACCTCACTAGTTACTAGTGAGTAGCCCTTAGTTTTTTTTGTTTTTTTAAGTCTAAACATTAGCAGGTCATAGTTGTTTGTAATACAGGAAAAGCATTCTTCTTCAATCCTTTTTTTTTTTTTTGAGATGGAGTCTCACTCTGTTGTCCAGGCTGGAGTGCAGTGGTGTGTTCTCAGCTCACTGCAACCTCTGCCTTCCAGGTCCAAGCAACTCTCCTGCCTCAGCCTCCCAAGTAGCTGGAACTACAGGCACATGCCACCATAGCCAGCTAATTTTTGTATTTTCAGTAGAGATGGGGTTTCACCATGTTGGCCAGGCTAGTCTTGAACTCTTGACCTCAAGTGATTCTCCATTCTTAGCCTCCCAAAGTGCTCGGATTACAGGCGTGAGCCACTGCACCTGGCCCATTCCTCAGTCCTTCAATCATTCACAACCCATTCAATGGTCCCCAGCCTGGCAACCACAGGGCAAAGCTTCTATGGCTCGCTTCTGCCTTAACTAGGCTGGAGGGGATGAGGGCATAGAGGGTGCAAGAGAGTGAACACAACAGCCTAGTAAACTTTTCTCTTTTCTTTTTTTTTTTTTTTTTTTTTTTTGAGACAGCCTTGCTCTGTCACCCAGGCGGGAGTACAGTGACACATCATGGCTCACTGCAGCCTTGAACTCCTGGGCTAACGCGATCCTCCCATCTCA
This sequence comes from Macaca thibetana thibetana, assembly GCF_024542745.1. Taxonomy (NCBI): domain Eukaryota; kingdom Metazoa; phylum Chordata; class Mammalia; order Primates; family Cercopithecidae; genus Macaca; species Macaca thibetana. The sequence continues at coordinate 141,752,083 of NC_065580.1, forward strand.
GCCTTCTCAGTAGCTGGGACTGGAGGTGTGAGCCACCACACCTGGCTTTTTTGTTTTTTGTAGAGACAGGATCTCACTATGTTGCCCAGGCTAACATTTCCTTTGAAGTGTTTCTTCACTAGGGCAGCAGATTGGCCACAAAAAGAGGGCCCCCATAGAAAAACTCTTTGTTACATTTATTGCTTTTCATGAAAACAATCATGTGATACACACTTGAAGTAGAAGTTCTAGTCCTTCAATGACTGCTTTCCAGTTAATATCACGTGGATATCTGTCCTTTGTGAGTGCCCTGGTGCTTAATAAAGCTTGTGTGCCACTTGAAAGATTTTCCACATATGACACATTGGTAGGGTTGGCTTCCGGTGTGAATGACCTGATGTCGAAAAAGATTCCTCTTAAAACTAAACGTTTTCCCACATTCTCCACATTGAAAGAATTCCTCCTTTGTATGGATTCTTTGATGCTGAATGAGATCCACATTCCGACCAAAGGACTGTCCACAATCACTGCATTTATGGGTGTTCGGTTTACTGTGAATCTGTTGATGACACAGAAGGGTTGAATGCCGGCCAAAGGCTTTTCCACACTCAAGGCATTTATGGCGTTTTTCTCCACTGTGGATCACCTGATGTCGAATAAGGGTTGAATTCTGACTAAAGGTTTTTTCACATTCACTACATTTATAGGGTTTTTCTTTGGTATGAATCCTCTTATGTTCAACAAGATACGCGAGCTGCCGAAAACACTTTCCACAGTCATGACATCTGTATGGCTTGTTTTGCAGGTGACACTGTTTATGGACCGTAAGAGCTGACCGCTGTCTGAAGGCTTGCCCACATACCTTACATTCGAAGGGATTCTCTAAGAAGTGAATTCTTTGATGTTGATCAAACCATGCCTTACGCCTAATGACTTTTCCACATTCACTGCATTCGTAAGACTTTGCTCTTGTGAGAATTTGCTCGTGCCCCAAAAGAAAAGATCTTTGATTGAGGGGTTTGTCATCCTCATCATACCTGCCCTGCTTCCACCTGGTTTGCACATTCTTATCTTGAATAAGGTTAAGGTTTTGAAGGAAGTCCCTGCTGTATTCATCGCCACTAGTAGGGAAAGTAAGCCTGCAACTGTCCACAAATTTTTTACACTTATGTAACTTTTCTGAAAGTTTCTCGGCCGATTCCTGCATTACCACTGATATCTTATATGACTCTAAATCTTCAGAAAACTTCTGTTTTGGAGTTAGCTTTTTCATCCTGTGTCTGGCTTCAGAACCTAGCCAAATAACAAGAAAAGATGTAAATGACCTATCCACTGCAGAAGAAAAAAAGGAAGAGAAGCCAACTGTTAGGGCTCTAGGACAATCAAATGAAGCTAAGAAGTGATCTCTTGTTTACATCGTCACACTCAAGAGGCCAAAATTCTGAATTTTTCTTTTCTTTTTTTTTTTTTTTGAGACGGAGTTTCGCTCTGTTGCCCAGGCTAGAGTGCAGTGGCACGATCTCAGCTCACTGCAACCTCCGCTTCCCAGGTTCAAGTGATTCCCCTGCCTCAACCTCCCGAGTAGCTGGGATTACAGATGCCAGCCCACCATACTCAGCTAATTTTTGTATTAGTAGAGATGGGGTTTCACCATGTTGGTCAGGCTAGTCTTGAACTCCTGACCTCAAGTGATCCACCTGCCTCGGCCTCCCAAAGTGCTGGGATTACAGGCGTGAGCCACTGCACCCAGCCCAAAATTCTGAATTTCAATGGACTCTTCACTGTCATAACAAAAAGAGCTCTCGGCACCAACAAACTCACTAAAAATGCACAGGAGTGTGTATGCCAGAGAATGTGAGAGCAGAGGCCATCACCATTATCAGAAAAACAACTTACTCTAGTAAGTTGTTTGGCACCAATAAATGTCAAAGAGGTAGCGTGTTATTTTTCAAGATACATGCTTTTTGTTTGAGACATGCCTAGGCCAGAGTGCAGTGGCATGATCTCAACTCATTGGAACCTCCACTTCCTGGGTTCAAGAGATTCTCGTGCCTCAGCCTCCCGAGTAGCTGGGATTACAGGCACGCACCACCACGCCCGGCTAGTTTTGTTATTTTTAGTAGAGATGGGGTTTCACCATGTTGGCCAGGTGGGTCTCAAACTCCTGGCCTCAAGCGATCTGCCCATCTCGGCCTCCAAAAGTGCTGGGATTACAGGTGTAAGCCACTGTACCCGGCCTAGATACAAGTTTTTAATAACTCTAGGTGAAACATCTGCTTAAAAATGGACAAAGTATAGAACAGAAAAGGAACCAGAGGGAAATAGGGACAAAAGCCAACTGACTAGAGCAATGGGTCTCAACTAGGGGTGAGCAGGGTTCAGACAATGTCTGGAGACATTTCTGGTTGTCACACCTGGGGAGGTTCAAATGGCATCTAGTGGGTGCAGGCCAGGGCTGCTACTTAACATCCTAAAATGCACAGGACATGCCCCCATCCTGCCCCCAGAGAATTCATCAGCCCAAAATGTCAGTAGTGCCATGGAGAAACCTTGGATGTGAAAAACAGGAGGAGCTGCATCAGGACACAGTAAGTAGAAAAATGCAGATATGTCAGGAAATACGGGAGTAATATGGAAACAAAACAAAGCAAGGGAACAAGAGGCAGCACAGAGAGAGGACAAGAAATGAGGGTGGAATCAAGGGGCATCTAGGGTGCCCTGAGAGCTGTCACTTAGAAAACACTAGAGCAGCTGTGTCCGAGCAGCGCTTTTTCCTGCAGGAGAGACAGGATGAATGTTCTAGACTTGAAGTCAAACCCCAGTGTCCACCTCCCAACAGTGAGAGTTCTTTTTTGAGAGTCTTGCTCTGTCACCCAGGCTGGAGTACAGTCATGTAATCTCAGCTCACTGCAACCTCTGCCTCCCAGCCTCAAGCGGTCCTTGCACCTCAGCCTCCTGAGTAGCTGGGACTACAGGCGTGCGCCACCACACCCGGCTTAAATTTGTATTTTTTGTAGAGATGGGTTTTCACCATGTCACCCAGGCTGATCCTGAACGCCTGGGCTCAAGTGATCCTCCTGCCTCTACTGCCCAAAGTGCTGGGATTACCGGTGTGAGCCCCCATACCAGGCCTGTGTGAGTTTTTTTTTTTTTTTTTTTTTTTTTTTTTGAGACAGAGTCTTGCTCTGTCACTCAGGCTGGAGTTCAGTGGCGTGATCTTGGCTCACTGCAGCCTCTGCCTCCCAGGTTCTGGCAATTCTCCTGCCTCAGCCTCCCAGGTAGCTGGGATTACAGGCACACACCACTACGCCTGGCTAATTTTTATATTTTCAGTAGAGACGGGGTTTCACCATGTTGGCCAGGCTGGTCAACTCCGGGCCTCAGGTGATCCACCCGACTTGGCCTCCCAAAGTGCTAGAATTACAGGCGTGAACCACCACGCCCGGTCAAGATTTCTTAATCTTAGTCTCTTCATCTGGGAAGTAGGGATGCCGATCTTCCTCCCACCTCACAGGGCAGCAGCGATGAAGAAGTGGGATAATATATGCCCAGCACCTGGCTCTGCGTCTGTCACACAGAAGGGGCTTCACTAACGTGCCTTCCCTTCCTCTTCCTGATTCCACTCGCCTGGGTCTCTTCCTCACCCACCTGGGCAAGCACTACCGGAAGCCTTCCTACTCCCAGCTCTCGGTAGATCCAGGATCCACTGCTCGTCCCAGTTCTCCAGCTGACAGATCACCTCAGGTTTGGGAAACTGAAATCCTACTCATGGGGAAGTAAATGGGATGTGCCCGTTAGTGAGTTACAGAGACATGGCCCGGGAGCTCAGTGGCAAGCAGAGATAAGGACAATAATCAGAAGGGCTGGTGAGAATAGAGACTGGCACAATCTTTGTAAATATCTGGCAGTATTTATTGAAAGCCTGAACAATGTTCATACCTTTGGCTGTGGTCATTTCACTCTTAGAAATATAGCCTAAAGTACAATTGCAACCAAGATGAATGTGCCAGAGACGTTCAGCACAGTGGGATTGCAGCGTCAAACTGGAAATAAACTGAATATCGAAAGGGAACAATTAAATCAAGCGTAGCACATTAATGCGGTGAAGGCATAACTATTAGGCAGATATTAAAAATCCTTGTATTCAATTGTTTGTTTTTTTTATTTTTGAGATGGAGTCTTGCTCTGTAACCCAGGCTGGAGTGACAGTCTCGGCTCACTGCAACCTCTGTCTCCCAGGATCAAGTAATTATACTGCTTCAGCCTCCCAAGTAGCTGGAACTACAGGCACCCGCCACCATGCCCAGCTAATTTTTGTATTTTTAGTAGAGACAGGTTTCACCATGTTGACCAGGCTGGTCTCGAACTCCTGACCTCAGGTGCTCCACCCACCTCGGCCTCCCAAAGTGCTGGGATTACAGGCTTGAGCCACTGTACTTAGCCAACTATGTATTTATTTATTTATAAATCTATTTATTTATTTTGAGACGGAGTCTGTGCTGTCGCCCTCACCCGGCTAAGTTTTTTATTTTTATTTTTATTTTTTTGAGACAGAGTTTCACTCTCGTCACCCAGGCTGGAGTGCACTTGTACCATCTCTGTTCACTGCTACCTCCGCCTCCCAGGTTCAAGTGATTCTCCTGCCTCAGCCTCCCAAGTAGCTGGAATTACAGGCACGTGGCCACCACGCCCAGCTAATTTTTGCATTTTTAGTAGGTATGAGATTTCACCATTTTGGCCAAGCTGGTCTCGAACTCCTGAACTCAAGTGATCTGCCTGCCTCGGCCTCCCAAAGAGCTGGGATTACAAGCATAAGCCACCACGCCCAGCCCAACTATTTATTAAAATAGAAAAATGCTGCCTATGTATTTTAAAGCAGAATACAAAACTCACATATAGCATGATCCAAATTTTTTTTTTTCTGAGACGGAGCTTCGCTATTGTTGCCCAGGCTGGAGTGCAGTGGCACAATCTCAGCTCACCACAACCTCTGCCTCCCGGGTTCAAGCAATTATCCTGCCTTAGCCTCCGGAATAGCTGGGATTACAGGCATGTGCCACCACGCCCGGCTAATTTTGTATTTTTAGTAGAGACAGGGTTTCTCCATGTTGCTCAGGCTGGTCTCGAACTCCTGACCTCAGGTGATCTGCACGCCTCAGCCTCCCTCCCAAAGTGCTGGGATTACAGGCGTGAGCCACCATGCCTGGCCCCAAATTTTGTTTTAAAAAAACAATGTAGTGTGTGTGTTATGTATGCGTGTGTAAGTAAGTAATACAGTTTGAGCATCCCTAATCCAAAATGCTCCCAGATCTGAAACTTTTTAAGCACTAACCTGACAGAAGTGGAGACTTCCACACCTGACCTCATGTGACCAGTGGCAGTCAAAACGCAGGCGCACAACACACAGTTAATTCAGCCTTCTCCAGGGAAAGATAAAAGGACCTTCAAGATATGTGTCTAAGGTGTATATGAAACATAAGTGAATTTCCTGTTTAGACTTGGGTCAGGTCCTCAAATTATCTCATTACATATATGTGAGTACTCCAAAATCCAAAAAAAATCCGAAATCCAAAACACTTTTGGTCCCCAGCATTTTGGATAAGGGATCCTTGCCCTGTAATAGACACAAGACGGATTGGGAAAAAGGAAACTGAAATGTTAATAACAAGAGTTATTTCTGGAAAGTAGGCCTGCAGGTGATTTTTATTATCTACTGTATGTACTGACGTGTTTTCCAAATTTTCTGTGATCAAAATTATTTTTAGAACTAGTAAAATCCATAAAAGAGGGCAGGGATATAGTAAAAAAGCACTCTCAGCCAGGCATGGTGGCTCACGCCTGTAATACCAGCACTTTGGGAGGCTGAGGCGGGCGGATCACCTGAGGTCGGGAGTTCAAGACCAGCCTGACCAACATGGAGAAACCCCATCTCTACTAAAAATACAAAATTAGCCAGGCGTGGTGGGGCATGCCTATAATCCCAGCTACTCAGGAGGCTGAGGCAGGAGAATCACCTGAACCCGGGAGGCGGAGGTGCGGTGAGCAGAGATCGCACCATTGTACTCCCGCCTGGGCAACAATAGTGAAACTCTGTCTCAAAAAAATAAAAAAGGCCGGGCATGGTGGCTCACACCTGTAATCCCAGCACTTTGGGAGGCCGAGGCAGGTGGATCACCTTAGGTTGGGAGTTCGAGACCTGCCTGACCAACATGGAGAAACCCTGTCTCTACTAAAAATACAAAATTAGCCGTCCGTGGTGGCACATGCCTGTAATCTCAGCTACTAGGGAGTCTGAGGCAGGAGAATTGCTTGAACCTGGGAGGTGGAGGATGTGGTGAGCCGAGATGGTGCCATTGCACTCCAGCCTGGGCAACAATAGCGAAACTCCGTCTCAGACCAAAAAAAAAAAAAAAAAAAAAAAAGACACACTCTCAAATGTTACTATTGGATATGCAAAACAGTACAAATTTTGTTGACGAATCATTCAGTAATCAATAAAGATTAAAGTGCCATCTCATTTAACTTCAAAATTCTGATTTTGGGAAAGTATCTTGGGAAATGATCAAAAATTCATATAAAGATTTATACTTAGAAACATCTATTCAAACATTATAAATACACAAGCAAACCAACGAACAAAAACAAAGCCAAGCTGAATGTTCCCACATGGGAAAACAATGAAATAGTATCATGGATCACACAATGGAATTATATTATGCTCATTTACTGATTCTGTAGGGAAACGCTGATACAATAATGTTAGGTTTAAAACAGATTACAGGATTACACATAGAATATGTTCAGCTACTTTTGTAAAGGCATAGGAAAAAAAGACTGGAAGGAAATCTTCCAAAATATTAACAGTGTTACTCATGAACACTTTCCTCTTCTCCTCCTCCTTTTCTATGCCTTTCATGTACTTATGTATGCTCTTGTAATGTCTTTTTTTTTTTTTGAGACGGAGTCTTGCTCTGTTGCCCAGGCTGGAGTTCAGTGGCGCGATCTTGGCTCACTGCAAGCTCTACCTCCCAGGTTCACGCCATTCTCCTGCCTCAGCCTCCCAGGTAGCTGGGACTACAGGCGCCCACCACCACGCCCGGTTAATTTTTTGTATTTTTAGTAAAGACGGGGTTTCACCATGTTGGCCAGGATAGTCTCGATCTCCTGACATCATCATCCGCCTGCCTCGGCCTCCCAAAGTGCTGGGATTACAGGCGTGAGCCACCGTGCCTGGCCTTGTAATGCTTTTAAAGGGAAAATTAAAATTATAAAAATCCAGAGGTGGGTGGACGATCCCACAAGAGGTGGTCAAGACTCTGTGCTAAGAGTGTCAGTGCAGGGGTTAAACATGTGGCCCCAGAAAGAAAACTATTTAGCAAGGCAATTCCCACAGTAGGAGACTACAGTGGAATAGGACAGGGTAGGCTCCTGAAAAGATGGAAGCAGTGAAGGTTCAGAAATGAAGCTGGCTTAAAATCATTTCCTGAGCACCCACTAACGCTACACACCAAGAAGTTACCCATTTCCAGAGAAAAGAAAGAAAAAGACTTTCAAGAGCATAAGAAGTGAGCCTTTGGAATGTAAATCTACCATAATTCTCAACTCCTGGAGGTCTTACAGATGAGGAACATGGGGTGAGAGTGAAGAACGCATGAAGTGTCTCTGTCTGAGCCCTAACACAACACGACTATTCGCTGTCCCCAGTCCCTTATGTGAAACCCTTAGGACCAGATGTGTTTTAGGAGTCAGAATTTTTCCAATTTCAGAAAGGTGACCTGGTGTAAATATTTTACATAACGTATCATCCCCAGTAGGGTTTGGAGTGGTGCCCTCAAATACAGTTATTGTTGTTGTTGTTTTGTTTTGTTTTGGGATGGAGTCTCACTCTGTCGCCCAGGCTGGAATGCACTGGCGTGATCTCGGCTCAGTGCAACCTCTCCCTCCTGGGTTCAAGCGATTCTCCTGCCTCAGCCTCCCAAGTAACTGGGACTACAAGCGTGCACCACCACAACTGGCTAATTTTCGTATCTTAAGTAGAGATGGGTTTTACCATATTGGCCAGGCTGGTCTCAAACTACTGACCTCAGGTGACCCACCTGCCTCAGAATCCCAAAGTGCTAGGATTACAGGCGTGAGCCACCGCACCCGGCCTACACTGTTATTTCTGAAGTTGGGTATACAGATATGCACACCAAGTTGGAAAAATAAAGACAATAAATGGTTTCCTATGGGGTGAAGTCAGGTTTCACTGTGGTGATGTCTGGTCAGGGCTTGTAGCCACACAAGTTATGAAAAAAAATTTCAGTTTTCAGCACTTTTTCTGATTCTGGAATTGCAGATAAGGGACTAAGGGCTTGCACAGACACTCAGAACACAGACAAAGCCCAATCTTCAAGCTGTGTCCTACCCAGCAAGACCATGTTCCTGTAGTTCTCCAGCATCACATCTCGGTAGAGGTCCTTCTGACCCCAGTCGAGGTGGCCCCACTCCTCTCTGGTGAAGTACATCGCCACATCCTCAAACGAGAGCAGCTCCTGGAAAAGTAGCTGATAAAGGTAACTGCAATTCTTACAATAACTTACGCGCAATGATTATTCCACAGGTGAGGAAACCGAGGTTTGGGAGGTAAAGTGTGTAGGCCAAGGGTACCCAATTCATAAGGAATAGACTCAGGGCTCCTTTCAGGCCTGATGGCCCTCAGGCCAGACATGTGCTGGCTTCCATACCACGGGGTCAACATACTTAATCTCTAAAGGGCCAGAGGGTAAATATTTTAGGCTTTTCAGGCCCTCTGGTCTCTGTTCCAGTACCTCAAATCTGCTGTTGATTTGAGGAACAGCAAATCAACAATTTGAGTAACAGCTTTTGTGTTGGAGCACAAAAGCAGCCATGGACAAGTAAGCGAATGGGCACAGCTGTGTTTCAGGGAAACTTTACCAAGAGGTCGAGGGTAGTTTGCTGACCCCTGTTCTATAAAAATAACCTATTGGTTCTGCCCCAGCTTCCTTACGAAAGAGATGAGGTCACTGGGGGATTGGTTAATGTGCAGACTATCGACAAAGGGATGAATAGTCTCAACGAACATGAACAAGAAATGTGGAAGCTCACAGGTGCTGGCCACCCTGGGAAATCAGGGCCTGCTAGGTCTGAAGGGGTAAGGTGGGGAGGGGTGCTGGAGCCCAGAAGGCTGCTGGAAGGGGAGCAAGACTGCAGCTGGGGCCGAAGAGGATGCAGCCACACCCATCCCACAGCCTGGGGAGGGAGCCAGCCGTGGGAAGAGAAACCCAACCTCAGTTTCCCCCAGACCTCTGGAACCCTGTTCCCCGTCCTCCAACCCTCTTCATCCCATTGCCACAAGCCAAGCAGATGCCGGAGACCAGAGGAGCCCGTTGCTGGAGAATATAAAAGGTACAGACCAAGGCGCAGACGCCTGGGTAGCATATCCAGAGGGGGCAACAGTGGACACGGCACAGTGAGCACAGGGGACATTACATCTGCAAGTGACTGTCCCCCTCCAGTGGGCTGAGCACCGAAGCTGCCACACTCTCACTCCCACACCACTGCAGCACTCGGGGCAGAGGGGCCCAGCGGCTGTCTACAAACTCCCTGCTCTCACAAGACACTGCATGGGTTCAGCAGGGACGTGTGCAGGGAAACAGCAAATGTTCGCTGTCCTGTAAGTGGTCAGTAACAAGAAATGCCCACCCTCATCCTGAGAAGCTTCACGTAGCTCCCCTCTGCGGGCACACACCAGAACCTCCCAAATTATACGGACATTCTTTCCTGCCTATCAAACCTGAGTTCTACTGCTATGGTGGCAGGCCCTTTCTCACCATCATCCAGAATGTCACTCTTTTACCAGAGCTGCGCTGCAATGTCCTCAATCTGACCTACTCAGCCACCTGCATTCCCGCACCTGCACAAGGTTAACAAGCATGGGAATAAAGTGGCTTCACCTCCCAGAGTCATCGCGGCAAGATAACTCCTCTCTTAACATCCACAATAGGTTCTTGGAAACTGATTTTTACCAAAAGTATGTACAGCAGCAGGTCCTGGAATAACTTTGTTTCACTGTAACACTGATGGGAAAAAAAATGGTTTTGATATACAGTTACCCTTAAAGTTGCAGTTTCCAAGAACCCATCAACAGCTAGGACCTGTAGGTTGCCAGGTGGGCCCCAAATGTTGCTTAAAAGTTCCATTTCTTTTGTTTGGCTTTTTTTTTTTTTTTAAACAGAGTTTCGCTCTTGTTGCCCACGCTGGAGTGTAATGGCTTAATGGCTCAATCTTGGCTCACTGCAACCTCCAACTCCTGGGTTCAAGCAATTCTCCTGCCTCAGCTTCCCAAGTAGATGGGATTATAGGCATGCGCCACTACACCCAGCTAATTTTTATATTTTCAGTAGAGACGGGGTTTCACTATATGTTGGCCAGGCAGGTCTCAAACTCCTGACCTCAGGTGATCCACCTGCCTCAGCCTCCCAAAGTGCTGGGATTCCAGGCATGAGCCACCAGGCCCGACCTCTCCTTTCTTTTTTTTTTTTTTTTTTTTTTTTTTTTTTTTTTTTTTTCCGAGACAGAGTCTTGCTCTGTCGCCCAGGCTGGAGTGCAGTGGCCGGATCTCGGCTCACTGCAAGCTCCGCCTCCCGGGTTTACGCCATTCTCCTGCCTCAGCCTCCCGAGTAGCTGGGACTACAGGCGCCCGCCACCTCGCCCGGCTAGTTTTTTTTTTGTATTTTTTAGTAGAGACGGGGTTTCACTGTGTTAGCCAGGATGGTCTCGATCTCCTGACCTCGTGATCCGCCCGTCTCGGCCTCCCAAAGTGCTGGGATTACAGGCTTGAGCCACCGCGCCCGGCCTCCTTTCTTTCAAACTCAGTCTCTTCTAAGCCGGGCACGGTGGCTCACGCCTGGAATCCCAGCACTTTGGGAGGCTGAGGCAGGTGGATGGCTCGAGCCAGGAGTTCAGAAACAACCTGGGCAACATGGTGAAACCCTGTCTATAAAAAATACAAAAATTAACCAGCCATGGTAGCATGTACCTGTGGTTTTAGCTACTTGCGAGGCTGAGGTGGGAGGATCACCTCAGCCTGGGAAGGTCAAGAGTGTCAGGAGCTGCCGGGCGCGGTGGCTCAAGCCAGCACTTTGGGAGGCCGAGACGGGCAGATCACGAGGTCAGGAGATCGAGACCATCCTGGCTAACACAGTGAAACCCCGTCTCTACTAAAAAATACAAAAAACTAGCCGGGCGAGGTGGCGGGCGCCTGTAGTCCCAGCTACTCAGGAGGCTGAGGCAGGAGAATGGCGTAAATCCAGGAGGCAGAGCTTGCAGTGAGCCGAGATCCGGCCACTTTACTCCAGCCTGGGCAACAGAGCGAGACTCCGCCTCAAAAAAAAAAAAAAAAAAAAAGAGTGTCATGGGCCATGATCATGCCACTGCATTCCAGCCTGGGCGACAGAGTGAGACACTGTCTCAAAAAAAGACAAAACAACTCAGTCTCTTCTAATCACCCTCCATAATGCTACAAATTCAATAACTGACCTTCCATTATACCCTTTCATAGGAACAGTTCAGAATTTATTATGAGAAGTTCCTTACACATCTATCTCTCTAATCAGACTGTACTCTCCTACAGATGAGCGTTGATTTCCCAGCACAGAAGACAGCACCTGGAGTGTACAGCAGTAGATGCACGATAATGCTCATGGATAGAAACAATGGACAACTACTACAGTAACAAGAGCGACAACTTAACACAGTGCTGAACTGTAACCAGATACTGTGCAAAGGACTTCACGGGGCATTTGCCATTGAATCTTCACAACTCGCTGGGATAGGCACTCTCATTGACCCAATTTATAGAAAAGAAAACTGGAGCCAGAGTGTTTATGTAACTTGCTGAAGGGAGCCCGTGTGACTCCAGAGGCTAAGCTCTCTACATCGCACTGTCTAACAAGGGAAACTCCCCGCACTGATGAAGAGGGCTCAACCTGAGGAAGGAGCTGCTGGTGGCAGTGACTATGCTGATGAAGCAGAGGGGGAGGCACAGCTCACCTTCCCCCTAGCTGGTGGGAACATGGCTTCCACGGCCTGGTCTTTGACAAGGGGTGGGATCCTGGGCGTCAGGCTGAGCTGCAGAAGAAAAAAAAGATAGTAAAGCCAGCCCTAATTTGAAGCTCTCTTGCTTGGCAGATCTGGGACCAGGAATACCAATGGGGCCCACAGACAAAGCTTAATACAAAGTCCCTGTGTTTGGTGGTGGAACATGTGATGAAATACATGAACCACTACAGTAAGTCTATGAATTTCTGAGGCTAGAACTATTTCCCAAGCTCTATCCAAGGGAACCTGCAGCCCTGCCCTCCCCTTCTCCCTAGAACATGTCATCCTCAGGACCTCATATACAAAGGGACAGCAGATAGACCACATATAAAAATAGCTCTCTGGCCAGGTGCGGTGGCTCACGCCTGTAATCTCAACACTTTGGGAGGCTGAGGCAGGTGGATCACGAGGTCGGGAGATGGAGACCATCCTGGCCAACATGGGGAAACCCCGTCTCTACTAAAATACAAAAAATTAGCTGGGCGTGGTGGCATGCGCCTGTAGTCCCAGCTATTCGGGAGGCTGAGGCAGGAGAATCGCTTGAACCTGGGAGGCGGAGGTTGCAGTGAGCCGAGATTGTACCACTGTATTCCAGCCTGACAACAGAGCAAGACTCCGTCTCAAAAAAAAAAAAACCAAAAAAACAAACAAACCACACATAGCACTCTGATCCACACCTTGCAGCAACCAGCTCTGGAAACCAAACCATAGCCTCTGAGGCACGGGCCCCACATCAGGACTTGATCAATAACAGCTTTATCCAAAATTTTGCTCCCTGTAATTTAGGACCAACAGGAGAAAAGCCAAATGCTCCCCTCCCCTATCACACAAGATGTTCGAGTCTAGTTATCCTAGGGATTCCAGTTAACCAGCTTTTCTTTCTCTAAATCTACTTATGTATTTCTTTTTTTTTTTTTTTTTTTTGAGACAGAGTCTCGCTCTGTCACCCAGGCTGGAGTGCAGTGGCCGGATCTCAGCTCACTGCAAGCTCCGCCTCCCGGGTTCACGCCATTCTCCAGCCTCAGCCTCCCGAGTAGCTGGGACTACAGGCGCCCGCCGCCTCGCCCGGCTAGTTTTTTGTATTTCTTAATAGAGTCGGGGTTTCACCGTGTTAGCCAGGATGGTCTCGATCTCCTGACCTCGTGATCCGCCCGTCTCGGCCCCCCAAAGTGCTGGGATTACAGGCTTGAGCCACCGCGCCCGGCCTACTTATGTATTTCTAACCCTGCTCCTACGGCCAGCTCCACCTGCTAACAAGCCCCCTCTGAAAGTGTTCTAGGGGCGTCCCTCAACCGCCACCTCTAGCCTGGTGATTTGCTAGCAGGATTCAGCAACAGTAACAATTACAGACTTGCTATCTTTTTTTTTTTTTAGACAGAGTTTCATTCCTGTCATGCAGGCTGGAGTGCAATGGCACAATCTCTGCTCACAGCAACCTCCGCCTCTCGGGTTCAAGCCACTCTCCTGCCTCAGCCTCCAGAAGTAGCTGGGATTACAGGTGCCTGCCACCATGCCCAGCTAATTTTTTTGTATTTTTAGTTGAAATGGGGTTTCACCATGTTGGTCAAGCTGGTCTTGAACTCCTGCCCTTAGGTGATCCACCCACCTCAGCCTCCCAAAGTGCTAGGATTACAGGCGTGAGCCACCGCGCCAGGCCTACAAACTTGCTTTCTAAGGGTGAATTTTAATGAAATTCACTTTCATTTTAATGGATGCCCCTCAAACACAGTTCACCTTCCCTGAAAACACAGTTTAGAACACGCTTTGCCTTTTTTTTTTTTTTTTTTTTTTGAGACAGAGTCTGGCTCTGTCACCCAGGCTGGAGTGCAGTGGCACGATCTTGGCTCACTGCAAGCTCCACCTTCCGGGTTCACGCCATTCTCCTGCCTCAGCCTCCCGAGTAGCTGGGACTACAGGCGCCCACCACCACACCCAGCTAACTTTTTGTATTTTTAGTAGAGACGGGGTTTCACCCTGTTAGCCGGGATGGTCTCAATCTCCTGACCTCATGATCCGCCCGCCTTAGCCTCCCAAAGTGCTGGGATTACAGGCGTGAGCCGCCGCGCCCAACCTTTTTTTTTTTTTTTTTTTTTTTTTTTTGAGGAGTCTCCCTCTATCACCCATGCTGGAGTGCAGTGGTGTAATCATGGCTCACTGTAGCCTCGAACTCCTGGGCTTAAGCAATGCTTCTGCCTCAGTCTCCTAAGTAGCTGGGAGTACAAGAATGCACCACCACGTCCAGCTGTTTGTAGTTTTTTTTTTTTTTTTTTTTTTTTTTGAGACGGAGTCTCGCTGTGTCGCCCAGGCTGGAGTGCAGTGGCCGGATCTCAGCTCATTGCAAGCTCCGCCTCCCGGGTTCACGCCATTCTCCTGCCTCAGCCTCCAGAAGTAGCTGGGATTACAGGTGCCTGCCACCATGGCCAGCTAATTTTTTTGTATTTTTAGTTGAGATGGGGTTTCACCATGTTGGTCAGGCTGGTCTTGAACTCCTGCCCTTAGGTGATCCACCCACCTCAGCCTCCTAAAGTGCTAGGATTACAGGTGTGAGCCACCGCGCCTGGCCTACAAATTTGCTTTCTAAGGGTGAATTTTAATGAAATTCACTTTCATTTTAATGGATGCCCCTCAAACACAGTTCACCTTCCCTGAAAACACAGTTTAGAACACGCTGTGCCTTTTTTTTTTTTTTTTTGAGACAGAGTCTGGCTCTGTCACCCAGGCTGGAGTGCAGTGGCACGATCTTGGCTCACTGCAAGCTCCACCTTCCGGGTTCACGCCATTCTCCTGCCTCAGCCTCCCGAGTAGCTGGGACTACAGGCGCCCACCACCACGCCCGGCTAACTTTTGTATTTTTAGTAGAGACGGGGTTTCACCCTGTTAGCCAGGATGGTCTCAATCTCCTGACCTCATGATCCGCCCGCCTTAGCCTCCCAAAGTGCTGGGATTACAGGCGTGAGCTGCCGCGCCCGACCTTTTTTTTTTTTTTTTTGAGGAGTCTCCCTCTATCACCCATGCTGGAGTGCAGTGGTGTAATCATGGCTCACTGTAGCCTCGAACTCCTGGGCTTAAGCAATGCTTCTGCCTCAGTCTCCTAAGTAGCTGGGAGTGCAAGAATGCACCACCACGTCCAGCTGTTTGTAGTTTTTTTGTAGATGGGGTCTTGCTATGTTGCCCAGGGCGGACCCTCTGCCTCTTCAAAAAGGTACACTCTAAAAAGTATCCTGATCAGTGGCTCCCAGGCTGGGGCAGAGGCCACATCCCTTTCATTCTCTATACCAAACTTGTCCAACCCTCAGCCTGTGAGCCGCATGTGGCCCAGGACGACTTTGAATCCAATCCAACACAAATTTGTAAACTGTATTAAAACGTTACGAGATTTTTTTGCAATTCTTTTTTTTTTTGCTCATCAGCTATTTTTAGTGTTTGTGTATTTTATGTGTAGCCCAAGACCATTCTTCTTCCAATGTGGCCCAGGGAAGCCAAGAGATTGGACAACCCTGCACTGTATTTATTGAACATCTGTTTGTGAAGGCTGTGCATCTGGATGTCAGACTTGCTAATGAAAAATTAAATGGAGGCCATGTTTTGGGTATAGCCCTAGGCCAACCACCCACAGCCACATAAGGCATTTAAAATACACTGATTTCTCCCTTGAGTTCAGGAGTTGGAGACTGCAGTGCGCTATGATGGCACTACTACACTCCACCCTGGGTGACACAGCGAGACCCTGTCTCTCTTAAAAACAACAGGCCTGGCGCGTTGGCTCACGCCTGTAAATCCCGGCACTTTGGGAGGCCGAGGCGGGCGGATCACGAGGTCAAGAGTTCAAGACCACCCTGGCCAACATAGTGAAGCCCCATCTCTACTAAAAATACAAAAATTAGCCGGGCATGGTGGCGCGTGCCTGTAGTCCCAGCTACTAGGGAGGCTGAGGCAGGAGAATCGCTTGAACCCGGGAGTTGGAGGTTGCCTGTACTCCAGCTAGGGCAACAAAGTGACACATCGCTTCAAAAACAACAACAGCAACAACAACAATTCCTTATTTCCCTGAAAAGTGTGCGCTGACCAGGAAGGAAGCTTTTTTTCTAGTCCAACGGAACCAATCAGCTACAGATGCAAGGCTGATCCAGCTCGACTTACCCTAGAAGGAATGCAAGTTGATAATGGCCAATTACAATCAAGATCACTGCACTTCCTCATTTAGCTTTCTAAGCTGCCATTGGAACAATTTCCCAGCTGTTCCTCTGCATGCACAATAAACTCAAAACTTTAACTGGACGGGATTGTTAACTTTTGAGAAATTCCTAAATGCCGCTTCTTCACAATCACGTGAACACCTTCCACTAACAACCACGGCTCATCTCCCAGTCTAACAAAACCAAGCCCCGGCGTTCACCAGCCATTCATTCTTCGGACTTTGCTCCTCTCGCTGCTGAAGACTTGACACCGCCGAAAATACTCAAAAGCCGGTGCCACGGGTCCCGAGAGCTGCCGCACAGGCCCGGGAGCGTCCCCTGAGAGCCGGCGGTCTCCGGAGTGGCCTCCCCCAAGCACCGACGCCCCCCACAACACTCGCTTCCTTCTTCCCAAACCTGCTGATGCCTCCGAATCTCCGCCGCGCCGCCTCCACCAGGTGCGGCGGCGGGGCTGGGCTCTCCTCTCCGGGTGCCCAGGCCCGACCCGGGGTCTGTCTGGTCCGCGCCCCTCGGCGAACCACCCCTTGCCCGAGGAACGGGCACAACCACCCCGGCAGCCTCAGAGGCTCTCGCTGGCTCCACCTGCGCTCGCCGAGCGAAGCGTCCCTGCCAGCGGCCCCTCTAGGACCGCGGAGGTTTCGCGACTCTCTGGTCAGACAAAGAGAGTGGCGCCCGCGCGAGTGGGCCCGGACCAATCGACGGCCGCCCTCCCGCCCAGACCAATCAACGGCCGCAGACAGCACCCGGAGAGTCACGTGACGAACAGGGCCCCGCCCCTCCTATTAATCACAACATTAATTTACAATTATTCTATGATTCAGGAGCGACACAATTCGTTTCTTTGGCTGTGTGTTTGTGGAGGGGAGAAAGGTTATCAGAGGAAGGAAGAAAAATGGGCCAGGCGCGGTGGCTCACGCCTGTAATCCCAGCACTTTGGGAGGCAGAGGCGGGCGGATCACGAGGTCAAGAGATTGAGACCATCCTGCCCAACATGGTGAAACCCCGTCTGTACTAAAAATACAAAAAAATTAGCAGGGCGTGGTGGCGCGCGCCTGTAGTCCCAGCTACTTGGGAGGCTGAGGCAGGCGAATCACTTGAACTCGGGAGGCGGAGCTTGCAGTGAGCCAAGATCCCGCCACTGCACTCCAGCCTGGGCGACAGAGCGAGACTCCACCTCAAAAAAAAAAAAAAAAAAAAATATTAGATTTTAATTAAAGGCATAATTGTGTGACTTATGTAAATTACCCCCAAAATACAATTTTAATGTGAGTAAGGAGTTAATTTTTCCTTTTTTTTTTTTTTTTTTTGAGACAGAGTCTGGCCTCGTTGACCAGGCTGGAGTGCAGTGGCGCAATCTCGGCTCACTGCAAGCTCCTCCTCCCGGGTTCACGCCATTCTCCTGCCTCAGCGTCCTTAGTAGCTGGGGCTACAGGCGCCCGCCACCATGCCCGGCTACTTTTTTGTGTGTGTTTTTAGTAGAGATGGGGTTTCACCATGTTGGCCAGGCTGGTCTTGAACTCCTGACCTCAAGTGATCAGCCTGCCTCGGGCCTCCCAAGTTTGTTTGTTTTTTACTTCTTCTAAAACAAAACAGGCCGGGCGCGGTGGCTCAAGCCTGTAATCCCAGCACTTTGGGAGGCTGAGAGGGGCGGATCACGACGTCAGGAGATTGAGACCATCCTGGCTAACACGGTGAAACCCTGTCTCTACTAAAAAAAAAAAAAAAAAACTAGCCGGGCAAGGTGGCGGACACCTGTAGTTCCAGCTACTCTGGAGGCTGAGGCAGGAGGATGGCATAAACCCGGGAGGCGGAGCTTGCAGTGAGCTGAGATCAGGCCAGCCACTGCACTCCAGGCTGGGTGACAGAGCAAGACTCCGTCTCAAAAAGAACAAAACAGGACACATCTGCAGAACATGCAGGTTTGTTACATGTGCCATGGTGGTTTGCTGCACCTATTGACCCGTGCTCTAAGTTCCCTACCGTTACCTGGGACTCCCCAACAGGCCCAGGTGTGTGTTGTTACCCTCTCTATGTCCATGCATTCTCAGTATTCAGCTCCCACTTGTGAATGAGAACATGCTGTGTTTGGTTTTCTGTTCCTGTGTTAGTTTGCTGAGGCTGATGACATCCAGCTTCATCCATGTCCCTGCAAAGGACAAGATCTCATTCCTTTTAATGGCTACTTAGTATTCCATGATGTGTATGTACCACATTTTCTTTATCCAGTACACCATTGATGGGCATTTGGGTTGGTTCCATGTCTTTGCTATTGTAAATAGTGTTGCAATAAACATACGTGTGTTGGTCGAGCACAGTGGCTCACGCCTGTAATTCCAGCACTTTGGGAGGTCAAGGCAGGCAGATTACTTGAGATCAGGAGTTTGAGACCAGCCTGGTCAACATGGTGAAACCCTGTCTCAACTAAAATACAAAAATTACATGGTGGCAAGAGTATGTACTCCCAGCTACTCAGGAGGCTGAGGCAGGAGAATTGCTTGAACCCAGGAGGCGGAGGCTGCAGTGAGCCAAAATTGTGCCATTGTCCTCCAGCCTGGGAGACAGAGTGAGACTCTGTCTCACAAATAAATAAATAAACTGTGCCATTGTACTCCAGCCTGGGCAACAGAGTGAGACTCTGTAAATAGACTCTACCATTGTACTCCAGCCTGGGCGACAGCTGTGACCCTGACGTGATTTGAACACGCAACCTTCTGATCTGGAGTCAGATGCGCTACCATTGCGCCACAAGGTCTTGGAAACATAAATTTTTTGTGCTTTAGATGGACCCTGTTTCAGCAGTTGTCAGGTGTAGTGACCAGTATAGTTTTTTTTACTATCCTTTAATTAATTAATTAATTAATTAAAAATACAAGAGATGGGATCGTGCCGTGTTGCCCAGACTGGTTTTGAACTCCTGGGCTCAAGCGATCCTCCCATCTCGGCCTCCCAAAGTTCTGGGATTACGGGCATGAGCCATCCCGCCTGACTCCTGTTTGCTTTAACAGAAAACGGAAACACTCAGTGCTCCAGGTTCGAGACATTTGAACATAGGGAAAGCAGTGAGGTCAGGCCTGGCCACCTCTAGGCAGAGGACAAGGAACTCAGTCCAGCAGGTCGTTCCAGGAATACAAACGTGGGGAGGGAGCCGGATGACAGGTCAGGCCAGCGCAGTCCTGTAGGAGCCGCTCGGGGAAGACTACTGACTTCCTCCTCGTTTGTTTTGAATAAAGCTTTGTCCTAGTGGCGCTTGAACTTCAAATGCTGGAGATCAGGCTGCACCACCAACACTTTTCCAAGGACAGCAGCCCCTCCAGGGTGGGCGGGTAGTTTTTGGATTGGGAAGGCAACTGTTTCCTGAGCTCTGAACCGTTTATTTTTTCAGTTAGAGACAGCGTCTCACCTTGTCACCCAGGTTGGAGTGTAGTGGCACAATGATAGCTCACTACAGCCTCAACCTCCCGCACTCAAGGGATCCTCCCGCCTCAGTCTCCTAAGCAACAGCTGGGACTACAGGTATGTGCGACCACATCTGGTGTGGTTATTTTTGTTTTTGTTGTTTTGTTTTGCTTTTTTGAGAGACAGTTTTGCTACGTTGCCCAGGCTGGTCTTGAACTCCTGGGCTCAAGCAATCCGCCCGCCTCAGCCTCCCAAAGTGCTCCTCCTGCACTGTTTTAAGGTCCTATCTGAAGTCCTGTGAATGTACTATCTGAAGCACAGTCCCGATAAATCCTGCTACAGATGTGAACAGCACAACCTAAATATTGGCTCTGAATTTTTCCTCACACTTTAGCTAAGGTGCTGGTCCACTGCTGAAGTACCTACGCAAAGAAATCTTTAGGGCTAAAGAACAGAAAATACAGTGTCCAAGGTTGAGAGTTAGCGGCAAGACGTCTATATAACTCCTGGTGGCTAAAGAAAGGGATGAGCATATGTTTGACCCCGACGTGATTTGAACACGCAACCTTCTGATCTGGAGTCAGACGCGCTACCGTTGCGCCACGAGGTCTTGGAAGAATAAGTTTTTTGTGTTTTAGATGGATCCTATTTCAGCAGTTGTCAGGTGTAGCGACCAGTATAGTTTTTTTTACTATCCTTTTATTATGGTTTGGGATTGACTAAGAGTTCTTTCCCTTTTGTAATGCAGCTATTCGGAGGAAAGTGTAAAAGTAAACGAAACAGCATAGAAACAGATGCCACCACGGGGTTCGTAAATAATCCTCTTCTCATTCGGGAAAATTCACCTCCCTCAGGCTATGGAGTCTCCTAAGGAGAAACGTATGGGAAGCCACAGTGGAAAATGAGAAAGCGCAGTTTAGCGGAGAAGGCTGGGGCGGTGTTGTGAGGGAATCGGATTTTCTTCTCCCCAGCCCTCTGCATGGGGAACACTAAGAATTTGCACGTGAGCCAGATCAAGGAAAGAGTACTATGTTCAGGCCGGGCGCGGTGGGTTACGCCTGTAATCCCAGCACTTTGGGAAGCTAGGCGGATCACCTGAGGCCAGGAGTTCGAGACCAGCCTGGCCAATATGGTGAATCCCCATCTCTACTAAAAATATAAAAATTAGCCAGGCGTGGTGGCGGGCGCTTGTAATGCCAGCTACTCGGGAGGCAGGAGAATCGCTTGAACCTGGAAGGCGGAGGTACAGTGAGCCGAGATCGTGCCATTCCACTCCAGCCTGGGCGACAGAGCGAGATTCCGCCTCAAAAAAAAAAAAAAAAAAAAAGTATATTTGGAATAATCTGCTCCCTCCAACCCACCCCCACCTTCCCTGAAACAACCCCAGTTCGTTAACTAAAACCTTGGCATTTATAGGTATACAATCACAGCTCCTGCGCCCTCAGCCCTTCCATCCGCCCCAGGGGATCGGGCATCGCGTCGCTTCCCTCCGGCCTCTTCCCGGGGCCTTCCAGGATTCCAGTGTGCGGATCCTGGGCTCTGGCGGCTCCTGCGTCCCCGCGAGTGTCCAGTGCCGGCGTGGGGAAAAGACGGGGGCGCGGGTGCCACCGGCCACTCCTGACTTTCGCTGCTCTCCTGCGCGGCCCACGGAACAGCGGCCCCCTCAGCTTCCCCTCCCACAGCCCTCAAGTCCATCAGCACCCGGAGGCTGCCTCTTCCTGGACACAGTGCAGTCAGGTCTCTTCGGTCCCTCGTAGTCTTCCAGGTCCCCTTCTCGCACCTCCGCAGAAGGCGCGCGCTGCCCGCCCTCTACGCCCTCCCCTCCCAGAACAGACCTTAAGTCAGACCCTCAGGCCAGACTTGGCACCGCTAAGTCAAACAAAGCATAGTAGCGCGGTGAAACTTACGATTCCCTAGGTGGTCCCCAGGCCGAATTCCTGCCCCACGGAGGACCTGACACCTGGGGTCCAGTAGACCCCATCCCTGATCCCTCCTGCCGGGCCATCTGCCCCAGCCCCGGGGAGTGGAAGTTACATAGGTCCTGGGGCAATGGGCAGGGTTTTCCCTGGGGGTTCAGTTGCTTAGGTACGCAGCCCAAGGCGGGTTATAAACTCCTAAGACTACATTATACCTGCATTATACCGTGGATGGTCAACACGCACCACACCGCAAGGAGCAAGTGAAATAAACTTTTGAAGACAGAGTTCAAGGGCGCATGGAACCGTTGAGAACACTCTGACTGCGCTACACTACTGTATTCGCTGGGGTTTCTTTGTTTGGAGACAAGTTCTCACTCCATCGCCCAGGCTGCAGTGCAGTGGCCCCATCTCTGCTCACTGCAATCTCCGCCTCCCAGGTTTAAGCAATTCTCCTCCCTCAGCCTCTGGAGTAGCTGGAATGACAGGCGCACATCACCAAGCTTGGCTACTTTTTGTATTTTTAGCAGAGATGAGGTTTCACCATGTTGATCAGGCTGGTCTTGAACTCCTGACCTCAGGTGATCTGTGCACCCTGGCCTCCCAAAGTGCTGGGATTACAGGCGTGAACCACCGCGGCTAGCCTGGTTTTCTGTTTGTTTTGTTTTGTTTTTCCCAGACGGAGTCTCGCTCTGTCGCCCAAGCTGGAGGGCAGTGGCTTGACCTCCGCTAACTGCAACCTCCACCTCCTGGGTTCAAGTGATTTTCCTGCCTCAGCCTCCCAAGTAGCTGGGATTACAGCACCCGCCACCGCGCTCAGCTAATTTTTTTCCTATTTTCACCATGTTGGCCAGGCTGGTTTTAAACTCCTGACCTCAAGTAATCCGCCCACCTCTGCCTCCCAAAGTGCTAGGATTACATGCGTGAACCACCGCACCCGGGTTGTTTTTTTTTAACCATTTTTGATTCCCACTGGAGATGCTGGCCATGCTTCCACACACCTGTAATTGTATGTGTGATTTTCACTGCCTGGGGAGAAGGGGAGTAGACATGGACCAACCCCACAATGGCACCTCTGAAACAAGAAATGTAGCAGAATGAACTGAACCAGGGTGGTGGTGACTGCAAGACCTGCTCTGGAGGTTGTTTTAAAAATCGGAGGCCAGGCCGGGCGCGGTGGCTCACGCCTGTAATCCCAGCACTTTGGGAGGCCGAGATGGGCGGATTATGAGGTCAGGAGATCAAGACCATCCTGGCTAACAGGGTGAAACCCCGTCTCTACTAAAAATACAAAAAAAAAAAAAAAAAAAAAAAAATAGCCGGGCGTAGTGGCAGGCGCCTGTAGTCCCAGCTACTTGGGAGGCTGAGGCAGGAGAATGGCGTGAACCCGGGAGGCGGAGCCTGCAGTGGGCCAAGATGGTGCCACTGCACTCCAGCCTGGGCGACTGAGCAAGACTCCGTCTCAAAAAAAAAAAAAAAAAAAGAAGAGAAAAAAAAAAAAAAAAAAAATCGGAGGCCCGGCGGGCAGTGTCTCACACTTGTAATCCCAGCACTTTGGGAGGCCGAAGCGGGTGGATCAGGAGGTCAGGAGTTCCAGAGGAGTCTGGCTAACATAATGAAACCCCGTTTCTACTAAAAATACAAAAAATAGCCGGGTGTGGTGGCGCGCGCCAGTAATCCCAGCTACTCCGGAGGTTGAGGCAGGAGAATCGCTTGAACCCGGGAGGTTGTGGTGAGCAGAGGTCACACCACTGCACTCCAGCCTGGGCAACAGACTGAGACTCTGTCTAATAAACAAATAAATAAATAAATAAGTAAAATAAAATAAATCAAAATTGAAGTAGGCCGGGCAGTGTGGTTCATGCTGGCAATTCCAGTACTTTAGGAGGCGAGGTGGGAGGAAAGCTCGAGGCCAGGAGTTTAAGGCCAGTCTGGGCAACATAGAGAGATCTCTTCTCTACAGAATATAATTAGCTGGGCATGGTGGTGTGTACCTGTAGTTCCAGCTACTTCGCAGGTGGAGTAAGAACGCTTGAGGCCAGGAGTTCAAGACCAGCCTGAGCAAAATAGAGAGCTTCTACCCCCACTCCCCACCACACTGTTTCCACCAAAAAAAAAAAAAAAAAAAAAAAAAAAAAAAAAAAGCTGGGAGTGGTGGTGTGCGCCTGTAGTCCTAGCTACTTGGGAGGCTGAGGTGGGTGGATTGCTTGACCCTGGGAGTTCGAGGCTGCAGTTAGCCATGATCAAGCCACTGTTTGAAAAGTAAACGCTCTGTCTGAAAAGTAAAAAATAAAAATAAAAATAGACTGGGCTTGGTGGCTCACGCCTGTAATCCCAGCACTTTGGGAGGCTGAGGCGGGGCGGAGGGAGATCACCTGAGGCCAGGAGTTCGAGACCAGCCTAACCAACATGGTGAAACCCTGTCTCTACTAAAAATACAAAACCTAGCCTGCCGTGCTGGTGCACGCCTGTTGTCCCTTTTAAGGTAGGGAGGCCAGGCTGAGACGCCCCCTCTCTCTAACTGCAGGACCCTTGGATTTTTGCTTTCCAGGCACCTCGCCCTTCGCTTCATGGCCCTCTAGTAGTTCCAGGGTGTGCGCAGTTGTGACCTGCTTCCCGTGAGCCTCTGCTCTACGGTCCCGGATAGAGCGTGCATTTGCTACCCCGCAGCCCTCGCGCGGCCAGGCACAGCGGACACCAGGACTCCAAGATGGCGTCAGTCGGTGAGTGTCAGGCCCCGGGTAAGGCTGTTTGGATGCCGTGGTGGAAATAGGAGCCAGGGTCCACGCTCCAAAGCCGCACTGGGACAGAAGGAACCTGCGGAGCTGCCTGCTCTTCGCTCGGGGACTTCGCCACGACCTCGAGGCGCGCGAGACCCTACTTTAGGGTATTACGCTGCCCGACCCCCTCCCGCCCGCCCAGCCGCGCCTTCCTGCTGCCCAGGGCCCGCGCCAACAGGGTTAGGCGTGGAGGGTGAAGGCAGCTGGGGCACGCGCTTCTGGGCCTGGGAATGCGCCGCCTTGGGCCTTGCGTCCCTCTTTCCGCTAAGAAATAGCCGCCTCCCTGTCCCGCTGCGACCCAGTTGCTTTGCACTTGAATGGTACGCGCAGCTTCTGCCCTTCTTTCCAAAGCTTACGCTTAATGTTCCAGTGGGAGCTCAGGACTAGGACTGTGCCTCATACCATGTAAGGTTCGATGCATATGTGTTGAATAGGCTCAGAGAAGTGGGGTGACCTGTTCAAGGTCACAACTCGTGAGAGGGCTGAGCTAGTATTCAAACCTGACTGAGGCTTCGTGGTAAATGAGCTTTATTCTCTAGGATGGGCTTATAACCAGCCCGTCAAATGGGTTTTCAGTGACACCCATATGCAAATCGCTACATTCATCCAGCTGTGCACACTCATGATTTTTGTTTGTTTCTGAAATAGGGCTAAACCGTGTTTTAGTCCTAGATGCTCCATAGTAGCCTTGTCAGCAAGTCCTTGTTGGGAAAGTTGATCCCATTTTACAGATCAGGAAAATAACCGTTCGGGATGTGGTGTGGCCTCTCTGAGGTCACACAGCCTGATAGTGGCAGAGTTTTTATTAACCCATGTGTGTCTTAGCTCAGTTTCTGTATTTTTCTTTATTATTATTATTTTTTGAGACGGAGTTTCGCTCTTGTTGCCCAGGGTGGAGTGCAATGATGCGATCTCGGCACACTGCAACCTGAGTTCAAGCGATTCTCCAGCCTCAGCCTCCGGAGTAGCTGGGATTACAGGCGTCAGCCACTATGCCCGGCTAATTTTTGTGTTTTTTGTACAGATGGGGTTTCACCATGTTGGCCAGGCTGGTCTCGAACTGCTGACCTCAGGTGATCCACCTACCTTGGCCTCCCAAAGTGCTGGGATTACAGGTGTGAGCCACCGTGTCCACGTGGCGCAGTTTTTATATTCTTTTTTTTTTTTTTTTTTTGACATGGAGTCTGGCGCTGTCATCCAGGCTGGAGTGCAGTGGCTGATCTCAGCTCACTGCAACCTCTGCCTCCCTGGTTCAAGTGATTCTGCTGCCTCAGCCTCCCGAGTAGCAGGGATTACAGGCGCGCAGCAGTAACTACACCCGGCTCTTTTTTTTTTTTTTTTTTTTTTTTTTTTTGTATTTTTAGTAGAGACGGAGTTTCGCCACGGTGGTCAGGCTGGTCTCAAACTCTTGACCTCAAGTGATTCACCTGCCTTGGCCTCCCAAAGTGTTGGGATTACAGGCGTGAGCCACCGCACCTGACCTCTGTATTATTTATTTATTTTTTTTGAGACGGAGTCTTTGTTGTCCAGGCTGGAGTGCAGTGGCATGATCTCTAGCTGGATGTACAGGCGCGCGCCACCACACCTGCCTAATTTTTGTATTTTTAGTAGAGACGGGGTTTCACCATGTTAGTGAGGCTGGTCTCGAACTCCTGACTCCAGCCGGCCTCTGTATTCTTAATCTCAACCTGAAGAAGAGGGCTTCAGAAAAGATGAGAGGGAAGCTGTTTTCCCCTCAGTAAAATGGGCATATTCGTCATACACGGTAGTTGTGTTAAGGAGACAACCTGTGAAAAGCGAACACTGGGGCATTGTGTCTAAACATAGGGCTGTGGTCAAGAGCTCTGGACTAAGGATCAATCCATTTAGTACATGAAAGACATTTGGAACACTGCCTGGCCCACAGTGAGTACTCAGTTGGTGTGAGCTGGTCATCCCAGCCTTTACTTTGTGACCTTAAGGCAGGGTCACGTGCCTGGCCTATTCAGCATCACCCCAGTCACGTGCCTGGCCTATTCAGCATCACCCCAGTGAAGAAATTGGAGTCCATGTCTCTTAGGTACTGTATTGATGATCTTTTAGGTGGTGTCTGTCACCAGAGTACAAAGACAGTATTTCATGAGCACAAAGTGTGGGAAATATGAATTAGCAGCAGTAGATAAGATCAGAGGTTGGCAAACTATGGCCAGTGATTTGGATTTCCTGTGGCCTGTTTTTGTCTGGCCATGAGCTCAGAATGGTTTTTTGTTTTTGTTTTTATTTTTTATTTTTATTTATTTATTTTTTGAGACAGAGTCTTGCTTTTGTCGCCCAGGCTGGAGTGCAATGGCATGATCTCAGCTCACTGCAACCTCCACCTCCCAGGTTCAAGCGATTGTCCTGCCTCAGCCTCCCAAGTAGCTAGGATTACAGGTGCCCGCCACCATACCCTACTAATTTTTGTGTTTTTAGTAGAGGTGGGGTTTTGCCATGTTGGCTAGGCTGGTCGCCTCGGCCTCCCACAGTGCTGATATTACAGACATGAGCCACCACGCTGGGCCCAGAATGGTTTTTTGTTTTTATTTTATTTATTTATTTATTTATTTATTTATTTATTTTATTTATTTATTTTTTTTTTTGAGACGGAGTCTCGCTCTGTAGCCCAGGCTGGAGTGCAGTGGCCGGATCTCAGCTCACTGCAAGCTCCGCCTCCCGGGTTCACGCCATTCTCCGGCCTCAGCCTCCCGAGTAGCTGGGACTACAGGCACCCGCCACCTCGCCCGGCTAGTTTTTTGTATTTCTTAGTAGAGACGGGGTTTCACCGTGTTATCCAGGATGGTCTCGATCTCCTGACCTCGTGATCCACCCGTCTCGGCCTCCCAAAGTGCTGGGATTACAGGCTTGAGCCACCGCGCCCGGCCTATTTATTTATTATAGAGATGGGGTCTCAAACTCCTGGCCTCAAGCGATCCTCCCATCTCGGCCAAAGTGTTGGGATTGCTGGCATAAGCCACTGCATTGGGCCGTTTTCTGTTTTTAAAAAGATTGTTTAAAAATAAAATAGACTGGCCGGGCGCGGTGGCTCACGCCTGTAATCCCAGCACTTTGGGAGGCCGAGGCAGGCGGATCACAAGGTCAGGAGATCGAGACCACGGTGAAACCCCGTCTCTACTAAAAATACAAAAAATTAGCCGGGCGCGGTTGTGGGCGCCTGTAGTCCCAGCTACTCGGGAGGCTGAGGCAGGAGAATGGCGTGAACCCGGGAGGCGGAGCTTGCAGTGAGCCGAGATCGCGCCACTGCACTCCAGCCTGGGCGACAGAGCGAGACTCCGTCTCAAAAAAAAATAAATAAATAAAATAGACTATGCTATGGAGACCTTATGTGGCCTGCAAAGCCTAAAATCTTTCTTCTCTGGACAACCCCCAGGCTGGATTTAGCACTCAGGAGAGACTGTCATTTCCATGTGGCTTCATAGTAATGAACAGTATGCTTCCTCTCAAGGATCTGTGGTGGTTCTACAACCATTACTGAGAATCTGTCGTATACCAAGAAGTGGGGATATTCCCATCTTCAGGTAGCTCATAATCAGGCAGAAAGGTGGTAATAGTTCTCATTTACATAGTACTGAGGGCCAAGTACCAAGGATTTCACAAAGGAGGAAACTGAGAAGGAGTAGTACCTTGCCCAAGGGCACACACCTACAAAATGGCACTAAACCCAGAAACCTGACCCCAGGGTCTGCTCTGCCTCTGAACTCTACTCTCTCTCTTTACGTGAGCCAATGATTGCAGATGGAAGCTTCAGTGCTGCAGAGGAGTGGGGTGTGTAGAGTGGGGGTGGGAATTTGAATAGGGCAACCAAGGACTGAGGCCTTCCTCTGCCTTCCAGTAAAAGAGAAATTCGTGGAATAAGTATAGATGCATCTGGGATGAACTGGATAGTCGCTTGCAGTGGTGCGATCTCGGCTCACTGCAACCTCTACCTCCCAGGTTTAAGCAATTCTCCTGCCTCAGCCTCCCGAGTAACTGGGACTACAGGCATGTGCCACCACGCCCAGCTAATTTTTGTATTTTTAGTAGAGACGAGGTTTTACTATGTTGGCCAGGGTGGTCTTGAACTCTTGACCTCGTGATCTGCTCGCCTTGGCCTCCCACAGTGCTGGGATTATAGGCGTGAGCTGCCGCGCCCGGCCAAATGTATTAGATTTGCTTTTGTTTTGTTTTGTTTTGTTTTTTGAGACAGAGTCTCGCTCTGTTGCCCAGGCTGGAGTGCAGTAGCAGGATCTCCGCTCACTGCAATCTCCACTTCCCAGGTTCACGCCATTCTCCTGCCTCAGCCTCCTGAGTAGCTGGGACTACAGGCACCTGCCACCACGCCTGGCTGATTTTTTTTTAAGTAGCGATGAGGTTTCACCATGTTAGCCAGGATGGTCTTTGATTTCCTGACCTCGTGGTCCTCTTGCCTCGGCCTTCCAAAGTGCTGGGATTATAGGCGTGAGCCACCGCGCCCAGCCCCAAATGTGTTAGTTTTAAGGAAACACCCTTGTCTTCATAATACAGAGATAGAACTAGGGAGAAAAACAAGTTGTGAATTGTTGGCTTTTTTCTCCTGTGATGTGCCAGACTCCATGCCAGCCTCTGAACATGGTTATGAGATGCAGAATATGCCTGCATAGTTTATGTAAATGTGAAAAAATGGCTTCACTGGATCAGGAAGTGAGTTTTCTGGCTTCGTGTGGTGGCTCACGCCTGTAATCCTAGCACTTTGGGAGGCCGAGGCGGGCAGATTGCCTGAGGTCAGGAGTTCGAGACCAGCCTGGCCAACATGGTGAAACCCCATCTCTACTAAAAATACAAAATTAGCTGTGTGTCATGGCTCATGCCTGTAGTCCCCGCTACTCAGAAGGCTGAGGCAGGAGAATCGCTAGAACCAGGAGGCGGAGGTTGCAGTAAGCCAAGATTGTGCCACTGCACTCCAGCCTGGGCAAGTGCAGTGGCGCGATCTCATTGTGCAGTTTCACTGTGTTGGCCAGGCTGGTCTCAAACTCCTGACGTCAGGTGATCTGCCTGCCTTGGCCTCCCAAAGTGCTGGGATTACAGTGTGAACCACTGTGCCCGGCCTCCCTCAGCAGACTCTTGAGGCTGGTCCTGACAGAGCCTTAGTCTTTCCTTTGATCCCAAAATGGAGAAGAAATCCTTGGAATGATTTAATCTGGCTCCTCTTGTGGTTATCTTTGAGAAGGCACCGTGGTCCTAGACTCTTTGCCCTCAATAGGACACCTGCTAAAAGCTTTTTAAAACTGATCATTAGCTGGGTGTGGTGGCACACACCTGTAGTCCCAGCTGTTCAGGAGGTTGAGGCAGGAGGATCACTTCAGTCCAGGAAGCTCAGTGAGGCTGCAGTGAGCTGTGATCACACCTGTGCATAACCACTGCACTCCAGCCCGGGTAATGGAGCGAGACCCTGTCTCTTAAAAATAAATAAATAAATAAATAAATAAATAAAATCTTTGCAGGGAGAACAGGGGAGACCATTCCTTCCTTAAGTGCATCTCCTTGACACCCACAGGCCCACCCACTCCCTGGCCCTCCGTGGTCTCCTCCTGGGCCCAAATGTGAGGACAGTGCAGTGTCAGCCAGGAATTCTTCTGATTCCTTGTTCTCAGACTCCCATTGGAATATGGTCTGGGGCCGTTCAGTCATTTGGAGTGGTTTTTCCTAAGTCAGTTGCTTCTCGGAATGTGTAATCTCTTATTTTTATCTCTGGAAATTGTTGGCGTCCGTGGTCCCAGGATGCTGGAGGTGGAAATTCCTTGGGTTTCTTTCATTATACTTGCTCGGGCTGGCCCATCTGGGGAGGCTGGCAGCTATGTGAACCCAGATGCTCTTTGAAGCCCTTCCCCAGTAAACAAGTACATCAAGTCTGAGTGAGACACTTGGGGCCACCGTCATGCCGCTCTCCTTCCACATCCCCTCTAGTACGTTCTCCGGGCACGCATCCCCAGGGTTGGACAGGGCACTCTCATATTGGCTTCAGGGACGTGGGGGGCCAGTCCTGCCCCCACGTTGTGTGTGTGACCTTGGTCACGTGGCCCAACCTCTCTGAGTCTATCCCCCCTCCCCTCCTGTAAGATAAAGGCATGAACTGCTTGCTGTGAAGATGAAATAAGCTAATAATGTCAAGTAAATGTTAGCTTTGCAGTAGTCTTTCCTGTCCTCCACGTTACTACTTTCTTCAAGACCCTTTTCTGGAGTTACTCCCAGCAAGCTGTTACTCAGACGTCCTGTTGGTTAATAAAGCTGACGCTGTAGCAGTTCTGCTATTGTGTGGACTCAGGCTTAAAATAGTGGGCTTGATGTGACGCATTTCTTTGTAATATTTTGTATGTGCAGCCTCTGTGTAATTGCATTATGCACCGTTGTTGCATAGTTGAAGTAGTGGCAGGAAAGGATGCCATCTGTGTTACTGGGAGATTATTCAGTGGGTATTTTTTCTCACTCTTCCGTTTCAGTACCAGTGAAGGACAAGAAACTTCTGGAGGTCAAACTGGGGGAGCTGCCAAGCTGGATCTTGATGCGGGACTTCAGCCCTAGTGGCATTCTCGGAGCATTTCAAAGAGGTCAGAGCCTTGTGGATGTGTGTAAATGAAAGCAAATCTCTGGGTCTTCAGGTCTCTTTTTGCCATGAATTAATTTGGGCGACGAAGGTCTTGTTGTCTGAAAGCAGTAAGTTATATAGAGGAGGACAGGGAGGGGTGGCTAGGCCTTGGACCTCCATGGTTGGTTGGCGCTTTCAAAGGCTGGCTCTGAGATATTGCAGCCAAGAACGTGTTTCCTATTGCTTGGAATCAGTACGTCTGCCTCTTAGAGAAATCCTAAGACTTCTTTAAGAGGAAAATGAATTGGAACCATAGTGGGCATTAGTCTATAATATGATGCTCACCTCCCTGCCAGAACTTCCAGGACAAATATTTGAAATGGCCTATCTTGGCTGGGTGCAGTGGCTCATGCCTGTAATCCCAGCACTTCGGGAAGCCAAGGCGGGGGGATTGCTTGAGCCAAGTTTTAGACCAGCCTAGGCAATGTGGAGAGACCCCATCTCTATAAAAAAATCACACAAGAAAAATTAGCTGGGTGTGGTGGTGCGTGCCTGTAGTCCCAGCTACTCAGGAGGCTACAAGATCAAGGCCAAAGGGGAGAGGTGGAATCCAGGTGGGCCTAGTTCAGGAGCTGGTATGTGCTTATAGTTTAGGCTATGGGGATTGGAGACCTTACTGGCATTTGTGCTTATCACCTTTATCAGCCAGTGAATGCAGGGCGAGGGGCTTAAACAGCCAGAGCAGGACTGGGTCCCTGAATGTCAGCCAGACTCAACTGTGTGCTCAACTTCACTGAAATGTGAAGCCCAGCAGGGCAATGAGCGCCTCTTGCGTTTGCAGGTTACTACCGGTACTACAACAAGTACATTAACGTGAAGAAGGGGAGCATCTCGGGGATTACCATGGTGCTGGCATGCTACGTGCTCTTCAACTACAGCATTTCCTACAAGCATCTCAGTGAGTGCCTCTGCGGCATCTTGCCTTCAGTTTCCCAAGAGAGGGTGGTGGTGACTGATTTCATTAGAGACAGCAGCCCACCTTCTTCTGAGGCTGAGAGACCATTAGTAAATCCCTTATGTTTCCACCTAAAAGAATTGGAGGGACCTATCAGAGTACAGTATGTGGGATATTGTTTGAATGAGAAAATTGTGACGAGAACACAGGAAAATCACAATGAAGCCAGGGTAAAGAGAATACTTAGAAGCATTCTTTAAAATACAGCAGGCTTTGTGAAAATTTGGCTCGATCTTCCTAGTAGCCAATGCAGACAGAGAAATGAGTTGAGTGGGATAATCTGGTACCCCAGAAAAGCAGGGCTGTTCCAGCTTTGAGGCTCGAGAGGATTTTGTCTGGTGGGAGATTGGCAGGAAGTGTTGCTGACGTCCTCTGACTAGACTGTTTCTAACAGTGTCGTGTACACCCCCCACCCCCACCTCACTCCCCCTCTGCTGCACCAGGGCGGTGCTGCCTCTGAAGGACGGGTTCTCAGGGCTGTTTGTCTGAGCAGGTGTTCCCTCTGTTCCTTCTGGAAAGAAAGCAGCTGGCCAGGTGGCAAGTTGGCTCCTGAGGTGTCTTTGTGACCCCCGGGTCTGCTGATTCTGCAGACACCGGCAGGCGGGTCGTGGGTCATCTCTGAAGGGAATTCTCAGGAAGGCTTTGTGTGATCTCAGCCTGTTTCCTGTCATGCCGTGCCTTCACTGTAACCTTGTAAGATACTTACCATCTTGCCTTCCTGACTTCAGAGCACGAGCGGCTCCGCAAATACCACTGAAGAGGACACACTATGCACCACCCGGCCCGACCCCATGACCTTGGCCTGAGCCCCTCCGTGAGGAACACAATCTCGATTGTTGCTGAATCCTTTCATGTCCTAATGGGAATTAACCTCCAAATAAAAGATGACTGGTACGTGTGCTGCTTGCCTGCCGTAGCCCATGCTCCAGGGGCTCCTGTGGCACAAGGTGGGGGGAGGTTGTCTTTCCAGGGCATTGACCTGTGAAGGCCTTTGTGGACTTCCCAGACCACCACTTGGGTTGTGTCCAGCTCCCTGGAGGGCAGGGTGTCATCCAGACCTTCCTGCAGCAGCAGTGCCGAAGTCTGTCCCCTGCCATGAGTGCTATGGACAGGTGCATTCGCAGACACTCTGGCCTTTAGTTGGCTGACCCTTTATGGTGTAACACAAAGGCCTGTGTGCCTGAGAGTACCAGACCCCACCCCGGCCGTCCTGTGGCTCTAGGCAGGGGATTTTTAGACGGCCCGGATGTTTTCTCATCTCGTTTCTGCATCACCCTGGGGCATCAAGGGCTACAGGGTGAGGTGTCCCGGCACTGTCTGGAGAGACCTCAGGCAGCACTAATGCCCATGCTGCAGTGTGTGGCCCTCCGGCTGAGGAAGCTTCTCTAGCAGGCTTAGTGGGATGGGAGTGACAGGGAAAAGTGAGGGGCCATGGCGACCCCTCCTTCTTCCCCTTCATCAGAGCCTCATTGGGGGTGGGATGCTGTGTTCCAGAAAGGGGGGCCACCTGACATCTGAGCTGAGGTGGAGAACCTGCCTGCTGGCTCCACAGGTCAGACTCCCAGACTTGACCAGCTGCTTGCACAAAGGCCTTCTGGGCAGCTGCACTTCCCTTTGTGAGATTGACATTTGTTGAAAGGGACAAGAAAGCTAGGCTGTGATTGCATCCAGTGTAAGAGGCTTGGCATGAGAACCTTAAGTAATGAGGCATGGCTTAAAAAACAAGCTTTAATCCATTTCATAAAAATTGTTCTTGCAATTGAACGTGGCCAGGCCCACATGCCCAGCAGGAGACAGGAGACAGTTTCACATTTTCCAGGCTCAGGACAAGGCAGTCTCCTCCACATGCCACAGGCATCTGAGTGAGTGTAGACGCCTGGCGGGCAGGAGGTAGGCACAGATGATCTGAAGGGGCCATCTATTTAAAGGTCTGCAGCTCCAGCTCAAGGGACACCTTAAACTCTGTCAGGAGCGTACCCCAAGAGAAAATTAAGCCCAGAGGAGAGAACCTCAGGCCTGAGAGCCCTGCACCCCTCCTCAACCGCTACCACCTGGGACCAGGGCCAGTCTGAGGCAATGGGGGCACCTGAATTTGCCCTGAAGGGCTCCCTCATTCAAATCACATAGAGGCACAGCTTTAGGATTCAGCAGGGCAGGGAGGGAGGAAGCAGGCATGAGCTGGCCAAAGCTTTGAATGACCTACCAGCCCCTGCGGTCACCAAGAACTGGTGTTTAATGAGGGGAAAACCATCGCCACACAGAACTGCCTAGCCAAGCCCCTCCCCAGCAGCTTCCTCCCTCCCTGGATGAGGGGACTCGTGCTGGGAGTCCCGGAAAGGAGGCATCGATCCAGAAAGGGGGCATCGATGCCCAGCCAAATAGGATGTCGACTGCAGGGACCCAGCAGGACACTTGTCCCTTTTTCAAAAAATATTACGGCAGAATAATAGAAAACTAACAGGCGTGGCCCCTCAGAGCGATGAAACCCACATGCCTGCGGGCCAGCTCAAGCCACAGTCGCGCCAATAAGCGCATGAAATAGTTAAATGCACACTCCCAACAGCGGGGCCCCCGGGCTGCTCGGAGCTGGCTCCAGCTGCTGTCACTGTCCACTGAGAAAGGCCAAGTGCCCTTTGGTGCATCTGTTGGCGTAGTGTCCTTTCTCGCCACACTGGGAAGAGCAGGAAGTGGGGGGAAGAGGAGAGACAGACAATAACACTGTTCAAATGCAGTTTTCAACTAAGGCAGTGCCCACCAAATCCCCAGTCATCCACCAAGTCCCCAGTCGGAACAGGACTCTGAAATTCTCAGTGGTACAGTTTTTTTCAAATTGGAGGGTGAGGGAGCTCAGGATGGAAAGTGCAGTGGTGCAGAAACTAGCCAGCAAGTCACAGGTGCGAGGGAGAACAGGCCACCAGAAGGCGACCTGCTAGCACCCTGCAGTGGCTCTTTCAGGCCCACACCTCTCCCACATGGACACAGGGCCTGCCCAGGGAGGGACTCCCAAGTGGGTAGCAGGACAAAGAGAAGCCCGTGGCACCTGAGCTCCGCCACCCCGTCTGGGGACCAAGCCCCTCTGCACCACAGGCCAGTCACTTACCTCTGAGCCAAGGTCTGGGGTTCCCTGGCAGGAGACGGGAGGGAACAGCATGAGAAGTGCCCCAGCCCCCCCTCCCTTTGGGAACCAGTGCTGGGGACAGAAGGTGGGCTGTACCCAACGTTTTCCCTCGTGGCTGTGACACACCTGTCTAAGCTACCTTGGGGACAGGTTTTGATCACAGGATAAGAGAGATGGGATGATGCTTATAAGGGGAGCCTGCAGAGCCACATGACAAATCCAGCCCTGACCCTGCCTCATCCCATCCTGATTATCCAGGCCCTTCCGTAGTTTCTCTTTACTCTGTGACTCCTTAAACGGCAGCCTCAAGCACTGAACAAAAGGGTCAGGAGGCAGCTGGGGGCACTGTCTGCTGACACCCACCCCCCAGTCCCTGCTGCCCCGAGGGGCTCTGCCCAGTCAACACCCAGCACTCTTGCCAGCTCTATTCCCTGGCTCCGCAGTCCCTGTTTTCTTTCTTCCATGTTGGCCAGGCTAGTCTCGAACTCCTGACCTTGTTGTGATCTACCCGCCTTGGCCTCCCAAAGTGCTGGGATTACAGGGCGGCAAGATAACAGCTAAGTCTGCTCTATACACAGTCCCACTTCTGTGCTTTTTTTTTTTTTTTTTTTTTTTTTTTGAGACAACAGTCTCACTGTGTCGCCCAGGCTGGAGTGCAGTGGTGCAGTCATAACTCACTGCAGGCTTGACCTCCTAGGCCCAAGCAATCCTCCCACCTCAGCCTCCCCAGTAGCTGGGACTACAGGCATGCGCCACCACACCCAGCCTGTTTTGTGATTTCTAATCTGGACTCGTTCTTCAGAACTCCAGACGCAGGAATTGTGTGTGCCTTGGGTTGAGAACATACTCTTCCAAGAGTACTGGGGGTTGCTCCTGCCAGGTGCCAGGGGCATACCAATCCTGGGGCGATTTTAGATTAGAAAACTTAGTTTGTAACTTTCCAGCCTTAACCAAGGACATGAATATAGGCCCAGACTCATCAACAACATCAAACTATGAAGAGATTTCCCTCCTCTTTCCCCGCCTCCCACAGAGCCAAGAGTGAACAGGACAGTTTTCGAGGAGGTTTCTTTGAGCTCACCCTTCCCTGAGTCCATTTTATGTACTGGGGGAGGCGATGGGGACGGGGGTGCTGTAACCCAGTGTCCTGTCTCCTAGGATGTGCCCTGCAGGATCCGAGGATGCCTTCAGGACAGCCAGCAGCTCCAAGGGTTTACCCTTCCCTGGATCAGTGTTTCCATTTTGTTCCCGCCCTCTTGGGGGCTTCCCTCACCTGCCTGCAGGCCCCATCCATTCACTGGGCAGGCGTTCTCACCATCCTTTACTGTGCCTCAGTGCGGTGTGGTAGGAAATAGGACAGTCTCTAGCCCACCATAGTGGATGGGTAACTAGACTGTAACTTTATGCTTACAATCAGCAAAAACGAATGTTTTCACTTTTCTCATTTCACCAAACATATGGGGCATGAGGGAATGGCCACTGACAGTAAGGGAAGACCCCACCCCATCCCCCAGCCCAGGGACTCACCTTGTAACAGGTGACCTGCTCCAGTGGCCGGGGTCCCCGGTTGCCCGCGCTGCTGTTTTGAC
Source organism: Macaca thibetana thibetana (assembly GCF_024542745.1). Lineage (NCBI taxonomy): Eukaryota > Metazoa > Chordata > Mammalia > Primates > Cercopithecidae > Macaca > Macaca thibetana. The sequence goes on from NC_065580.1 coordinate 141,788,751, forward strand.
TCTGCATGACCCCGATGACCTGTGGGGTTCTCTGCTGATTGGGAGAAGAGTTCTGACTCGTTAACTGGATCAAGGAGGACGACCTTTGTAATGGCGGATTGTTACTTTGCTGGAAAGAGTTACACAACACGGTTTTACTGTGGAAAACACGTGCACGCAGACTACCGATGGGGACAGGAAAAAAGAGGGCGGGACTCGTCCCGCAAACGGCAGGAAGAAGGGCTTCCACAACAGCCCAGCTCAGGACAGCGGGCAACAGAGAAACATCTGGTGATGATGGCAGAAGCCACTGCCCGAAAAACACCATGCAGACACACAAAAACGAAAAATAAAATAGAAAACAAAACATCAAGGAGACAAGAGGAGGTCTCTGGGGCAGTGGGGCGAGGGCATGTTCAGGCCTTACTTTGGTTTCTGAGGTTCTGGCTTCAGGTCAGGATGAACGCTTGGTTCAGCCAGATGTTTAGCAGCCTACACGGCGAGCAAGTCACAGAAAAACAGTTGGAGCCTGACACACTGAGCTGCGTTCTCGGGCTGAGAGGACCCTCCTCTAGGGAGCCCCGCCAGGAGGGCCAGGGCTCCTGGGGTAGGGATTCCACAGCAGGGCCTCCTCCCGACCCGTGGGCTCCTGGCTCTGGCCCATAAGTGCAGAACCCGAGCTAGAAAACCCCCAGGTTGGCATGGCTGCACCTACACCTGGAATTCCCGGCTTTCCCCATCAAGAGTTCAATATGACTGGCCTCCACGCAGCTGTATCCACTGCATCCTCTCCTGGCTGTTCAGCCTCTAGCACTTAGCGGGGCTGGTGGGGCTTTGGCAGCCAGTCCAGAGCCCAGCAGGGTAGGAGGTGAGGCTTTGGGCTCAGGTGGGTGGGCTTGGTGGGCCTGTTGGGAACCCTGCCTGATGCCCGCCCTGCCTTGATGCCAGCCCTTCCTCTTGGCTCAACCCCCGACTCCCATAACCAAACTCAGGGTGCCCTTGGCGTTGAGGGGCTGCTGCAGATCCCCATGTGTCTATGGCATTTCCCTCCCTCCTTGGGCTGGAGGGGTCGGACCAGCTGCTTGGCTGCGGGGCCCCTTATCTAGAAAACTGGAGCCAGCTGGGCCTGTTCTCACCCCTCCTCCCAGCCTCCACTCCACAGGAGCAGGGGCAGTGCTGGCCAGAGTGGTCAGTTCTGCTGCCACACCTGCTCCTGCCCAGTGGCGTCGCCTCAGGCAAGTCCCCCTGCTCTGGAAGTCTCAGTTCCCCTATCTGCAAAACGAAGGGTCTGGCCCAGGAGCAAAAGCAGCAGACACGTTGCCCAGGCCGGCTCCATGCCAGCTCCCCGGGCGCAGACATGGTGCCCAGGCCGGCTCCTGGGGCAGACGCTGCTGTGCCAGGCAGCCCCATCTCACAATGGGTGGCTGGTTGCATGGTGCCTCAACTTTGCTGCTGCGCTTGGCCTTGCTGAGGTTCCAGGGTGAGAGGCCCTGCATCTCTCGAGGGAGATACACATGGCTCTGCCCCTGACTTTTCTGCGGGAACTTGGGAGACGGCCCTTCTCTCCCAAGTTCTCCAGTGGGGTCTAAGGCAGACCGCACCCCCGGGGGACACTGAGGTTCTCGCTGGAGAAAAGGCACTTCCTTCCTACTGAGGAGGGCCAGGCACGGTACCTTTGCCGGAGGCTGGGTCTGCTGCGGCAGTGGGGGCTGCTCGGTGGTTCCCATGGGCAGTTCAAATCGAGGGCTGGTCACCAGCAGCCAGAGGGGATGAGAACAAGAGAAGGAGTCGGGGACGGGGGATGAGAAGAGAGAAGCCAGGCCATGCTCTTAAATTCCAGCCCTAGGAAAATCACACTCAGCTGCCCCAGCACAAAGTGATTTGACACAAGCTGCATGGATGGGGTGGGGCTGGCACTCAGCTCTGCTCCTGGGAGGCCGCGGGAGTGGCGTGGAGAACACAACTGACTTGCCTGGGCTCAGGCCCAGCCCTGCCTACACTGAACTGGGATATTCATGGCCAGTGCTGCTCAGAAATGACAAAAGCTGCACCGGTACGCGCCTGCTGCGCCCCAGGAGCTGTACACAGGGAAGCCCCGCTCCCCGCAGGGTCTTACTCTGGCGTCAGCCCCTCCTCCCATCACTTGGTAACGGTCTGCCCCAGGCCACCTGCAGGTGCCTGCACTCTCATTCAGGGAGTAAGACCCAGTGGCAGCACCGGCCACTTCCCTGCAGTGAGAAGCAGGGACCAGGGTCCCCACAGACCTGGAGACTGTTATCCCGCTGCAGGTTCAGCAGTGTGGGCGAGGCAGCCAGGAGGAGGGGAGGCTTGTCTGCAGCCCCAGTGCCACCCCAGGCGGAAGCCCGGGTCCACAAGCAAAGTGACAGATGGGCACTGGGCTCCAAGGACAAGACAATGGAGCCAGAAGAGGGGTGCTAACCCCATGGAGCAAGAATTAAAACCGATCTTCAGAGGCTCACAGACTTGCTATCTATCTGTCCTATCTAATCTATCCTATTTATCTATCTTATCTATCTATCTAAACTATGATGGAGTCTCGCTCTATCTATCCTATCTATCTTATATCTATCTATCTATCTATCTATCTATCTATCTATCTATCTATCTATCTATCTATCTATCTATCTATCTATCTATCTATCTATCTATCTAAACTATGATGGAATCTCGCTCTGTCGCCCAGGCTGGAATGCAGTGGCACGATGTTGGCTCACTGCAACCTCCACCTCCCGGGTTCAAGTGATTCTTCTGCCTCAGCCTCCCAAGTAGCTGGGACTACAGGCACACACCACTATGCCTGGCTAATTTTTGTATTTTTAGTAGGGACAGGGTTTTACCATATTGGCCAGGCTGGTCTTGAACTCCTGACCTCGTGATCTGTCCACCTCAGCCTCCCAAAGTGCTGGGAGTACAGGTGTGAGCCACCACACCCAGCCCAGACTTGCGTTTGACCATGTGCCCCTGGCCAGGGACCAAGCCCTGTGCCTCAGTGTGCTGCTGTGTGAAATGGGTGTGTTCTCTCCTACCCTCACTGTTAGATGACTACTTATTCTATGTGAAACCCCAAGCTCAGGGTTTTCTGAGCCTCCACATAGGAGACTGAAATTCTAGTTTCCTTCCTTTAGGGTTCAGGTTCTTAACTGGAAGTCCCCAAATTCCCTAAATGATATGCAAGGCTACATGTGTGTCTGTATCCCACAGCTTCCATTAGATTACCAGATGGCCCATGACCCAAGAAATGGGTCTAGGCAGCGCCACCTCTGGGCTCAGGAAGCACTGGTGGCCTTAAGCAGGGATTACTTCCCTATCTCTTGCCCCCACCCTTGGCTCTAGTACTGACATCACACAATGACCAAAGCCCAGGTGGCCCAGGGAAGATACAGAGGGCAGCACGGCCTGGGCTGGGAGCTGGGGTAGAGGGTAGAGGGCAGAGCGGCTGGCTACTCACTGCATGAATTTACATGAGGGCCCCTCTGGGCAGAATCCCACGAGGTAATTCACACAGATGACTCTCCGTGTGTGCCGGTGCCTGCAGAGGGGACCTGCAGAGCCAAGTGTCTGGTCACTTAGACATCCCCTCTACCAGTTAGAGAGCTGGAGCATGGCTTCAAATGCTGGCTGTCCCCCATTCATGGGAGACAGGGGGCAGGGACCTCACCTCCCAACACTGGCCTCCTTATCAAAAATGCAGGTGGACCACCACCCACCCAGCATTCTTGGGAGAGTCAAGGGAGATGAGGGGTATGAGCAAGCCGTTAGCTGCAGAATGTCAGGTTTTGCTGGGACAGGTAGGGCAAGATGTCCCAGGTAGACCAGATGGCAGCCTCCAGGGTCATGTAGGCAGAGAAGGGAGGACTTGGCTTCTTGCCAGGGGCCCAGCTCACCCTGGCACCTACCGTGCTTGCAGAAGCCGCGGTCATACCAAGGGCAGTCCTTGATCTTGGACTCGGGGTCGATGTGCAGGAAGGGACACTCCTTGTTGCTGCACTCTCCTACAGGAAAACTCAGACGTGAGGCCGCTAGGAAGGCCGGGGCCAGGCCCACCTTGGCTTCATCCAAGGAAAAGAGGTTCTGGTGTCCAGTTTTGGCCTGATGAGCCCTGAGAGCCAGGGAAGAGTGTCTCTGAGCCCCAGCTTCCTGTGCAGTGGGGCTGTGACAGAAAAGCACCCATGGAGACCAGGAAGTTCCACTCTGATTGGCTCTTCATGTCTAAGAGCTGGGACAAGGGTAGGGAGAAGCACTAGTGGACCTGGCCCTCTCCGAAGCAGTGGGCCCCAGGGACCACCAGCACTGAGAACTGCCTTCCTGGGTAGTTGCCCGCTTCTTGGCTCACCTTCTCCAATCCACGTTAACAACTGTGCTCAAAATTCTAAGGAACTGCAAACTCCTTCCCCAGGCTCCCCCACAGGCTCCGCCTCTGCCACCCCCCAGTCACATGGGTCCCCCTGCACCAGGACCAGCCCCTTCTCCGTCTTCCGCTCCTAGCTCAGGAATCCCCTCATCCTTGACCACTCTGCCTCAAGGTTCTGGTCATGGTTTCCTTCCTTCAGAGCACTTGTCACAAGTAATTTCTTCTCTGTTCGTCTCATGGCTTATCGGCTACATCTTTCCCTGGACCACAAGAGTGAAGAATTCACAGGGCAAGGACCTCTTCACCATTGTCCCTCCAGTGCCTAGAAAGGAGGCCCTCAACCCAATGTCTGTGGTGCAGGTGACAGAAGCTGCACACAGTGTGTCCTGCACCAGGGCCGTCAGCAAGGAAGGAGGGACCCACAGGCCACTTGGATAGCGGTGCCTTGAAAGCCTGCCCAGGAGAGCCAGCTGCTGCCTCTGGGGACAGATGGGAGGCCACTGCCCCATCCCAGTGCTGCTATGGGCAAGGCGTCAGGGGGGAACATGCTACATTGCACAATAGCAGAGGACAGCACTTGGGGAGCTGGGAAGCTTGGGTTCTATTTCTTCTCAGCTTATGCCACCTCCACAAAACAAGCCACAGCTCTCATTAATAAGCCAGCAGGCCACACCTATTGGGATGCTGAAATAATGTCTCCTCCAAAAGCAGTGCTTTGAAAGCATGAAGCATATCCAGTAACCCTTGGCTCCCTGCAGGATTCCGGCCTTCTGCCGGGCTCCCTGCCCAGGACTAGAGCCAGCCTCATGCTGACCCACAGAGCTGCTTCTTGGGAAACCACGAAGTGCAGACCTGAGCAGAGACCCTGGGGACTCATTCCAGCAGGGAGCACAACATCTCTGCCAGACTCTGTGCCAGCCCCACCGACTCCATCCGGTCTCCCGCTTCTCCACGCAGGCCACTCAGGACAGCTGAGGCCACGCATTCTCTAAGCAGGGCTCAAGGCAAGCTTGGTGTACCAGAAGACACATCTGAGGCTGCCATTTTGAAGGACTGTTAAGGATGGCTGAAATGTCACCAGGATCACGGCTCCCAGAGAGAAGGAACCAGCTCCGGCCTGAGAGGCAGTTCCCACACTGTAGGGAGAAGTGGGTTTCAGGGAGAAGGTGGATGTGGACAGAAACCAACCACGGACATAATGCAGCCAGCTGCACAACTCGCTGCTTCCAGGTCACCCTCATTAGCCTCAAATCCCAGAGTGATTGAAAGAGCTCCAAACACTGAAGCACTCCAAAAGAATGCAAGGGGTCTGGCGCAGTGGCTCACGCCTGTAATCCCAGCACTTTGGGAGGCTGAGGCAGGCAGATCATTCGAGCCCAGGCGTTCAAGACCAGTATGTGAAACATAGCGAGACCCTGTGTCTTTAAAAAAAAAAAAAAAAAAAAAAGAGAGATGAGCAGGAAATAGCCACGCTGTCTCCTAAAAGCTGGCTGAGGCTGGCAGGCTCTGCCCAAGTTTCTCCTCTGAGAATGGAAAGATGGGAAAAGCAGGCAGAGAGTGTGTGGGCACTGGGCAGCCAACAGACCCCTCTGCACCCTGGTTCTCAGCAGAGCCTCCAGAGCTCCAGGTGCCTTACCGAACTTGGAGTAGAAGTAGCACTCGGGCATCTTGGTCATGTCATACTCATGCAGGAACTCGCACTGGTCCCCTTTCTTGCATAGGCCACGCAGCCAGTGTTTGCACACAACTGTCTTCTCACCGCTGATGTGGCGAAACGGACACATGCCCCCTGCCGGGAAGATAGGGACAGGGTGTCAGCAGAGAGGCCACCCTGAGCCCAGGGGACAGGGCCTAGAGAAGCTGAGGCATCTTCACCTCCTAACTCCTGGAGCCACCTGAGGGCATCATGTCCTGCAAGGGCGCAGAGGTCTGCCTCACAGAAGGCAACATGATTTGAGGCAGTACGCTGACAGATACTTTACATTTTATTTTATTTTATTTTATTTTTTATTTATTTATTTTTTTGAGACGGAGTCTCGCTCTGTCGCCCAGCCCAGGCTGGAGTGCAGTGGCGCGATCTCGGCTCACTGCAAGCTCCGCCTCCCGGGTTCACGCCATTCTCCTGCCTCAGCCTCCCGAGTAGCTGGGACTACAGGCGCCCACAACCGCGCCCGGCTAATTTTTTGTATTTTTAGTAGAGACGGGGTTTCACCGTGGTCTCGATCTCCTGACCTTGTGATCCGCCCGCCTCGGCCTCCCAAAGTGCTGGGATTACAGGCGTGAGCCACCGCGCCCGGCCCACTTTACATTTTAATAGTTACTCATGGCCGGGTGCGGTGGCTCATGCCTGTAATCCTAGCACTTTGGAAGGCCGAGGCGGGCGGATCATGAGGTCAGGAGATTGAGACCATCCTGGCTGACACGGTGAAACCCCATCTCTACTAAAAATAAAAAAAATTAGCTGGGCGCCTATAGTCCCAGCTACTCGGGAGGCTGAGGCAGGAGAATGGCATGAACCCAGAAGGCGGAGCTTGCAGTGAACCGAGATCCCACCACTGCACTCCAGCCTGGGCGACAGAGGGAGACTCCCTCTCAAAAAAAAAAAAAAAAAAAAAAAAAAGTTACTCATCATCTCACAGATATTACTGTAAGATGGAGGCATAAAAAGAGGGAGATGCTGGGAGGCTGAGGCGGGTGGATCACAAGGTCAGGAGTTCGAGACCAGCCTGACCGACATGATGAAACCCCATCTCTACTAAAAATACAAAAAAACATTAGCTGGGTATAGTGGTGGGGGTGCCTGTAATCTCAGCTACTTGGGAGGCTGAGGCTGGAGAATCGCTTGAACCCAGGAGGCGGAGGTTGTAGTGACCGGAGATCACGCCATTGCACTCCAGCCTGGGTGACAAGAACAAAACTCTGTCCCCCCCAAAAAAAAAGAAAAAAAAAGAAAGATGAACTTAGCCGGGTGTAGTAGCTCACACCTATGATCCTAGCACTTTGGGAGGCCAAGACAGGAAAATCACTTGAGCCCAGAAGTTCAAGATCAGCCTGAGACTTTGTTTTCACTAAATAAATAAATAAGTAAATAAGCAAGCAAGCAAGCTGGGAGGCCAGACACAGCGGCTCACACCTGTAATCGCAGCACTCTGGGAGGCCGAGGTGGTGGATCATCTGAGGTCAGGAGTTCGAGACCAGTCTGGCCAAAACATAATGAAACCCTGTCTATACTAAAAATACAAAAAATTAGCTGGGTGTGGTGGTGTGCACCTGTAATCCCAGCTACTCGGGAGGCTAAGGTGGTGCACACCTATAGTCCCGGCTACTGGGGAGGCTGAGGTGGGAGGATCACTTGGGCCCAGGAGGCTGAGCTTGCAGTGAGCTATGACTGTGCCACTGCACTCCAGCCTGGGTGACAGAGTAAGATGCTGCCTCTTAAAAAAAAAGAAAGACCAATTTCAGAATTGAGGAAATGTGATGTATACACATGGAGGGACGTGTGCCTTTTGGGACAGAGCCAGCCTCTGGGGATGTGCGGGACTTCTAACAGGTGGCCTGGCAAGACAACCATGGAGGTCCATTCTACACTTCTGCTGTCCAATATGGCAGCTGCTAGCCCCATGTGACTACTGACCACTTGAAACATGACTAGTGTGTCTGAGAATTTCAAGTTTTAAATGTGATTTGATTTTACTTAAATATGAACTGCCACATGTGACTAGTGGCTACTGTATTAGTCAACAGAGAGACAGTCAGAATGCCCTGTGTTAGGGATGGCTGTGCTAACAGAAGGCGGCTGGTCAGAAGGGCAGAATTACTGAGCAAAGACATGGGAGCAAGACCAGAGGCCCAGTGGAGGTAATGACGTTCTGACGACATTGTGAAGTTGGCCTGGCTGATCTGCCAGGAAGTCTACTACCACAGTGGTAAATGACTATGTTATAGAAGCAAAGCTCACCAAACCATTCATTAAAACCAGCCCTTTGCTCTGATTCTCTGCTCCCCCTTTTCAAGCTTCTGATTAATATTTAAGTCTCCTAAATAAATTTTCCTACAGGAGAAAAATGCCCAGACCATGGAAAGTTAAGGTTATGCCTAGTGATACTTCTTTTTTTTTGAGACGGGGTATCCCTCTGCTACCCAGGCTGGAGTGCAGTGGTGCAATCTTGGCTCACTGCAACCTCTGCCTCCTGGGTTCAAGTGATTCTCCTGCCTCAGCCTCCCAAGTAGCTGGGATTATAGATGGGCGTCACCACGCCCAGTTAATTTTTGTATATTTAGTAGAGATGAGGTTTCACCATGTTGGCCAGGTTGGTCTCAAACTCCTGACCTCAGGTGATCCATCCGCCTCGGCCTCCCAAAGTGCTGGGATTACAGGCGTGAGCCACCGCGCCTGGCCCCTAGTGATACTTCTGATGGATTCACCCAGCCCACATACAATTATTAAAAGAGCACAGCCGGAGGGGTAACAAGATGGCGACCGAGACAGTGGCGCTCCATAAGCTGAAGCTTGCTGAACTAAAGTAAGAATGTCTTGCTCGTGGTTGGGAGACCAAGGGAATGAAGCAAGATCTTTTCTTTTTTTTTGAGATGGAGTCTTGCTCTGTTGCCAGGCTGGAGTGCAATGGCATGATCTCGGCTCACTGAAACCTCTGACTCTCTGGTTCAAGGGATTCTCCCACCTCAGTAGTCTTGTGTAGTCTGTGTTGGGGGCTGGTTATGGAGAACAAGACCCCACAAGATGGGTTATCATGGGGTGTTTTGGATGGGAGGCCACAGAAAACCATGAGCCCGTGGAGACTGTGGAATGAGAAAGACCTGGGTTCAGACACTGGGCTCCGCCACTGATTAACTCTGTGACATTGAGAAAGTTCCTGAATGTCTCAATGCTGGGGGCTTCTTTCCATGTCACATCAGCTTGTGGCCACGGGGAATGCGAAGTGATAAGGCAGCCTTAGAGCCAGGTTCAGTCCTGCGTTTAGGTTTCAGGTGGAACACCCCATCAGGTTCCTAGCCTGTCCAAACCAGTTTTATCTACAGAGATCGTTAGTCTGTAAAAAGCAATGTGAGCCAGAGCCCTGGCGGCCTCCAACTCAGCTGGGGACAAGGAGGTGGAAGGGCGCCTCGGGAAGCACATCAGGGAGCCCAGAGTTTCTTACCTTTGCCGCAGGCAGCTTTCAAAAAGAATTCACAGACAGCAGCACCCGACTCTGTAGAAAGGAGAGAAAACGAGAGGAATCAAACAAAGAGGTGCAATTGCTATTGACAATGTCTGAAGACAGTGGGAGGGAACCCTTCCGACTTATTGACCCACCAAGGGTTCAGGGTACTGGAAATAAAGTAGCAAAAGTATGCAAAGCCCAACCAAGCAAGGAAGAAGCTGCTTATGTTAGGCATGCCCTACAAAATGAGACACATACATTGAGAGCAGTCATTACCCAGTGCTTTGAGAGCCTCCTGTATATAAGATCTTTTCAAGGAGTTAAGAGCGGGTGGGGAAAGGAAGGCTGGAGTACAAGATCCCAGAAATAATTTTTTTTTTTTTTGAGATGGAGTTTCACTCTTGTTGCCTGGGCTGGAGTACAATGGCGCGATCTCAGCTCACTGTAATTTCCGCCTCCCAGGTTCAAGCAATTCTCCTGCCTCAGCCTCCCAAGTAGCTGGGATTACAGGCGCCTGCCACCACGCCCACCTAATTTTTGTATTTTCAGTAGAGATAGGGTTTTGTTGGCCAGGTTGGTCTCGAACTCCTGACCTCAGGTGATCCACCCACCTCGGCCTCCCAAAGTGCTGGGATTACAGGCATAAGCCACCGTGCCTGACCCACAGAAATAAATTAATGGCCCCCAGCTGACACCTTCCTCCAGGAAGGTGAATTCACGGACACCTTAACATGAGGCAGAGGGGAGGAATGATCTCACAGAAGTATAGACAGTCAGGGCCTCTGAGAAGGGTCAGGCTTCAAGGAAGAGGCAGTGCCTCTGAGACACTAGTCCAAAGGAAAGCACGTTAAGTGCAGACACAGAGGACTGCTTTTAATATGCAACATCCATATACAATTTTTTTCTAGTGTTTTGAGACAGTCTCACTCTGTCACCCAGACTAGAGTGCAGTGGTGCGATCTTGGCTCACTGCAACCTCCGCCTCCCCAGTTCAAGAGAGTCTCCTGCCTCAGCTTCCTGAGTAGCTGGGATTATAGGTGTGCACCACCACGCCTGGCTAATTTTTTTGTATTTTTAGTAGAGAGGGGGTTTTGCCATGTTGGCCAGGCTGGTCTCAAACTACTGGCTTCAAGTGATCCGCTTACCTCGGCCTCCCAAAGTGCTGGGATTACAGACGTGAGCCACCACGCCTGGCCCACATACAATGATTACAGGCTGGTTTCGAACTCCTGACCTCGTGATTTGCCTGCCTTGGCTTCCCAAAGTGCTAGGATTACAGGCGTGAGCCACCGCAACCCACCCCACATACAATTATTAAAAGAGCACACCCAGAGGGGGTAACAAGATGGTAACTGAGATGGTGGAGCTCCATAAGCTGAAGCTTGCTGAACTAAACAAGAATGTCTTACTTGTGGTTTGGAGACCAAGGGAATAAAGCAAGATCTTATCCACAGACTCCAGGCGTATCTTGAAGAACATGCTGAAGGGAGGCAAATGAAGATGTACTGGGAGATGAAACAGAAGAAGAAACAAACCCCCTGTCAAAGAGGAAGAACCCCCTGAAAAAAAACTGTTGATGTGACAGCAGAGAAGAAAGTGGTGAAAATTACATCTGAAATACCACTCAATGAAAATTACATCTGAATACCATTCTGAGAGAATGGAGAAGAGGGCTGAACGATTCAGTGTACGTGTGAGCTTGGAGAGTAAGAAAGCTACCTGGGCAGCTAGGTTGGTGATTTCTTCAGTTCCAACACAAGTCTGTCACCTGAGAACAAACCTACGGTTAACTTGGATAAGTCCAAGGAAAGAGCTCAAAGATTTGGTTTGGGCCGGGCGCGGTGGCTCAAGCCTGAAATCCTAGCACTTTGGGAGGCTGAGACGGGCGGATCACGAGGTCAGGAGATTGAGACCATCCTGGCTAACACGGTGAAACCCTGTCTCTACTAAAAAATACAAAAAACTAGCCGGGCGCGGTGGCGGGCGCCTGTAGTCCCAGCTACTTGGGAGGCTGAGGCAGGAGAATGGCGTAAACCCGGGAGGCGGAGCTTGCAGTGAGCTGAGATCCGGCCACTGCACTCCAGCCCGGGCGACAGAGCGAGACTCCGTCTCAAAAAAAAAAAAAAAAAAAAAAAAAAAAGATTTGGTTTGAATGTCTCTTCAATCTCCAGAAAGTCTGAAGATGACAAGAAACTGAAAAAGAGGAAGGAGCGATTTGGGATTGTCACAAGTTCAGCTGGAACTGGAACCACAGAGGATAAAGAGGTAGAGAAGAGGAAAAGAGCAGAGCGCTTTGGGACTGCCTAATGAAAGGTTCTTGATACTTTCTGTTCTCCAGTGTTTTCCATTTCTCTCATTCTTTTTTTTTTTTTTTTTTTTTTTTTTGAGACGGAGTCTCACTCTGTTACCCAGGCTGGAGTGCAGTGGTGCGATCTTGGCTCACTGCAAGCTCCGCCTCCCGGGTTCATGCTATTCTCCTGCCTCAGCCTCCTGAGTAGCTGGGACTACAGGCGCCCGCCACCACGCCCGGCTAATATTTTGTATTTTTAGTAGAGACGGGGTTTCACCGTGGTCTCGATCTCCTGACCTTGTGATCCGCCCGCCTCGGCCTCCCAAAGTGCTGGGATTCATTTCTCTCATTCTTTTTGGTCACATATATACCTAAATGCACAGTCATGTGCCTATGTCCTGCCTCGAAATGAGGAAGCATGTACCCCAGGTACATCTGTGAACTGCCGCAGCAGTTTGACTTATTGCTGTTTCAGCTTTAAGGTTGCTGTGCTTTTGTTTTTGATTATGTTGCTTGTTAACAAAAAGAAAAAAGAAAAAAAAAAGCACAGCCTTTCATTCCCACAGTTAAGAGTGTGCTGGAATTCAGTGGGCTCCAGGGACCAGCTGTTCTGATGAGTCCAGGAATTCACCAGCACCCGGTTGCCAGACTAAACTGACCTTGGCATCAGAAACAGTTTCCTTACAAGTAACCATTTTAGAATTGCTGAAAAACCAATGACAGCATCTCTGAAGTCCACTTAACGTGCCCCCCCTTACTAAATCACAAAAGATTCCTTGGCTGTCACAGGGAGGTCACTCTATTTGCATTTCAAAAAGTCTGAAAGTGGCCAGGTGTGGTGACTCACGTCTGTAATCCTAGCACTTCCAGAGGCCGAGGCGGGTGGATCACTTGCGGCAGGTGGATCACTTGCCGGGTGGATCACTTGCCGTCAGGAGTTCATGTAGAGAAACCCCGTCTCTACTAAAAATGCAAAAATTAGCCAGGCGTGGTGGCACATGCCTGTAATCCCAGCTACTCGGGAGGCTGAGGCAGGAGAATCGCTTGAACCCAGAGGCAGAGGTTGCAGTGAGCCAAGATTGCATCACTGTGCTCCAGCCTGGGCAACAAGAGCAAGACTCTGTCTCAAAAAAAAAAAAAAAAAAAAAATTCTGAAAGTATCTCTGGTCTGGTCTTTCTCTTCAGAGGTTAGAGTTGTTTCTGCTCAGAAATCCACAGTTCTGGGAACTGAGCCTCATGTGGATGGGATGAGTATGCCTTATGGGCAAAGTGACAGTTATTCCCAAACCTTAGATGGGCATGAAGAGGAGGGATGGGTGAGGAAGGGCTGTGGCCTCACTGGGCTTTAACTGAACAGGATATGGACAAGCAGTGAGTGTGGAGGGTGCCTACCGACCCTGAAGCCCTGGCTGGGGCAGCACCCAGGGCCAGGCGTGTCCCTGGCCTCAAGAACAGGTATGTGGGCCCCTCACCACTGTACCTCCCCTCACAGGCTTGTGGATCTGTCAGGTGGCAGAAGGGTGGAAGGGAAAGATCTGCCCTGCATGGGTGGTTCCATGGTCTCAAGCCAGTGCCATCAAGACAGGAAAAGGCCGACTGGGCGCAGTGGCTCACGCCCGTAATCCCAGCACTTTGGGAGGCCAAGGCAGGCGGATCATTTGAGGTCAGGAGTTCAAGACCAGCCTGGCCAACATGGTGAAACCTCATCTCTACTGAAAATACAAAAATTAGTTGGGCATGGTGGCGGGAGGCTATAATCCCAGCTACTCAGGAGGCCGAGGCAGGAGAATTGCTTGAACCCGGGAGGTGGAGGTTGCGGTAAGCTGAGATCGCGCCATTGCACTCCAGCCTGGGCAACAACAGCGAAACTCCATCTCAAAAAAAAAGAGACAGGAAAAGGCCACATGTGCAGGGATGAAGTTATCACAGGACTCGAGGGGTAGGTAAGAGGGGGTGTGTGTGTGTGAATTTCAGCAGCTGCTTTTTAGGGGGTGTACAGTGGCGATGGTGTTTGTGCGTGTGTCAAATAGGGTGGTCTGATGATGTCTCTTTATAAGCACTATCTTGTTTTTTCTTGATGACTTAACTTCCAACGAAACTATCTTGTACAGAAGTATCACCATGTAAAGTTGTGGGACAGGCAGCAAAAAAAATTTATATATATATACACACACACACACACACACACACACACATATATATATATATAGGCCAATATAGGCCAGGTGTGGTGGCTCATGCCTGTAATCCCAGTACTTCTGAAGGCCGAGGTGAAAGGATCGCTTGAGCCCAGGAGTTCAAGACCAACCCTGGGAAACATGGTGAAACAGTGTCTCTACCAAGAAACACACACACACAAAATTTGCCAGGCGTGTTGGTGCACACCTGTGGTCCCAACTACTTGGGAAACTGAGGTGGGAGGATTGTCAGAGCCTGGGAAGTCGAGGCTGCATTGAGCCATGATTGCGCCACTGCACCCAGCCTGGGCAAAAGAGGAGCCCCTGTCTCAAAAGCAAACAAACAACAACAAAAAAACCACAGAAAGGGACAGACTCAGAGGTCACATGTGCATGAGAAGGTGTGGCCGCCTGAGGGGAGAGAGGCTGCTGGGAGACGTGGGAGACCCCGCTGGTAGTGCGGGGTGACAGCACACAACACTGGAGAACTTGCCTGGCTCTGCTATGCACTGAGTGGTCGTCAGCAAGTCCCTTCCCCTGCTTGGGTCTCAGTTTCCCCATCTGTGGATTGAACTCAGTGACTTCCACAAGCCCGCGGACTTTAAGGCTATAGCATTAGATTTCAAGTGTGTCCGGATAGGAAAGAAGACACAAAGAAAACTACCGGTTTCTTTTAAAGTACAAGATATGGGGAGCCAGGAGCCACCATGTGAAAGGGAGGAGTGAAGGGAGTTCAGGCTAAGGGACCACACCACCTGCTGGGTGTGATGAACAACTCAGAGTTGGGGTCCAGAAAAAAGTAGGGACAGGCCAAAAACTAAGGATGAGCTCCCAGGAGAGAGAGTCCTAGAAGGAAGTTTAAGAGTCTAGCTGGGGTCTCCTACAGAGAGGTGGTCCTTCCCTCAGCACGCCTCCTCCAACAGCCTAGTTTTGATGAAAGCAAAAAGAAGAGACGCTCAATGTAGCGGGGTTGGGAGGTAGGGGGTGCGATATCCTAGTACTCTCCTGTAGCTGGGAGAGTGTTGAGGGAGAGTTCCAATCCAGGATAACCCACCCTTATTCAAGAATTAAGCGAACGGACAAGGTCCTACCCGCCTACAGATTACCTTTAAACAGCCGCAGGGGGCCAAAGATCCGAGGCAGTGAACTCCTGAGTTCGAGTGAGGGGAAAAGGGGTCCCCAGACGGTGGAAATGGGGGCCTGGGAGTCAGGAGTCCTGGAACCAAGGGGGAGCGTCCCGGGATCCAGAAGAGGAGGTCTCAGGATGGAGTGAGAAGAGTCCCGGATCACAGATGAGGGAGTTCGGGAACTAAAGGGGAGGGTCCCAGGACCCGGAGGAGGTGGGAGGGACTCTCAAGACATAGAGGGAGGAGTCCCGCGACCGAAGGGGAGTGGTCCCAGGATCCAGAGGAAGCCGGGGGAGGTCTCAGGACCGAGGCGAAGGAGTCCCGGGAACACAGAGGAGCGGGTCCGGGGTTCGAGTCGCTCTCGCCCTCCCGCCAGGGCCCCGCGCTCACTGTCCATGCCGGGGAAGGGCAGCGGCTGCGCCCCGAGCTGCTGCTCCACTGCGATCTCCAAGTCAAACTTGATGTGGTCCACGCTGGCGATTATTTCCTGCATGGCGGCGGCGGCGGCCCCACCGGCCCGGCTCCCCCTCGGTCTCCTGCAGCCCTCTCGCCTCTCTACCCGCCGCCGGGCCCGCCGCACACGCTCCTCCTGCGCCTCGCAGCCGCCGCCGCCGCCGCCGCCCGAGGGATGCCGGGAGCGCCCAGAGCCCGCGCCGGTTCTTGCGCCTGTCCAGGCACTGCCAATCGAGCGCGGAGTCCCGCCGCTCCGCTAGTCCCGGCTAGCCGCCAGCCGAACGCCGGCCTAGTCTCGCCGGAAACCTGAAACGAGCCGCGTGTGTCGGCGACGCGGGCTGCGCTTGCGCGTCAGGGGAGAGGGTGCCCCTTGGGAGAGCCGGGTACGTCGCGGGGACCGGGTAGAGAGCCCCGTCGGAGTGCACTGCGCCGGACACTTCAAGTGAGTTCTTGTGTGATCCTCGCAGGAACCCCGGGATCCGGGCAGAGACACGCCAGAGGGGAAGGAAGTGCCCGAACCAGGATTGGAGCCAGGGGCGTCCGAGGAGGGAAACTGAGGCTGCAAAAGTCTGTGTGGAGAGGGGTCGGCGTTGGCCTGAGGGTCCGGGTAGGCGTCTGAGGAGGGGCGGGTCTCTCCGAAGAAGGACGGCCGCAGCGTGTCTCTAATTCAGGGTTTTTTCTTTTCTCGCTAGGTGGCCCAGGCTGGAGTACAGCGGTACGATCATAGCTCACTGCAGCTTCAACTTCTCAGGCTCAAGCGATCCTCCCACCTCAGCCTCTTGAGTAGCTGCACCACCACGCTTGGCTAATTTTTAAATTTTTATTTTTAATTTTTGTGGAGATGAGGGCCTTGCTATGTTGCCCAGGCTGGTCTTGAACTCCTAGCCCCAAGCCCCAAGCGATCGACTTGCCTGGGCCTCCCAAAGTGCTGGGATTACAGGCATGAGCCACTGTATGGTCTAATTCAGGGTTTTCTAACCAGGGTGGGGTGATGAAATTGTATAGGAACAAAATGACACCCCTATTTTCTCTGTGAAATTTAGCATTTCCTTTCCCAATTGCTGGAGCAGCCTTAGCAGTGCCTGAAACTGTGTCATAATTTCAAGTTGGGGTGAGTGTAAATGATAGTTCCAGATAAGAGTTTGCAGGGCCAGGCGTGATGGCTCACACCCGTCACTCCAGCACTTTAGGAGGCCGAGGCAGGAGGATCACTTGAGGTCAGGAGTTCAAGACCAGGCTGGACAGCATGGCAAAACCCCGTCTCTACTAAAAATATAAAAATTAGTCGGGAGTGGTGGTGCGTGCCTGTAATCCCAGCTACTTGGGAGGCTGAGGCATGAGCATCGCTTGAACCCGGGAGGCAGAGGTTGCATTGAGCCGAGATGGCACCACCCCACTCCAGCCTGGCGACAGAGTGAGACTCAAAAAAAAAAAACAGTTTGTGCAGCACCTACAAGGTGGTATCTTAAGCTGTCACTTACATGCGTTACTGCTTTGAAATTATTGTAGGGTCTTGTTATTTAATGCATTGAAAATAAGCATCTATGCTAGTATAGCAGAAATTTGTTTTTAAAGCATTTTGATGCCATTTCAATATCATTGCTTTTTGTTTTGTAATTCTGTGTATTGTAATTAATGCACATAAGGCAGGGCATGGAGGCTTACGCCTGCAATCCCAACACTTTGGGAGACCAAGGCTGGAGGATTGCTTGAGGCCAGGAGTACTAGACCAGCCTGACAACATAGGGAGACTACATCTCTACAAAAAATTAGCTGGGTATGGTGGTGTGCACCAGTAGTGCTAGTTAATTGGGAGGCTGAGGTAGGAGGATCACTTGAGCCCAGAAGTTGGAGGTTGCAGTGATTGTGCGTTTGCCACTGTGCCGTCGCACTCCAGCCTGGGCAACATGAAGACCCCATTCCCATAAAAAGAAAATTACATAAACACCATGCTTGTAAGAAGGAGTGGCAGGGCTTGCCAGATGCAGAATGATAAAGGCCCCCTGCACTAGTTTCACAAAGGTGCTAGTCAGGAGAGTCTGTCCATACGTTACATGGACCTGAGTTCTAAGCCAGCCCAGGCCAAACTGGCCAGTCTCACCCACTGCACTGCTGCAGGACCCCAGCAAGTCTCTCCCCTTGCTGGGCCTAGTTTTTTGTTTGTTGTCGTTGTTGGTTTTTTTGAGACAGAGTCTTGCTGTGTTGCTCAGGCTGGAGTGCAATGGCGCTTTCTTGGCTCACTGCAACCTCTGCCTCCCACATTCAAGTGATTCTCCTGCCTCAGCCTCCCGAGTAGCTGGGATTACAGGGACATGCTGTCATGCCCAGCTAATTTTTGTATTTTTAGTAGAGATGGGGTTCACCATGTCAGGCTGGTCTCGAACTCCTGACCTCAGGTGATCCACCCACCTTTGCCTCCCAAAGTTCCTGGATTACAGGCGTGAGCCACCGCTCCTGGCCTGCTGGGCCTAGTTTTTAATCTGTTCAATCTGCCATCACTTGTGAGACTTTTCCAATGGCAACCTTCTAATATAACCAGACTTCAAAATATTTTAGGCTGGGCATGGTGGCTCATTCCTGTAATCCCAGTGCTTTGGGAGGTCAAGGTGAGAGGATTGCTTGAGTCCAGGAGTTCGAGACCAGCCTGGGCACACAGCAAGACCCCGTCTCGACCAAAAAATGAAATTAGGCATGGTGGCACGCACCTGTCGTTCCAGCTACTCAGGAGGCTGAAATGGGAGGATCGCTTGAGCACAGGAGGGTGAGGTTGCAGTGAGCTATGTCTGACCTGAACCTAGGCTTTCTAACCTTTGGGCCCATACTTCTTATTTTATTTATTATTATTATTATTTTTCTGATACAGAGTCTCACTGTGTCACTCAGGCTGGAGCGCAGTGGCGTGATCTCAGCTCACTGCAAGCTCGGTCTCCTGGGTTCAAGTGATTCTCCTACCTCAGACTCCTGAGTAGCTGGGATTAGACATGTAGCACCACATCCAGCTCATTTTTTTTCTATTTTTAGTACAGATAGAGTTTCACCAGGCTGGTCTTGAACTGATCTGCCCACCTTGGCCTCCCAAAGTGCTGGGAGTACAGGCATGAGCCACCGTTCCTGGCCTGTTCTTTTTTTTTGTTCGTTTGTTTGGTTGGTTTGGTTTTGTTTTTTTGAGACAGAGTCTCACTTTGTCACCCGGCTGGAGTATGGTGGCGCAATCTCAGCTCACTGCAAGCTCCATCTCCCGGGTTCCAGTGATTCTCCTGACTCAGTCTCCTGAGTAGCTGGGATTACAGGCGCACCTGGCTGTAAAAACCACCATGCCTGGCTAATTTTTGTATTTTTCATAGTGACAGGGTTTTACCATGTTGGCCAGGCTGGTCTCAAACTCCTGACCTCAAGTGATATGCTGGCCCCGACCTCCCCAAGTCCTGGGATTACACGCATGAGCCATCGCGCCCAGCCTGGGCCCATACTTCTAAGCACTTCTTTCTTTCTGCCTTTTGTGACTAGGAACTGAGTTGACTCTCTTACTTTTCCTGATATATTCCAGGCCCTGGAGGGACCGGAAAGCCAGAAATGAACCTCATGAGACTCACTAGACTGTTCTCCAGGGCCCGCCCCATGGGACTGTTCGTCCTGCAACACCTGGATCCCTGTAGCGCCAGGTGGGCGGGAGGCAGGGAGGGGCTGATGCGGCCAGTGTGGGCAGCCTTCAGCAGCTCCTCCTCTCAGCTGCCCCTCGGCCAGGAGCACCCGGAGAACACGGGCAGCCTGGGCTCTGACCCGAGCCACTCCAACTCCGCGGCCATGCAGGAAGAAGACGAGGAGGAGGAGGAGAGTTTTGGGACCCTCTCTGACAAATACTCCTCCCGGAGACTATTCCACAAATCCACAGCCCAGTTCCATAACCTGCGGTTCAGGGAACAGAGAGAGGAGCCAGAGGAACCGGAGCCCAAATTATGGCAAGGCCGGAGAAACACCCCGTACTGGTACTTCTTGCAGTGCAAACGCCTGATCAAGGAAGGGAAGGTGAGGGGCGCTTTGGTTCTGCGGCTCCTGGCTTCTTACCCCTGGCAGCTCAGTGTTTTGCAAGGGGTCGCCTGACCTTCCCAGCCTCTAAGTTTTGGGCCTACCCTGTGAACTACCAGCCTTATGGCTGTAAGTATCACTGCCCTTTGCCATCCTCCGCCACAGTTTTATTTTATTGTATTTTTTTTTTTATAGAGATGGAGGTTGCACTGAGCTGATCTTACCACTGGACTCCAGCCTGAGTCACAGAGCAAGAATCTGTCTCAAAAAAAAAAAAAAAAAAGGAAAAGTGAATCCTCCACACCCTTCTGGCACTCCCTGCTTTACGTTTTTTTTTTGTTGTTAAGACAGGATCTCACTCTGTCGCCCAGGCTATAGTACAGCGGAACGATCTTGGCTCACTGCAGCCTCTGCCTCCTGGGGAATTCAAGCGATTCTCCTGCCTCAGTGTCCCAAGTAGCTGGGATTACAGGCATGTGCCACCACGCCTGGCCGATTTTTGTATTTTTAGTAGAGATGGGGTTTCTCCGTGTTGGCCAGACCTCAGGTGATCTGCCCGCCTTGGTCTCCTGAAATGCTGGGACTACAAGCATGAGCCATTACACCCTGCCCCTGCTTTAGTTTTGTTTGTAGCACCTGTCATCACTTGATATGTTGTATGTCTTTCTTATCCCATTTCATGTCTGTCTTTTTGTTTTTTTTTTTTTTTTTGAGACAGAGTCTTGCTCTGTCACCCAGGCCGGAGTGCAGTGGTATAATCTTGGCTCACTGTAGCCTCTGCCTCCCAGGTTCAAGCAATTCTCCTGCCTTAGCCTTCCAAGTAGCTGGGATTACAGCTGCGCGCCACCATACCTGGCTAATTTTTGTATTTTTAGTAGAGACGGGGTTTCACCATGTTGGCCAGGCTGGTCTTGAACTCCTGACCTTGTGATCTGCCCGCTTCAGACTCCCAAAGTGCTGGGGTTACAGATGTGAGCCACCGCGCCCGGCCTCATGTCTGACTTTCCACACTGGAACATGAGCTCCAAGAAGGAGCGCCCTCTTGTTCCCAGCTATATCTGCAGTGGATAGACCTTGTCTGGCTCATTGAAGCACTCAGTAATTATTGTTTGAATGAATAGATGAAAATAATGAAGGAATAAAGGAACGAACTGAGGCTTTACCGGGGAAATGTTGTGAGGGAAGGGAAGAGGCAGAGACAGCCGGGGGCCCAGGGGGTTTGCAGTCACCCAGGGCCGCTGTCCTGCACTGTCTCAGGAGCGTCCCTCAGCCTCAGCCTCCCTCTCTCTGCCGAGAGTCTCTGGGGCAGTTCTGAGCCCCTGCCCTGTTGCCTCTTCCCTGCAGCTGGTCGAAGCGCTGGACCTGTTTGAGAGGCAGATGCTGAAGGAGGAGCGACTGCAGCCCATGGAGAGCAACTACACGGTGCTGATCGGGGGCTGCGGGCGGGTCGGCTACCTGAAGAAGGCCTTCAAGCTCTACAACCAGGTGTGTGTGAGCGCGGGGCAGCAGGGGCAAGGCTCTGAAAAGCTGGGGGCGGATCCCGAGTGTGCTGCTTGCTAGTGCTTTACACTGGGCAGGTGACTTCACCTCCCTGGCCTCAGTCACCTCCTTAAAATGATGGTGATTGTGGGTGATAAACGAGATGATGTGGAAAGCCCTCTAGCACCTGTCTGGACTGCAGCGGTCCCCATGTTCCCTTTCTTTTTCCCTTCAAAAAAAAAAAAAGAGAGACAGAGGTAGCCTCACTCTATCGCCTAGGCTGGAGTGCAATCATAGCTCACTGCAGCCCCCAACTCCTTGGCTCAAGAGTTCCTCCTGCCTCAGCCTCGTCAGTAGCTGTGAGTACAGGTGTGTAGCACCATATCTGTCTAATTCTTAAATTTTTTGTAGAGGTGGGATTGTGCTGTGTTGTCCAGGCAGGTCTCTAACCCCAGCCACCCGCCTTGGCCTCCCAAAGTGCTGGGATTATAGGCCACAGCCCAGCCACTGCATCTGCGCCTCTTTTTTTTTTTTTTTTTTTTTTTTTTCCTGGAGACGGAGTCTCGCTCTGTCGCCCAGGCTGGAGTACAGTGGTGTGACTTCGGCTCACTGGAACCTCCGCCTCCGGGGCTCAAGCGATTCTCATGCCTCGGCCTCCCGAGTAGCTGGGACTACAGGCACACATGCCACCACGCCCGGCTCATTTTTTTGTATTTTTAGTAGAGACAGCATTTCACCTTGTTGACCAGGCTGGTCTCGAACTCCTGACCTCAAGTGATCCACCCACCTCGGCCTCCCAAAGTGCTGGGATTACAGGCAAGAGCCACTGCGCCTGGCTGATTACATCCACTTTAAAAAACTATTAGTTTTGGCCGGGTGTGGTGGCTCACGCCTGTAATCCCACCACTTTGGGAGGCCAAAGTGGGCAGATTATGAGGTCAAGAGATTGAGACCATCCTGGCCAACATGATGATACCCTGTCTCTACTGAAAATACAGAAATTAACCAGGTATGGTGGCACGCACACGTAGTCCCAGCTACTCGGGAGGCTGAGGCAGGAGAATCACTTGAACCCAGGAGGTAGAGGTTGTAGTGAGCCGAGATCATGCCACTGCACTCCAGCCTGGTGACAGACTGAGACTCCATCTCAAACAAACAAAAAAAAATATTTTTATTGTTTTTATTTATTTTACTTTATTTTATTTATTTTTTTGAGACGGGAGTCTTGGCTCTGTCAGCCTGGCTGGAGTGCAGTGGCACAACCTCGGCTCACTGCAACCTCCACCTCCCAGGTTCAAGCAATTCTCCTGCCTCAGCTTCCCGAGCAGCTGGGATTACAGGCGCCCACCACCACGCCTGGCTAATTTTTTTGTATTTTTTATAGAAGACGGGGTTTCGCCATGTTGGCTGGGCTGGTCTCGAACTCCTGACCTCAGATGTGATCTGCCCCCCTCAGCCTTCCAAAGTGCTGGGATTATAGGCGTGAGCCACAGCACCCAGCCTTGTTACTGTTTTTGGTAACTCACCTGCAGTGTGTCTGCCTTCTCGAGTGTCAGCTCAGTAAGGACAGGCTGTGCCCACTCTGCTAACCCCAGGGCTGGTGCTGGGCGGGTAGCGAGTTGTCAGTGCACCTCTGTGGAGTGCAGCAATACACACAGAGCCTACATCATCCTCAAAGTAGGGACTGCCATCTTTGCTTTTCAGATAAGGAAACTGAGGCACAGAGAGATGAAAGGACATGTCCAAGGCCACCCCACTTGAATGCACCAGGGCTGAGATTTGAGCCCCAAATGGCCTGACTCTAGCAGGGTTCTTTTTGCCACTGAGCCGCCTGTCGCCTGCCCTCAACCAGATGACCCTTCTCTGGGCATTTGCAAGTGCTAGGCTTCACCAGGGATTGTCAACCCTGAGCACCTGCCTTAGTCCCCCAGAGGCTCAATAAGCTGAGTGTCACTCACCTCCGGGGCTTGTGACTCACCAGATGAGGTGGCCCTGAGAATGTGCATTGTGCCAGTGGTTCGGGGCCACCCCTAGAGCACTGCAGTGCACCCTCCCACTTGCCACAGGCATCCCTGGTTTCAAGGTGATGGTGTCATCCCCATTTTCACAAGGAAGCGCTGACTTGCCCAGGAACCCTCAGGTAGTAAGCACTATAGCCCCTTTTCCCCTTGACTGGGTGGCCTGAAGGTGGGGCATCAGGAAGACCTTGCTGCCAGGACCCCAGGCCTGGAGTGGGCTGACAGGTGCCCAGGGCAGGATAGCTTCTGTTTGGTACATATGGGGGTGTGGGCTCAGTTTTCAGTGTCCCTTCAATGTGTCTGAGTTTGGAGAGCTGGGCACTGATGTGTCCCATGGCTCTGCCTTAGAGCCTGGCCTGGTGTATGCAGTAATGGGGTCCTCTCCAGCCTCAGCCTCCTCTGGGGCGGCTGCTCACCTGTGCGTCCAGCTGATCCCAGGCCACCACTGAGCTGCTTCCATCTCCACAGATGAAAAAGCGGGACCTGGAGCCCTCAGATGCCACCTACACGGCCCTGTTCAACGTCTGTGCCGAGTCCCCCTGGAAGGACTCGGCTCTGCAGAGCGCCCTGAAGCTCCGGCAGCAGCTGCAGGCCAAAAACATCGAACTCAACTTGAAAACGTACCACGCGCTGCTGAAGATGGCTGCCAAGTGTGCAGACCTTAGAATGTGCCTTGATGTGTTCAAGGTGGGGGGCTTCACCTGCCATCCTGCTCCCCATTGTGGGGCTGGTACCATGTGGCGGGGGCGGGGCTGTGGTGTCTGTCTCTCCTCGTGCAGGAAGGCTCAGAGAGGGTGAGACAGCCAGTACTGGGCACTGGGGTTCACAGACAGATCTGATGAGACCCTGCTGGAGGTTGTGTGTGCCGCTGTGTGCTGTGTCCTGCTTTGTGCACTCGAGGGAAGGCTTCCTAGAAGGGGTGTTCTCTATCCGAGTGTAGAGACAGGGTCTTGTTATGTTATGTTGCCCAGGCTGGTCTCAAAACTCCTGGCCTCAAGTCATCCTCCTGCTTTGGCCTCCCAATGTGCTCGGATTACAGACATGAGCCATCACGCCCAGCCTGCTGCAGGTTCTCAATGGGACCTCTTTGTTCCCTCCCCCAGGAAATCATCCACAAAGGGCACATTGTCACAGAGGAGACTTTCAGTTTCCTGCTCATGGGCTGCATCCAAGACAAGAAGACGGGCTTCCGGTACGCCCTCCAGGTATGTCCCTCCCACCCCACCTTCCTGCCCTGCTTCCCTGGTGCAAGAGGTGCAAAATGGTGATCCTGTGAGCACCCATGATGGCCCTGTGCTGAGTATTTTTATATTTGTGCTCTTTTTTGAAAACCCAGCAGCCACTGTAGCCTCTGTTCTACAGATGGTAGGGAGAGGAGGCCCTTAGAGGCGCAATGAGGGTGGCCCCCGCCTCTCCCACCTTGCTTTGCAGTAGGCTCAGCCCCTCTAAACTCACCTTCCCTGAAAGCCTGCCGAACACTCACCTGAGGACTTGTTCAACCCTCCCACAGCCCGCTAGCACTTCTGCAGGTGCAACCGAGGAGTCATTCATTCATTTATTTATTTTGAGATGGAGTCTTACTCTCGCCCAGGCTGGAGTGCAATGGCGTGATCTCAGCCTCCTGCAACCTCTGCCTCCTGGGTTCAAGTGATACTCCTGCCTCAGCCTCCTGAGTAGCTGGGATTATAGGTGCATGCCACCACGCCCAGCTAATTTTGTATTTTTAGTATAGGCAGGGTTTCACCATGTTGACCAAGCTGGTCTTGAACTCGTGGCCTCATGTGATCTGCCCACCTGGGCCTCCCAAAGTGCTGGGATTACAGACGTGAACCACAGCTCCCGGCTGGAAAGCTTTTTTAAAATTATTTATTTATTTTTTTGAGATAGAGTCTTGCTCTGTCACCCAGGATGGAGTGCAATGGCGCGATCTCGGCTCACTGCAGGCTCCTCCTCCCGGGTTCACGCCATTCTCCTGCCTCAGCCTCCCAAGTGGCTGGGACTACAGGCGCCCGCCACCACATCCGGCTAATTTTTCGTATTTTTAATAGAGATGGGGTTTCACCGTGTTAGCCAGGATGGTCTCAATCTCCTGACCTCATGATCCACCCGCCTCAGCCTCCTAAAGTGCTGGGATTACAGGTGTGAGCCACCACGCCTGGCCTATTTTTTTGAGGCAGGGTCTTGCTATTTTGCTCAGTCTTGTCTGGAACTCCTGCTCTCAAGGGATCCTCCCATCTAAAACTCCTGGGGCACTGGGATTCCGGGTGTGAGTCCTGCGCCCAGCTGCTGAACAGGAGCACTGAGCTGACGTTTGTCCTCCCTGGCAGGTGTGGCGGCTGATGCTGAGTCTGGGGCTACAGCCGAGCCGGGACAGCTACAACCTGCTGTTGGCAGCAGCTCGGGACTGTGGCCTAGGGGACCCCCAGGTAGCCTCAGAGCTGCTTCTGAAGCCCAGTGAGGAGGCAACCGTGCTTCAGCCCCCAGTGGGCAGGCAGCGACCAAGGAGGACAGCCCAGGCCAAGGCAGGCAACCGTATGTCAGCTGTGCTGCACGTGGAGGCCCTGGAGAGGCAGCTGTTTCTGGAACCTTCTCAGGCACTTGGGCCTCCAGAGCCTCAGGAAGCCAGAGTGCCCGGCAAGGCCCAGCCAGAGGTGGAAACCAAGGCAGAGCCCAGCCACACAGTGGCCCTGCCCCCTGTGGCCCTGAAGCCACCTCCCGTGGAGCTGGAAGTCAATCTCCTGACCCCTGGGGCCGTTCCCCCCACCGTGGTCTCCTTTGGAACAGTGAGCACCCCAGCTGACAGGCTGGCCTTAATAGGGGGCCTGGAGGGCTTCCTGAGCAAGATGGCAGAGCATAGGCAGCAGCCTGACATCAGGACCCTCACGCTACTGGCCGAGGTGGTGGAGTCCGGGAGTCCTGCGGAGTCTTTGCTGCTGGCCCTCCTGGACAAACACCAGGTGGAGGCCGACCTGACATTCTTTAACACGCTGGTGAGAAAGAAGAGCAAGCTGGGAGACCTGGAGGGGGCCAAGGCGCTGTTGCCAGTCCTGGCGAAGAGGGGCCTTGTCCCCAACCTGCAGACATTCTGCAACCTGGCTATCGGGTGCCACAGGCCGAAGGATGGTCTGCAGCTGCTGACAGACATGAAGGTGAGTGGACCTGGGCCTGGGCAGGACGCCCGTGGTCCTGAGGAGCACTCTGCAGCTCAGGAGGAAAGTTTGGGGGAGCAGGGGTCCCTCAAGCCCCCCACTTGGATGAACTGTGCATAGGGGCAAAGAGAGTGGGGTTGATGAGCTTCTGGTGTAGAATGGTCTTCGGTCCCATTTTGGGGGAAGCAGACCCCGGAGAGTGCTTCAGGGCTGGGCGTAGAGATGCACGGACGTTCCCGTCTGGAAGAAGGTGGTCGTGGGGTGACACTGAGGGCTGGGGACAGGCCTCGGCCCCAACACTCTAGAGGTATGGCAGGGATTCTCAGAATTCCTGGGGAGCCGTGGGTGGTTTTCAAAGCCCCTGAGATCTCCTGTGCCTCCCACCTAGCCCCCATTGGAAGTGCTGAGTGGATTTCATCCGACCACAGCAGAGGCTGCGTCCTGCGTTGTCGGGGTCCCCCGGGTCCATCACCCTCGGGCTGTTTTCCTGGACCCTGCCGTGCTCACCTAGCCAAGACTCACGCTTTTCTAGGCTGACCACCACCTGGTGACCATGCATCATGGGGAAACCCACCCCAGGGAGCGAGGAGGTGGTGTCTGCCGCATCATTTTCTGCCTGAGTCGGTCGGTGTCTGAGAGCAGCACGGGCGTCCTTTTCCGCAGCTTCTTTAGGGCTGAGCAGAAGGGCTGGGCTTGGCTTTCCTGCTGGAGAGGGACATTCAGCGCATCGTTGCTGCCAGGTTTGCCTTGCTGGCTGTGGCCGCTGGTCCCAGGAGCCAGCTTGATTGACAGAGGGTGG
Organism: Macaca thibetana thibetana; assembly: GCF_024542745.1. Lineage (NCBI taxonomy): Eukaryota > Metazoa > Chordata > Mammalia > Primates > Cercopithecidae > Macaca > Macaca thibetana. The sequence continues at coordinate 141,815,782 of NC_065580.1, forward strand.
GAGCTGCTGGGTCCCAATGGCTGCCATCATCTTGCTGATTCTATGATGTCCCTGTGTTCTAGAAGTCCCAGGTGACCCCCAACACTCACATCTACAGCGCCCTCATCAACGCGGCCGTCAGGAAGCTGGACTACACCTATCTCATCAACATCTTGAAAGACATGAAGCAGAACAGGGTCCCAGTGAACGAAGTGGTCATCCGCCAGCTGGAGTTTGCAGCCCAGTACCCTCCGACCTTTGACCGGGTGTGTGCCCCAAGCTCAAGCTCATCAGCTCCTTCACCATTTCTAACCCCTGCCACCACCCAACCCTGGTTCTGGCCCTTGGGATTGTGTTCTCATGCTTGAAACTGTCCAGCAGCTTCTCTTAGGAGCAGTCCCTAAGTCTGTAGACCACAGCCTGAGTCCCTGTCCACATGGCTCATCTCAAGTCTCAGGCCAGCCTTCCCTTTGCTGCCTCTGTCCATCCCAGTGGCTTTCCGTCAGTTCCCAAAGGCCACCAGCCTCTTGCCTGCCTCGGGATTGGTGTTCCCGCTGCCTTGGGTGACACCCACTTTCGTGTGGTGGGCTCTTTCTCCTGGAGGTCTCTGCTTACGTGGCTCTCAGAGATGCCCAGCTGGCTGCTGCTCTGACCTGGGGTGAAAGTCTCCCCTCCCCCAGCTCTATTCCTTTATGCCGTGTCCTATAGTCTCAGGTCACATGCTCATGGGCAGCCCTGGCCTTCCCTGTATCAGGCTTCTGGAGGCAGAGGCTGTCTGCTGTGCTCATCTGGGTCCCCAGCACCTGCACATTGCCAGTTACTCCAAACAGGTTATTGCTTGCTCAGGGACTGGACAGGCAGTGAAGTGGCATTGTTATCTGGGGTGAATCACTGAGATTTGTTGTCTTACTCCATGGAAATCAAGGATGTGGACACAAAGAGTGAGGTTAACAGTGGCTCATGCCTGTAATCCCAGCACTTTGGGAGGCCAAGGTGGGTGGATCACAAAGTCAGGAGATTTAGACCATCCTGGCCAACATGGTGAAACCCCATCTTTACTAAAAATACAAAAATTAGCTGGGCGTGGTGGCGCGTGCCTGTAATCCCAGCTACTCAGCTGAGGCAGGAGAATTGCTTGAACCAGCTGAGATTGCGCCACTGCACTCCAGCCTGGCTACAGAGCAAGATTCCTTCTCTTTTTTTTTGTTTTTTTTTGAGACAAAGTCTCGCTCTGTCGCCCAGGCTGGAATGCAATGGTAGGTTCTAGGCTCACTGCAACCTCCACCTCCTGGAATCAAGTGATTCTCCTGCCTCAGCCTCCCAAGTAGCTGGGATTACAGGCGCCCGCCACCACACCTAGCTAATTTTTGTATTTTTAGTAGAGACGGGGTTTCACCATGTTGGCCAGGCTGGTCTCGAACCCCTGACCTCGTGATCCACCCGCCTTGGCTTCCCAAAGTGCTGGGATTACAGGCGTGACCCACTGCATCTGGTGACTCTGTCTCAAAAAAAAGAAAAAAGAAAAAAAAGAGTGAGGTTAAGGCCGGGCACTGTGGCTCACACCTGTAATCCCAGCACTTTGGGAGGCCAAGGCGGGTGGATCACCTGAGGTCAGGAGTTTGAGACCAGCCTGACCAACGTGGTGAAACCCTGTCTCTACTAAAAATACAAAAATTAGTTGGGTAGTGGCGGGCACCTGTAATCCCAGCTACTCAGGAGGCACAAGAATCACTTGAACCCAAGAGGCAGAGGTTGCAGTGAGCCAAGATCGTGCCACTGCACTCCAGCCTGGGTGATAGATGGAGACTCGGTCTCAAAAACAGGAAAAAAAAAAGAGGTTAAGAGCTGAAGTTTAATAGGTGAAAGAGAAGAGCTCTTGCCTGGCGCTGTGGCTCATGCCTGTAATCCCAGCACTTTGGGAGGCTGAGGCAGGCAGATCATGAGGTCAGGAGATTGAGACCATCCTGGCTAACACGGTGAAACCCTGTCTCTAATATAAAAAATTAGCTGGGCATGGTGGCAGGCGCCTGTAGTCCCAGCTACTTGGGAGACTGAGGCAGGCGAATGGCATGAACCCGGGAGGTAGAGCTTGCAGTGAGCCAAAATCGCACCACTGCACTCCAGCCTGGGCGACCGAGCGAGACTCCGTCTCAAAAAAAAAAAAAAAAACCTCTCTGCAGAGCAGAGGTGCCAGAGAAATGGGTTGCTGCTTCCACCATGAAATGCAGAGGTTTTGTAGATGAGCTTGAGGAGGTGGTGTCTGATTTACAAAGGACACAAAAGATTGGTTGGACCAGGTGTGCCATTTACATAGCTTGTATAAAAGCTGGCGCCCACCCTAACCTTTTATTATGCCAAAGGTTTCCAGCACCATGTTGCCTGGTTCTTTATTGTACACATGGCGACAAAAGAAGGGAAGATGGGGCCCCCATCTTGAACAAAGCTGGCTCCCAGGTAGCCTTTTTCTATTGGCACAGCTGCCAGCATATACCCCTGCAAACTTCCAGCTTGCTTATCTATGTCTGCAGCTTGACTTTTCAGGCTGCTCTTTGTTAGAAAAGAAATTATTTGGAGGCTGCTTTATATTAAAAGGGAAATTTGCCAAGGACTCTGTTGCCCTTATTATCTGCCCAAATAATTTCTTTCTGCCTCCTGTATCAGCAGGAGCAGGGCAGAGTCATGGAATCTGCTTTGTTACAGCCACAGCCTCTTCCTGCTGTTCTGAGGATATCAGGCTCTGGGGTTTTGGCTTTTGGGTCCATCGAGCCACACTCTGTGCTGAGCACCTCCGGAGCGTCCAGAGCCACTGTGGCTTGGAGCACAACCCGGATGGGACGGAGACCAGTAAATGGGCAGGGACACACACAGCCAGAAGGTGCAGAGTCAGGAATGCCGTGCAGGTGTCACACCTGAATGCCATTTTGAGGGCTTCCTACAAATGGGTGGGACAGCAGTGGAGATTGTGCCTGGCTGAAGGCATAGCTGGGCATTTTTAAACTGTGTGTCTGTGCTTTAAACTGTTGGTTGCGAGCCTTTTCTCATTGATTCCAGGGTTTTTATACATATATACACACATACACACACACACACACACACATATTCTGGATACTGGTTTTTTGTTGATTACATGTGCATATCTTCCTAGTGGATTGTCTCTTCCCGCTAGCGTAGGGCTCACTAGGGGTTCAACTCCACAGTCACAAGACTATCACAGGCCTAAAGCATATCGTATTTAAGTCACAGACAGATGTCCCCGACTTAAAGATGGTTCTACACAGGATTTTTCAACTTTGCAATAGTTTTATCAGGATGTAACTCTGTAAGGATCGACTTTGTGAAGGGTTAGTTTCTACTGAATGTATGTCACTTTTGCATAATTATGAAGTCAGGACCCTCTGCTGTGTTGCCAGCAATAGATGCATTTTCCTTTTGTTTTTATGAGATGGAGTCTCACTCTGTCACCCAGGCTGGGGTGCAGTGACGCTATCTTGGCTCACTGCAACCTCTGCCGCCCAAGTTCAAGCAATTTTCCTGCCTCAGCTTCCCGAGTAGCTGGGATTACAGGCGCCTGCCACCACGCCCGACTGATTTTTGTATTTTTTTTTTTTTTTTTTAGTAGAGATGGGGTTTCACCATCTGGGCCAGGCTGTCTTGAACTCCTGACCTCGTGATCCACCCACCCCACCCTCCCAAAGTGCTGGGATTACAGGTGTGAGCCCCCGTGCTGTTCCGAATTTTTTCTTTTTTTAAAAAGAGACAGAATCACTCTGTTGCCCAGGCTGGAGTGCAGTGGCACGATCATGGCTCACTGTAGCCTTGACCTCCCAGGCTTAAGCAGTCCTCCCACCTTAGCCACCTGAGGAGCTGGGACTATAGGCATGTACCACCATACCCAGCTAATCTTTTAGACAGGGTTTCACTATATTGCCTCAACTGTCTGGAACTCCTGAGCTCATGTAATCCACCTGCCTCGGCTTCCCAAAGCACTGGGATTACAGGAGTGAGCCACCATGCCCAGCCAGATTGATTTTTGATTTACGGTGGGTTTTGGGGGGTGGAACCATGGTGTCAGGAGCATCTGTACTCATATTCCCTCACGATGGTGGCCTTGTTTATATTCGTGATTCTGTTGAGTTTTGCTTTCTGTGCTTTCAGGCTCTAGCCGGCACCTTAAGGTTTAGAATTGTTCAGTCTTTTGAGTCAAACCTTTCCTTTTCTTTTTTGAGATGGAGTCTTGCTTTGTCGCCCAAGCTGGAGTGCAGTGCTGTGATTTCAGCTCACTGCAACCTCCGCCTCCCGGGTTCAAGCCATTCTCCTGCCTTAACCTCCCAGGTAGCTGGGGGCTACAGGCATGTACCGCCACATCCAGCATTTTTAGTAGAGACAGGGTTTCACCATGCTGGCCAGGCTGGTCTCGAACTCCTGACCTCAAGTGATCTGCCGCCTCGGCCTCCCAAAGTGCTGGGATTACAGACGTGAGCCACCGCACCCGGCCAAACCTTTTGTCATCGTGTGGTAGTAGCTGTATGTCAGATAGTACTTTTTGGCTTTTTTTTTTTTTTTTTTTTTTTTTTTTTTTTTATATTCCCCCGCCAGCTCTCTGTTTCTGTCTGGTGCGTGTTTTCTTTTTTCCCCCTATCTCCATGGAGCCTATCTCGGCAGTGTTGAGATGATGGTCAGAGGGAGGTGGCTTTGAGGGGGAGGGGCTCGGCAGGCTGTGGAGGCAGGTGGGACCCAGTGATTCTAGCTTGGGGGCGTAGGGTATTAAGTGCGGATGGAGGAGCACAGCAGTGCCGGTTTGGGAAGAACGCTGTTAGGCAGATGGCTCTGGGCCTGCCCCAGGGTACCCAGCTGGGACCTGTTTCTCTGAAGTAAGCTACTCCCATAGTGCATGTTCACAGCTTTTCTGCCCTGTCCCCTGCAGCCACCTGGAAGGGAAAATGGCAGCTACCAGCTTCCCTGAGGCCTGAGCCAGCTGCCGAGGTTTGGGATTAGCTGTAGGTAACAGGAGTGATTCTAGCTTCGCTTTTGTAATTCCAGTACCAAGGGAGGAACACCTACCTGGCGAAGATTGACGGGTTCCGAGCCTATTACAAGCAGTGGTTGACAGTGATGCCCGCAGAGGAAACCCTGCACCCCTGGCAGAAGTTCCGGACCAAGCCCCAGGAGGACCAGGACACTGGCAAGGAGGCTGATGTGGACGGATGTGCCCTGGGGGGCAGGTGATGGGAGCACAGCTGAACAGCGTGCTTAGCCCTCAGTGCTCTGTGGGAGCCCCAGGACAAGTGAGCTGGTGTCACCTCCTGCCTGGGGGAAGAGCCAGGCCCTGAGGAACAGCTGCAGTGTGTCACGGGTGTTGGTGTGAGGACACATGCTAGGCCCAAGGTGCCTGCACTCCCGGCAGGTCCAAGGGCAGCTCCAGCCACTTTCGCATGTCACCTTGGGTCTTCCAGCTCCAGTACCTTTGCGTGTCACCTCACACACCACAAGGGGACTGGGGCATCTGGTCCCTGGGGCCTGGTGCCGCCCTGCCGGGTTCCACAGGCCAATGCTCTGAAAGAATAGACGTGGGGCCCGAGAGGTTTAAAGATTTTATTTTTACAAATCACAGCTGATGGACAGCGAAGCCTTCCCCGTAGAGACCCGTGCTCCAACTTGGGCCTGGGGCACTGCTCGCTGCTCCCAGGAAGGGGGTGGCGCCACAGGCAGGAACCTGCGAAGTCCAGAGTCCAGGGTGGAGAGCGCTAGCCTCAGCCAGAGCAGCCACGGCAGCCACAGTGTGTGCACTCGATGATGCGGCCCTGCAATGGAGGAGGACATTGAGATGATGCCACTGCGCCACACTCGTCCCTGCACGCTCACATACGTGGCAACCCTCTGCCACCATGCCGTATAGGGACACACCTCAGAAACCCTTCTGTGACAGCTCTAGAAGGAAAATTTGGCTCCCTCATGAACGTGGAAAGAGCTGCTATTGATACCAAGGTTACATCTGTATGTGTAGTTATAATACGTTATGCAAATCCAACACACGTTTGCCAATCAAGAAAAAGAAATCGGTGTGAATGAGTCTCGTTATTCCCCTAAGTGAGCATGACAGACGCTGCAATAAGCAGAGGTGGCTCTGCTACTGTTTGGGGACTTCAGGGCAGCCTCTGGGCTGGGACACTCTGGTGGGGAAGAGGGCAGGAGGCTATGCACTTGAGTTACACCCTTCTGGCCCAGAGCCCTCCAGAAATAAGCGTCTTGTCCCCCAGGCCTGGTGCGGCCCAATGCTTGGCTGGCCAGAAAGCCCTAGAACAGTGGCTTGTGTTTATTTTACTTTTTCAGTTCTTTTTTTGGAGGAGCAAGACCGTAGTTTAAGTAAACAGGATCCTCTGATGAAACCCAGGTAAGTCTACAGCAGGCTATTTTGGCCACTGGGTTGAAGCAGCACCCCAGTCCACCAGCCCCCCGACCTGGATCCCTTGTGGAATGTGGGCACTCAGGGGAGGGGTGGCTTCTGCCACTCTGCCACCCCTCCCTGCCTCCATCAGAAAACCAACACCCTAGTCTTTCCTCGGGGAGGCGGCCCTTGCTTGCCCCCACTGCTCAGTACACAAGTCCTCAGATCCAGCCGCAGCTCTCCATTGTCTCACTGCAGCATGAAGGGACCTGTGTGAAGAGGCACCTGTGTGGAGCTGGGGACAAGAAGGCCAGGCTGGCAGATGGGCCGTGGGGCCTGATCTCCCAGCTGGGCCAACAACTGTGTGCCGAGGCCACAGCTGCCTTTCAGAGGGGCCTGGGGCCGGATAGAGCTCAGCTCCTGTCCCTCAGCACCACTCCTGAGGTGCCTGGCCTAGGAGTGGTACTTGGAACAGAAAGTTCTGAAAGAAGAAATAGTGGGCTGGGCGCAGTAGCTCATGCCTGTAATCCCAGCACTTTGGGAGGCTGAGGCGGGCAGATCACCTGAGGTTGGGGGTTCAAGATCAGCCTGACCAACATGGAGAAACCCCGTCTCTACTAAAAATACAAAATTAGCCAGGCATGGTGGCAGGCGCCTGTAATCCCAGCTACTCCGGAGGCTGAGGCAGGAGAATCATTTGAACCCAGGAGGCAGAAGTTGCAGTGAGTCAAGATGGCGCTGCTGCACTCCAGCCTGGGCGACAGAGCAAGACTCCGTCTCGGGGGGCGGGGGGAAAAACAGTGATGATAATGCTAAAGTATCACTGTGAGGACTGAGGGAAAGGGACAGGAACTCAGTGGCCACCCTTCCCTGATGTCACCCTGCCACCATCTCGGGATCAGGGCTCCTCACTACCATTTCCTAAGTGAGGAAAGGGGTTCAGTAATTTGCCCAAAGGTGGAGTTGAGATTGGCCCCAGACCTAACAGAGACACTCACAGCCACACGCTGCCTCACACGGATTCCTGAACAAAGGGACCCACTCCCGCGAGGGAGAGCCAGCAGGACATTCAGAGACAAAACGACATTCCAGCCCAACCAAATATCGTAAGATCCCTTGGAGTCGACTAGAGCTTTTGAGCTGAAAATAACATCAAGCGTGTGTGTCAGACATTACCACTTCCAGCTTGCTTTTGGGCACACGGCAGATGCAGTTCGTCCCGAAGTTGGTGTCCCTTGTCTGAATGCACCGCAGGCAGCACAAGTTCTCATACCCTTGCTTTTTCCATTTTGCAATCAGGTTTTTGTCTGCATAGCCTTCTTTAATACAATATTCATAGAGTTCTGTCAAAAAGATGGGGAAAGAGCATCAGACCATGGTCTAAAAACCTTCCCCACCCTTGATCAAAAAGAGCATTCAGGCTGGGTGCAGTGGCTCATGCCTGCAATCCAAGCACTTTGGGAGGCCGAGGCAGGCGGATCACCTGAGGTCAGGAGTTCCAGACCAGCCTGGCCAACATGGTGAAACCCCGTCTCTACTAAAAATACAAAAGTTAACTGGGCGTGATGGCAGGCACTTGTAATCCCAGCTACTCAGGAGGCTGAGGCAGGAGAATCGCTTGAACCCAGGAGGCAGAGGTGGTATTGACCTGAGGTCATGCCACTGGACTCCAGCCTGGGTGACAGAGTGAAACTCCATCTCAAAAAAAAAAAAAAAAAAAAAAAAGCATTCAGTATTGCAGTGGGACAGTCCTTGGAGGAGGAACCAAAAACAAGTATTTAGGCCAGGCAAGGTGGCGTAATCCCAGCACTTCTGGAAGCCAACGCCAGAGCATCACTTGAGTTAAACCAGCCTGGGCAACATAGCAAGGGTCCATCTCTACAAAAAATTTAAAAATTAGCTGGGTGGGGTGGTGCACACCTGTAGTCCCAGCTACTCGGGAGGTTGAGGTGAGAGGATCCCTTGAGCCCAGAAGGTTGAGGCTGCAGTGAGCCATGATTGTACCACTACACTCCAGCCTGGGGAACAGAGCAAGACCCTGTTTCATTTAAAAAAAAAAAAAAAAAAAGCCAACAGTGGTGGCTCATGCCTGTAATTCCAGCACTTTGGGAGGCCGAGTCGGGTAGATCACCTGAGGTCAGGGGTTCGAGACCAGGCTGACCAATATGGTAAACCCCATCTTCACTAAATATACAAAAATTGGCCAGGTGTTGTGGCGGGTGCCTGTAATCCCAGTTACTTGGGAGCTGAGACAGGAGAATCGCTTGTACCCAGGAGGCAGAGCTTGCAGTGAGCCAAGATCGTGCCACTGCACTCTAGGCCTGGGTGACAGAGTGAGACACCATCTCAAAAAAAAACCACACACACACACACACACACAAAACTCAGCCAACATTGGCTCCCCTTTATTTTTAGTGATAAGAAAAACCATGACTTGCAGAAGTTGTGAGAATAAGGATTGTAGTTAGCTCAGTAACTCCAAAAGTGACTCGAGTTTGAAAGGCCAAGAGAGACTAATTACCTCTGCTGATGGCTTTCCGCTTGTAAAAGAGGTCAAAGATGTAGCGGGTTTTCTGGTGGTGGATCCTGAAGATGGGCCACAGAGATTCCACTTTCCTTTTTCCCTCATGCGGTTCTGTTTCAGCTGGGGAGAAACAAAGTGTGTGTTTGGGGGAACAGGGTCAGTCTGCGCAGGATTTTCTTTTTGTAAATAACTAGTGATAATGAATAAATACTACTTTATACCCACTAGGACAACTATAATCAAAACTATGGCACAATAACAAGTGTTGGCAAGGAAGTGGAGAAATTGGAAGTCTCCTACCTTCCTGGTTGGAATGTAAAATGGTGGAACCACTGCAGAAAAGAGTTAGGTGGCTCCTCAAGAAGTTAAACAGGGCTGGCTGGACTCGGACTCGGTGGCTCACACCTGTAATCCCAGCACTTTGGGAGGCTGAGATGGGCAGATCACTTGAGGTCAGGAGTCTGAGACCAGCCCGTTCAACATGGTGAAACCCCATCTCTACTAAAAATACAAAAGAATTAGCAGGGTATGATGGTGCGTGCCTGTAATCCCATCTACTTGGGAGGCTGAGGTGGGAGAATCGTTTGAACCCTGAGGGGGAGGATGCGGTATCAAAAAAAAAAAAAAAAAAAAAAACAGGGAATGAAGTTAGGTACTGATGTATTCTACAACACAGATGAACCTTGAAACATAAAATTGACTGTGGCAATGGTCACACAACTTTGTGAATATACTAAAAACCCCTTAATTGGATAATTCAACAGGATGACTTTCATAGTATATGATTAGTATCTCAATAAAGCTGTTATTTAATAAAAATAAGCCATTGGGCATTTTGGGAGGCCAAGGTCAGCAGATCATGAGGTCAGGAGATCGAGATCAGCCTGACCAACATGGTGAAACCCCATCACTACTAAAAATTTAAAAATTAGCCAGGCGTGGTAGTGCACGCTTGTAATCCCAGTTTCTCAGGAGGCTGAGGCAGGAGAATTGCCTGAACTCGGGAGGTGGAGGTTGCAATGAGCAGAGATCACACCACTGCACTCCAGCCTAGACAACAGTGTGAGATTCCATCTCAAAAAATAAATAAATAAATAAAAAGTAAGCTAAGTAATTTAAACATACTTGTTTTAAATTAAAAATGTCTATTTTTGGATCCTTTTGTAATTCATGAGTGTGATTGGGTGTTCACATCCATGTGTGAGACATGCCACTCTCAAACTTTGTCACAATGTTGGCACATTACCTGTGTGACACGAAAAAAAGTCTTTTTAATTACAGAATTAGAAAACATAGATTTTTAAAAAGATCATTCAATGGTAACTTCTGTTAAAAGGTTAGTCCCGGCTGGGCACGGTGGCTCACGCCTGTAATCCCAGCACTTTGGGAGGCCAAGGTGGATGGATCACTTGAGGTCAGGAGTTCGAGAACAGCCTGGCCAACATGGCGAAACACTGTCTCTACTAAAAATACAAAAATTATCTGGGCATGGTGGCACATGCCTATAATCCCAGTTACTCAGGAGGCTGAGGCACGAGAAGTGCTTGAACCCAGGAAGCAGAGGTTGCAGTGAGCTGAGATTATGCCACTGCACTCCAGCCTGGATAACAGATGACCCTGTCTCAAAAAAAAAAAAAAGCCAAAAAACCAACCTTGGTCCCTATGCTTTCAGATCTAGTTCTACAGCATAGTAATTTCTCAAGATAATTCTAGGCCCACAGATGGGCATCCTAATCATCCTGAAGGCACCTCTAATTTCATCTCCCAGCCAAAGTCCTTTAGGGCTGAGGAAAAGCCAAATAAACTAGACCAGTCTACAGGTTCTCAGCGAAGTGGCCGCAGGAGAAGCTGACCCTTCAACACATGCAGGATCAAGTGGCACTCATACTCGCCACAAGGCAGTTCTCTCTTAGCAATCAGAAGTTCATCTTTGTCTATGACCTCCTCAGTTTTTAGGGAAGAACAGACGGGCGAGGAGTGGTCAAGAAGACTATGCCTCCCTGTCTCCAGCTTTTAAGCCATTCAATTACCTAGGTATTACAATTCAGCTCAACAAACAGAATGCTGTGATCCAAGCAGAAAAGCAGGAAGTAAAGATTCAGCGGGTGCACATGTAAGACGTGACTTGCTCCTCCTTGGCCTCTGCCATGATTGTGAGGCCTCTCCAGTCGCGTGGAACGGAAAGTCCATTAAATCTCGTTCTTTTGTAAATTGCTTAGTCTCAGGTATGTCTATCAGTAGCATGAAAACAGACTAACACACCCCCATCTCTACGAAAAATTAGCCAAGCGCAGGCCGGGCGCGGTGGCTCACTCCTGTAATCCCAGCACTTTGGGAGGCCGAGGTGGGTGGATCACGAGGTCAGGAGATAGAGACCATCCTGGTTTAGACAGTGAAACCCCGTCTCTACTAAAAATACAAAAAATTAGCCAGGCGTGGTGGCGGGCGCCTGTAGTCTCAGCTACTCAGGAGGGTGAGGCAGGAGAAAGGCATGAACCCGGGAGGCGGAGCTTGCAATGAGCTGAGATCGTGCCACTGCACTCCAGCCTGGGTGACAGAGCGAGACTCCGTCTCAAAAAAAAGAAAAATTAGCCAAGCGCAGCAGTGGATGCCTGTAGTCCCAGCTGCTTGGAAGGCTGAGGTGGGTGGATCACCTGAACCTGGGAGGTGGAGGCTTCAGTGAGCTGTGACTGAACCACTGCACTCCAGCCTGGGCAACAAGGTGAGACCATCTCAAAACAAAAACAAAAAGAAGAAAAACAGAACAAAGAATACTTTTTTCTGGAGATAAAGAATATCTGAACACAAAGTAAGGTTCCTCCTCCCCTCAAAAGTCACCCTTTAGAAAATGAAGTTAATTTACTTTCAAAGACTTGCAAAATCTTTTCTATTCCTGCACGCTCCCATTTCCTTTATTTTGATAAAAAGCTGTTTGGGGAAGAAATCTCTCAGCCCAGAATGACCATGATTACTGCAACAGGCCCATCCAAATCTAAATCGCAAAGCAAGTTCTGAGTATTTAATAGAAGGTATCTGGAAACAACAGGTTTTTTAAGAAGGGGCAAAGTAATTTAACACTGCTTTAATTTAGTAATTACTGCTGGAAGCACGACCTCATAATAACCATGATTAGGTTAGTTACAAGCAAGCATTTCAAAAGTTACTTTAAAAAGTAACTTCAGCCAGGTGTAGTGGCTCATACCTGTAATCCCATCACTTTGGGAGGCCAAGGTGGGTGGATCACTTGAGGCCAGGAGTTGGAGACCAGCCTGGCCAACATGGAGAAACCCCATCTCTACTAAAAAAACAAAAATTAGCCGGGCGTGGTGGCGCGTGCCTGTAATCCAAACTACTCGAGAGGCTGAGGCAGGAGAATTGCTTGAACACGGGAGGCAGAGATTGCAGTGAGCCGAGATCACGCCACTGCACTGCAGCCTGGAAGACAGAGCAAGACTCCATCTCAAAAAAAAAAAGTAAATTGGTTAAGTAGTCACACTGTGATCATTTAAGGCAAACAGATGCTTGTGGCTTCAGATAAAATTTCCAATTTCCAAAGACAGCATAGGACATGGGTTCACAAAGCAGGTTCACACGCCATTTACACGGAAGTGACAGAAAACAGATGCTGCAAAGACTAATCAATGAGACTGAAAAGGAATAGCACTTCCAAGTAAATATATTTTGTATGATTTTAAATATACATCTAACCAAAATAGTAAATAACTATAGGTAGACTATAAAAGTCCATAACCTTTTATATTCAAATTGGAAAAAAAAAAAAAAAAAGGCTTTTTGAGGACCTTTTCATTAACGTTATCTTATTTTTGGGCACTTTCCATGAGTTCATAAGCAAACACAACAGCTCAGTGTTAGTAGACCACCCTCTTTTTATATTTGCATTTATGCCTGTCCCCTGGGGGCATCTAAGCCTTTGACCCTTGGACCCAGCCCACCCAGACAGGAACTCCCCTACTCACCTTCTCTCATCTTTTGATCTAATTCATCCAGCGTTGGCTCAATCAACTCCCAGCCATCTGGGGGTGCTTTCCGGCTTCTTTTGACTTTAGGCATTTTCCTTCCACCGGATAATTTGCAAAGATCTGGGGGGAAAAAATGAATTGGTTTCTGAGTCTCAAATCACCAAAGGCCTTTGTCAGTCATTATTTTAGTACAGGCTGACTTCCTTGAGTCTGCACAAGGTCACAGCTATGGGACAGGGCTCAGCACCCAGACTGTGTTCAAATCCTGGCTCTGCTACTTACCCGCTGTGATCTTCAGAAAGGTACTTAACCTTCCTAAGTCTCTGTTTCCTCATCTGTAAAATGGGGATAATGGAAGCTACCTTATGTGGTCATTGCAAAGACTTCATTATAATTGTATCTATCATGCCTGGTGGATAATGTATGCCTAAGAGACATTTGCTGTTGTCATTAGCTAACTTCAGCTACAAGCTTAACCCTATACTGGAAGTTGGGAACACAGAACAAATAGTTAAGGCACAGCCTCTGCCCCTTAAAAGGTGACATTTTAGCAAAAAGACAGACAAGAGAAAAAGCAATTACAATAGAGTATAAGGAGGGCTGTGACTCAGGGAGCCATGGGGGTGAGTATTTAAAAAGGCAAAGATGGAAGGCCAGGCGCGGTGGCTCATGCCTGTAATTCTGGTCTTGGCCAGCACTTTGGGAGGCTGAAGTGGGAGGTTCGCTTGAGCCCAGGAATTTGAGATCAGCCTGAGCAATGAGGTGAAACACTGTCTCTACAAAAAAAAAAAAAAAAAAAAAAACAAATTAACTGAGCACAGCAGTGGATGCCTGTGATCTGAGCTACAAGGAAGGCTGAGGCAAGAGGATCACTTGAGCCCAGGAGGTTGAAAGGCTGCAGTGAGCCATGTCACACTACTGCACTCCAGCCTAAGTGACAGAGTGCGACTATGTCTCAATAAGAAACAAAACGAAACAAAACATAAAATAAAAAGGGAACGATGGTTGTAAAATCAAAGTACCTTAGGATGTGCTTCCCAAGAGTATAGATAGCAGAAAGATCTCTGGTCTCTGCAGTTGCAGGCTTGGATTCTTGTCCAGCTCTAAAAAATTAGTCTGTGACTTTGAGGTCACTTTCCCTCTCTGGTCCTCGGTTTCATCTGTAAAATGAGGGCAGTGGATCAGACCTTTGCCAAGGTCTCTTTCACACCAAGCAACATATTCCATAAAGACACGTCAGGTAGTTCCCATATAAGAGGCCAATCCAAATCTAAATAGCAAAGCGTTTTTCAAACCACACAGCATTTCCTTGTTGCCAGAGAGAACTCAGGTTAAGTATTTACCTTTCAGCATAACAGATTCATCTCTCTCAAATTCATTCAGTCACTCCCTTCTGTATCTAAGAAATCCCCCCACAGAGCCTCCTCTCATGAACTCTCTAAAACAACCATATAGATGAGGAATCAAACTCTAGAAGGTAGACTCAGGGTCACACAGTTGGGAATTTGCAAAGCCTGACTCTGGAGGGCCCCTGACTCCCAAATCAGCGGTCTTCGCACTAGTCTCCCCTACGCTGAAGCTTGATATAGGTGAGTTCTGGTCTCGGCCCCAAGGCGCATAGCCTGTGACGAGAGAATGATCGCTTTTCTATGACCCAGGGAAATTCGAGGGCCCTGATCCAGCCCGGGAGTCAGACGAGGACTCCCCGAGGTGGAAATGGTAGGCGGTAACCAGATCGAGGAGAAAAGAGGAGGTAGGAGGTAATCAGATCGAGAAGAAAGATGTGCCGGGAGGTGTAAGAGAGAGAGCGGCGCCCGGGGAAGGAGGGCAGGAGGAGCGAAGAAAGATATTAGTGCGGGATTGTGATGAAAACTCATAAAAAGGACAGCATCTGAACCTGGCTTAGAAAAACAATCAGTATTTAGACAGAAGACGTTCCTACCAGAGAAAACGGCGTGAGAATCCTAGAAGAAAACCCCCAAATCTACCGCCCCTCAGAAGAATGAACGGGGGCGCCGCCTCCTCTCGGGACTCTCTCCGACCTCAAGGTCCAAAGCCCGAACACAACCTAGTGGCTGGCTGAGAGTCCAGCTACTCAGATCGCCCTCCAGGACGGTGCAGACCACTGATCTCCCGCCTCGGCCGTTGCCAAGGTAATCGAGAACAGAGAGAAAACACCTACCGGACCCTACGGTACCTTGGGTAGCTGCTTCTCGACTGACGGCTTCCGCTCCTCAGGCGAGCTCTGAGACATGAGGTCCTCGCGGAGCCCCGCCCATCCCGCGCGGAGATTGCGTCATCTTAGGTGTCCTCAGCAATGCCTGTATAGAATTCCAGAGTCGCTGTTGCCTTTTGCCCTCATTTCCGGTGAGTGTCCGGCAGGGCCACGCGTCTCCCCGAACGGAGAGACTGGGGGCGTTGTTGCCTGGCAGCGCGCGGGCAAGCCTGGACTCAGGCGGCGCACAGGACAGTCCGACTCCGTGCGGAGCCCTCCCTGAGGTCCGGGTCCTTGCGGCCACTGCGGCCACTGAGGTGGGGGCGGCGGCGGCGGGGACTGGGCCGGGCGGAAGAAGTCGAGCCCAAGACATTTCCGGTTCCGGTGTCAGTTCGAGGCGCCGCCGCCGCCGCAGCCGCCGGAGCCGCGATGCCTAAAGGAGGTGAGGGGCGGGCGCGCGTGTCCCGCAGGCCTAGAGGGGCGGCCCGAGTCCGGCTCCCGCTGTCCCCTCAGCCCGTGGGCGTCTCTGAGAGCAACGCAGAGGGAGGCTGTCCGCACTGGTTGAGAGCCAGGCCTGGGCCTCGACGCCCAATTGTCCCGATGGGGAAACTGAGGACTGTGGTGTCCAAGAGCCACTCCGTCAGTGGTCTGAGGAGTTTCGGAAGCTCTGGGTCCTGGCCAGCGTAGAAACCCGGATCTAGGATGCGCTTCTCCGGGCCTAGGGGTTCTGGAATTTATCCCACTTTTAGGCTGGCCGGGAACTGAGTCACCGCGTCCCGCGCTTGTGCCGGGCCCGCCTGCCTCTCGCGTAAAACGTGGGCCTTTTCTGGCTTCGGTTCAGTGAGGCCTGCGTAGGAAGACTTAAGGCGATGCCCATGAGCCTTGCAGACCTGGTTTCGACTCCCCTGTTCGGTAACGGCTCGGTGTGTTCCTTTGAGCCAGTCGCTCCACCTCCTGTGTCTCCGTTTTCTCTTTTGCCAATGGGAATAACGATTGTACCGACCTCGTAGTACTGTTGGGAGGCTTCAACTAGGTAATCCACGTGGAGTGGGCAGTACAGTGCCAGGCAGTCGTTAAAAGTGCCCAGTGAAGCAATAACTATTCCTATTTTTAAGGCTTTGCCAGCTCTTGGCCTTCTAAGAAGGTCCATGACTGCCCAGTCCATTGTAGCCCGTCCTCTATCCTGTTTCCCCCTTTAGAATCGATATTCCCCAATTTGAATCCCAGCCGTGTCACTGTCTAATTCTGTGGTCGTGAACAAGTTAACCTCCCTCTCATCTGAAACACTGGGCTAATCCTTAGCTGGGTGAGTTGGGGCTGGGGTGGTAAAATGATAGCGCTCACAGAGTGCCTGGCTACCTCCTGGCACAAAACAAATATATTTGTATTGGTAGCTCATGTGTTATGTTGGTTAATGCACTCAACCCACAGAAACATCTGCCTGGAGCGTTTTCAAACCTAAATCGCTTCCTGACTCCAGAGATAATTGGGCATTACAGAGCTAAATGTGTTTAAACCTAGCTCTCTACTGATTTATTCTGTAGCTGGAAAAGTCTGCTATTGTTCCCCAGTCCCTTCATCTGTAAAAGGAGGTTGCTGAATGAGCCATCCTCCTTCCAAAGTTTTACTTAATGGATACTTTGGGCAAAGGTTGGAGGTTACAATTAGAAAACCTTAAATATGAATTCATAGCTAAATGGTCTTTGGGCTTGTGAAAAGCTTTTTTGGGTAGACAAGGTGTACGTTTTCTTGGGTTAATCTGAAAACTGCAAAAAACCCTGAAGGTGTTAAAAGTATCAACCTCCGCAAGAGCAAAGGACCAACTCTTGTTTGCGTTATGTTAACTGCAAAGTGTTTTTTAAATTTCGAGTTGTTAATGTTGCCTGGTGTATTAAGAGAGCAAGAAAGGGTGTTGGTTTTTTTCTTGGCACACTTGCTGTCTCACAATAGGACTTTAGTAAGCATATACTTAGACACCCCTGGGAATCTAGGTAGTCATTAAAAATGGGTGGTGTGGTCTGTAGCAGCCCAATTATGGCTCTGCAGCTGCTGTAAGGAATCAGGAGACCAGTATCTCTGCTACCGCCTCTGGAGTGTAGAGCAACTCTGGCTGATGACAGAGTCTCTGCTCAGAGACAGACTCTGGAAATCAGGTGGGCCTCAGCTTCCAGGAGAGGTCGTGTGTGGAAGTCGAGGCCACAGCCACTCCTGCATACTCGGGGACCAGCAGAGGGGGATGCCATCCTGCTTTAAAACTGGCTGATGGCTTTAGCAAGGGTCAGCCTGGTGTCCTGGCTGAAGAGGGTCAGACTATAAAACTGACACTTTAATTGCTAGGCACATTTTTAACTTTTAAGACTGTGTAGTCAGGTTTGTTTTCAACTGTACTTTGCCAATCATTTCTAAGTCTCAGCACAAAGTTTTTGCCTGTAGGTTTGGGTTGTTGTTTTTTTTTTTTTTTTGCCTTAAGTATTCTCTTTTTGCCAAACTACTAAGATGAACATGAGATATTTTATTGTATTTCTGATATCTGCAGTAAATTGCTTATGTGCTCAGTGGTGGTTTTTGTTGTTGTTGTTGTTTTTCCACCAAATACTAGATTAGAGGGAAAAGTAACCATTAGCTATTTTTTTTTAATTTTTTTGCTCTGTGGCCCAGACTGGAGTGCAGTGGCGCAGTCTCAGCTACTGCAACATCTGCCTCCCGGGTACAAGCGATTCTCAGCCTCCCAAGTGGCTGGGATTACAAGCATATGCCACCATGCCCAGCTAATTTTTGTATTTTTAGTAGTGAGGGGGTTTCACCATGTTGACCAGGCTGGTCTTGAACTCCTGACCTCGAGTGATCTGCCTGCCTTAGCCTCCCAAAATGCTAGGATTACAGGCGTGAGCTGCCGTGCCCAGCTATTAGTGAACATTTTTGTAGTGCTTATTCAGTAGCAGGCACTGTTCCAGCAGCTTTCTGTATATTGATAAATTCATCTATCTTTGTGACAACCCTGTGAGGTAGGGACACAGATGAGGAAACTGAGACTGAGAGGTTAACTACCTGCCCAAAGTCATCAAGCCAGTAAGCGTAGAACCTGGGAGTCAGACTCTAAACTTCGTGGTGTTCAGCACTCTGCTTTGGTCTAAGTCTCCTAGTCTATGAAATGGGACCAGCTATCACTCCTGTACCATAAGTTTATTCTGAGAATCAAATGTGCCCCTGGCTGGCCGGGCGCAGTGGCTCACGCTTGTAATCCCAGCACTTTGAGAGGCTGAGGTGGGTGGATCACGAGGTCAAGAGATCGAGACCATCCGGGCCAGCCAACAAGGTTAAATCCCGTCTCTACTAAAAATACAAAAATTAGCTGGGCATAGTGCCCACGCTTGTAGTCCCAGCTACCTGGGAGGCTGAGGCAGGAGAATCGCTTGAACCAGGGAGGCAGAGGTTGCGGTGAGCCGAGATTGTGCCACTGCACTCCAGCTCGGGCGAGACTCCGTCTCAGAAAAAATAAAAATAAAAAAATGCGCCCCTGGCTGTGACCAAACATTGTGAAAAAAGCCCTTATAGTGACAGCAGGGGTGTAAGTGGTACATGTTTCTGTGGTTGCATCCGAGTCCACTATGCTTGGATTGTAAGGGACCAGGGGATGTGGCCAGTCACTGCAGTGCACCATCTGCCATGTCCTCCCCTCCGGTCTTCTGTGTGGGAGCCATCATTTAGTACACAGTTTGGTGATGCATCAGATGGTCACAAGTTGCTTCCTGTGTGCCTCTGAACACAGGGTGGAGGAGGTGTTGGTTTGGGTGGTGCTGGGTGAGGGGTAGGTGAGGCCTCTGTGGCCTCTGATGAGAGCACTCCAAGCAGGACACAGCCCTTGGGAGGTCAGAACAGTCGAGGCAGCTGCCTCCCCCTTCACATTCTAAACTGCGGGTCCCTGCAGGGAGAAAGGGAGGCCACAAAGGCCGGGCGAGGCAGTATACGAGCCCTGAGGAGATCGACGCACAGCTGCAGGCTGAGAAGCAGAAGGCCAGGGTGAGTACGTGCCTGTCCAGGCCACGCCAGTGGCCCAGGGTGGTGCTCTGCTAATTTGGTTCACAGAGAGGCCAGGCAAGGACTACCCATTCGCAGGGACAAGCTAGCACGTGGCGGTCGGGAGGGCAGTGAGCCCCAGGTGTGAGTCTCAGAACAACCAATGACAGTCAGGGCATGGGCATCCTCTGCCTGGATGGGTTAGAAAGAACTGTGGCCGCTCTGCAGCAGCTGCCTTAGTAGGGCCCTGTTCTTGGTCTTGTGCACCTACTTTCTGGAGGCTCTCCCTCCTGCAGGCCCTGTCCATTCACAGCTCAAGCTCCCAGCACCCCTGCTTGTCT
The DNA here is from genome assembly GCF_024542745.1 of Macaca thibetana thibetana. NCBI lineage: Eukaryota > Metazoa > Chordata > Mammalia > Primates > Cercopithecidae > Macaca > Macaca thibetana. Next base: position 141,835,223 of record NC_065580.1, read on the forward strand.
GCTGCAGCCACACAGGACGATTTGCCACACTGCACATGACATGTGCCCTGACTTCCCACACCCCCATCAGCAGCATGCTCTCCATCCCTGGAGACGTTGTTTAGCCTCTCCTCCTCTGTGACTTGTGCCTCCCCTCCAGCCAGAGCTGATTTAGTAGTTCCCTCTCCTCTGCTCCCATAGTACATTGTTCAGGCCCCTGTTAGGAAATAGAATACATTCCCATCGTCAGCATCTGCATCCTTACCACATCATTAGATTGATGCCTGGATCAAGGGCCTAAGGGAGCAGTCAGGGCCAGATGGGTACACAGCCGTGACCTGCCCCAGGAGCCTCAAGAAGGGAAAGGCCACATCCAGCTGTGGGGTCTGGGAGGGGTCCTTGGGGGAGCCGGCAGCTGAGCAGGACATGGAGAATGTGTGGGCAAGTGCCAAGAGATGAAGGACATGAGGTTTCTGTAAGGGACATTTTTGGTGGGAAGGCAAGAAAGGTGGAGGGAAGCAGCCTTCTGAGGTGTTGTTCTGGGAAGCTGGTGCATGAGGTCACCTGTGTGGGTGGGTCGGTGGGGATGGCTTGCCATGGAGTGAAGTGGAGAGCGGAGAGGACTTGCCTGGGAATGCCAGCATGATTTGGCAGCTGCATGCGGCAGGTGGGAGCTGAGCAGGATGGTGGTTTTCAGCCTGGTGGCTGAGTCCTTCTGACTCCAGGAAACAAACTTCTCACCCTGGCTGAGGTGGCTGGGTTAGGAAGGGGAGCAGGGCCTTCTGTGGCTGTGTGAGGGGCTTGCTGGACTATGGGAATGGCCTCTAAGCTGTGGTGCTGAGTGTGTAGGCTGCCTGTGTCTGGCCCAGGTCCCATTCCCTGGGGGCCAGGGTCACAGTAGGACCCTTGTCATCCTTGGTTCCATCCTTCCAGCGGCTTGATTTCTCAAGGTCCACAATCTGGGGGGTGATGGGGTCACAGTCTTGGGGATTTGTTTTGCATTTTTGATTCTGCAGGTTGTCCATTTCTGAAACAGGAAGAAGAGGAGCAAAAAGAAGGTGGAGATGGGGCTGCAGGTGACCCCAAAAAGGAGAAGAAATCTCTAGACTCAGATGAGAGTGAGGATGAAGAAGATGACTACCAGGTACTGAGTCTTTTGAGGACCTGGGGCCTGGACTCATTCATTCAACAAACAAACATTGAGTGACCGTTTAGTACCAGTCCCAAAGGTAGATGCAGACAACGTCCTTGTTCTTGAGGGTTTACACTCTATGGGAGATACAGACAATAAAGAAGTAAACAGAGAGTGTCATTTCAAGTAGTGAGAAGTGTTACTAACAAACAGACTGTGATTGAGGGGACCTGGAAAAGCATTGTGGTGGTGAAGCAACTTATACACTGAGATCTCAAAAACAAGGTGCAGCCAGCTGTGTAAAAATTGGCATGCAGAGCAACTGAGAAACTAGATTAGCAAGCGCAAAGGTCCTGTGGTGGGAATAAGCTTGGCATGTTCAAGGACCAGACAGGGGCCAGTGTAGCTATGACTTAGTGGGTAAGGAGCAGAGTGGTCCAGATGCAGGAGAGATTGGCAAGGGCACCTCCTGTGTAGTTGTTGAAGGGGTTGGGGTTTCTTTTCTTTCTTTTTTTTTTTTGAGACAGAGTGTTGCTCTGTTACCCAGGCTGGAGTGCAGTGGTGCGATCTCGGCTCACTGCAACTTCCGCTTCCTGGGTTCAAGTGATTCTCCTGCCTCAGCCTCCCGAGTAGCTGGGACTATAGGTGCGCACCACCACCCCGGCTAATTTTTTGTATTTTTAGTATAGATGGGGTTTCACTGTGTTAGCCAGGATGGTCTTGATCTCCTGACCTCATGATCCGCCTGCCTCAGCCTCCCAACATGCTGGGATTATAAGCGTGAGCCACCGCCCCGGCCCCTTTTTCTCTTTTTTTTTTTTTTTTTTGAGACAGGGTCTCGTTCTGTCACCCGGGCTGGAGTGCACGGCTCACTGCAGCCTCAACCTCCCAAGTAGCTGGGACCAAAAGCACACGCCACCACACTCAGCTAAGTTTTAAATTTTTTGTGGAGATGGGGATCTCACTATATTGCCCAGACTGGCACCACATTCAGCTAATTTTTAAATTTTTTATGGAGACGGGGATCTCACTATATTGCCCAGGCTGGTCTCCAACTCCTGGGCGTAACTAATCCTCCCACTTTAACCTCCTGAGGTGTTGAGATTACAGTATGAGCCACCATGCCTGGCATGGGACTTGTTTATGGTGGGTAGTGGCAGCTGGGGAAGGCCTTGAAGGGTGAGAGAGACATGACCAGATATGCGTTTGTTTGCTTTTTTTTTTTTTTTTTTGAGACGGAGTCTCTCTGTCGCCCAGGCTGGAGTGCAGTGGCGTGATCTCAGCTCACTGCAAGCTCTGCCTCCCGGTTCACGCCATTCTGCTGCCTCAGCCTTCCAAGTGGCTGCGACTACAGGTGCACGCTGCCACGCCCGTTGATTTTTTCGTGTTTTTAGTAGAGACGGGGTTTCACCATGTTAGCCAGGATGGTCTTGATCTCCTGACCTCGTGATCCACCTGCCTTGGCTTCTCAAAGTGCTGGGATTACAGGTGTGAGCCACCACGCCCGGCCTCCAGATATGCTTTTAAAAGATTATTTTGGCTTCTCCACGCAGAGTGAATGATAGGATGTTAAGAGTAAGAGCAGTGTTTAGATCAGAAGTCCTGGGCATGGCGTGGTGGCTCACGCCTGTAATCCCAGCACTTTGGGAGGCTGAGGCAGGCGGATCACCTGAGGTCGGGAGCTCGAGACCAGCCTAACCAACATGGAGAAACCCTGTCTCTACTAAAAATACAGAATTAGGCGGGGGTGGTGGCTTATGCCTGTAATCCCAGCTACTCAGGAGGCTGAGGCAGGAGAATCCCTTGAACCCGGGAGACCGAGGTTACTATGAGCCGAGATTGTGCCATTGCACTCCAGCCTGGGCAACAAGAGCGAAATCCGTCTCAAAAGAAAAAAAAAAAAAAGGAAATCGTGGCTTGCCCTAGGGTGGTGACAATGGCAGTGGAGAAGAGTGGACAGATGTAAGCTGTATTTGGGGGTTGCTGAAGGAACGAGGAATCAAGGATATGCTTAGGATTGCAGGGAGGGTCCGGTTGGGTAAAGGATGAATCTCAAGTTCTGTCTTGGGCATGTTAAATTTACAGTGCCAGGCATCTGAGTGGAGGTGTAAGTGTGCAGCTGGACTGGAAGTGTGTGGAGGGAGCTCTGTGGAGTCAAAGGTGTCTCCCTGCCCCCTTAAGGAGAATTGATGGAATTGACAGGACCTGAAACTTTGACCAAACCTGCTGCATTGAGAACACACTCCTTTCTTCTGGAACTTCCCCAGGGGAGGTGGAAGGGTGCAGGTTCCAGATTCTTGGGCCAGCACCCCAAACCTGTAGTCTGTGATCCAGTGGCTCATTCTTGAGTTACATGTCCAGTCCATCAGCTAAGGTGGGCAGGAATTGGAACTGGTCCTGACAGCACACACTTGGCCCACCCTGCCCTGGGGATTCCAGGCCAGCGCTTCTTGCAAGAAGAATCAGGCATGGGATTCCATGGAAAACTGCTTTTGGAAGCTGAGCTTGAAGTGGGGGAGTGGCACTGTGTGAGTGCTTGCAAGCTGGGGTAGGGCGCACCTCTTATCTACCACCTACTTCCTGGTTGACTTAGGCAAGTTACTGGACCCTGAGCAGCCGTTCTGTGGGCTCTTCCCGGGCTGGTGAAGATGCTCCAGAGAGCTGTCCCCACCATGAGACTTGGGCTGAGCACTATGTGGGCTAGGGGTGGAGCATGAGTTTGTCCTCATCCAGATGGGCTGTTTAGAGATGGTGGGAGTGGCCCTCAGGGGCTCCACAGGACCTGAACTCCAACAACCAGCTTCTTGCCCTGTTCTAGCAAAAGCGCAAAGGCGTCGAAGGGCTCATCGACATCGAGAACCCCAACCGGGTGGCACAGACAACCAAAAAGGTCACACAGCTGGATCTGGACGGGCCAAAGGAGCTTTCGAGGAGAGAACGGTAACATCACTGGCTGGGCCTTGTGACCCAGGGAATACAGGCTAGCAGTTGGCCTGTGGGATGCTAAGGTCCCCAGTTGGCTGGGAGCTGTGGCTGTTTATTTCTGTCTCATTCCCCAACGGCCCTCCAGTAGCCTTTAAAAAGCCACACAGAATTTGTTTTCACCAATTGATACGTGGTATCAGGGGAAATAGGACAATAGACTCAGACCTGAGCATTGCGCTTGAGGTAATGGTACAGGATACAGAGGGTTGCCCTCCATTCCCCTCTTCCAGAGCACCACACCCCGGGGAGACTTCCCTTACCCCACTGATCTGACCATTCCTGACCTGCATCCATCTGTAGTGTCATGGCCCTGGGGACTGGAAGAGGTCTGTGAGCCTGTGCGGCCAGAAAGGCAGTCCAGCCCAGCGCAGCTCAGCCAGCTGTCCCAGGCCTCTCCAAGTCTCGTGTGAAAATGAGGCTGCAAATATCTTCCTCAAGAGTTGTATGAGGATCAAGATCATGTACTGAAGCACCTGGCACAGGACCAGTCCTTGACTGGTGCCCTGACTGTTGGCAGCCGCCAGGTGACCTCAAGGGCCTTACAAGAGGTTGAAGCCTGCTGGTTTCTCTCCTGACTGGGCATTTAGGATAATGGCGGAAGGGTGTGTCTGTGAAAGCCTCATGAGGAAAGCCATGAGCTTGGGTGTGATTGCAGCTGCTAAGGACCCTTCTGTCCCCCTTCAGTAGCTTTCTCTCGGCATTGACTTCAAAAACCCAGCAACCTGGGTATTCTGCCACTGTAGTATTCTGCCATTGGCAGTTGTGCAGCCTTCAATAAGGCTGTGCCCTCTGGCCGGGCGCGGTGGCTCAAGCCTGTAATCCCAGCACTTTGGGAGGCCGAGACGGGCGGATCACGAGGTCGGGAGATCGAGACCATCCTGGCTAACATGGTGAAACCCCGTCTCTACTAAAAAAAATACAAAAAACTAGCCGGGTGAAGTGGCGGGTGCCTGTAGTCCCAGCTACTCGGGAGGCTGAGGCAGGAGAATGGCGTGAACCCGAGAGGAGGAGCTTGCAGTGAGCTGAGATCTGGCCACTGCACTCCAGCCTGGGTGACAGAGCAAGACTCCGTCTCAAAAAAAAAAAAATAATAATAAGGCTGTGCCCTTTCTGGGCATCAGTGTCGTCACCAGTAAAAGGGATCCTATTGCTCCCTCCCTCTGCCCTTTGAGGTTGCAGAGATGCCGTGCCTGGCACTTTGCTTTCACCGAAGGGCGCTGCAGAGCCTTTGGGCTGCCTCGGTCATCATTCCTGAGGCTCAGCTTAGAGGCTTCTGAGTGTGGCATGTCCTTCCTGGGCTAGGATCTTTAGGTCACCAGGTATTATCTCCTCATCTCTGTAGTGAGGCATCTGCTCCTTCCACTCCTCTAAGTCCCTCTCCCTCCCCTCTGGCTACCTCCCATGCCTGATTTCTCATTACTCCCCAGCTCTGTGTACCCTGAAGACCTCTGGGAGGCCGAGTCTCTCCCCCAGCCTCCTGCCAGGCAGGGCCCTCCCCCACTCCAACACTTGGCTCTTCCAGGAATCCAGTGCCAATAGGCCCTCCGATCTCACCCCGAAGGGCATCCACTCCAGTTCAGAATCTCAAGCTTGGGAAGATCCTCAAAAGGAAGCGAATGACCCTCACCACTGACTCCATTCAGGGGGTTCATTCCTGACACCTTTGTCCCATGGGAGCCCAGCGATTATTCCCATCCCCCTACTGATGGGGGCTGTGTCTTTGGGGGGCAGCACCGTGCACATCTGAGCTGCTGTAAGAATGGGTCGTGTGGTGTTGACCTGAGACTGGGTGTGTCTGTTTCCCATTGTGGTCCTCATCCTATGCCCTGTGGCTGCTTCTTCCACTTCACTCCTTTTTTTGTTTGTATTTTTTAGAGATAGGATTTGACTCTGTCACCCAGACTGGAGTGCAGTGGCACAATCATAGCTCACCACAGCCTTGAACTCCTGGGCTCAAGCAATCCGCCTGCCTCAGCCTCCCAAGTAGCTGGGACAACAGATGTGTGCCACCACATCTGGCTAATTTTTAAATTTTCTTTGTTGTACGACAGTCTTGCTGTATTGCCCAGGCAGGTCTCAAACTTAGAGCCTCAAGTGATCCTATTGTCTTGGCCTCCCAGAGTGCTGGGATTACAGGCCTGAGCCAGTGCGCCTGGCCCTTCATTCATTGTAGGATATGGTCCCCACTGCTTTCATCCTCCTGGTCATCTTCCCTGGAACACTCCTGGCCTGGTCCCCCTTCTCTCCATGGCCACCAGAGCCTGATCATGAAGCCCTCAGGCATCCTCCCCTCCCTGCTGTAGGTGGACATTGTCCCCTCTCCCACTGAGGCTTTCTGGAAATCATAGATGTTCTCTCCCTGGGCCTCTTCTTCCTGCTCACTTTCTTGGTGAACGTCCATCAAGCAGGGGGTTCATGGAGCCAGGGACTCACAGCCAGAGCACCCCTTCCACCTTGGCCCTAGGCCGAATCCCTGGCCTTTATTCTGACTCCCATCCAGTTTGGCAAACAGTGGTGGGAAAGATGTCCCCGTGACACCATTTTATCCACACAGAGAAGAGATTGAGAAGCAGAAGGCAAAAGAGCGTTACATGAAAATGCACTTGGCTGGGAAGACAGAGCAAGCCAAGGCCGACCTGGCCCGACTGGCCATCATCCGGAAACAGCGGGAGGAGGCTGCCCGGAAGAAGGAAGAGGAAAGGAAAGGTAAGGGCTGGGTTGTGCATGCAGGGACAGCCCCCAACTTTGGTCCTGGGCCAGCCACAAAGCCCTGAACTCGTGTCCCTGTCCGCGTGGTGATGATAAGGTGAGGAGTGATTACTGCCTAGAGAGCCCACACTCCCTATGCCTGCCACTTGCCGGGGGACCAGGAGGGTCCAGTGACATCATGGAGTCAGTTGTGGGTTGAAGTCCCAGGAGGTCACAGGAAACCACACCCCTAGTACAGACCTTGCCTGAGACTCACAGGTCCCACCAAGGTCTCTGGTGCCTTAGGAACCCCGGAGAGCTGCCTGGGGCCACCGCTGGCCATCTCCAGGGCTTGGGAGGGTGAGCTGGATACACAGCAGTGCAGACCGGCTTGACGTCCGGCCCAGGCATCCCTTTTCCTGTGCTCTCCCTCCAGGCAGGCCAGAGGTGGTAGAAGTTCCTCTAGGCCAGGGTGGCTATGGGAGTTGGTCGTTCATAGGAGCATTTGACTTGCAGCCTTCCATCTCCCGGGGGTCTGTGAGAGCCCCTACATGTCCATCTGTCCTGCCTGGAAGCAGGCCCAGAAAGGGGAAACCAGTTGCCCAGGGATGTTGTCACTTGCACCAGAAATCCAGTGATCCCAACTTCCGATTCAACCCTGCTTCACCAACCCCAAGCAGGAAAGGACTTCACATGTAACTGTTAGAACGTTTAATTTAGACTTCAGAACCCGTGGCGGGAGGTTAGAATTATAGGGTTCTGCTGGGAGGTGGGGTGTGAAGTTTCCATTTGCCCACAAGAGTGTGTGTTGGTGGGGCTTTGTGGAGGGGACAGCTTTCTATAAGGTGGTCTGGCCACTGAAACGTGTTGGTAATGTCAGGGGGTCCTGGGGTGGTAGCTGCAGCAGAAATCCTCTCCCATGCCTCGGCTCTCCTCGGCTCCCTTCTTTGTTGCACAGGATGTTTTCTGCAGCCTTTCAGACCTAAGGTTCTAGGGTTCTGGCGCGTGTGTTGGGAGGGGTGGGAGTTGCTTTGTTTTAACCCCTGCCCTTCTCCTCCCACCCTCAGCAAAAGATGATGCCACATTGTCAGGAAAACGAATGCAGTCGCTCTCCCTGAATAAGTAACCGCGACGCGTGGGAGGAGATGCCGGGGACCTGGGCCGCGCTGCCAGGACCTCTGCTGTGTCTTGCCCACCCTGTGCCCTGGCGCCGCTGCAACAGCCCCTCACGGCCAGGAGCCCCCCACGGCCTGGGGCCTCCTTTTCATCTTGGCACAGAAATTGTTTGGGGAATGTGGGGGGGGGCTGGGGGAGGGGCAGCTGCTATCTTTGAGACAGAAAGATGCAGGACAGCATTTCATATGTAACCATTTGAATGTTTTCGCTGTTTTTAGAATTCAGAGCCCTTGCTGGGGGGTGCCTGGGAGATGGGGTAAGAAGAACTTTCATTTGTCTGGTAGATAGCATGTAAGGGGATGGTTGTCCCAGGAGGCAGCTGCCGACAGGTTTGCTATACCCAGCCCCGGACTGTGTTGCCTGGGTGCTCATTCAGAGAGGGGCTGTCATCCGGGAGCCTGTGCCCCTGGGTCCTCGAGGGTCATGGCTTGTCCCTGGTCAGTCCTGTCTGGTCGAGGCCTCGCCTGTCTGCCCTTCCCTGCCCGGTTCCTACCCACCCGGCCAGGGCCAGTGCCCATTTTTAACCCTACCCATTGATCATTTCAAGAAACCTCTGTTTACTGTGTGGCACCCAGGCAAAACATGCTCCACAAATTCAACTTGTATATTTGGCAGATTAAACTTGACATTATCGTAATCTTTGTTTTGCACTCCATCCTTTGGCTCCCATGCTTGAGCCATTTTTACCCAGCTGGGTATGGTGCCATGTTCAGGCACACGTACCTGGCAAGGTTCAGGGCACATATCTACCTGGGGCCCTGGGGCATGACATCTGTTAGGAGGCACTAAGCAGGGTTCGGGGATGGACCCCAGGATTGCAGGATTGGGGCTGGGAGAGACCTCAGATGCCACAGCCTGCTCCCTCCCCTCCTTTAGCCAAGTTGGGATCTTAGGCCTCAGCAGGCAGGGACCCTTCCAGGCCACAGCAGGCTGAAGCTGCACCAGGATCCTGGTCTGGCCTGTAGATGTCCCCTGGTAGTTATAATTCTGTAACTCTAGGGGAGAAGGGGAGTAGCACTGGCATTGGATGTCGCCAAGGCCCACATTTTCCTGAGAGAAGCCACAAAAGGTGTGCAAATGCCCTTTAGTGCAGGACCCGGTGACATGACATCAACTCCAAGACAGAACCTCACTTTGCAGCACAGGAAAAGTATATCTAAAATGAGCATGTATCAGAAATCAACTGCCAACATTGTAATGACAAAATAAATTCCCGTGAAGTTCCATAACCAGGCGGGCACGGTGGCTCAAGCTTGTAATCCCAGCACTTTGGGAGGCGAAGTGGGTGGATCATCTGAGGTCAGGAGTTCGAGACCAGCCTGGCCAAAAAGGAGAAACCCCATCTCTACTAAAAATACAAAAATTAACCAGGCTTGGTGGTATGCGCCTGTAATCCCAGCTACTCGGGAGGCTGAGGCAGGAGAATCGCTTGAACCCAAGGAAGGCAGAGGTTGCAGTGAGCCGAGATCGCACCACTGCACTCCAGCCTGGGCGACGAGCAAAACGCCATCTCAAAACAAAAGTTCCACAACCAGCCTGGAATGTGTAGCCCCTTTGTGCAGGAATTTCACTAGTCAATCAATGACACCTGGTACTGGCAGTTTTGGGAGTGGCAGCCCAGGATGGACAGCACTGGGGAAGGAACCATTTGGCATAAGGCTGCTGGGCTTCAGGATCAATGTTGTTGGCCAGCAGTAAAAATAAGCTATCTACCTATGGCTGTGCAAACACCAACCTCTCCCTGGAGTCCCAGCTGCTTGGGAGGCTGAGGCAGAAGGATTGCTCCCACGAGTTCCAGTGCAGCCTGGATAACTTAGCAAGACCCCAAGAAAATAACAAAAAACCTCTCCTTCCACATAGGCAAGCGTGTCCACAATTGCTTTTTTTTTTTTTTAAACAGAGTTGCATTTTATTACCTCCACATTTTGAAGCAGTTCATGACCAGCATAGTGCTTTGGGGGCATTTTTTTTTTTTTTTTTCAATAAATGAAAGCATTTCTTTAAGAAAAAGGCACATATTTCTTGAATAGGTAAGAAAAGCTCCCCATCTGTCCCCTCTTTGAGGGAGCAGCCCCTATGGGGACTCACATTGGTACCCCAGAAATATTCAGCAAAGCAACCATTAGCCTCCCCTACTCCTCTCCCTGCTTCCCCAGCAGCTAGGATGAAGGTAACATATTCCTCACAGGTCATTTGATCTTGAGGTCCTTCAAGGCTGACTCCAAGCTCTGCAGGGAGGCAGAACGGACAGGCTGGTTCTCAGCTGTCCGGCAGGCACCCCACTCCCAGGGACCTGATCACCCATCTCAGCCCCAGAACAGCAGAGGGCAGAGAACCTGCAGTTTCGGAGTCTGTCAGAACTGGGTTTGAATCCCAGCCCTGAAGACGGGTGCCCCAGTGAGCACCAAGGCCCAGATGACAAGGGGCCGCCCCCAGCCCTCATCCTCTTGCAGTGCCATCTCTGCAGGAGTGAAGGATGGGGGTCACCTCCAGGGAGTGGGGGTGGGGGGAAAGAGTTGACCTGGGGGGCACAGCGGGAAGCCAGGAAGGGCAAGCCTCACCTTAACATCCCAGATGCTCATGCCGCCGTCCATGCCAGTGGTGCAGAACTGCGAGCACTTGGCCTTGCCCCCGCTGAGCACCGAGATCTGGCTGCAAAGAGGAAGAGGAGCTTATGAATCCAACCTGTGCTGGCGCTGGGCTCAGGCTCACGCTGTTCAGGCGCTCCCAGACTTCTTGGGGAGCGGGCTTCAGTGAGAAATGCTGAGACGGTGTAGTGGACTTAAGTCAGCTCTGCTTTTGGGAACGAGCAGTGGTGTGGGAAGTGCAGGCAAATGGGACAGGACACTCAAGTCCAGGGAGGCAGGAAAGACACATGTGTTTGCGGAGTATACACAGTGACAGCAGTGCAGCTGGACAGGACAAAAAAGGAGATGAGGGTGGAGGCAGCCAGGGACTAAGATGACAGCCGGGCAAAGGTGTTCCGTCTGAGGAAGCCATCGGATCTGGCGGCCACAGGAGGTTTTACAGGCCGAAGGGCTTGGCCAGTCTTGCCATACAGCTCCCTCTGATTCGCCGTGGGGTGGATGCGTGTGGCTGGCAGCTTTTGGGCTTTGGAGAGCCTCTTTTTCCCCATCCCACCCTAGATCCTTAGAAGGCTGCAGAGACCCTCAGCTCCGCCCCCACCTCGCTGAGTACTAGCAACAGACCCACCCCAGCTGTGACCCCGCCCAGGACACCCGCTGGTCACTGCCTGACCACCCCACAGAACAGTCCCCACCCAGCTATGTCCGGGAAATGCAGAGCGAGGGCTAGCTGCTCAGCCCCTATCTGATGCTATTTTTATGCAACCTAGAGGTCGACTCCGTCTTTTATGTCGGTCCCACCGTGTCCCTCCCGGGCTCCACTAGCACCTGAGCTGCTAGGGTGAGATCGAGACAGGCCCCGCCCACAACGAACGTTAATCCTACAGCGAGTCGAAGCCACTCCCTACCTTGGGCCCGCTACGCCCCCTTTGCCGCCCCACGTGGTTATCATGCAGCGTCGAGGCCCCGCCCACAAACAGGCCCCGTCCCCTAGTCCAGGCCTGCCCCTCATCTGACGCCGTTCCCGCGCAGCGAGTAGAGGGCAGGCCTACCCTCCCTCCGGGCCCCCAGTCCTCACCGTCCCAGCACAACGCCCCAGTAGGAAGAGTCCAGACCCCTTCCTCACCCGACGCTGCTACTGGGCGAGTCGAGGCCCCGCCCCCGCCCTCACCTGACGCTGTTCTTGTGCAGCGAGTCCAGGCCTGCGCCCGCAGTCGTGCCGCCCTCCGAGCTCGCCTTCTTGTCGAGGTTCTGGAAGCGCTCGCGGGCCGTTAAGCCACGCTGCGAGCTCTGCTTGGGAACGTCCAGCCGCCCGCCAAAGCTCAGCATCCCCGCAGCGGCGTCATAGGTGAACAGCACTGGGAAGCAGTCGTGGCCCTGAGCGGGGAGGCGGGGACCATTGGAGCGCTGCCGAAGGGGAGGGCAGGCGGGCATCTGGCGGCCCGGGAGGCAGATGCCAGCTCAAGGACACAGACGGGCCACAGCGAGGGAGGCCCGAATAGCAGGTGTATCAAAACCGGGGCCATGCTGGGGGCTGCCACCTCCCCCAGCAAAGCCAATATTGGGACTCCCTGGGAGCCCAGGCGCCTTCTGTCCTGCCAGCCAGTTACACCTGCTCTAGGGGAGACCCCTGCAGCTGGTTGCTTTTCTAGGCAAAAAGCAAGCCTGACCTGACCCTGGCATCCCCGTTATGTTTGCAGAGGGGTGAAAAGGGATTTGACAGATGTGGGCAGAGGGGAGGGAGAGCAGTGCCCTTCCCGGACACCTGGAGGAACTGCACACCCCGAACTCCTGTCCTTTGCATTAGGCGTGGCCTTGCCATTGCACCTGCCAATAAAATGTGGGCAGAAATGTTCAGACCCAGGGCATGATTCCACAGGTTCCGGCTCCCTCGTGGCATCTGGGACAGCATGCTGGCGACAGCCTCCATCAGAGCCCCTCACAACACCCACACTGGACATAAAATGTGAGCAAGAAGTAAATCTCTTTTTTCTTTTTTTTCTATTTTTGAGATGGAGTCTCTGTGGCTCATGCTGGAGTGCAGTGGCACGCTTGGCTCACTGCAACTTCTGCCTCTGGGTTCAAGCAATTCTCCTGCCTCAGCCTCCCAAGTAGCTGGGACTATGGGTGCCCGCCACCACACTCGACTAATTTTTGTATTTTTAGTGGAGATGGGGTTTTGCCATGTTGGCCAGGTTGGTCTTGAACTCCTGACTTCAAGTGATCTGCCCTCCTCAGCCTCCCAATTTGCTGGGATTACAGGCGTGAGCCACCAGGCCTGGCTTTTTTTTTTTTTTTTTTTTTTTTTGAGACAGGTTCTCTGTTGCCCAGGCTGAAGTGCAGTGGTACGACCACAGCTCACTTCAGAAGCCTCAACCTCCCAGGCTCAAGTGATCCTCCTGCCTCAGCCTCCCAAGTAACTGGGATTATGAGATTACAGGTGCACCACCACACCCAGCTATGTTCTTAACTTTTTGTAGAGACAAGGGTCTCACTATGTTGCCTGGGCTGGTCTCAAACTCCTGGCCTCAAGTGATACTTCCACCTCAACATTCCCAAAGTGCTGGGATTTTAAGCATGAGCCACTGCACCTGACCAAATCTTTACTCTGTTAAGCAGCTGTAGCCAGGAACTTTTGGTTACTGCAGCATAATCCAACCTGTTCTGCCCAACTCTGGTACATGAGAGAATGCAAGGAAGAAAAAAGGAGGGAGGCAGGAGAAAGGAGGGAAGCTGGGCTCTGTGCTGTGACCACACTCCCTCCCTATTCCTCACCGCTGCCACCAGGCTGTTGTCTGTGATGAAGGTCAGCGCCAGCAGCGGTAGCGTTTCAGAGGCCAGAGTCGCGACGCTGAGGGGATACAGCTGTCAGTCACACTGTCCCGCTCCTCTGCACTCACCTCCTCCCCCAGGATGGCCTCTACTCACGCCATCTTCTTGTCAGCATCAGCCAGGCACACGGTGCTGTCGTGGCTCACCCAGGCCACGCGGCTCCCACTGGCTGAGAAGCAGACGCCATGTACCCAGCCACAGCTACTGCTGGATTCGAACATCAGCTCCCCAAAGGGCATCTTGGAGCCCCATGGGGTGGGTGCCGGCCGTTCCTCCACCTCCTTGATGTAGGCTGAAAAGATCCTACCGGGAGAGGCAAAATAGAGGTAAAGTAGCCAGGCATGGTGGTGTGCACCTGTACTCTCAGCTACTCAGGAGGCTGATGCGGGAGGATTGCTTGAACCCAGGAGGTCAAGGCTGCAGTGAGCTGTGATTGCACTACTGTGCTCCAGTTTGGGCAACAGAGTGAGACTGTCTCAAAATAAAAAAAAAAAAATTTTTAAGGGTTAACAGGTGCCTGGGCATGGTGGCTCAAGCTTGTAATCCCAGCACTTTGGGAGGCTGAGGCAGATGCATCACTTGAGGTCAGGGGTTCGAGACCAGCCTGGTCAACATGGTGAAACCCCATCTCTACATTTAAAAATACAAAAATTATCCGAGCGTGGTGGTGGGCGCCTGTAGTCCCAGCTACTCAGGAGGCTGAGGCAGGAGAATCGCTTGAACTCAGGAGGCAGAGGTTGCAGTGAGTCGAGATCGCACCACTGCACTCCAGCCTGGACGAAAGAGCGAGACTCTGTCTCCAAAAAAAAAAAAAAAAAAATCCCAGCCAGGCGCGGTGGCTCATGCCTGTAATCCCAGCACTTTGGGAGGCCAAGGTGGGTGGATCACGAGGTCAGGAGATTGAGACCATCCTGGCTAACACAGTGAAACCCCGTCTCTACTAAAAATACAAAAAATTAGCCAGGCGTGGTGGTGGGTGCCTGCAGTTCCAGCTACTCGGGAGGCTGAGGCAGGAGAATGGTGTGAACCCAGGAGGCGGAGCTTGCAGTGAGCTGAGATCGCGCCACTGCACTCCAGCCTGGGCGAAAGAGCGAGACTCCATCTCAAAAAAAAAAAAAAAAAAAAAAAAAAATCCCATCTAGCTGGGAATGGTAGTCTTGCTTGGGAGGCTGAGAGGCCAGAGGATCTCTTGAGCCCAGGATTTGGAGGCTGCAATGAGCTATGATTGCACCACTGCATTCCAGCCTGGGCAACAGGGCAAGCCCCTATCTCAAAAAAATAAAAGAGGTGGGCAGAGGCATGTCCAGCTGAGACATGAAGGGTTCCCCGGGGACTAGAACCTTCAACCGACGCCCAGGTGATCCACTGGTAGCATTTCTGGAGCGGGTCTAGAAGGTGGGGTGTAGAACTTTCAGGTGTGGCTCCCCCACCACCCTCCAATCTCCGCTATGATGTCAGCAGTCAGTTAACGTCAGCCCCGCCCTCCCCCATGGTGCCCTGTCTCACCGGCACTTGAAGTCACAGGAGCCAGCAGCCAGCAGCACGTTGTTGGGGTGCCAGTCCAGGCTGAGGACGGTGGAGCGGATGGGCTTCTTGATGTGCTTGCAAACCCACCTGGGCATGGTGGTCAGGCAGACAGGGAGAGAGGGACAGGCAGGTGGGACTCACGGACCTCAGCACCAGGGACTTCAGGCTCCCACTGCTCCCTACAGCCCACCAAAGACCCAGGAGAGATGCAACTGGGCACTCCCAGCCCACAAGGCGCTCAGGGCCCGGGGGCGGCAGGGATGTGCTAGGTTGCTTCTGGAGTGGGAACTCTGTGCTCTCTATCCTTTAAGCCACACAGTCACCCTCAGGGCAGGCTCAGCAAAGTGATGCCACCACCAGAGGTCACACAGCTACTAACTGGCCATGGTGGGATGCAAATTTGCGTCTCTCAGATGCTCCTGCCTGGCCTCTGCCCTCAGCCATGCAGGGGAGAAGATTAAGAACTAAGACATGGACTGGCCACCATGGCTCACACCTGTAGTCTCAGCACTTTGGGAGGCTGAGGTGGGAAGGTTGCTTGAGGCCAGTAGTTCAAGACCAGCCTGGACAACTTGACGAGACCCTATCTCTACAAAAAAAATAAATAAATAATTTGGGCCTGTAGTCCCAGCTACTCAGGAGGCTGAAGCGGTATGATCACTTGAGCTCAGGAGGCTGAGGCTGCAGTGAGCTATGATCACAACACTGCACTCCAGCCTAAGCGACAGAGCAAGACCTTGTCTCAAAAAAATATATATGGCCGGGCGCAGTGGTTCACGCCTGTACTCCCAGCACTTTGGGAGGCTGAGGCAGGTGGACCACCTGAGGTTGGGAGTTCAAGACCAGCTTGACCAACATGGAGAAACCCCATCTCTACTGAAAAATACAAAATTAGCCAGGTGTGGTGGTGCGTGCCTGTAGTCCCAGCTACTTGGGAGGCCAAGGCAGGAGAATCGCTTGAACCTGGGAGGCAGAGGTTGCAGTAAGCTGAGATTGTGCCACTGCACCCCAGCCTGGACGACAGAGCAAGACTCTGTCTCAAAAAAAAAAAAAAAAAAAAAAAAAAAAATTGGGCTGGCACGGTGGCTCACACCTGTAATCCCAGGACTTTGGGAGGCCGAGGTGGGTGGATCACAAGGTCAGGAGTTCAAGACCAACTTGGCCAAGATGGTGAAACCCCACCTCTACTAAAAATACAAAAATTAGCCAGGCATGGTGTCAGGCGCCTGTAATCCCAGCTACTTGGGAGGCTGAGGCAGAGAACTGCTTGAACCCGGGAGGCGGAGGCCACAGTGAGCCAAGATTGTGCCACTGCACTCACTCCAGCCTGGGCGACAGAGTGAGACTCCGTCTCATTAAAAAAAAAAAAAAAAAAAGGAACAACATGTGGCTGCGAGCTTGTGAGTGGTGCCTTGAGAAAGTGACTTTGCTGCAGGGCCTTACTTTGCTAATCTGTAAAGTGGGGAGAGTGAGTGATGCCTAGTCCACGGAGCTATAGGGAGGTCAGGACTGTGTGTGCAGGGCTTAGTGAGGTGCCCCCAGAGGTGTTTCTGGTGTGGTGGATGTCGTCGTCCCAAGCAGTCGGCTGTGAGAACATCCGGGCACTGCAGAGAGGCCCTTGCCTCGTGAATGAGGCCCAGAGAGGAGAGGATGGACTCCCCAGGGGTCATGGGAACAGGGGTCCTGACATCCCATTTGGTGCTTCCCGGGGACACTCTAGTCCTGCCCCCAGGTCCCTACCAGCCCACTCCAGCCCCGCCCAGGTACCCACCAGTCGTTCTCCTGCTCGAAATAACAGATGGAGATGACACGGGAGCCGCTGCCCACAGCAAACTTGTTCTCATTGGGGGCCCAGCGCACGCAGCGGGCGGCCCGGTTGATCCGCAGGATGACCAGAGTGGGCTTCCACGTGCGGCCCTTCAGCGTCCACACGTAGGCATTGCGGTCTGTGCCGCAGGTCACAATACGGTTACTCTCGGGGGCCCAGTCGATGCCTGTGGGGGGATGGAGGGGACACAGGAGGCTGACGACACTCAGGCAGGGGTGGCTCTATGGTGGCCACACAGGAGAGGCTGAAAGGCCACAATCAAGGTGGAAGCTTTATCTGCCCAGTAGGCACTTTTTTTTTTCTCTTTGAAATGGAGTCTCACTCTGTCACCCAGGCTGGAATGCAGTGGCATGAGCTCAGCTCACTGCAACCTCTGCCTCCCAGGTTCAAGCAATCCTTGTGCCTCAGCCTCCTGAGTAGCTGGGACTACAGGTGTGTACCACCAATCTTTCTTTTTTTTTTTGACATGGCGTCTCATTCAGCCGCCCAGGCTGGCGTGCAGTAGCGTGATCTCAGCTCACTGCAACCACCATCTCCCGGGTTCAAGCGATTCTCACGTCTCAGCCGCCCAAGTAGCTGGGATTACAGGCACCCACCATCATGTCTGGCTAATTTTTGTATTTTAGTAGAGATGGGGTTTCACCATGTTGACCAGGCTGGTCTTGAACTCCTGACCTCAGGTGATCCGCCTGCCTCAGCCTCCCAAAGTGCTGGGATTACAGGCGTGAGCCTCCGCACCCAGCCTCTTTCTTTCTTTCTTTCTTTCTTTGTTTTTATTGAGACACAGTTTTGCTGTGTCGCCCAGGATGGAGTGCAGTGGTGTGAACTCAGCTGACTTCAACCTCTGCCTCCTGGGTTCAAGCGATTCTCCTGCCTCAGCCTCTGGAGTATCTGGGACTACAGGTGTGTGCCACCACACCAGGCTAACTTTTGTATTTTTCAACATTTTGTCATGTTGGCCAGGATGGTCTCGAACTCCTGAACTCAAGCGATCCACTCTCCTTGGCTTCCCAAAGTGCTGGGATTACAGGCATGAGCCACCACACCCGGCCCAGCAAGCACTTTTTACTGAGATCCAGTGCTTATTTAGAGTGACACCAGGGGGCACTCCTAGAGCTTATGAGGGAGTGTCAGAGCCCTCCATGCTATCAGTAAACATGCTGGAGGGCAAAGCCAAGAGGCAGAAAAGATGGGTTCTTGGTCATGTGGAGCTGCTGGATCAAGCCTCTCCTGAAGCCCTCAACCCTCTTGGGTTTTTTGGTAACATGAGGCAACACAGTCCCCTTAAAATTGAAGCCAGTTTGAATCAGGGTTTCACAGTGAGTGGGTAGATGCCCCATAATGAGTGGCCATGTCCTGCCTTGCACCCCACCCCCCACCTCCTTTCAGGAGGGTAGTCCCAGCCACCCTGACATACCTGTCACCTGCCCGTTGTGCTCCTTGAGCTCGTGCACCTTGGTCCATTTGGCACCGCTCTTTTCGTAGATGTGCACCTCATGGTTGTTGGGGCAGATGGCAATCTCTGCAGGGGAGATGGAGGGAGACTGAGGGGCCCTCTCCATGACTGCCCTCTGCCAGGACACACTACACAGTGCACCCGGGCAACAGCCTCATCCTTCATGACTCAGGCTCTCCTCCTCTGCCTTGGAGGGGGCCCCCTGAAGTCCTTCAGGCCCTGCCAGTTCACCCTCTCTTCTCCTGGGACTGACTGTCCTTTACTCGCAGCAATGACCCCTGGGACCTCTCCCCACCCTATCGCTCTGGCCAGCCAGGGTCCCCTCGCTGCTCCTGCTGACACCTCAGGGCCCCTGCACCTGCCAGCCCCTCCCCAGCTGGGGCAGAGGTCCCTCCCTCTCCTCCTCTGGGTGTCTGTGTAAATGTCAAAATGTCATCTCCTCCAAAAGGCTTTTCCTGGCCACTTTTTCTTTCTTTTTTTTTTTTTTTTTGAGACAGAGTCTTGCTTTGTCACCCAGGCTGGAGTGCAGTGGTGCAATCTCGGCTCACTGCGACCTCCGCCTCCCGGGTTCAAGTGATTCTCCTGCCTCAGCCTCCCCAGTAGCTGGGATTACGGGCGCATGCCTCCACGCCCAGCTAATTTTTGCATTTTTAGTAGAGACAAGGTTTCACCATGTTGGCCAGGCTGGTCTGGAACTCCTGACCTCAAGTGATCCACCCACCTCAGCCTCCCAAAGTGCTGGGATTACAGGCGTGAGCCACTGCACCTGGCCCATTCCCTCCTTAAACTTTAACCCAGGAGACCCCTGGTCAGCTGGAAGACCCAGGGGTGAGGCCCGGGGACAGCCGCATGGAGCCTATGGTCCGGGGGCCTGGCTGCTCCAGTCTCCCCATCCCAGGAGGTAGAAGCAGCCACCCACCGACCCCCAGCAAGCACTCACGGCTGCGGTCCTTGTTCCAGGCGTGGCAGCTGATGGGCTCCACCAGGAAGCTGTGGTAGGCCATGGCGGCTTGGCTCCTGTGCCCGAGAAACGAAGAGAGAATCCACGTCAGCCCTGACCTTGCCCCTGACTTTACCCGGATACCAGGCCCCAGCTGATCCTCAAGGGCCTCACACCAGGGAGGCCCCTCAGTCTAGAGAGGCAGCTGTTTGCAGAGACGAGCAGCAGGGGCCAGCCCTGGCTCCTAACTGGCCTGACATGTTGCTTCCCCTCCTGGGGCCTCAGTTTCCCTCCTTATAAAAGGGCAGCTTTCACGGGATATCTCTGAGGCTCCAGGGACAGAGTGGAGGAGATAGTACTACAGGGGAGATGCTCCCTGGGGCGGGGTGGGGTGCTAGGACTCCAAGCCGGACAGGCCCCTCACTTGTCACCTGTGCCTCAGTTTCCTCACAGGATGGACCCCCCCCCCCAACTTCCCTGCCCCATTAAGGATGGGATGAAGATGAAGTCATCCAGGCCAGGCCTGGTGGCTCATGTTTGTAATCCCAGCACCTTGGGAGATCGAGGTGGGTGGATCACTTGCAGCCAGGAGTTCAAGACCAGCCTGGCCAACATGGTGAAACCCTGTCTTTACTAAAAATACAAAAAATTAGCCGGGTGTGGTGGCGGGCACCTGTAGTCCCAGCTACTCGGGAGGCTGAGGCAGGAGAATGGTGTGAACTCGGGAGGCGGGGCTTGCAGTAAGCCAAGATCGCACCACTGCACTCCAGCCTGGGCCACAAAGCAGACTCCATCTCAAAAAAAAAAAAAAAAAAAAAAAATTAGCCAGGTGTCGTGGCACCTGCCTGTAATACGCACTACTCAGGAGGCTCGGTGACACGGTAAGACTCATCTCAGGAAAAAAAAAAAAAAAAAAAGAAAGAAATGAAGTAATCTCATAAACCACCTAAAAAGGTGCCCAGAGCCCTGGTCTTCCCCTACACTACTCAGACGGGGAGAGGGGAGGTGGCCGATATACAGGGGCTCATGGGTGAGGCAAAGGCAGGTATTTAACAGATATATCCCATTCTCCATCCAGACACCCACTGGCTGCACCCAGGGCTGGGAGGAGGCACAGGGCTAGGCCAGGCCTGGGTGATGGCTCTTGGGGAGGCCCCAGGGTGACCCAGCCTTGAGGAACTGAAGGAGGGAGATTTTTTTTTTTTTTTTTTGAGACAGGGTCTCTCTCTCTTGCCCAGGCTGGAGTGCAGTGGTGTGATCATGGCTTACTATAGCCATGAACTCCAACGATTACAAGCGTGTGCCACTGTGCCCAACTAATTTTTAATTTGTTTGTAGACGGGGGTCTCACAATGTTGTCCAGGCTGGTCTCAAGCTCCCAGGCTCAAGAGATCTTCCCTCCTCACCTGCCAAGTATTTGGGATTACAGGTGTGAGCCACCACACTCGGCCAGAACAAAGGAGACTTTGCAGCCCCCTAGACTAGCCCCAGCACTGAAGGGGAACCCTGGCAGAGGGCAGCGACTCATCTTCCCACCAGCCCAGCTCAGCCCCCACCAGCCTGTCCCAGCCTCCTCCACCCACCGCTGAGTGTCAAAGGAGCCCACCAGGCCTGAGGTGGGGTGAGATCACGGTCTCAGCGCAGTTCCTCAAGCCCATCTCTCCCCGCCTCCGTGACTCAGTTTCCCAGCATCACAGGGACCTGGGAGTAGAGGAGCCCAGCCACGTGCCCCTGGACATGTCACCTGCCTTCTTTGAACCTGAGTTTCCTCATCTGTAAAATTGGAGCAGGAATCCTGCCTCCCAACAGAGGTGCTGAGAGCTGGAAGCAGATGATACACAGCACCTGGCCTCCGTGACGAGGTGCCACGAGGTGGTTACTCTTAGCCTGTGATGGACGTGATATACCAGCCCTGATGCGCCCTTTGAGGAGCAGGCCTCCCCAGCCGACCAGAGGCCGATTCTGGGGCACAGAGGCGCGCACCTGCCTCGGGCTTCCATGCTGGCTGTACCCTCGGCCCGTGACGCTCTTCCCCCAGATACCGGCACACACAGCTCTCGCTCTGGTGCTGCCACTCAAGTCTGTGCTCAAATGTCAACTTTTGGGGAGGCCTTCCCTGACGCCCTCTGCTGGAAACTGCAGCACCTCCCACGGTCCAGCACTTCCTAATTCCCTATTTCCGATTAAATTTGTTCAGCAGTCACCATCGGACATGGACTCATTGATCTGGCCTGCTGCCTTCCTCCCCTGCTGGAATAGAACCAGCTTGGCAGAGACACATTTTTGTTTTATCTTATTCTCGTTTCTATTTCCACTGCTTAAATGTTTAGCACATAGTAGGTGCTCAAGAAATATGTGCTGAACAAATTTTTCATTGCCATTAGTGACCAACAGAGTACGTTCTCAGAAACGTGTGTGTGTGTGTGTATATATACATATTTGAGACAGGGTCTCGCTCTGTTGCCCAGGCTGGGGTGCAGTGGTGTGATCATGGCTCACTGCAGCCTTGACCTCCCAGGCTCAAGTGATCCTCCTGCCTCTGCCTCCCAAGTAGCTGGGAGTACACACTCACGCCACCCTACCCAGCCCTCAAAAATATTATCATTAAATAGGTTAGGAATAAGGCCAGGCACGGTGGCTCATGCCTGTAATCCTAGGACTTTGGGGGGCCGAGGCAGGTGGATCACTTAAGGTCAGGAGTTCAAGACCAGCCTGGCCAACATGGTGAAAGCCTGCCTCTACTAAAAATACAAAAATTAGCTGGGCGTGGTGGCTCACGCCTGTAATCCCAGCACTTTGGGTGGCCGAGGCGGATGGATCACCTGAGGTCAGGAGTTTGAGACCAGCCTGGCCAACATGGTGAAACCCCGTCTCTACTAAAAATATAAAAATTAGGCATGGGGGTGTGCACCTGTAATCTCAGCTACTCAGGAGGCTGAGGCAGGATAACCTGTTGAACCTGAGAGGTGGAGGTTGCAGTGAGCCGAGATCACACCATTGCACTCCAGCCTGGGCGACAGAGCGAGACTCTGTCTCAAAAAAAAAAAAAAAAAAAAAAAAAAAAAAGTTAGGATGAATGTGTGTGAAAAAATAACTTAAAAAATAATAAATAAATAAATAATGTTATTAAATTGGGCCGGGTGCAGTGGCTCATGCCTATAACCCCAGTACTTTAGGAGGCCTAGGCAGGAGGATTGCTTGAGGCCAGAAGTTCAAGACCAGCATGGGCAATACAGTGAGATCCTCTCTCTACAAAAAATTAAAATAAAAAAACGTGCAGGGTGTGGTGGTGCACGTCTGTATTCTCAGCTACTCAGGAGGCTGAGGCAGGATGAGTGCTTAGCCCAAGAGGTTGAGGCTGTGGTGAGCTATGATTGTGCCACGGTGTGACAGAGCCAGACCTTGTCTCTCAGATAAAATGTATTAACTAGTACTATCCAGCACTTCCTGGATACTCCCTCCTTGCCAGCTCTAAAAAAAAAAAGTATCCTTTTTTTTTGGAGATGAAGTCTCTGTCGCCCAGGCTGGAGTGCAGGGGCGCAGTTTCAGCTCACTCCAACCTCCGCCTCCCAGGTTCAAGCGATTCTCCTGCCTCAGCCTCCTGAGTAGCTGGGATTACAGGCACACACCCCCATGCCTAATTTTTATATTTTTAGTAGAGACGGGGTTTCACCATGTTGGCCAGGCTGGTCTCGAACTCCTGACCTCAAGTGATCTACCCGCCTCGGCCTCCCAAAGTGCTGGGATTACAGGCGTGAGCCACCTCGTCTGGCCAGGTGCTTTGTATACATTCTTGCCAACACTCCCACCAGCCTTGGACCTTCAGGGAGGCCTGGCTGCACTTGGGGAAGGATGCCAGGCTCCAGGTCAGCTCCAGATGACAGATGTGGGGTCTGAGGCCACCTGCCCAGAGTCACCAGTGACAGCCATTAGATAACGCGGCTGCCTCCCTCACCAGACTGGCAGTTCTGTGTTGGGTCCCAGGGCCTGGGCTGGGAGTCAACCAGGACTGGGAACCCTGAATGCCCCAGGAGGCTAGTGGCTGCCCCGTCACTGCCCTGCCTTGGGGCCGGCCCATCCTGCACTGCATCTGGGCCCAGGCACAAGGGAAGGGCAGAACGACCTTTGCCTGGGGCTGCAGTTTAGCCCCGCAGGGCTCAGTGACCAGCCTGTCTGAGGTCGCACCACAAAGCCCCCTGCGCTCACTGCCTGGAAGGCCCTGTCCACCTCTGCTCACTCCAGATCCAAACCGCTTGCTTTCACTTGTAGCCAGATGTCCTGGAAGATTCCTGGGGCAGCACAGGACACACACACATGCACACACGTGTACATGCATGGAGCATGGACCTCATGTTTCCCCCATGCTTAGAACAGGACCCCAGCAGGTCCCCAGTCAGCATTTGCTAAGCAAGTAGACACACGCAGCACAGGCTCAGGCCACACATGCAAACACAGGTGTGTTCAGCCTCACACACACGAGCACACTTTGCGTGCATGTTCAGCCTTGCACACGCACATGCACACTGCACCCCCACACACTTTAAGCACGTTTAGCCTTGCACATGTGACCATACTGCCCACATGCACATGCGTGTTCAGCCTCACACACAAGCACACTGCACCCCTGAACACATGTATGTTCAGCCTTGCACACATGCAAGCGCACTGTGTCCACAAGCACACTTTGCATGCGTGGGCAGCCTTACCCAGAACAAGCACCGGGCGCCCACTGGGGCTGCCTCTGCAGCCTCTCTCCCCTTATAAGGCCTCTTTCTGTAAGGCGAGGGCCCCGGAAGCACCACCTCGGCACCCTCAGCCATGTCAGCAGGCCTGATGGGGGTTTCCCTGAGCGCTTCCTGTGTTCCCGGGCTGGGGCATCACCGCCCACATCTGATGCCAACACTGTGCAGAGAGAAGCTCAAGGCCTCTGACTGATTCACAGTGCTCCTCTACACCCCCACAACCCCCATGGTCCAAGGCCACCAGCAGGGCAGGGGCAGGGTTAAGGCCAGAAGCCCACTTTCAAACTCCAGACAGGCCCTGGTTGGCCCCAGGACTCCAGCTGAGGCCAACTTTTCCCTCCCTTTCAGCCCCAGGAGGCCCATATGGGAGGAACCTCCAGGGATGAGGGTGGGAGAGTGCAGACTCAGAACCCTGGGTTGAGGCACAGACTCTGATGTCCCAGCATCAGCGGTCACACACTTGCTGTGTGCCCAGTCACATATCTGCCCTGGCTGTGAAGACAGAGTGGCTGGCTCTGCTGAAGACAGCAGCCCCCCGTGTGCCAGTGGGCAAGGGCAACCGAGAGGACTTGAAGAGCCCTGACCACTGTTTCTAGGACCCAGACATACTCAAGGGGCAGGGGAGGGGCTGGAAAAGATGGCCACAGTGGTACACTAGTGACTGGCAGAGGAGGGAGGTTCAGACCACACCTATCAGCCAATCACACTTGAGCATGAATTAGCAGAAATACTTCCTAGTCTGTTGAACCAACCCCTTAAATGGGGCAAGGGGGAAGGGTTAAGGGGGCGAAAGAGAGGAAGACTCATTTCCCTTTCTGTAACTTCTGCAAAGCAGCTGAAACCCAAAGCACCTTGGCGATAACTCCCCAACTCCCACATCTTACCAATGAGGAAGTGGGAGAGCAAAAAGGGAGTGGCTTCTCTCAGCCAATGCTGCCATGGGGCTCCAGTCTCCTGCCTCAGGGATTCTAGCCGGGGACACTCTGACTTGATCATCCTCAGGAAAACCTCTCACCTACCAAACCTGCGTGAGCCAGGGTGTGCCCACCCCCTGCCTGCCAATTACCCTGCTATGGATGTCTCAGAGAAAAATACAAGGGCTGCTTCGCCCACGAGTGTTGACAGCATGAGGTCTCAGTGATGGCTCCTGGGGGAAGGATCCAGGACACCCACCCACTGCCACTGTGGCCCTGTGAGCCAGCACTGTGGGCCTGTTTGATGTTGAGGAACAAGAGAGAGGAGGGGACGGCCGGGCACAGTGGCTCACACCTGTAATCCCAACACTTTCGGAGGCAGAGGTAGAGGCGGGTGGATCACTTGAGGTCAGGAGTTCGAGACCATCCTGGCCAACATGGCAAAACCCTGTCTCTACTAAAAAAAAAGAAAAAAAAAAATTAGCTGGGCATGGTGGTGCCAGGCAAAGAAAGCCTCAGGCTGCCCAGTGGTGGCGGCAGGGTGGGGGGTGGAGGGGGGTACTCTAAAGTCCTGGGCCTTGATACTGTCTTCCTCACTGTGCTGGGTTAACATTCTAGCTCTCTTCATAGTGGCTGGGTGCCCTCAGCTCAATACTTCCCTCCCATCTTTATCCAGATGAGGCTGGGGCTGGACCAGGCACAAGCTGTGGGACCTTTCTGGCCTGGCTTCCCTAGGTTTCCCTGAATTCAGAGGTTTGGCTGTATCTGAGGCTAAACCAAGCAGGAGCTGCCTGGAGGAAAGATCTCAGCATTACAGGCGCTCCGGGAAGTCCCCACCCAGCTCAGACAGTTCTTGGATAGAGCAGCCAGCAGGCTAATTTGCACCGTGCTAAGCGGTTACTCAACTTCCTATGCTGGGCTGGAGCTCTTGCTACCCCTATCCTTCCCTCCCCAGCTCTGCTCTTTCAGTCTTACCAACCATGCAAAGGCAAGTCAAGAAACACACACGAAAACAATCGTAAGGCACCATTAAAGCACCGGTTAGTCATCCAAACCAAACAAAAACCAAAACCACATAAAATTCAATGCTGGCAGAGCTGTGGAGAAACTGTCACTGGTTGCTAATTGGTTTAATTCTTCTGAAGGGCACTCAATTCAACAAGTAGGTGGGAACAAATATTAATAGAACAGAATAACACTAACAGGAACTTGAAAATTAGCATTCTTGCCGGGTGCGGTGGCTGACGCCTGTAACCCCAGCACTTTGGGAGGCTGAGGCAGGCAGATCACGAGGTCAGGAGTTCGAGACCAGCCTGATCAACATGGTGAAACCCTGTCTCTACCAAAAATACAAAAATTAGCCAGGCGTGGTGGCGTGCTCCTATAAACCCAGCTACTCAGGAGGCTGAGGCAGGAGAATCACTTGAACCTGGGAGGCGGAGGTTGCAGTGAGCTGAGATCACGCCATTTCACTCCAGCCTGGGTGACAGAGCGAGACTGTCTCAAAAAAAAAAAAAAAAAAAGAAAGAAAGAAAAAAATCAGCATTCTTTGTCCTAAGAAAACAGCAACACTATTTTTCTTTCTTTTTTTATTTTTGACATGGAGTCTCTGTCGCCCAGGCTGGAGTGCAATGGCGCAATCTTGGCTCACTGCAACCTCCACCTCCCGGGTTCAAGCAATTCTCCTGTCTCAGCCTTCCAAGTAGGTGGAACTACAGGCACCCACCACCACACCTGGCTATTTATTTTTATTTTTAGTACAAATGGGGTTTCACCATGTTGGACAGGCTGTTCTCGAACTCCTGACCTTGTGATCCACCTGCCTTGGCTTCCCAAAGTGCTGGGATTACAGGTGTGAGCCACCACACCTGGCCCCATTTTTCTTTTTCAAAAGCAAACATAGGTTGGGTGCCATGGCTCACACCTGTAATCTCAGCATTTTAGGAGGCCAAGGCAGGTGGATCGCTTGAATCCAGGAGTTCCGAGACCAGCCTGGGCAACATGGCAAAACCCTGTGTCTATAAAAACTACCAAAAAAAAAAAAAAAAAAAAAAAAATTAGCAGGGCGTGGTACTGCACCCTGTAGTCCTGGCTATCTGAGGGGCTGAGGCTGGAGGATTCCTTGAGCCAGGAAGGCGGAGGTTGCAATGAGCCGAGATCTCGTCACTGCACTCCCGCCTGTGTGTCAGAGTGAAGCCTCATCTCAAAAAATAAAGCAAACATGTTTATAACAGCCCTCTTTATAATGGTGACAGTGTGGAAAAACCGAGGTGACAATATGGAAAGAGTAAATTGTGACATTCACATGTTGAGATGCTATGTAATTTTTTTTTTTTTTTTTTTTTTTTTTTGAGACGGAGTCTCGCTATGTCGCCCAGGGTGGAGTGCAGTGGCCGGATCTCAGCTCACTGCAAGCTCCGCCTCCCGGGTTTTTACGCCATTCTCCCGCCTCAGCCTCCCGAGTAGCCGGGACTACAGGCGCCCGCCACCACGCCCGGCTAGTTTTTTGTATTTTTAGTAGAGACGGGGTTTCACCGTGTTAGCCAGGATGGTCTCGATCTCCTGACCTCGTGATCCGCCCGCCTCGGCCTCCCAAAGTGCTGGGATTACAGGCTTGAGCCACCGCGCCCGGCCTGATAGGTCTTTTCTAATATTAATAATTACATAGCATTGGCCGGGCGCGGTGGCTCAAGCCTGTAATCCCAGCACTTTGGGAGGCCGAGACGGGCGGATCACGAGGTCAGGAGTTCGAGACCATCCTGGCTAACACGGTGAAACCCCGTCTCTACTAAAAAATACAAAAAACTAGCCGGGCGAGGTGGTGGGCGCCTGTAGTCCCAGCTACTCGGAGGCTGAGGCGGGAGAATGGCGTGAACCCGGGAGGCGGAGCTTGCAGTGAGCCGAGATCGTGCCACTGCACTCCAGCCTGGGCGACACAGCGAGACTCCGTCTCAAAAAAAAAAAAAAAAAAAAAAAAAAAGACCTATCAACGGAAGGTCATGGTGGTTCACGCCTGTAATCCTAGCACTTTGGGAGGCGGAGGCAGGTGGATCACCTGAGGTCAGGAGTTCGAGACTAGCCTGCCCAACATGATAAAACCCTGTCTCTACTAAAAATACAAAAATTATCTGGGAATGGTGGCAGGCACCTGTAATCCCAGCTGCTTGGGAGGCTGAGGTAAGAGAATCACTTGAACTCGAGAGGCAGAGGTTGCAGTAAGTTGAGATTATGCCACTGCACTCCAGCCTGGGCAACAGAGTGAAACTCCGCCGTCTCAAAAAAAAAAAAAAAAAAAAAAACACCTATAAGGCAGGCATGGAGGTCCATGCCTGTAACCCCAGCACTTTGGGAGGCCAAGGCAGGAGGATCACTTAAGGCCAGGAGTTTGAGGCCAGCCTGGACAACACAGCAAAACCCCATCTCTACTAAATATTTAAAAATTAGCTGGGCATGGAGGCACATGCCTGTAATCCCAGCTACTCAGGAGGATCCCTTGAGCCCAGGAGTTTGAGACTAAAGTGAGTTATGATCAAGCCATGGCACTGCAGCCTGGGCAACACAGTGAGACCGGACTCCAAAAAAAGAAAAAGACCTATCAATGGATTACGTACAGACATATGTAAGAAACGAACTTTACTGGCATCTGGCAAGGCAATTTTACCCAGAACTTTCACCATTCTCTCTTTTACACCCTGAAGCAAGCCTGGACATTTTTTGTTTGCTTTTTTTTTTTTTTTTTTGGAGACAGAGTCTCACTCTGTCCCCAGGCTGAAGTGCAATGCCGTGATCTCAGCTCACCACAACCTCCACCTCCCGGGTTCTAGCGATTCTCCTGCCCACCACCATGCCCGACTAATTTTGTATTTTTAGTAGAGACGGGGTTTCACCATGTTGGTCGGGCTGGTCTCGAACTCCTGACCTCAGGTAATCCGCCTGCTTCGGCCTCTCAAAATGCTGGAATTATAACCGTGAGCCACCCACACCCAGCCTGTTTGCTTTTTACCTTCAGTTTGTACCAGAGGAAACCCAGCCTGACAAAGGCAATGATTTGCTCAAAGTCACTCGGCTCCTACTAAATGACGAAACTTGGGACTCTGACCCCACATCTTGGAGGCCAGGAAGTTAGTTTCACCTGGGGGCACACTATGATCAAGGTGAGCAACAAGCACACGTTTATACTGTCAGCGCCTGACACGCTGCCAAGGGTCCTGCATTATTGCATTGCAGCCTCACAATCCTTAAGGTTCCCATTTTCCAGATAAGGAAAGTTGAGGCTGGCAGGGGTTGGGTAGCTTACCAGTCACTGGCCAGTGAAGGGAGAAGCTGGCACTCCTACTTAGATCCCTAAGATTTTATTTATTTATTTATTTAGAGATGGAGTCTCCCTCTGTTGTCCAGTCTGGAGTGCAGTGATATAATCTTGGCTCACTGCCAAAGCAAGTTCAAGCAATTCTCCTGCCTCATCCTCCCGAGTAGCTGGGATTACACGTATGCACCACCATACCTGGCTAACTTTTTTTTTTTTTTTTGAGTTGGAGTCTTGCTGTGTTGCCCAGGCTGGAGTGCAAATGGTGTGATCTCAGCTCACTGCAACCTCTGTCTCCTGGGTTCAAGCTATTCTCCTGCTTCAGCCTCCTGAGTAGCTGGGATTACAGGTTAGCGCCACCATGCCTGGGTAATTTTTGTAATTTTAGTAGAGACGGGGTTTCACCATGTTGGTCAGGCTGGTCTCGAACTCCTGACCTCAAGTGATCCGTCCACCTCGGCTCCCAAAGTGTTGGGATTACAGGCATGAGCCACAGCGCCCGACTGCATTTTATTTATTTATTTTAATAGAGAAGGGGTCTCGCAGTGCTGTCCATGCTGGCCTCCAACTCCTGGCCTCAAGCGATCCTCCCGCTTGGGCCTCTCAAAATGCTGGGATTGTGTGTGTGAGCCGCCGCGCCCGGCCGGGATGGGTGGTGGTAGCCTCCGGGCTGCACTGGCAGAGGAGGCAGGGAGAGGTCTGACTCCCCAGGGCTTGCCCTCCTGATCTCTTCTCTGCCCGCGGGTGCAGCCCGGCCCAGCCCCGCCCCGCCCTGGGCGGCCTGGCTGCTCTCCCTGCGCCTCCGGAAAGGGAGGGGCTGCTCGGATCTGCCCTGGCCGCGGAGCCCCGCAGCTGAGGGGTGCGTTCCGGGACTCCACCGGCCAGGCCCGCCCTATACGGGACCCCTCGGACCTGGCCCAGGGGAGGCGGTTGGGAGCAGCGGGAGCGGCCAGGAGGGCAGGGGCGGGGCGGCCGGGGACGCCAACTCATTTCCCGGCGGCTGCAACCCGGAAGGCTCCGGGATGGAGGGGAAGTGACTGGGCGTGGGGCTCCGCCGGCCCGAAGTAACGGGGCTACACCGACCGACCGCGGGGCAAGGCCGGGGATGCGGGCCCGGGAGCAGGGGCGGAAGGCACGAGGTGGAAGGCACGAGGCGGACGCTCGGGACCGGGGGCTGGGGACGCCCCGAGGGCGCCCGGTGCGCGGGGAGCCCGCGTTTCCACGGCCTGGCCCTGTAGCCACCCCCGCGCCCCCTCCAATCCCAGGGTTCCCTCTCCTTTCCGCGAGCCCCCCGTCCCCGCGCCCCCTCCTCTCCGTGCGCCCTCACTCATCCCCGTGCCCCTATTGGGCGGCGCCCCACATCCATGCGTCCTCCTCACTTCCAGGCGCCCCCCGGCCCCCTCCTTGCACCCCCTCTCATCCCTCCCGTCCCGCTCACTCCCAGGCGGCGCCCCACATCCACGCGTCCCCCCACCTCCGGATGGCTCCCCCGACCCCCACCTCCGGGCGCCCCCGCGGCCCTCACCTCCCGCGCCCCGGCCGCGGACTCTGGGCAGTCGACGCGCCGAACCGGCTCTGGGATCCGCGCCGGAGCCGCAGCCACTTCCTCGTGGGCGGGGGGCGGGGCCTCCCGACCTCAGCCCTGTAGGGCCCGGGGGCGGGGACCTGGGGCAGCGGTCGCGAGATCCAGGTCCCGCCCTCCCTTCGGGGTGGGGGTGCTGCCAGGACCCGCGCAGACGTCGGAGCCTAAGGCTCTGTCCGTAGAAGCCGTCCGCAACCTCCCGTCAACGCTTTACCAATGGGGAAACTGAGGCTGGGAGCCAGGCGCGCAGCCTAAGCTGCCGCTGGGCTAGACCTCCGAGCCTGGGCCGGGCGCACGGCCACCGGGGGCTGCCGGGCGCAGGGTCGGGGAGTCGCGTCCTCTGAGCCCGGACGGCGGGTACTGCGGGCTCTGCGCTCCCACGCAGGTGAGCAGCTGGCGAGCCCCGCAGCCCCGTCCCCAGCCGGCGAGGAGCCCCCTTCACGCTGATACCCGCGGGGCGCCAACTGTGCAGGCCTTGGGCGGGGCGCAGGCGGTCGGGCGTGGCCAGGGCAGCCCGGCCCCGCCCCCTCGGCCCTCGGTGTCGTCGCCACAAAACCGGGGTGCCGTCCCCGGGCAGGGTGACACTGGCTGCCTGTGCTGACGCTGGCCGGCCAGCTAACTTCTTTCCTTTCTGTTTCACGTCAATCGGCTTCACTTCTTAAAGTTACCGGGTTGGCCTTGCAGCCACCTAATTGCGGGTCTTGAGCCAGGTGGTCCCTGGAGTCTCCCCATCCTGACCCTCTGCCTCTTCAGTGAATACGTGCCCAGGCGGCCAGACACATGGAAGAGCCACCGATGAAAACCTTCCCTCGGCTAGTCGCGGTGGCTCACGCCTGTAATCCCAGCACTTTTGGAGGCCGAGGCGGGAGGATCATGAGCTCAGGAGATGGAGACCATCCTGGCTAAGACAGTGAAACCCCGTCTCTACTAAAAAATACAAAAATTAGCCAGGCGTGGTGGCGCATGCCTGTAATCCCAGCTACTCAGGAGGCTGAGGCAGAAGAATCGCTTGAACCTAGGAGGCGGAGGTTGCAGTGAGCCGAGATCGCACCAACACACTCCAGCCTGGGCAACAGAGTGAGACTCTGTTTCAAAAAAAAAAAAAACCGCTGCAAGGAGCCCCATCGCGCGATGGAGCGCTGCTGTAATCCCAGCTACTCGGGAGGCTAAGGCACGAGAATTGCTTGAACCCCCGGGGCAGAGGCTGCAGTGAGCCAAGATGGTGCCCCTGCACACCAGCCTGGCAACAGAGGGAGACTTCCTCTCAAACAACAACAACAACAACAAAAACCTTTCCTCCTCTTGCCTCCTTCAGACCCCTCTCCCTAGTATTTGTGCAGGGTCTTCCTAGATCTCTGGAGGTCCAAGCCAGACTCCCACCCCGTCAGGCTTAGAGGCTTTGACACTCTCTGTTCCTTCTGCTTGGAACACTTTTCCCACCCCGTCCTCACCTGCGGACATTGGTTTGTCCTGCAGGATGTGGCTGGGGGGGTCTCAGGTCGCTTTGTCCCGACACCCTCCTCATTGGAGGTACCCTTAGCCACTGCTCTCTTTTCCACTGAATTCGACCCCCAAGGGTGGTTGGGAGGATTAAATGTGTCCAAGTGTGCGAAGCGGGTCATCCAGTATGCGTGCTCACAGGAAGTGCTCGAACTTTTGTGACCCCCCCCCCAATCTTGCTGCTCCTGCAGATTTGCTCAGACAGATGTCGGCAACCTCAGCAAATACAGGCAGTGGCTTTAGTTCAAGCAGATAAAAAGCTTCAAGGGGTCTGTACCGGCAGCCCTCTTCCCACGGGGACAAGTGTAGGGTAACTGAGGTGACCCTGTTGCTGCTTCTCTGGCTTCCATCCTACTCTTCCACCGCTTTGTAGATGCCCAGGGAATGACCCCAAGTGGCCCTGAGTGGTCTAAATCAGCTCACAGTGTTCCCTGTCCTGCACTTGTGACCTAAGATGGCCCAATCAAAGCAAAGCCCAGGACTTCAGCTGATGATCCAGCACCGAAGCCCCTTCTGGGCGAGCTGCAGGAATCCGGATTTGTAAGTGGAACGCGGAAGTGGAACAGCAACAAGGGAAGCTGCAGGGAGAGTGCAGAGCGGAGAGAAGGTCAGAGAAGTAACTGGAGCTCTGGTCACCTCTGGCCGGCCTGAGCCCAACCTGCCTCCAAAGATTCAACTATGTGAGCCAAGTTATCTGCTTAATTAATTAATATGTTTTAGAGACAGGGTCTGGCTCCATTACCCAGGCTGGAGTGTAGTGAGGTAATCACAGCTCACTGCAGCCTCCAACTCCTGGGCTCAAGCGATCCTCCCACCTTAGCCTCTCGAGTGCTTGGGACTACAGGTGTGCAATGCCATGCCTGGCTAAGTTTTAAAATTTTTATAGGCTGGGCGCGGTGGCTCACGCCTATAATCCCAACACTTTGGGAAGCCAAGGCAGGCGGATCATTTGAGGTCAGGAGTTCGAGACTCAGCCTTACCAACATGGTGAAACTCCGTCTCTACTAAAATACAAAAATTAGCCAGGCATGGTGGCACGCGCCTGTAATTTCAGCTACTCCAGAGGCTGAGGCAGGAGAATCACTTGAACCTGGGAGGCGGAGATTGCAGTGAGTCAAGATCACACCGCTGCACTCCAGGCTGGGTGACAGAGCGAGACTCCCTCTAAAAAAAAAAAAAAAAAAAAAAAAAAAAATTATACGGATAGCGTTTTTGCTGTGTTGCCCAGGTTGGTATCAAACTCCTGGCCTCAAGTGATTCTCCCACCTCAGCCTCTCTCATAGCTGGGAGGGACCACATGCACGCGCCACTACACCCAGCTAATTTTTAAAATTTTTGTATGGACAGGGCTCTCCCTGTGTGGCCCAGGCTGGTCTCAAACTCCTCGCCTCAAGCAATCCTCCTGCCTCAGCCTCCCAAAGTGCTGGGATTACAGGCATGAGCCACGGTGTGCAGCCTCCACTATATTTTTAGGCTGCTTTGAGTTTTTCTGCTGCGAATCATCGAAGCATCCTAACAAACATGCATACCTCAATACTCCTTTTTCCTAACTGTGAATATGTAACTAAGGTCACCTGAGTTGATGTAAAGGCTCTAAAAGCCCATGCGAGCCACAACCATGGCCGTACTATTTGCTCTGCTCTCCCCTGGGCCCGTGACAGAGCCCGGTGCATGAGTCACTCAACACACATCTTAACAGACGTGTTAATGAATGATCAAGTGGTGTTAGAAAACTGAGTCCAGGCCGGGCATGGTGGCTCACGCCTGTAATTCCAGCACTATGGGAGGCGGAGGCAGGCTGATCACAAAAGGTCAGGAGTGTGAGACCAGCCTGTCCAACATGGTGAAAACCTATCTCTAAAAAAAAAAAAAAAAAAAAAGGCTGGGCACAGTGGCTCACACCTATAATCCCAGTACTTTGGGAGGCTGAGGCAGGCAGATCACGAGGTCAGGAGTTTGAGGTCAGGCCAACATAGTGAAACCCTGTCTCTACTAAAAATACAAAAATTAGCTGGGTGTGGTGGCACACGCTGCCTGTAATACCAGCTACTCGGGAGGCTGAGGCAGGAGAATCACTTGAACCCGGGAGGCGGAGGTTGCAGTGAGCTGAGACCACGCCACTGCGCTCCAGCCTGGGTGACAAGAGTGAGGCTCTGTCTTCAAAAACAAAACAAAACACAAAAATTAGTTGGGTGTGGTGGCACATGCCTGTAGTCCCAGCTACTTGCTACTCGGGAGGCTGAGGCAGGAGAATCTCTTGAATGAGGGAGGTGGAGGTTACAGTGAGCCGATAACAGAGCGAGACTCCGCCTCAAAAAAAAAAAAAAAAAAAAAAAAAAAAAAGGGTTGGGCGCGGTGACTCATGCCTGTAATTCCAGCAGTTTGGGAGGCCAAGGCAGGCGGATCACTTGAGGTCAGGAGTTTGAGACCAGCCTGGTCAACATGGCGAAACCCCGTCTCTACTAAAAATACAAAAAAAATTAGCTTGGCGTGGTGGTGCACACCTGTAATCCCAGCTCCTCCGGAGGCTGGGGCAGGAGACTCGCTTGAACCCGGGAGGCAGAGGTTGCAGTGAGTCGAGATCACTGCAACCAGGCTACATTCCAGCCTGGGTGACAGAGCGAGACTTCATCTCAAAAAAAGAAAAAAAAAGAGAGTCAGTCCAGTTCTGGTGCTGCCACTTAACCTGCAGTGTAACCGTGCCTCAGTTTCCACATCTGTAAAGCGAAGCTGACAAGCACTGTCCACCTGCCCACCTGCCCCTCAGGCCTACAGTCGTGGAGGGAAGACCCGGTGGATGGGAGGAAGCAGACCTCAGATTGGGAAGCGATGGAAGGCATTAATTGAAATGGTTTCCTTGGGGCAGAAAGTTTTCTAAGCCCTCTGTGGAGAAACACCTTGGGTTAGGGAACTTGGGGATGGAAGGATTTCATCTGGAGCTCCCGGAACAACTTGGAGAGTATTCTGTTTCTTCCTGGAACTGGCTTTGTGCAGGGCCCTGGGATGAAGATGCTATGCACTCCTGCTTCCTTTATTGCCTTCTTGTATTTCCAAGAAATGCAGCCACAAACCCAGGCCGTGACTCTCCAGGGCTGGCTGACATGGGGGAGGCAGGCCAGGGCTGGTGCAGTCTCCCAGGTTCTTGCTGGCTTTCTGCTCCTTGCCCATCGCTTTTTTTTTTCTTTTTTTTGAGATGGAGTCTTGCTGGAGTGCAGTGGCACAATCTCTGCTCACTACAACCTCTGCCTCCCGGGTTTAAGCACTGGTTTTGTTGCCTCCTAGTCACAAAATGGCGGCCAAGTTGATGCAGACAAGCAGTGAGTGGGCCAAGGCAGACCAGGGAGACGGGAAATGCGGGTGGGGGGAGGTGGCGGGTACCTTTTCTAAGAGCATCCAGTCTCCAGTATAATCTCCCCTTTGTCCCACTGGTCCACCCCAGAATGTGGGTCACTTTCCCTGGGATCAAGGGATCCATCCCAACTGACGGCAGGAGGGGAGAGGAGAAAACCTCGGGGCCAAAAACCCAAGGCCACATATCTGATAAGGTGGCTAAAGGCCTGCAAGGCAGATGTACCCCACAGCTGGGGCCCCCATAACGCTCACTCAGCATCCACATCCCAGCCCAGGATTCTGATGGGGCTGTGCCCTCCCTGCACACCCCGCTTCCAAACCACGTGGCCTGATGTGTCAGCTTAATTGCGAAACTGAGGTCTACAATGAAACCCACAAGGTATTGTCAAATACCTTCTTGCTCTCTCTTTTTTTTGAGATGGAGTTTTCACTGTTGCCCAGGCTGGAGTGCAGTGGCATGACCTTGGCTCACTGTAACCTGCGCCTCCCAGCAATTGTTCAAGCAATTCTCGTGCTTCAGCCTCCCGAGTAGCTGGGATTACAGGCGCGTGCCACCAATGCCTGGCTAATTTTTGTATTTGTAGTAGAGAAGGGGTTTCACCATGTTGGCTAGGCTGGTCTTGATCTCCTGACCTCAAGGGATCCACCCGTCTTGGTCTCCTGAAGTTCTGAGATTACAGGTGTGAGCCACCGTGCCCGGCCTCAAATACCTTCTCATCACTTCCAATGACAGGGCCTGCCCCTGAGCGTGGGTGAACTGAAAAGGGGCTGTCACTAAGGCATTTCCCTCACCCAGTGGGGAGCACATGCTTAGTGGTTACTACCAGGGCTTTGGAGAGACCGGTCATTCCCCTCTCTGGAATTTTGTCATCTGAAAAATGTCCTAATAAGAGTTCCAACCCTACAGGTTTGTTATGAGGGGTTGTTAATGGCTTCCAAAGGCTTTTCTTGGTGCCTGCACAGTTAGCTAAAGTATTGCATTCAGGGCGTGGCACACACACCTTTCCTGAAGAACCCTCTCAGAACATCCCAGACTGTAGTCATTGTTTACAGAGCCTGGTCTGAGTCTCAAAGGTAGAGTGAGAGGAGGATGGAGCGTCACAAACTCAAACGACCCCAGCACTGAAATAAAGCACTGAGGGCTTCTGGCTGCTGTGATTGGAGTGGGCCTTCCTCCCCACAGGAGAAATGGGCCTGTGTTAAAAAATGGCAAAATAAACTAGCCAGGCGTGGTGGTGTATGCCTGTAATCCCAGCTACTTGGAGACTGGGGTCATCTGTGATCCCAGCTACTCAGGAGGCTGAAATAGGAGAATTGCTTGAACCTGGAAGGCGCAGGCTGTAGTCAGCCGAGATCATACCACTGCACTCCAGCCTGGTTGACAGAGAAAGAGGCTCCATCTTACAAAAAAAAAAAAAAGCAAAATAGGCCGGGTGCAGTGGCTCACGCCTGTGATGTCAGCACTTTGGGAGGCTGAGGCAGGAGGATTGCTTAAGCCCAGTTTGAGACCAGCCTGGGCAACATAGGGAGACCCTGTCTCTATTATAATTTCAAAATGTTTTTATTTAAAGAAGAAAAAAACACGGCCGGGCGCGGTGGCTCAAGCCTGTAATCCCAGCACTTTGGGAGGCCGAGACGGGCGGATCACGAGGTCAGGAGATCGAGACCATCCTGGCTAACACGGTGAAACCCCGTCTCTACTAAAAAATACAAAAAACTAGCCGGGCGAAGTGGCGGGCGCCTGTAGTCCCAGCTACTTGGGAGGCTGAGGCAGGAGAATGGCGTGTACCCGGGAGGCGGAGCTTGCAGTGAGCTGAGATCCGGCCACTGCACTCCAGCCTGGGTGACAGAGCATGACTCCGTCTCAAAAAAAAAAAAAAAAAAAAAAAAAAAAAAAAAAATTTTAAAAAAAAATACAAAAAACTAGCCGGGCGAGGTGGCGGGCGCCTGTAGTCCCAGCTACTCAGGAGGCTGAGACAGGAGAATGGCCCGAACCCGGGAGGCGGAGCTTGCAGTGAGCTGAGATCCGGCCACTACACTCCAGCCTGGGCGACAGAGCGAGACTCCGTCTCAAAAAAAATAAAAAAATAAATAAAAAATAAATAAATAAATAAAAATAATAATAAAAAAAGAAAAAAGAAAAAAGAAAAAAACAGCAAAATAACTCTGTGGCTATTAAGTTCTTAGAGGCGAAGTCAGTCAATTTTGTCTTTTTTTTTTTTGAGACAGAGTCTCGCTCTGTTGCCCAGGCTGGAGTGCAGTGGTGCAATCTCAGCTCACTGCAAGATCCACCTCCCGGGTTCATGCCATCCTCCTGCCTCAGCCTCCCGAGTAGCTGGACTACAGGCACCCACCACCACGCCCGGCTAATTTTTTGTATTTTTAGTAGAGACGGGGTTTTACTGTGTTAGCCAGGATGGTCTCGATCTCCTGACCTTGTGATCCACCCGCCTCGGCCTCCCAAAGTGCTGGGATTACGGGCGTGAGCCACCGTGCCCGGCTAAAAGAGAAATCTTTAGCTAATTCCTGTTTTATGGCCAGTTTTTGTCTACCCTCACAGAGCCTTGCCAATGCACTGTGTACACAAACACGTGTACAAAAAGGAGCTCCTGCCACTGGGGGCCCAGAGAGGACAGTATAGGGACCAGGCAGGGCCATGAGGCCAGCACCCTGGTGCTAGGTAGGATTCCCTCTTACAGTGAGGGCTTCCCATGAGTCACCAAGAGGGCAAAATTACCTTCCCTTGAGCACATCACGACGTGCCTTGGGAAGCACTGTTACCAGCATTCTAGAAGGGAGCCGTGAGATCAAGGATGTGGCCAGGCTCCGGCTACTCTTTATTTTGCTTTTCATTTATACTTGTACCTCTTAAGATTCTCTGCCGTGGAATGTCAAAGTTCACATCTCATCATGACGAAAGGAGCTCAGTGTGGGCACAATTGTCTCTCACGCAAGATGCTGACTTTCCCCTTTTCCCACCTCCTTGCACCCTCCCCACAGCACACCCTTGCAGGTGCGCTGCTAACAGCGGGCTGCCGTGGTGTGGGCACCGGGCCCGGGGCCTCCCAGGGCAGGCTTCCATTCGGACTTGGCCGCTCAGTGGACGTAGGCTTCTCTGTTGCTCACATGCAAGATGGGAACAGTGTACCTCTGACAGGGCTTGGCTGTGTGTCCCTTCCGAATCTCATGTTGAAATGCGATCCTCAGTGTTGGGGTGGGGCTTGGTGGCCGGTGTTTGGGTCATGGGGCGGATCCCTAATGAATGGCTTTGTGCCCCCTGGCAGGAATGAGTGTGTTCTCACTCTATGACCTGGTTGTTTCAAGGAGCCTGGTCCTCTCTCTTGCACCCTCTCCCGCCATGGGACATGCCTGCTTTCCCTTCGCCTTCCTCCATGAGTAAAACCATCCTGAGGCTTCCCCAAAAGCAAATGCAGGCACCGTGCTTCTTGTCCAGCCGGCAGAACCGTATGCCAAATAAATCTTTGTCTTAAACAAATTACCCAGTCTCAGGTATTCCTTTATTGCAACACAAAACAGACCAACACAACCTGCTTTGCAGAAGTATTGCAACGTTCAGAAATGGTTCTCTCTCACCCCCCACTAAATGCTGCTTTTTGGTTCAAGGTTGTATAGAATGGTGCAATTTAAGAAACCAAGGATCTACGATTTTGCCTAAAACAAACCTAATTGAATGAAGAATTCACTCATATTTTCCTACTAAAAATTGAAATACTACAAGGAAACAAAACCAAAACCACATTCAGTTCCTTTATTTAATTTTCTAGTGGACAATTTACATATCTCCCTCACCCTGTCTTTTAAGTTAGTGTGACAGTTTTCCATAATAAACTACTTAAAGAGAAGCTTTGGTCAAGAATGGAATGAAATCGCAAAAAAACAAAAACAAAAAAATTACTGCTTTTAAAAAACCAACACTTTCACCAATTTTATATTCAAACAAAACCACACGGCATTGGCGTGATATGTTTTCAGTGTTTCCTTGGGGCTGGCTTCCTCGCCATCGTGCCACGGCACAGCTGCGGTCGGCCACAGTTTGTCATGCTGGATGGCGGAGGCTCACTCAGCTTCACATTATCCGGAGGCCCTGGATGGAAGACTCGAGAGTCTTGGAAAAGGTGGGAAGAGCACTCATGTCACTGAGGAGTGTCCACCCTGAGGTTTTCCCCGAGGGAGGTATCACACCACTCCCTCCTCCTCAGTGGAGGTGCTGCCTGTCCCCACCCTGAACCTGGCCCTGCCCCACCCCAGACAGGCTCTCCCAGGACTCACCCTGCAGAGACACTCCAGGCCCGGGCTCCCCCTGCTGGCTCCCGCAGGCCAGGTGTCCCTTTTCCCCACTGCTCCACCCACAGGCTGTGGGCACACTCCTCACTCCTGTGTGTGTGGTTTTTTTTTTTTTTTTTTTTTTGAGATAGGGTCTTGCTCTGTGGCCCCAGGCTGGAGTGCAGTGGTGTGACCACAGCTCACTGCAGCCTCCAACTCCTGGGCTTAAGAGATCCTCCTGCCTGAGCTTCTCAAGTAGCTGGGACTAACGGCATGCGTCACTGCACCTGGTTTTTAAATATATATATATATATATATATATATATATATTTAAAAATAGAGACAGGGTCTCACTATGTTGCCCAGGCTGGTCTCAAACTCCTGTGCTCAAGACGGGGAAGCAGGGAGGAGAAACGAGCCTCAGGTTCTCAAAGTGCTGGAATTACGGGAGTGGGCCAGCATGCCTGGCTGCACCGGGCTTTTTTATAGACATGGGGTCTTACTATGTTGCCCAAACTGGTCTCAAACTCCTGGCCTCAAGCGATTCTCCCACCTTGGCCTCCCAAGGTGCTGGGATGACACAGCCTGGCTGCCCACAGCTCTTTTTTCTAGTTTAATCCATGCTTCTGGAGGACCACACCATGGGCAGTGCCTCAAAGGCAGTGTGCGCTCTCCGAAGCCCAGAGTTGGCCTGGGTGTGCTGCGCTTGCAACTTACGATGCTCGCCTGTGCTTTCTCAACTCCTAGTCCCCTCCCCTCCAAAACCCATCGCAGCTCAGGATGCTGCTCAGGTGCAACCTTTTCCCTGCAGTGCGGGCAGTCGGGCAGTCGGCGCATCGCCCGATTCCTCTGTGTGAAAACAGAAGCACCGGCTTCTCTTCCGAGCTCTGCCGAATCCCCTACCCAGCCCCTGTATCCACTTCTCTCTTCTACCAGACAGGCTTCTTCGGACTGGATATTCTCAGTGCTCAGCACCATGCATGGCACCCAGAAGACACTTAGTAAATGTTTATTAAATTAATTAGTGTCAGCCATAAATATATATCTATATAGTTAAACCTGGGCTGGTGTTCAATAGGGCCTGTTTCCAAAATAGCACTCCATTTTTCCTCAATGAACAAATGGACATCTAGAAGTAAAAATTTCAGTTCACTGAGAATGTGCCGTTCTTCAGTGGATGACTTTTAGGTTTTAAAGAGTTCTCCAGCCGGGCATGGTGGCTCATGCCTGTAATCCCACCATTTTGGGAGGCCAAGGTGGGCAGATCACATGAGGCCAGGAGTTCAAGACCAGCCTGGCCAACATGGTGAAACCCCATCTGTACTAAAAATACAAAAAACAGCTGGGTGTTGTAGTGTGCTCCTGTAATCCCAATCACTTGGGAGACTGAGGCAAGAGAATCGCTCCAACCCGGGAGGCGGAGGTTGCAGTGAGCCAATATTGCACCACTGCACTGAAGCCTGGGCAATAGAACACGACTCTGTCTCAAAAAGAAAGAAAAGGCCGGGCGCGGTGGCTCAAGCCTGTAATCCCAGCACTTTGGGAGGCCGAGGCGGGTGGATCACGAGGTCAGGAGATCGAGACTATCCTGGCTAACATGGTGAAACCCCGTCTCTACTAAAAATACAAAAAACTAGCCGGGCGTGGTGGCGGGTGCCTGTAGTCTCAGCTACTTGGGAGGCTGAGGCGGGAGAATGGCGTGAACCCGGGAGGCGGAGCTTGCAGTGAGCCGAGATCACGCCACTGCACTCCAGCCTGGGAGACACAGTGAGACTCCGTCTCAAAAAAAAAAAAAAAAAAAAAAAAAAGAAAGAAAAAAAAAATAAGAGAGAGATTTCCAGTTTAATGTCTTATATTAGGACATTAAACTGTATACTAGATTTAACATTTTGTTTCAACAATTGAGAAACATTCCTCTCACAAGAGTTTTGTAAAATATTAGCAGGGTGTGGTGGTGCGTGCCTGTTGTCCCAGCTGCTTGGGAGGCTGAGGTGGGAGGACTGCTGGAGGCAAGGAGTTGGTGGCTGCAGTGAGC
Source organism: Macaca thibetana thibetana (assembly GCF_024542745.1). Taxonomy (NCBI): domain Eukaryota; kingdom Metazoa; phylum Chordata; class Mammalia; order Primates; family Cercopithecidae; genus Macaca; species Macaca thibetana. The sequence continues at coordinate 141,877,065 of NC_065580.1, forward strand.
CATGATTGCACCACTGTACTCCAGCCTGGGTGACAGAGAAGGAGCCTATCTCTCAAAAAAAAAAAAAAAAAGTTTTAACACAAACAAAATTTGTTCTGTTAGGTAGAAAATACCTTGAAATCCCAAATTGTCATGGCTCCATCGATGCCAGTAGTGCAAAATTTGCGACAGTCTTGCTTGTCCACCTCATAAATAGAGACTTGACTGAAAAAAAGCAAAGCAAAAGAGACCGTAAGGTATGTAGTGGAAGTGAACACAACATTCCTGACTAATCGTATAAGGGCAGCTTAATGAAATGAATTATCTTCTTTATTTTTTAAATAGAGATGGGATGGGGGTCTCACTATGTTGCCCAGGCTGGTCTTGAACTCCTGGGCTCAAGTGATCCTCCTGCCTCAGCCTCCCAAAATGCTGCGATTACAGGCGTGAGCCACCACACTGCGCCAGGAAATGAATTATCTTTTAACTCCTGATTATGAACTTGTCCATGAACATTAGGCTGCAACAGTCTGGCTCAGAAAATACCCCAAAACATCTTATTACCAGATGTCCAGGAAAGACAAAACTGGAAAAGGGAGAAGTTAAGAACCTGCCTCAGTTAGAGTGACCTGGGGAAGCAGGAATGACCCAGCCCACACGGCACTCAAATGCTGGGAGCAGGTTGTGGGCAGCACCACAGCCATGGCGAAAACAATGTTTTTGTTTGTTTTTAAATAAACCAGAGGCATGATGAAGCATGACTGAAATCCAACTGACTCCAAACAAAACCTCTCAAATCAGCCTCCAAGACAGCCAGTGCAGATAAGCCAACAGCCCTCCGTGAGTTTGACATGAATCATTATAAATGTTAGCAGCAGACATACCCCCAGACTCCAACCAAGCCAAGCAGGGGAACAGATAAATGAAACAACTTGTCTTAGCCTAATTATCTGGAAAGCTTTCAAGACAATCTTCCATTGCTCAGACTATATTTTTCTTTCTTCTCTGAAATGTCTAGAACTTACCCTCCTCTTCCCCGACGCTGGGAAGGGGATGGCAAACTATGGCACACACCGCCTATTCCTGTACAGCCTGTGAGCTTAAAAAAAAAAAGGTTTTACATTTTTATTTATTTATTGAGATGGAGTCTCACTCTGTCACCCAGGCTGGAGTGCAGTGGTGCGATCTCGGCTCACTGCAACCTCTACCTCCCAGGTTCAAGCGATTCTCCTGCCTCAGCCTCCCGAGTAGCTGGGATTACAGGCCTCCGTCACCACGCCAGCAAATTTTTGTATTTTTAGTAGAGACAGGGTTTCACCATGTTGGTCAGGCTGGTCTCGACCTCCTGACCTCAAGTGATCCACCCACCTCAGCCTCCCAAAGTGCTGGGATTATACGTGTTAGCATCTGCGCCCGACCCAGCTTTTACATTTTTAAATAGCTGGAAAAAAATTAAAAGAGGACTATTATCTCATGAAATGAAAATTATGTGAAATTCAAATCTGAGTGTCCATAAAGTTTAACTGGAACACACCATCTCATTTGTTTACAGCGTCTGTGCCTGCTTTCCTGCCACAACCACGGAGTTCAGTGGTTGCAATGGAGACCTACGGCCTCTGAGAGTCTAAAATATTTACTATCTGGTCCCTTACAGAAAAAGTTAGCTGACACAGCTCTAGTGCGAAGAGCACCTAATTTCTGCAAATAAAAGTAGACTAATGGGCAAGGGTTTGTCTTTTCACTTTTCACCTAGAAGTGTCAGAGAGGCAATGAGAGCTGTTTCTTTCCTTAACACTTGGTCTGCATAGAAGCTTAAGAGAAATTCACAAGAAATAACTCAGAGTCATTCAAGACAGAGAAACCTAAAGAATGGAGAAAAGGTAAGTTTTGCTGTGGAACGAGAAACCTGAAGAATGTGGAGAAAAGGTAAGTTTTGCTATGCCTTCAGGTTTTTGTTTTTTTTTTTTGAGATAGGATCTCGCAATGTAGCCCAGGCTGAAGTACAGTGGCACAATCACGGCTCACTCCTCTCAAGTAGCTGGGACTACAGGTGTGCGCCAACACAGCCAGCTAACTTTTAAAAAATTGTAGAGATGGGGTCTTATGGCCGGGCACAGTGGCTCACGCCTGTAATCCCAGCACTTTGGGAGGCCGAGGTGCGCGGATCACGAGGTCAGGAGATCAAGACCATCCTGGCTAACACAGTGAAACCCGGTCTCTACTGAAAACACAAAAAATTGGCTGGGTGTGTCGGGGTGTGCCTGTACGCCCAGCTACTCGGGAGGCTGAGGCAGGAGAATGGCGTGGACCCAGGAGGCAGAGCTTGCAGTGAGCCGAGATTGAGCCACTGCACTCCAGCCTGGGCCACAGAGCAAGACTCTGTCTCAAAAAAAAAAAAAAAAGAGAGAGATGGGGTCTTGCTGTGTTGCCCAGGATGGTACTGAACTTCTGGCCTCAAGCAATCCTCCTGCCTTGGCTTCCCAAATGCTAGGATTACAGGCGTGAGCCATGGTGCCAGGCCTCTGGTTCTCATTTTTCCATAGAGCATTTGCAGCCTATTTTACGTGCTGAAGATGAAGCACAACCTGCACTTCACTGCAGTTCTCTCAAACAGGAAGTCTAGAGGTTTCCATTACTCCTCCCACCATCAATACCACAACAAAAGCTTCTCAATAGAAAAGGCTTCTCAATGAGGGAAAATCCCATGGGACCCAACTCTGACCACAGTAATTTAGAATATCAAGCATATATTTCTCCTCCAGATGCTTTTCTTTTTTTTTTTTGAGACGGAGTCTCACTCTATATCCCAGGCTGGAGGGCAGTGGCTCAATCTTGGCTCACTGCAACCTCCACCTCCCCAGTTCAAGCGATTCTCCTGCCTCAGCCTCCCGAGTAGCTGGAATTACAGGTGTGCACCACCACGAGCAGCTAATTTTTGTATTTTTAGTAGAGATGGGTTTTGCCATGCTGGCCAGGCTGGTCTCAAACTCCTGACCTCAAGTGATCTGCCTGCCTCAGCCTCCCAAAGTGCTGGGATTAAAGGTGTGAGCCATCATGCCCAGCCTCTCCTCTAGACCTTAAAAATCACACTTTCAGGCCGGGCGTGGTGGCTCATGCCTGTAATCCCAGCAGTTTGGGAGGTCAAGGTGGGCGGATCACCTGAGGTCAGGAGATCGAGACCAGGCTGGCCAACAGGGTGAAACCTCGTCTCTAGTAAAAATACAAAAAATTAGCCAGGTGTGGTGGCACACACCTGTAATCCCAGCTACTCGGGAGGTTGAGGCAGGAGAATTGCTTGAACCCGGGAGGCGGAGGTTGCAGTGAGCTGAGATTGTGCCATTGCACTCCAGCATGGGCAACAGAGTGAGACTCTGTCTCAAAATAAATAAATAAATAAATAAATAAATAAAAATCAAACTTTCTGGACAAAACACAATTCTGTTGTCTTACATAATTACATATACCCTACGAAAACCCAGTTGAAACACTCCTCAGCTTTGTCATCATGATGCTAAGAAATTGTTTCTTTAATTAAAGAATCTTCTTTTTGTATCCATTACTTGAAATGACAGTTACAGTTACCTTTTCAAACAGGCTGTAACTTCGCTTTCTGTTATGTGTGCACTACCATGGGAACGCAGCATTCAAGAAAGTCTCCTTTCATTCTTGAGTAGCTGAGAAAGGGTGCCCTAGAAGCGGTTGCCCTGAAGCCCCACCACCTCGGATTGCAACAGGGTCTGCACTGCTGCTGCTGGCTGCTGCCTTGTAATCTGCACCTTGAAGGACAGAATGACCAGGTGGTGGCGACTCTCTCCCTATCACGAGCTGGAAATGAGAGCATGGCAGTCGGGAAGATACGGACTTCTTGCTGCACTTGTCCCTGAAGGAATGCCTGGGCCTGCGGGGCATAGAGCTTTTGTAGGAACCCAGTAAGGAAACGGCGAGGGGCAGGAGGGCACCTTGTCACCTGACCACCTTTCTACAGACGGCACCTACGTGATGCTATTCTGGTGCAGCGTCTCCAAGGCCGTGTTGCGGTCCTCAGTCGTGGCTCTCTTGTCCATGTTGCGGAAGCGTTCCATGGCAGACATGTTGCGCTGGATGCTCTGTTTTGGAATGTCTAACTTGGAGACGAAGGTCAGGCAGCCGCGGTCATCGTAGTTGAAGAGCATTGGGCAGCAGTCATGGCCCTGAAACGAGACTCAGTCAGTCCCTGGAGGACACACTGCCCACCGCCCAGCTCCTTGGCAGAGTGTTCACCATGATAGGCCTCTCTTACTTTTTTTTTTTTTTTGAGATTGAGTCTTGCTCTGTTGCCCAGGCTGGAGTGCAGTGGCACGATCTCAGTTCACTGCAACCTCTGGTTCCCGGGTTCAAGTGATTTTCCTGCCTCAGCCTCCCAAGTACCTGGGATTATAGATGCGCACTACCATGCCCTGGTTAATTTTTGTGTTTTTAGTAGAGACAGGGTTTCACCATGTTGGCCAGGCTGGTCTCAATCTACCAACCTCAGGTCATCCACCTGCCTTGGCCTCCCAAAGTATTGGGATTACAGGCGTGAGCCATCGTGCCCCACCTGCTCTTACTCTTAAAAGTGAGCTTGCCGGGCGCGGTGGCTCAAGCCTGTAATCCCAGCACTTTGGGAGGCCGAGATAGGCGGATCACGAGGTCAGGAGATCGAGACCATCCTGGCTAACACGGTGAAACCCCGTCTCTACTAAAAAAAAAATACAAAAAACTAGCCAGGCAAGGTGGCGGGCGCCTGTAGTCCCAGCTACTCGGGAGGTTGAGGCAGGAGAATGGCGTAAACCCAGGAGGCGGAGCTTGCAGTGAGCTGAGATCCGGCCACTGCACTCCAGCCTGGGCGACAGAGCGAGACTCCGTCTCAAAAAAAAAAAAAAAAAAAAAAGAGTGAGCTCTAAGGCCAGGCACGGTGGCTCACGCCCGCACTTTGGGAGGCCGAGGTGGGCAGATCACCTGAGGACGGGAGTTTGAGACTGGCCTGTCCAACATAGAGAAACCCCATCTCTACTAAAAATACAAGTTTAGCCAGGTATGGTGGCACATGCCTGTAATCCCGGCTACTCGGGAGGCTGAGGTAGGAGAATCGCTTGAACCCGGGAGGCAGAGGTTGCGGTGAGTCAAGATCACCCACTGCACTCCAGCCTGGACAAGAGCGAAACTCTGTCTCAAAAAAAACCAAAAACCAAAAAACAAAAAACTGTTCTGCTTTGTGCTAGGGTGACAGAGCACACATTGTTCCCTGTCTGCGCATCACATACAGTGCACCCCGAGGGAGAATGAAGAAAAATACTCACAGCAGCCACGACGCTGTTCTCTGAGACAAATGACACACTCAGGAGCGGCAGGAACTCCGTCTTCAGAGTTGAGACCCTAAACACAAGAACGTTTGTTATCCCAAGATGTAACAGACTATTAGCTTCTTTACAGACACAGATGACAACAAAGGACCCATTCTCACAGGGGCTTCTGCAGTATCAACGGGCACTTATGTTGAAAAGGAGCCTCTGACCTCAACTTGCAGGCCTCTTGAGCCAGGGGTGGCCCTGGGCTCCGGCTCCGGCTCCAGCTCCAGCCTGGGCTCCTCCCGCCTGCTTCTGAGACCCCGCCCACTCATGACAAACTGGTTCCCAAAGCCCTGTCTTTCCGCCCACGCCCTTCGACCCCCAGCACAGCTCTAAAGGGATCACCCCCATGATCCCACGGTCCACTTTCCCAGAGGCCACTGCAGCCTAAAGCAGCTTCTCCCTGCTCTTAGCTCCTAGAGCTCTTTCTGTTACTATGACTTGGCAGCAAACACCTGTGCTAGGACCCTCTCCTTGCCTGTGCTCCCCGGAGCTCCGAGACGGCTGTGGCCACACACATCTGTGCTGACGGCCAGGCACTGTGTCAGCAACTAGAGCCACCAAAATGAACCAAATGGTCTTAGCCAGGAGCTCGCACTCGAATGGGCCGTGTGTGTGTATGTGTGCGTGCAGGGACACGTGTGTGCATGTAGTTATTTGCTCTTGAGTGTGGCAAAGAGATTACACAGATATGGCAGGCAAACACACTGGCTGATGAGTTAGGAGCACCTCACTTCATGCAAGAAACGATGCATTCAATAGCTGACTGTGGCTGGGCGTGGTGGCTCACACCTGTTATCTCAGCACTTTGAGGGGCTGAGGCGGAAGGATTGCTGGAGGCAGGAGTTTGAGATCAGCCTGGATAACATAGTGAGACCCAGTCTCTATGAAAAATTAAAATAAAAAAAAAATTAGCCTAGCGTGGTGGTGCACATCTGTGGCCCCATCTGCTTGAGGGGCTGAGTTGGGAGGAGCACTTGAGCTCGGGAGTTCAAGGCTGTAATGAGCTATGATTGCAGAACTGCATTCTAGCCTGCGCGACAGAGAGTGTCTCTCTAAATAATAACAAAATAAAAGCTAACTGTACATGTCTCAGGACGCCCTTCATAAAGTTGCCATTGAAGAATTAATGTGTCATCTGAAGCCCTTAGTGTGGTATACCTGACTTTTACCACATGAGATATTTATGTTGGAGGAGCGGAAGGGTGGAGCATGTAATCTGACTTGCAGGACTGGAAAAGGGAAAGAAGTCAATATGAGGGTAGATAGGGACTTGTAATAAGCATATGCTAAGAACTTACTGTGTCACAATAAACCATATAAAAATTAAGTAACACTGGCATCAAAATACCTAAGTATTATCAAGTATCAAAAGGCAAATTACCAAATGTATACAAAAATGTATAAAATGTATAACCTCATTTCTGTTAAAAATGAAAAGATATATAAGTGCTTGTTTATGTAGAGAAATTTTATAATGGAGGGGACAATCTTTTTTTTTTTTTTTTTTTTTTTTTTTTGAGACAGAGTCTCGCTCTTGTTGCCCAGGCTGGAGTGCAGTGGTGCGATCTCAGCTCACTGCAACCTCCACCTGCTGGGTTCAAGCAATTCTCCTGCCTCAGCCTCCTGGGTAGCTGGGATTACAGGTGCCTGCCACCTTGCCTGGCTAATTTTTGTACTTTTAGTAGAGACAGGGTTTTGCCGTGTTGGCCAGGCTGGTCTCAAACTCCTGACCTCAGGCAATCTGCCTGCCTTGGCCTCCCAAAGTGCTGGGATTACAGGCATGAGCCACTGTGCCTGGCCGGAGGGGATAATCTTTAAAAAAATATGTAAAACTAGCTTAAAAATGCACATTTAATCCTGTTAGGAAAAACGTATCATGTCTGAAATATCATGCTGTTTACACTGGGTGACTCTTACTGACCTGACAGGGAGTAAAGGTCACCCAGTGTGATTGATTTTTGATACTCAAGTGGCCATGTCCATCACAAAACCTTTAATGGTGAGTTTCCTTTAGCTATCAATGGAAAAGGATTCACCAGGGAAGAACAAAGATTGATAAAAGAAGAAGGATTCCAATCTTCTCTCTTCCTCCAACATATATTGAACAAAATGAACTCTGATATTTGGCCAGGTACTTTATGGCTGAGCAGACACACCACCCACAAAGAAGCCACCATAATTAGAGTCCTTCCAGCACACGGCAGAGGAAGTGGCGTCAATGGTTTTTAAGCCTTACTGAATGGAAGGCTCAAATTAATGAAGTCATTGTTTGCTGACTACCCTGAGTAAGAATATATCTCCAATGTAATTTAAGGCCGGTGAATGGTATTTACATTTTGTAAGGAGTTCAGAGTAACAGACTAAACTGGCCTTTTTTTTTTTTTTTTTTGAGATGGAGTCTTGCTCTCGTGCCCAGGCCGGAGTGTACTGGCATGATCTCGGTTCACTGCAATCTTCACCTCCTGGGTTCAAGCGATTCTCCTGCCTCAGCCTCCCAAGTAGCTGGGACTACAGGCACCCACCACCATGCGAGGCTAATTTTTGTATTTTTGTAGAGACAGGGTTTCACCATGTTGGCCAGGCTGCTCTCGAACTCCTGACCTCAGGTGATCCACCCACCTTGGTCTTCCAAAGTGCTGGGATTATAGGTGTGAGCCACTGTGCCCAGCGTAAACTGGCCCTTTTTAAGCGACCCTTATCAGTAGCAAACCAGGAGGGTTCTTGAAAGGAATCATTATCAGTACTTCCATTAAGAAGTACTTCTGGAACACCTAGGTCTTAAAAATTTTCCAACCCGAGAATTTGTATCTGTGCCTGTCACGGTAAAGGCTGACTTGCAGTTTTTTGTTTTTGTTTTTTTTTTGAGACAGAGTTCCGCTCTTGTCGCCCAGACTGGAGTGCAATGGCACAATCTTGGCTCACCGCAACCTCTGCTTCTTGGGTTCAAGAGATTCTCCAGCCTCAGCCTCCTGAGTAGCTGGGATTACAGGCATATGCCACCACACCTGGCAAAAACAATTTTTGTTTTTTTGAGACAGAGTTCTGCATTTGTTGCCCAGGCTGGAATGCAATGGCGCGATCTTGGCTCACTGCAACCTCCGCCTCCCGGGTTCAAGTGATTCTCCTGACTCAGCCTCCTGAGTAGCTGGGATTACAGGCATGTGCCACCACGTCCGGCTAATTTTCTGTATTTTTAGTAGAGATAGGATTTCTCCATGTTGGTCAGGCTGGTCTCGAACTCCTAACCTCAAGTGATCCGCCTGCCTCAGCCTCCCAAAGTGCTGGGATTACAGGTGTGAGCCACTGCAGCTAATTTTTGTATTTTTAGTAGAGACAGGGTTTCACCATGTTGGCCAGGCTGGTCTTTTTTTTTTTTTTTTTTTTTTTTTGAGACAGAGTCTCGCGCTGTCGCCCAGGCTGGAGTGCAGTGGCGCGATCTCGGCTCACTGCAAGCTCCGCCTCCCGGGTTCACGCCATTCTCCTGCCTCAGCCTCCTGAGTAGCTGGGACTATAGGCGCCCGCCACCGTGCCCAGCTAAGTTTTTGTATTTTTAGTAGAGACGGGGTTTCACCCTGTTAGCCAGGATGGTCTCAATCTCCTGACCTCATGATCCGCCCGCCTTAGCCTCCCAAAGTGCTGGGATTACAGGCGTGAGCCACCGCGCCCGGCCAAGGCTGGTCTTGAACTCCTGACCTCAGGTGGTCCACCCATGGCCTACCAAAGTGCTGGGACTACAGGTGTGAGCCACTGTGCCCAGCAAGGCTAATTTTTGTATTTTTAGTAGAGACAGGGTTTCACCATGTTGGCCAGGCTGTTCTTGAATTCTTGACCTCAGGTGATCTGCCCACAGCCTATCCCAAAGTGCTGGGATTATAGGCGTGAGCCACCAAGTCCAGCCTGCCTGCAGTTTTGATTGAGTTCTTTTGTTTTATTTTGTTTTGTTTTGTTTTCTTTTGAGACGGAGTCTTGCTCTGTCACCCAGGCTGGAGTGCAGTGGCGTGATCTCGGCTAACTGCAACCTCCGCCTCCCAGGTTCAAGCAATTCTCTGCCTCAGCCTTCCGAGAAGCTGGGATTACAGGCGCCCACCACCACGCCTGGCTAATTTTTTATTTTTAGTAGAGACAGGGTTTCACCATCTTGGTCAGGCTGGTCTTGAACTCTTGACCTTGTGATCCACCCACCTTGGCCTCCCAAAGTTTTGGGATTACAGGCGTTAGCCTTCGCGCCCGGACTGATTGACTGACCAGGAAGGGCAGTCCTGGTTCAGCTGGTGAGAGATCCCACCCCTTGTTCCCCACCTTCCAAATGAAAGGCAAATACTCACTGCACACTTTTTGAGGCATCAGCAACAGACACGGTGCTGTCGTGGCTGACCCAGGCCAGGCGGCTCCCACTGGCAGAGAAGCTGACCCCGTGGACCCAGCCACCAGTGCCACTGCCACCAAACTCTGACATCAGCTGCCCAAAAGGCATCTTGCTGCCCCAGGGCGTGCTGGCTGGCTTTTCATCCACTTCTTTAATGTAGGCAGAAAACACTCTGTTTAAAGGGCAGAGAGAAAAGGAAAAAGCAAATGAAAAAATATATATCTAGAAACAGGCCATAGGCAGCTGCCACAAGGAATCTCAGAATGCAAAGAGGTTGACTCAATAAAAACAAAAAACATGGGCTGGGCACGGTGACTCATGCCTGTAATCCTAGCATTTTGGGAGGCCTAGGCAGGCGGATCACCTGAGGTTGGGAGTTTGAGACCAGCCTGACTAACATGGAGAAACTCTGTCTCTACTAAAAATACAAAATTAGCCAAGCGTGGTGGCCCTTGCTTGTAATCCCAGCTACTCAGGAGGCTGAGGAAGGAGAATTGCGTGAACCCAGGAGGCGGAGGTTGCAGTGAGCCGAGATCGCGCCATTGCACTCCAGCCTGGGCAACAAGAGTGAAACTCCATCTCAGTAAATAAATAAATAAATAAATAAATAAGGCCAGGTGTGCTGGCTCAGGCCTGTAATCCCAGCACTTTGGGAGGCCAAGGCGGGCGGACCACGAGGTTAGGAGATCAAGACCATCCTGGCTAACACGATGAAACTCAGTCTCTACTAAAAATACAAAAAATAAGCCAGGCGTGGTGGCAGGCGCCTGTAGTCTCAGCTACTCAGGAGGCAGAGCCTACGGTGAGCCAAGATCACGCCACTGCACTTCAGGCTGGGCAACAGAGCGAGATACCATCTCAAAAAAATAAAAATCCATCAATCAATCAATCATGATAGGTAAGTTCAGATATTCAAACCTCTCAAGTAACAGAATTATTAAGAGCTATCTACAGGCCAACCCAAGTTTGGCAAATCTATATTTTAGTGTGTGTGTGTGTATATATATATATATTTTTTTTTTTTTTTTTGGTGGGGGGGAACAGAGTTTTGCTCTTGTTGACCAGACTGGAGTGCAATGGCATGATCTTGGCTCACGACCTCCGCCTCCTGGGTTCAAGCATTCTCCTGCCTCAGCCTCCCAAGTAGCTGGGATTACAGTTACGTGCCACCACACCTGCTTAATTTTTGTATTTTTAGTAGAGACGGGGTTTCACCATGTTGACCAGGCTGGTCTCGAACTTCTGACCTCAAGTGATCTGCCCATCTCGACCTTCCAAAGTGTTGGGATTACAGGCGTGAGCCACCGCACCCGGCTGGTAATGACCCTTTTAAAGACATACCCTGAGAGAAAGCCAAGGGAGGCCAGTGACAAGGAATGGGCAGGCTCCCTGGACCCTCAGGCCCACTGTCCAGTCTCTGTGGCAGGAATAGCTTAAGATGGAGGCAGATCCTTTACAGGTGGTGTCGTCAGTTTCCACTAACTCACTCTTTTTATCTAATTCCACACAGCTGTGTGTGAGGATGTTCTGGCCCAGAGTTAAGGACAAAGGGGAATGGCTGGAAATCTACCCTTTAGGGCCCTTTCACCCTCCACTGTGATTTCTACTTCGTATATCTTCTTCTCTTCAAAAAACTGCTGAACCTCAAGGCTCCCTGAAAGAACCGAGGAATCCCACCTACCACCCCAAATGACCATGGCAGTACAGAGGTTCTGGAAGATGCCTGGCAGAGGAGTTATGTGAGGTTATATGACGATACGGTAGAAGCATTGTGCTTTAAATCTGCATCATGACAGCAGCTGCTTAAGTCTTAGGCGGCCAAGAAAGAAGCAGTGGCTCTCAGCCACCAAGTTGGGGACACGAATGGGACAAACCCATATCCACAGGACTGGGCCAGGCACAGTGGCTCATGTCTGTAACTCCAGCACTTTGGGAGGCCGAGGCGGGCGCATAGCTCGAGGCCAGGAGTTCGAGACCAGCCTGGCCAACGTGGTAAAACCCCGTCTCTACTAAAATACAAAAAAATTAGCAGGGCATGGTGGTGCATGCCTTCAATCCCAGCTACCCAGGAGGCTGAGGCATGAGAATTGCTTGAACCTGGGAGGTGGAGGTTGCAGTGAGCCGAGATCACGCCACTGCACTCCAGCCTTCGTGACAGAGAAACACTCGTGGAAATTAATATTAACAAAATAACTGCAACCTATTTTCATAACCATCAAAGAATCCAGGTGGTGCGGGTTAGTGCCACCTAGTTCTATTTTCCAATGACTCTGGTTAAGAAATCACAAGTAACACAGGTCCACAATATAAAGTGCCTTGACACTACCGTGACCCCCATCTTCTCTGCCAAACTCAAACACACATCTCTTTCTCCTTAAGCTTTGAGTATTCCTGGATATAAACCACTGGCCTGGTTTTCTGGGAATTCTCCACAGTTACTGAAGAAAGTGTATCGCAGCTGAGTGCAGTGGCAGTGGCTCATCCCTATAAGCCCAGCACTTTGGGAGTAAAAGGCAGAAGGATCCTTTGGGACCAGGAGTTTGAGACCAGCCTGGGCAACATAGTGAGACCCCATCTCTACAAAAAATGAACAAAATCAGCCAAGCATGGTGGCTCATGCCTGTGGTCCCAGCTACTCAGGAGGCTGAGGTGGGAGGATTGCTTGAGTCCAGGAGGTCAAAGCTGCAGTGAGCTATGATCGCACCACCACACTCCAGCCTGGGTGATAGAGCAAGACCTTGTCTCAAAAAAAAAAAAAAAAAAAAAAAAAAACAAAGTGCACCTCATCTTCCAACCTACCATATAGTCAACACGAAGCAACATGTGTTTGCTTTGCTTTCCTTTCAGCTAAGGGGAAAAAGCATTCTTGAGAAAGAACTTTAAAAAGTAATTACATGGAATTACATGGTATGATCCTTAAAGTTCCTAGCAAAGCAGCTGCATTTCTTCTAGCTTCATAGTGATGACAAAATAAAAAGCTTTAACGGAAAGAGCAGCTCAATAACAGCTTAGCAGTGCACTGTTTAGCTATGTTTTATTAATCATTTCACTTTGGAATTTGCAGAGACTGCTGCCTGGAATATGAAATGAGAAAAATAGTGTAGTCAAGAAAGACAGGGAGAAAGGGAGAGACAGAAAGAGATGGTGAGAAAGAGACAGAGACAGAGAGAGTACATGCTAACCCTCCCCTCTAAACCGTAGATATTCTTACACTTAAGAAAATCTTTGCTGGCCCCACCTTTGCCTCTCCCTCCTATCCCACCTCCAAGTCGACTTCTTTCTACCTGTGACTTACGCACTTTTTCTTTTAATCGTCATGCTTGAGCTCCTTTTCTAGATCACAAGCTGCTTCTATTTTGTTGTTTTCTGTTTTTGTTTGTTTTTTTGAGATGGAGTCTTGCTCTGTTGCCCAGGCTGGAGTGCAGTGGTGTGATTTCAGCTCACTGCAACCTCCACCTCCCGGGTTCAAATGATTCTCATGCCCTAGCCTCCCGAGTAGCTGGGATTACAGCCGTGTGCCACCACACCAGGCTAACTTTTGTATTTTTAGTAGACACGGGGCTTCACCATGTTGGCCAAGTTGGTCTCGAACTTCCGACCTCAGGTGATCCGCCCACTTCAGCCTCCCAAAGTGCTGGGATTACAGGTGTGAGCCACAGCACTGGGCCTCATTTTTGAGTCCCTCACAGTGCCTAGCACAGTACCTTGCAAAGAAAAGGAAACTTACAGGCCAGGCACAGTGGCTCATGCCTGTAATCCCAGCACTTTAGGAGGCCGAGGAGGGAGGATCACTTGAGGCCAGGAGTTCAAGACCAACCTGGGCAACACAGCAAGTCCCCATCTCTACAAAGAATAAAAACAATTTTTTAAAAATTAGCCAGGTGGGCCGGGCACGGTGGCTCAAGCCTGTAATCCCAGCACTTTGGGAGGCCGAGGCGGGCGGATCACAAGGTCAGGAGATCGAGACCATCCTGGCTAACACGGTGAAACCCCGTCTCTACTAAAAAAATACAAAAAACTAGCCGGGCGTGGTGGCGGGCGCCTGTAGTTCCAGCTACTCGGGAGGCTGAGGCAGGAGAATGGCGTGAACCTGGGGGGCAGAGCTTGCAGTGAGCCGAGATCGCGCCACTGCACTCCAGCCTGGGGCACAGAGCAAGACTCCGTCTCAAAAAAAAAAAAAAAAAAAAAATTAGCCAGGTGTGGTGGCACATGCCTGTAGTCTCAACTACTCTGGAGGCTGAGGCTGGAGGATCGCTTAAGCCCAGGAGTTGGAGGCTGCAGTGAGCTATGATGGTGCCACTGTACTCCAGCCTGGGTGAGAGTGAGACCCTGTCTCAAAAACAACAACAACAACAACAACAAAACAAAGGGAACCCAAAATTATTTGTTGAAGGATGAAGAACGCACAGCTCGAGTCTATCAGTTCTTATTGGTTCCCACCTGCATTTGAAGTCACATGATCCTGCTGCCAGCAAAACGTTGTTGGGATGCCAATCCAAGCTGAGGACTGTGGAGCGAATCGGCTTTTTAATGTGCTTGCTCACCCACCTATGAGAGGGGAAAACTGTTTCAGTTTATCCACTCAACAAGCATCCCCAAATGACCTACAAATTATGTTGGGTGAAAACACCTAAGCATGCCACACTTTTCCTTAATTTAAAAAAAAATGATAAAACAATTCAGAATGTTATCTTTTTCAGAATAAACTTTTTCAGATAGGTTTCTATGAAAAAAGATTCTATAGAAAAGTAACAGATCATTCAACGTTTTTCTGTCAGTCACCAGGCCTCCTGCCAGAGGCAAGGTTTTTTAAGAACAGGTTATAATTTGAGACTGGCTAATTTTTGTATTTTTTGTAGAGGTGAGATTTCTCCATGTTGCCCAGGCTGGTCTCAAACTCTTGGGCTCAAGCGATCCACCGGCCTCAGCCTCCCAAAGTGCTGGGATTACAAGCATGAGCCACTATGCCCAGCTGACAAGGTGCATTTCTAAAGGACAGAAAGGAAAAGAACCATGAACAAGCACTTCTCCACTCCTGGCCTTGATGATATCGGCACAACAGCTGGTTTTCAGTGGTCCTCATTAGTAAGCATAGATATTGATTAACTCAGTTACTTTTTTTGTGAGATTTTGGATTACATATGACATTAACCTCTGAGATAAAAACTGAAGTTTGAAAATACTTCAATTTTTATTATGAATATTCAGTGATTTGCTATTCCATTTTTGGTCAATTTGGGGTTGTAAGATAGCTTAATATCCTTCCCAAGTCTCCATGAATCTGCAAATTCTTTTTAATTTCTTTCACTGAAAAATCACAACCAAGAAATTGGAAGAACCTCATATTGGGGATTAGCCTCTAATTCTCTAGCACCATCCAAAAAAGATGATTTATGTCTATGACCAGTCAGTATTTTGGCTTAACTCATTCATTTCTGCCCCCAAACTGCTGTTTAAAAACCAATCGTGTCTGATTGCTCTACAGTTGGGAAACTAAATACTGAGCCAATGCCTTTCCTTGAATGCTAAATTACCTTTCTATAGAATCACTTTTTTTTTTTTGAGGCAGAGTTTCGCTCTTGCTGCTTAGGCTGGAGTGCAGTGGCGCAACTTTGGCTCAAAGCAACCTCCGCCTCCCAGCTTCAAGCGAGAATCACTTTCTTTTATTTATTTATTTTTTATTTTTATTTTTTCTGAGACAGAGTCTTACTCTGTCGCCCAGGCTGGAGTGCAGTGGTGTAATCTTAGCTCACTGCAACCTCTGCCTCCTGGGTTCTTGCAATTCTTGTGTCTCAGCCTCCTAATAGCTGGGATTTTAGGCTCACACCACCACACCTGGCTAATTTTTGTATTTTTAGAAGAGATGAGCTTTCACCATGTTGGCCAGGCTGGTCTCAAACTCCTGGTCTCAGGCAATCCACCTGCCTTAGCCTCCCAAAGTGCTAGGATTACAGGCATGAGCCACCACGCCTGGCTATAGAATTGCTTTCTTAGAATCCTATCTGAAAAAGTTCGTTCTGAAAAAGACAGCCAGGTGCAGAGGTTTGCACCTGTAATCCCAGCACTTTGGGAGACCAAAGCAGGAGGATTGCTTGAGTACAGGAATTTGAGATCAGCTTGGGCAACAAAGTGAGAACCTGTCTCCACAAGTAATCAAAAAATTAGCCAGGTGTGGTAGTGCAAACCTGTAGTCCCAACTACCTGGGAGGCTGAAGTGGCAAGATTGCTGGGTCCCAGGAGTTGGAGACTGCAGTGAGCCGTGTTTGTGCCACCGCACTCCAGACTGGGTGACAGAGAGAAGCCTTGTCTCAAAAAACAAACCAAACCCTCCCCCACAAAGTCTCTAAAAAAGGAGAAAGAACAATATTTTGAACTGTTTCATAATATGTGTGTGTGTGTGTATATATATTTGAGACAGAGTCTTGCTGTGTTGCTCAGGCTGGAGTGCAGTGGCATGGTCTCGGCTCACTGCAAACTCCACCTCCCTGGTTCAAGCGATTCTCCTGCCTTAGGCTCCCAAGTAGCTGGGATTATAGGCATGCGCCATCACGCCCGGCTAATATTTTGTATTTTTAGTAGAGATGGGGTTTCTCCACGTTGGCCAGGCTGGTCTCCAACTCTTGACCTTGTGATCCGCCTGCCTTGGACTCGCAAAGTGCTGGGATTACAGGCGTGAGCCACCGTGCCTGGCCTTTATAATGTAATTTTTTTAATTGAGGAAAAGATGGCAAACAAAATAATTATAAGCTGCTGAGAGGTTGTTTTAAAGTACTCCTATGAAATATGAAATAACTATTCTATAGCTGAAAAACTGCCCTAAACATACAGCTTGCTCAAAGACAATACCTTGTACCATAATAAAATCCAATTTACCTAACTTGAGACTAATTCTCAACGAATAAAAATGTAAACAATTGGCCGAGCGCGGTGGCTCAAGCCTGTAATCCCAGCACTTTGGGAGGCCGAGACGGGCGGATCACGAGGTCAGGAGATCAAGACCATCCTGGCTAACACGGTGAAACCCCGTCTCTACTAAAAAATACAAAAAAGTAGCCGGGCGAGGTGGCAGACGCCTGTAGTCCCAGCTACTCGGGAGGCTGAGGCAGGAGAATGGCGGGAACCCGGGAGGCGGAGCTTGTAGTGAGCTGAGATCCGGCCACTGCACTCCAGCCTGGGCGGCAGAGCAAGACTCCGTCTCAAAAAAAAAAAAAAAAAGTAAACAATTACTGAGGTTGAAGCTTAACTTGGAAGAAAACTTTCCTGTAGAAATTTGTAAGATTGCAAGGAGTACCAGCTGACATAAAGTTTAGCCTTGAGGGAATATTAATGAACTTAGTTTCCTATCCCATTACAATGAAACTTCTAAATCGTTTCTAGCAGGTAACATTTTGTTGGCCTTGATTTATACACATTTGAAAGAAAAACATGTTTCAAATTCATAACTCAATTTTTTTTTTTTTGAGACGGAGTTTCACTCTTGATGCCCAGGCTAGAGTGCAATGGCACAATCTCAGCTCACCACAACCTCCGCTTCCTGGGTTCAAGAGATTCTCCTGCCTCAGCCTCCCAGGTAGCTGGGATTACAGGCATGCACCACCACACCCCGCTAATTTTTTTGTATTTTTAGTAGAGACGGGATTTCTCCATGTTGGTCAGGCTGGTCTCGAACTCCTGACCTCAGGTGATCCACCCACCTTGGCCTCCCAAAGGGCTGGGGTTACACGCGTGAGCCACTATGCCCGGCCCATAACTCAATTTTACTGCAAGTTCCCAATCTCTTTTCGAAGAATAAAATTTCTGAAGTTTTACTAAATTACAAAGGTAACATGATAATCCCCTCCTTTCAGTTTCAGCAGAATACAAATAACAAAACGGCTACAAAGAGTCATGTATACTCTGCTATTTTTAGTAGAAACACAAACACTGCCAGTATAGTACTAAATGACAACTTTATGTTGAAGGATATTTACCAGTCACGCTGAACACACGCCAGGTAGAATACAATTTTTTTTTTTTTTTTTTTTGAGATGGAGTCTCACTGGGTCGCCCAGGCTGGAGTGCCCAATGGCATGATCTTGGCTCGCTGAAACCTCCGCCTCCTGAGTTCAAATGATTCTCCTGCCTCAGCCTCCCGAGTAGTTGGGATTATAGGCGCCTGCCACTGTGCCCGGCTAATTTTTGTATTTTTAGTAGAGATGGGGTTTCACCATCTTGGCCAGGGTGGAGAATAATTGTTTTCTTATCAAAATAAACAGGAAGGAGTAGTTAAAATAAGTTTTGGTCATAAAGTCAACCTCTATGTTTTGACTGGGTCAGCTACGAGTGATTTATTTAAAAAATGTACAATAGCCTGATTAGACTTCTACGATTCTGGTGAGTTTTCACTTCAATAGTTTAAACAAGTAAAATATTACATCAAGACACAGAGTTGTTTGGCAAATAAGCTTTAAAGAAAGGAGAACACTGGCTGGGCGTGGTAGTTCACACCTGTAATCCCAGCACTTTGGGAGGCCAAGGGGGTGGATCACAAGGTCAGGAGTTCAAGACCAGCCTGGCCAAGATGGTGAAACCTCGTCTCTACTAAAACTACAAAAATTAGCCGGGCGTGATGGCAGGTGACTGTAATCCCAGCTACTCGAGAGGCTGAGGCAGGAGAATTGCTTGGACCACGAGGGGTGGAGGTTGCAGTGAGCCAAGATCGTGCCACTGCACTCCATCTGGCCTGGGCAACAGAGTGAGACTCTGTCTCAAAAAAAAAAAAAAAAAAAAAAAAAGAACATTGTTATCTGTAGGAATCCTACATAGATATCGTGTGAAAAAAAAAATTCCTCAGGGAACAGAGACTCTTTCAAGGTTATTATTTGTATATGAGAGTAAGAAAACAGCAATATGTGCAGTATAGAGTGAGAACAGAACATGGACACAATAGCTCTATGTTAATATAAAAAACATGCGATTTAACTTAACATGCACATCAGAAGGGAAAATGCTCAGACAGCATCAAGAATTTCAGAGAAAAAAACCACACAACTCCAGATGAGAAAAAACCAGAGTTTTTTCTCACACAGCAGTGCAAATGTAAATTCTATAGAGAGGGATAGAAAAAGTTCAGATGTCACTCACCAGTCATTTTCAGACTCAAAGTAACAAACAGAAATGAGTCGTGCTCCACTTCCCACAGCAAATTTGTTCTCTAGGGGGGACCACTTCACAAAAGTAGCTGCGCGATTAATTCTCAGGATCACCAGGGTTGGCTTCCAGACACCATCTTTCTGACTCCAGACATAGGCATTGCGGTCTGCTCCACAAGTGACGATGCGATCGCTCTTGGGAGCCCAGTCAATACCTGCAAGTGAGATGTGGGTCACCTGCTTTGCCCAGTCAATGACAAACAACTGCAGCACAGGCAGGTGGGTGGCACTGGCATGCCAGGATGAGATGTGGTCTTGGGACCTTCCTCCCAGGCACATCCTTCCCCCCATCTATGTCCTGATCACTGCCTCAAGGAAAGGCAAGGATGCTTCTCTGCAAAGCATCTGGGACTCAGGATTATCTATGAGGTCATGTAGAACAGAGCTGTTTTATAATTACAGACTTTACAAAACTAAACGGGGGCATTCTTTCGACCCAGAAAATTCACACATTTCTAAGACTTCTAAAGATCTCAAGATTCATTACTTTTTTCTTTCTTCTTTATTAGATTTTTGTGTGTGAAAATAACTGTATTCATTCATTAACAGACCTCATTCCATGATATTAACCAACAGTCTGCTACATGGCATTCAACTAAAACAGCATACAGGGTAAATAAAAATAATCTTTAGTGTAAAGGAGGAAATATATATTGTGATTCATCATATATTTTTCTGAAAGTTGCTGTCAGTTGAACCATACTGAAAACCTTTTCTACATGATGCAGGTTCTGTAAAATTCTTGATTATCTTTGCATCTAAACCAGGAAGATACCTAAATGTGTATCTGAATTTAAGGTTTACTTTTCTTATTTGATGAGACTTTACTTATCTGGTACCTCTGTGAAGAATCCCAAAGTCAAGGTCAGTTTCTTATATACTAAGAGCAAAATTTACCATGACTCATTTAACATTTACTAATGAGGTATTTTCTTTGCTTTTGTTTTTGTTTTTTGAGATGGAGTTTTGCTCTTGTAGCCTAGGCTGGAGTACAATGGCGTGATCTCAGCTCACTGCAACCTCCACCTCCCAGGTTCAAGTGATTCTCCTGCCTCAGCCTCCCGAGTAGCTGGGATTACAGGTGGATGCCACCACGCTCAGCTAATTTTTGTGTTTTTAGTAGAGACGGGGTTTCACCATATTGACCAGGCTGATCTCAAACTCCTGACTTTAGGCAATCTGCCCGCCTTGGCCTCCCAAATTGCTGGGATTACAGGCGTGAGCCACTGCACTTGGCCTTGATGAGTTATTTTCTAGAAATATAATTTCACATTAAAAAGTACAGAAATATTACTAATAAATATTACAGATCTCTCTCTAAAAATTAATACTTAGCATTCTTGACATGTATATGGAAAAAAGACAAATATAAATCCAAGGCTCAATTACCCATAAGTCATAGTGACTTTAGTATGAAGAGTTTAATTTATTCATTCATTTACCCGCATGAAATGTCAGCTCAATTTTTTGTACTACTGAAGGGAAAAAAATATGAGACTGTACTCTAAGTGATGTGTATTTTATTTATTCATTACAAGATAATTTTGCTTGCAGTCCTCTTTATTAGATTTTAGATTTTTTTTTTTTTTTTTTTGAGACAGGGTCTCACTTTATCACCCAGACTGGAGTGCAGTGGTGCAATCATAGCTCACTGCAGCCTCAATCTCCCAGGTTCATGAAATCCTCCTACCTCAGCCTCCTGAGTAGCTGGGACTACAGGTGCAAGCCACCATGCCTGGCTAACTTTTTGTAGAGATGGGGTCTCACCATGTTGCCCAGGCAGGTCTTGAACTCCTGGGCTCAAGTGATCTGCCCGCTTCAGCCTCCCAAAGCACTGGGATTACAGGTGTAAGTCTGAATATTTATTATTATTAAAAAGAAAAATCATTACCTTTTAGAGATACAAACTGAAATGTGAAATAATATGTCTGGGATGTGCTTCAAATTAGTACAGGAAAGGAGAAAGTGAATTGAGAACAAGATTGGCCGTTACTTGATAATTGTGGAATCTAGGTGATGGGTATAAAAGGCTCATTATACACTATTGCATTTTTTTTTTAAAATCTGTTTAAAATTTTCCATGGTAACAAAACATGTTTCTTAAAAAGGTGAACAATCAAATATTTAACACAAAAGAATAAAACCTCAGAACTATGATATCCCTGATGTTTGCCACACTTCTTTTCTTTGTAGTATGGACTAGTTTTTTCTTCTAGAATGCTTTAGAAAATATTTTTCCCCCTAAAATCACTATCTTTCTGAGAAAATATGTCTGATCCTTGATCTCTTGCCCCAGAGTTATATTTAGATTTTTCAAACAAGTTTTTTTCAGATCTAAAAAATGCCACGTGAGCAGCTAGACAGAAAACAGGCCCAAGTTCAAAGAACCCCAAAAGAGAAGTAGAGGGAAAAAAACCACATAACTAAATATTTCACATTTTTGGCAATTTCTTTCGTCTTTCATCTTTGTCTTTTGTCATTTAAAAGTATTTCCTTTTAAATGCTAAAATTCCAATTGAATTTTTTTTTTTTTTTTTTGAGACAGAGTTTCGCTCTTATTGCCCAGGCTGGTGTGCAATGGCGCAATCTCAGCTCACCGCAACCTCCACCTGCTGCATTCAAGCGATTTTCCTGCCTCAGTCTCCCGGGTAGCTGGGATTACAGGCGTGAGCCACCATGCCCGGCTAATTTTGTATGTTTTTAGTAGAGACAGGGTTTCTCCATGTTGGTCAGGCTGGTCTCGAACTCTCGACCTCAGGCAATCTGCCCGCCTCAGCCTCCCAAAGTGCTGGGACTACAGGTGTGAGCCACTGCGCCTGGCCTAATTTTTAATTTTTTTTGGAGACAGAGTCTTGCTCTATCCCCTAGGCTAGAGTACAATGGCGCCATCTCGGCTTACCACAACCTCTGCCTCCTGGGTTCAAGCGATTCTCATGCTTCAGTCTCCCAAGTAGCTGAGATTATAGGTGCCTGCTGCCATGTCTGGCTAATTTTTGTATTTTTAGTGGAGACAGGGTTTCACCATGTTGGCCAGGTTGGTCTCGAACTCCTGACCTCAGGTGATCCACCTGCCTCAGCCTCCTACAGTGTTGGGATTATAGGTGTGAGCCACCTGCCTGGCCTAAAATTCCAATTTAAAATATGAGTATTCTTATTCTTAGCCTATGAGGCCACTGGCAAAGGAACTTAAGAAAATAGGCCAAAGCTAATAGAAATAAGGTTGTGGGAAAGGAAGAGCGACAAAAATAGAAACGCTGTCTTTGGCGCTGGTTTGGAAATATACTCAGCTCCTGGTACTCAAGAGCATTATTTACAAATCACTGGTCAAAGCAAGGGTGGTCGTGAGTTATGCTGAAGAATGAAGGACAACTTCTGTAAAGGATGCAGAATAGCAAAACATGCTAAGTTCTCTTATTTGGGTAAGGAGATCTCTAAGCTCATCAGTATTTTAGGTGATTAGAGGTAAAATTACAGAGTCCAACTAAAAGAATAAAAAATCAGCCTGGGCAACATGGTGAAACCTATCTTTACAAAAAAATTAGCGAGGTGTGGTGGCGTACACCTTTAGCACCAGCTCCCTGGGGAGGCTGAGGTGGGAGGATAGCTTGAGCTCTGGAGGTTGAGGCTGTAGTGAGCCATGACACTCTAGCCTGGGTGACTGGGCAACAGAGCAAGAACCTGTCTAAAAAAAAAAAAGTCGGGCACGGTGGTTCACACCTGTAATCCCAGCACTTTGGGAGGCCGAGGCAGGCGGATCACTTGAGGTCAGGAGTTCGAGACCAGCCTGGCCAATGTGGTGAAATCCCAACTCTACTAAAAATACAAAAATTAGCCAGGTATTGTGGCAGGTGCCTGTAATTCCAGCAACACGGGAGGCTGAGGCGGGAGAATTGCTTGAACCTGGAAGGCAGAGGCTGCAGTGAGCCAAGACTGTACCACTCCATTCCAGCCTGGACGACAGAATGAGACTCCACCTCAAAACAAACAAACAAAAAAACAGAAAAAGAAAAAAACAAACACTCAATGAAAAAATGATCAGGATTTATGAACAGGACAGTCACAACGAAGAAAAACTCTCATGGCTAATACACGTCTGAAAGTATGCTCATCTTTTCCATTAATCAGGAAAATACGACTTACAGAAGCAACGGATGAACCTTTTATGCATTCATCAGTCTTATCACCTCAAGTATGTGGCGGGGTGTGGGAAAACGGGCACTATCATACAGGACAAGTGGGAATGACGGCAATCTGATGAGGCCTGGCAACATTGCAGATGTGCATATCCTATGGTATTAACACATCTACCATCTACAAACATTCACGCATACGTACAGAAATCAAGGGATGCCTATTCAGCACTTCCATGTAATATGGAAAAATTGAAACCACCTAAATGTCCTTCAATGGAGGAAAGAGTAAGTAAGTGAGGTATAAAATGCTAAAGAGTAGTTAAAAGGAATCAACTTGATCTAGACAGCAGCATAGATGGATCTCAGAAACAATCACGAATGCAAAAGCAGGCTGCCAGAGATGCATAATATCATGCCATTTATGTAGCTTCAAAAAATACTAGCCAATAGTCCTAAAGATTGTTTTCTCTTTTTTCTTTTGAAAACAGGGTCTTGCTCTGTTGCCCAGGCTGGAGTGCAGTGGTATGATCACAGCTCACTGCAGCCTTGATCTACTTGTCTCAAGTGATCCTCCCACTTCAGCCTCCCAAGTAGCTGGGACCATAGGTGTGTGCCACCACGCTGTGCTAATTTTTTTATTTGTAAAGAGGGGGTCTCATTATGTTGCCCAGGCTTGTCTTGGATTCCTTGGTTCAAGCAATCCTCCCGCCTCGGCCTCCCAGAGTGCTGGGATTACAGGTGTGAGCCACTGTGCTTGGCCTAAGCTTGTTTATGAACATGTGTGTATGTAAATATATTAAAATGGACTGGAATGGTGTCATAGCAAATTATAGTCTGCCTTCTAGGGGAGAGGAATAGAACTGCTGGTGAGAGGTGACTTTACCATTACCTAGAATAATATTCCTTATTATTATATCCTTTTTCCTTAAGTTTCCTGATACAGGAAAAGAAATTACTTCCTGGCACAGGGAAAAAGTTGGTAATTCTGGTGGCAATTATCTGATATGGGTGTTTATTATATTACTTTGTTCTTTTCAATATTCTGGAAAGTCTTCCTTATCCTGAAAACACAAAGAAACTTTTGGAAGACACTTGGAAATACAGTTTGGCTCACGTTTTCATGTTGTCTACATTTTCATGTTATCTAGCTTTCAATTTCACGTCTCATCTCCTAATTTTAGCTGTTTAGTCCTCAGGGTAGGTTCAGTGCTTTCCACAGCAACAGTAGAGTGCTAGGTACCAACTGGGGCTACAAGAAGCACTTAACAACTGAGATCATTATTACAGTATTTTCTCTAAAATTTTAAGGAAATTCAGTAAGTGCTGCATGACTTTAAATACTATGGGCTGGGTACAGTGGCTCAATCCTGTAATCTCAGCACATTGGGAGGCCGAGGCAGGTGGATCACGAGGTCAGGGGTTCGAGACCAGCCTGACTAACACGGTGAAACCTGTCTCTACTAAAAATTAAAAAATTAGCTGGGCACAGTGGTGTGCGCCTGTAATCCCAGCTACTCAGGAAGCTGAGGCAGGAAAATTACTTGAACCTGGGAGGCAAAGGTTGCAGTGAGCAGAGATTGCGCCATTGCACTCCAGCCTGGGTGACAGAGTGATACTCTGTCTCAAAAAAAAAAAAAAAAAAAAAAAGGCCAACTGGGTTTATTAGGCTCTTTTTTTTTTTTTTTTTTTTTTTTGAGACGGAGTCTCGCTCTGTCGCCCAGGCTGGAGTGCAGTGGCGCGATCTCAGCTCACTGCAAGCCCCGCCTCCCGGGTTCACGCCATTCTCCTGCCTCAGCCTCCCAAGTAGCTGGGACTACAGATGCCCGCCACCTCGCCCGGCTAGTTTTTTGTATTTTTTAGTAGAGACGGGGTTTCACCGTGTTAGCCAGGATGGTCTCGATCTCCTGACCTCATGATCCGCCCGTCTCGGCCTCCCAAAGTGCTGGGATTACAGGCTTGAGCCACCGCGCCCGGCCAGGCTCTTTATCTAAAAGGAAGAGTGCCTGATTTGGAAATACCACACTAAGCTCACGGCTATCTTCCTTTACCTGTGATGTGTCCATTGTGCTCCTTGAGTTCATGAGCTTTCACCCACTGGCTTCCGTTCTTCTTGTAGATGTGCACTTCGTGATTATTGGGACTGAGGGCAATCTCTGGAGACAGAATTCAAACAACAGTTAACACCTGAACTTGAAATTGTCACCAAAAAGGAGACATGTCACAGTTGTTTTAAAAGCAGACTGTAGTTAAGGAAAAGAAAAACTTTTGAAAAAGTAGTTCTCAAATTCACCTCTGAAGAATTCCTTTTATTTATTTATTTTTTAACTTTACTTGGGTCCTATATTTTATAATGCTTTACAGGAAAACTAAGATTAAAAATTCATTTTCCCAGAGACATGTACAACTGTCAATTAATGATTCTAACCAGCAAAAAATAAACAATGTTACTATACCTAGTCAAAATAAATAAATTTAGATCAGGTAAAAATATTTGACAGTTTCATTCACCTGTGGAATATTATTAGAGCTAAATCTAAATTTCTGTTGGTCTTTTTGAAATGCTGAAAATAGTTTATGGACTTCCATTACTGTTATCATGGACCCACGCTGGAACAACTAGTTTATATAAAAAAATTGATTCTGCTGATAAACTATACTGAACTTCTCCTTTACAATAAAGCCAATATAGATCACAATACTTTGTTTTCAAGAGTAATTTCCTGAACTAATCCAAAATATAATACACAAAACGGACTTTTTAAAAACTCATACAGGTTGCGCATCCATAATCTGAAAAGCTGAAATCTGAAATGCTCCCAAATCCAAAACTTTTTGAGTACCAACATGACACTCAAAAGGTCATGCTAAAACGTAATGCTCTCTGGAACATTTTGGATTTCTGATTTTCTTTTTCTTCCTTTTTGAGATGGAGTTTTGCTCTCATTGCCCAGGCTGGAGTACAATGGCGCGATCTTGGCTCACTGCAACCTCCGCCTCCCAGGTTCAAGTGATTCTCCTGCCTCAGCCTCTGAAGTAGCTGGGATTACAGGCATGTGCCACCACGCCCAGCTAATTTTGTATTTTTAGTAGAGACAGGGTTTCTCCATGTTGGTCAGGCTGGTCTCGAACTCCTGAACTCAGGTAATCTGCCTGCCTCGGCCTCCCAAAGTGCTGGGATTACAGGCATGAGCCACTGGGCTCGGCTGGATTTCACAATTCTGGTCCCAGGCATTTCAGATAAGGGATACTAGACCTATATTCATATATCATTTTTTACCCTTTCTAGTTCATCTGTTTTTTGTTTTGTTTTTTTAAAATTTAATTTAATTTTTATTTTTAGTAGAGACAGGGTCTCACTATGTTGCCTACGCTGGTCTTGAACTCCTGGCCTCAAGCAATTCTCCTGCCTTGGCCTCCCAAAGCACTAGGATTACAGGCATGAGCCAAGATGCCCTGCCCCTCTTTCTTTTTATTGGTTTCTTAAAATTAAAATTAGGATCTATGGGCTGGGCATGGTGGCTCATGCCTGTAATCCCACCACTTTGGGAGGATGAGGCAGGCAGATCACCTGCGATCAGGAGTTCGCGACCAGCCTGGCCAACATGGGGAAACCCCGTCTCTACTAAAAATACAAAAATTAGCCAGGCATGGTGGCACGCACCTGTAGTCCCAGCTACTCAGGAGGCTGAGGCAGGAGAATCACTTGATCCCAGGAGGCAGAGGCTGCAGTGAGCCAAGACTGCATCACTGCACTCCAGCCTGGGTGACAGAGCGAGACCCTGTCTCAAAAAAAAAAAAGAAAAAAAAAATTAGGACCTATGATCCAAGCTTTAGGCCAGTCATGAATAGTCCCCACCTACACTCACTTTCCTACCCTCCTTAGGAAAGCTACATCTATCTGCTTTACAGATAAAACTGTGGAACTAGGTAAATATCTAGCTATAAAATCCTAAGGACTTAAGAGTGCTTTCTGAAAACTAGTTATATATTTCTCTAACTTTCTCACATGGATATAGAGATTTCAAAAGCCAAGTACAAATTTAAACCTGGAAAATGTTATAAATTTCAAATTCCAATGTCAAAAAAAAAATGTTGACTTAATATGCTGAATTTATCAAGTAGTTTAAATGAGGACAATGATAGCTTGCATCTGTATTAAAAATAATTGGAAATACTCCAAAAGCCTATTTTTAGATGGGAAAGTGGAAACAGAAGATCCAGGAAAGCTGGCTATGAAACTCTGTGAGATGGTTACAAAGCACATGCTCTAAATTCACTATCCTGCCAGGTTATATATATTCAAGCACCCAATACACAGGCTCTTTTTTTTTTTTTTTTCTTTTTGTGAGACGGAGTCTTGCTCTGTCACCCAGGCTGGAGTACAGTGGCGTGATCTCGGCTCACTGCAAGTTCCACCTCCAGGGTTCAGGCCATTCTCCTGCCTCAGCCTCCCAAGTAACTGGGACTACAAGCACCCGCCACCACACCTGGCTAATTTTTTGTATTTTTAGTAGAGATGGGGTTTCACCGTGTTAGCCAGGATGGTCTCGATCTCCTGACCTCATGATCCACCTGCCTTGGCCTCCCAAAGTGCTGGGATTACAGGTGTGAGCCACCATGCCCGGCCCTGAAATGCTTTAAAAAGATGGTGAATCTACAGATTCAAAGCAATCTCTGTCAAAATCTCAGTTCACTTCTTAAAAGATATTAACAAGCTGATTCTAAAATTCATATGGAAATGCAAGCGACACAATAACCAAAATAATCTTGAAATGAACAAAGTTGGAACTTATACTTCTTGATTTCAAAACTTACTACCAAGCGGGGCCGGGCACAGTGGCTCACACCTATAATCCCAGCACTTTGGGAGGCCGAGGCGGGAGGATCACGAGGTCAGGAGATCAAGACCATCCTGGATAACACAGTGAAACCCCATCTCTACTAAAAACACACACAAAAAAATTAGCCGGGCGTGGTGGCAGGTGCCTGTAGTACCAGCTACTCGGGAGGCTGAGGCAGGAGAATGGCATGAACCTGGGAGGCGGAGCTTGCAGTGAGCCAAAATTGCCCCACTGCACTCCAGCCTGGGCGACAGAGCAAGACTCTGTCTCAAAAAAAAACAAAAAACAAAAGAAACAAAACTTACTACCAAGCTACAGTAATCAAGACACACTGGTCCTGAAATTAGGATAAACATAAAGAACAATGGAATAGAATTGGGAGTCCAGAAATAAACTCTCATATTTACAGTCAGTTGATTTTCAAAAAGGGTGCCAAGGCAATTAAATGGGGAGAGGATAGTTTTCAACAAAAGGTGCGGGAAAAACTTGATTATCTTGGCCGGCATGGTGGCTCGTGCCAACACTTCGGGAAGCTGAGGCAGGTGGATTGCTTGAGACCAGGAGTTCGAGGGCAGCCTAGGCGACATAGTGAAAGCCTGTCTCTTCTGAAAATACAAAAATTAACCGGGTGTGGTGGCACATGCACGTAATCACAGCTTCTTAGGATGCTCAGACACGAGAATCACTTGAACCTGGGAGGCAGAGGCTGCAGTAAGCTGAGGTTGCACCACTGCGCTCCAGCCTGAATGACAGAGCAAGACTCTGTCTCAATAAATAAACACAGAAAAAAGAAGAAAAAAAAAAACCATGAAAACTGGATATCTACATACAAAAGGAACCCTATCTTACAGGATACACAAAAATTAACTAAAAATGGATCAAAGTCCTACATAAAAGGACTAAAGCTTTAAGACTCTTAGAAGGAAACATAGGCATAGGCACACATCGTTGTGATCCTGGATTATGCAATGGTTTCTTTGATACAACAGCAGAAATACAAGCAACAAAAGAAAAATAAGCGAAATTGGACTTTTTCTCTCCAATTCTGCTCTTTCTGTATTTTTATTATTTAATTATTATTTTTTTTTTTGAGAAAGAGAGTCTTGGTCTGTCACCTAGGCTGGAGTACAGTGGCATGAACATGGCTCACTGCAGCCGTGGACTTCCAGACTCAAGTGATCCTCCCACCTCAGCCTCCCATGTAGCTGGGGCCACAGGCACGTGCTACCACACCCAGCTAATTTTTATTTTTTGTAGAGACGAGGTTTCACTATCTCTCCCAGGCTGATCTCGAACTCCTAGACCCAAGCGATCCTCTCGCCTTGGCCTCCCAAAGTGCTGGAATTACAGCACCGTGCCTGGCAACTTGTTCAAAATTAAAAACTTGTGTGTGTCAAAGAATACCTTCAAAGAAGTGAAAGGACAACCCACAGAATGGGAGAAAATATTTGATAAGAGACTTGCAGCCAGAATATATAAAGAACTCTTATGACTCAACAATAAAAAGATAACCCTATTTAAAACTAGGCAGACATGTCGGAATAGACATTTCTCCAGAGACATACAAATAGCCAACAGGCATGTCAAACAATGTTCAACATCAATACTCATGGAGGAAATGCAAATCAAAACCACAATGAGATACTACTTTATACACACTATGATGTCTGTAATAAAGACAGACAAGGCTGAGCATGGAGGCTCATGCCTGTAATCCCAGCATTTTGGGAGGCCGAGGCAGGCAGATCATTTGAGGTCAGGAGTTCGAGACCAGCCTGGCCAACATGGTGAGACCCCATCTCTACTAAAAATAAAAAAATTAACCAGGAGTGGTGGCACATGCCTGTAATCCTAGCTACTCAGGAGGCTGCGGTAGGAAAATTGCTTGAACCCGAGAGGCAGAGTTTGCAGTGAGCTGAGGTTGTGCCATTGCGAGACTCTGTCTCAAAAACAAAACAAAACAAAACAAACAAGCAAAATATGTATATATGTACACACACACACATTTTTTGTATTTTTCTTTGCAGAGACAGGGTTTTGCCATGTTGCTCAGGCTGGCCTTGAACTCTTGAGCTCAAGATATTTGCCTGCCTTGGCCTCCCAAAGTGCTGGGATTACAGGCATGAGCCACTGCATGCAGCCTCATCTTGTTATATTATCTGTCACTTTGCTTGCTGGACTGTGCCTACTTCTAAGAGCATTCTCCATCCCTTTCTAGTTTGCTGGAGCTAGAAAATGAGAAACTCAAGCTGCTTATGAATAACACAGTAAATACTAGTTAATAAAGCTCTGAGTAGCTCAGGAACAAACCGCTTGTCTCTGAAACAGCTTATTCTAGGTCCTAGTGCTGTGACTAAACCTGAACTTGGTATGTAACCTCTGCACAGCCCTTCCTTCACTCTGGGTCTTAGTTTATCTATCTGTAAACCAAAGGACTGACTTAGTTCCCTTCTGAATGTACATAATAGATGTATGTTCCTTGCACATGTGATACTGAGATATGTGAGCCCCAAATGTGTCTAAAGATGAGATGTACCAAAGGTACCAAAATACAAAAGCAAAGTTAATAAAATACTTACGAGTACGATCCCTGTTCCAGGCATGACAGGTGATTGGCTCTAGTAAAAACTGATGCAGTGACATTATTCTTAGTGTTTTCAAAGGAGAGAAAGCTGCAATGAACAACAACAAAAAACATTTTGTACAATAGGGAAAAGGTAAGTAACCAATGTTTAAGTTGTCTGAGGATCTTAAGATGGTCAGAAATAAAACATTGTTCTCCCATTAAAAAATAATCTGGCCAGGCGTGGTGGCTCACACTTGTAATCCCAGCACTTTGGGAGGCCAAGGCTGGTGGATCACGAGGTCAGGAGTTCAAGACCAGCCTGGCCGACCTGGTGAAACCCCGTCTCTACTAAAAATATAAAAATTAGCTGGGCATGGTGGCACACACCTGTAGTTCTAGCTACTGGGGAGGCTGAGGCAGGAGAATTGCTTGCACCCAGGAGGCAGAGGTTGCAGTGAGCTGAGATCATACCACTGCACTCCAGCCTGGGCAACAGAGCGAGATTCTGTCTCAAGGAAAAAAAAAAAAAAAAAAAAAAAATGCCGGGCGTGGTGGTCAGGAGATTGAGACCATCCTGGCTAACATGGTGAAACCCTGTCTCTACTAAAAATACAAAAAATTAGCTGGGCGTGGTGGCAGGTACCTGTAGTCCCAGCTACTTGGGAGGCCAAGGCAGGAGAATGGCAAACCTGGGAAGTGGAGCTTGCAGTGAGCCGAGATCATGCCACTGCACTCCAGCCTGGGTGACTGAGCAAGACTCCGCCTCAAGAAAAAAAAAAAAAAATCTGTCTCATTGTCGAAACTTAACCGTCTGAATAAATCTAGCATTGTAACAACTAATGTGGAATTTATTCTGTTAAGGGTCATAGGTACAGGATATTCCTAGTCTCAAATTATTATCCCACAGATTGCTTACTAACTACAAAGAGAAAAAGATGCCTTTACATTGAAGAAATCTGGCAATCACCACGTGATCAAACTCAGTATTATAAATAGCGGATCAATCTAACTGGATGGGCCTCCTGATGGTAGTCCACATGAAGTACATCATCACTTATAAATAGTGACTTAACTTACCATCCAAATCAGAACACTTCTGAGAGCAAAAATAAACAATGGTTATGCCGACACAACAGGTCACAGGGCTATCCTGGAGAAACCTGGGAATATGGTCAACCTACCAGTGAAGTCTTTCTTTCAAACATATTTCCTCTAAACCCAATCAAGATTCAGACCTAATTTTCAGTTTACAAGAAATAAAGGGTAAAGGAACTGGTCAAACAATACAAGGAGGAAATAAACAGTTAAAGCCAGGGTGTGTGCCATTCTATAGAATAACTGGCCTGGACTATTCCAAAAATAGCAATATGGAGGCAGGGCGAGAACTGTTCTAGAGAGCTATGAAAACCAAATTTGGTAAGTGAAAGTTGATTATAATCTATTTCTTTCTTTCTGAAACAGAGTCTCACTCTGTTGCCCAGACTGGAGTATAGCGGCACCATCTCAGCTCACTGCAACCTCCACTTCCTGGGCTCAGGTGATCCTCCTGCCTCAGCCTCCCGAGTAGCTGGGATCACAGGTGTGCACCACCAGGTCCGGCTAATTTTTCTATTTTTAGTAGAGACGGACTTTCACCATGTTGGCCAGGCTGGTCTTGAACTCCTGGCCTCAAGTGATCCGCCCTCCTCAGCCTCCCAAAGTGCTGAGATTACAGGTGTGAGCCACCGTGCCTGGCCCATAATCTACATTTTAAATTGGGCAGAAAAGATGTATTTTCTACAACAGGGAAAATTACAATTTAAACTAGATATTACATATGGAATTATTTTCATTTTCTTAGGTAAGATAATGGTATTGACATTAGGTAGGAGAATATCCTAGCTCTTAGGAGACAAAGATAATGATGAAGTGTTCAGGGATGAAGTATCATGATGTCTTCTGTAACTTCTTTTCTTTTTGTGGGGGTGGCAGGGGAAACAGGGTCTTGCTCTTTCACCCAGGTTTAGAGGGCAGTGGTGCAATCTACGCTTACTGCAGTCTCCGTCTTCTGGGCTTAAGTGATCCTCCCACCTCAGCCTCCTGAGTAGCTGTGGATACGAGCATGCACCGCC
This sequence comes from Macaca thibetana thibetana, assembly GCF_024542745.1. Lineage (NCBI taxonomy): Eukaryota > Metazoa > Chordata > Mammalia > Primates > Cercopithecidae > Macaca > Macaca thibetana. The sequence goes on from NC_065580.1 coordinate 141,909,621, forward strand.
AAGCCCAGGTAATTTTTGTAGAGATGGGGTATCACCATGTTGCCCAGGCTGCTCTGCCTGTCAAGTGATCCACCTGCCTCAGCCTCCCAAAGGGCCGGGATTACAGGCATGAGCCACCATGCCCAGCCACTGTAACTTATTTTCAACAGTTCAGGACAGAAAATATATAGAATGTGAATGTGGCAAAATGCTAACTGGTGAATCGAGGCAAAGAGTATGTAGGTGTTTGTGATAATACTTTTCAAACTTTTAATTGTAACTAAATGAAAAGCAGGAATCTGCAAAACATTAAATTAAAAATTCTCTATTTTATAGGTACCCAAATCTAGATACACTTGAAGAAGCAACCATTACCTGAAATGGGAACATTTTTCAAAATGCAGCCAGCCTTCCTCTACCCCCAACTTTATCATTTCCAGGAGGCACCCTCACTATAAACTCAAGTTTCAACACACATAAGTACGTGTCATGTTAACCCAGGGTGGAGGCTGAATGTGAGACATGAATTCTGATGCAAGCAGGAAATGAATGGAAGGGCCACTAGAAGGTTGTAAAGTGAACAATGAAAGTTCAGCTGACAAAGCAGAAATCAATCTCAGTTAGAAAGCAGAAATAGCACCTCTGCTAATTGGAAAGGAACCCAGGCCAGGTGCGGTGGCTCAAGCCTGTAATCCCAGCACTTTGAGAGGCCGAGGCGGGTGGATCACCTGAGGCCAGGAGTTCCAGACCAGCCAGGCGAACATGGAGAAACCGTCTCTACTAAAAATACAAAAATGAGCTGGGCATGGTGGCAGGCACCTGTAATTCCAGCTACTCGGGAGGCTGAGGCACAAGAATCTCTTGAACATGGGAGGCGGAGGTTGCACTGAAGCAAGATGGTGCCACAGCACTATAGCCTGGGTAACAGAGGGCGACTCTATATCAAAAAAAAAAAAAAAAAAAAAAAGGAGGGGGGAACCCAAAGGTAAGTGCAACTTTAAATAAAAAACATCCAATATCTTGAACTGGCAGAGAAATGCTAGTATTTCATATTCTATTCTAAGAGTGAAGATAGTTAAGTCGTTACTTTCTTCTTTCATACAGTCTAGAAAGCAAACTACAACTCACAGAGAAAAAGCTTAGGAATTGGCAATTTAAAAAAGTTTTAAATGAATTCAAATGAGAATGTTTATTTATTTATTTTTTTTAAAGAACTTCCAGATGCTCACTGCATGCTTCTCTCTTTATCTCTGATATCAGATGCTCACTCCAAATTGTTCCATCACAACAGATTTTAGTTACAGCTACTCAAAATAACACGCTGTCATAAAATAACTCCTTAATTAAAAGTGCTTTAGTTCAAAAGCCACATTTGATAAGCTTATTTGTTAACTAAAAATAAAATTGGTCTGCAAATCAGTAATTTGATGCAAATATCTGTGTGCCATAAAGTATATGTTTCACGTCCAGTTGAAAAGTACAGCTGCGGACAAAAGGCTTTCTCATGTTCAACTCAGTTTTATAAGCAATGTAGCAAAGACTTCAAAAGAGGTGGCCATTTACACAACAGTGTAATTGCTTCTAAAATTTCTAATTTTGCCATATCATTCAAGTTCCATATTTGGACATACACTCAAGACCTGTACTTCTTTTATAATCAGGTGGCTATTTTAAGTCTGTAGGCCAAGACAACACTCATGTTTGTCAAATTTAGAATGCACCTAGCAAACACAGCTTGCATTCATGAAACCCAGTGAATGCAGAAGAAATTCCTAATAGCCTGAATTATGTACCAAGAAAGGGTACCTTCTGTCATAGGGTGATAATTATAATTTCTAAACTATGATTAATGTTTAAGTGAAATCTGAAAAGTTTTGTCTTAAGAGAGCTAGAGAGGGAGAAAAGGGAACAAATAAAAATGTCAGGAACTCCTCATCCCTTTTCTTTTCTTTCTTTTCTTTCTTTCTTTCTTTCTTTCTTTCTTTCTTTCTTTCTTTTTCTTTCTTTCTTTCTTTCCTTTCTTCCTTTTTTTTCTTCCCTCTTTCTTCCTCTCTTTCTCTTTCTTTCTTTCTCTCTCTCTCTCTCTTTCTTTCTTTCTTTCCTTTCTCTCTTTCTCTCTTTCTCTCTTTCTTTCAGACAGAGTCTCTGTCACCCAGGTTGGAATGCAGTGGCGCGCGATTTCGGCTCGTTGCAAGCTCCACCTCCCGGGTTCACACCATTCTCCTGCCTCAGCCTCCCGAGTAGCTGGGACTACAGGTGCCTGCCACCACGCCTGGCTAATTTTTTTTGTATTTTTAGTAGAGACAGGGTTTCACAGTGTTAGCCAGGATGGTCTCGATCTCCTGACCTCGTGATCCGCCCGCCTCGGCCACCCAAAGTGCTGGGATTACAGGCATGACCACCGCACCCGGCCCCCCCATCCCTTTTCTTTATCTATCACACGGAATACAGAGTCATTCTGATGTATGGCTAGCCATGGGCTCTGAAGCCGAGGCTGGGTTTGAACCCTGGCTTTTGACACACACTAGCTATGAGACCCTGGGCAAGTCACTTGATATGTCTAAATATCATTTTTTTCTTCTGTAAAATAGATATACCACCGATATCACAAGGAGAATTAAATGAGACAACATGTGAAAGCAAGTAGTACAGAGCGTAGCCTGAAAATACATGCCAGTAGGTTCCCTTTCTTCCTTTGACCCAAGGCTTTTTTTTTTTCAGATGGAGTTTTGCTCTTGTTGCACAGGCTGGAGTGAAATGGCGCGATCTCAGCTCACCGCAACCTCTGTCTTCTGGGTTCAAGTGATTCTCCAGCCTCAGCCTCCCAAGTAGCTGGGATTATAGGTGCGTGCCACCATGCCTGGCTAATTTTGTATTTTTAGTAAAGACGGGGTTTCTCCATGTTGGTCAGGCTGGTCTCAAACTCCTGACATCAGGTGATCCACCCGCCTCAGCCTCCCAAAAAGTTGGGATTACAGGCGTAAGCCACTGCGCCTGGCCAACCCAAGGCTTTTAAACCAACCATAGAACCCACCAGTTAGTTTCTCTGAGCTTGGAAACGTTGACATATGCTATAAATTCTTGGCCCTACTCCTTTGGAGCTTGAAAGTATTCACACAAGTGGGAATTTCCGTCCCCTATTTAGGGTCAGTTTTTAAGACCGTGATTCACCTAGTTCCTAATCACTCTCATTACCCAATCTAGCAACATCAAGTACTCCAACAAGGTCACCACACCCTCCTCAACGTTCAGACAGGCTCCAGTCCAGGCACCAGCCTCACCAGCAGACCATTTTAAACTTCTTTATGTAGGATTTGTTTCAGCATTGGATGAGACGATTAGATCAAAGTATCACCACTCCCCGTCCAAAATAGGAGTTTTCCAAAATGGTCCCTTCCTTTAACTGTGATTAACAGATGTACTCCAGAAGATCTCCGAATACTTTGTGGGAGAAAATAGCCATATAAGCTGGGTGCGGTGTCTCACACCCCAAATCCCAGCAGTTTGGGAGGTCGAGGTGGGAGGACAGCTTGAGCTCAGGAGCTCCAGACCAGCTTGGGCCACATATGGAGACCCTGTCTTTACAAAAAATACAAAAAGAAAAAAAAAATTAGCCAAGTGCAGTGGCTCATGCCTGTAGTCCCAGCTACTCGGGAGGCTGAAGCAGGAGAATCGCTTGAACTCAGGAGGTGGAAGTTGCAGTGAGCCGAGATCACACCACCACACTCCAGCCTGGGTGACAGAGTGAGACTCTATCTCCAAAAATAAATAAATAAAAATAAATGAAAATTAGCCCAGCGTGGTGGCACATGCCAGTAGTCTCAGCTACTCAGGAGGCTGAGGTGGGAGGATCTCTTAAGCCCAGGAGGTCGAGGCTGCAGGACACACACACACAAAAAGGAAGACAACAGCCATACAGTTACCCACTCCCTAACAGGACAAAAACACCTTCCTGACTGATGCCCCTCTTTTGTTTTTGGATACCTGAAAACCCAGGCCCTATGTAAAACCAAAAGACTAGATAAAATTGAGAAGAGAGGGCAGAACTAAGATAATCTCGGCAATTTAAGCTATGAGTTGACATAGACAGAAGGTTCCAAAGCTGCAAAACAGATGGCTTTATAATCAAAGATTCTAAGCTATAATTGATTAAGTGCCTCTCATGTTCCCAGCAGCGTTGTAAATACCGGGATGGGGCCAGAAACTTAAATAAGGCTGACACCATTCTGGTCTTCAAGTCTGGAGGGTTGGTGTTTGGGGAGAGTGGAGGAGGTAGAAAAGGAAAGGAAGACGGATATGCATAGAATGCCCAGAAGCAGTAATAATAGCTAATATTTATTGATCACCTACTCTGGGCCAGGAACTATTCTAAGCAATTTACGCAAATAAGCTCATTTCATCCTTAGCAAAACAGTAAGAATCTTTTTCTTGCAGATGAGGAAACAGGCACAGAGAAGCATCTTCCCAGGATCACCCAGCAAAAGTGGCGGTGCCAGGATTGGCATAAAAGATTCCAACAAGCGAATAAGAGCGCCGAGAAGGGAGAAATTTTGACTTGGGGGAAGGCGGTGCTCATGCAGGGGAATCTTAAAGAACTCGGGAGAAGGTTTTTCTCGAGATCGGGAAGGTTCCCCAATAACTGAAGGATTGAGGGCTGCCCTAGAGAGCAGGCAAACATCCTATGGGCGCCTACTGTATGCAGGGATCGACTGTAGGCGCCAAAGAGATGAAAAGTCCCGCAGGTCGCTCGATTAGGGGAGATCCTTCTGCTTGACACAATTTTAAAGACGGTGACAAATGCCCCCAGCAGAGATGCAAGTAGGACCCTGGGAGCGCAGAAGGGGCCGTTAATTCGGTCATCGGAGGCGGCTGGGAGCTTGAACATCCTGAGAGAAGCTCCAGGGGATCCACGGAGAAAGGGGATCCCCGCCCCCTCAGGAGGCCCCAGCCGGGAGACCCGGCCGCGCCTCAGCCTCGGGGCCCCGCGGCCTAAGACCCCGTCTCACTGCCCCCGCGGGTCCAAGGCCGGCGCGAGGCCTGGACAACAGAGGCCGACAGGTTGAGACGCTCGCCCCTGCTGGCCGTTACCTGGGATCGGGGGAGTCCGGACGAGCTCGGAGCGGAGGATTCGCGGACTCTGGGCAGTCGACGCGAACAGGCTCCGGCGGGCGCGGGCGGAGGACGGAAGCCCAGAGGGAGCGGCTGACAGATCCCGGAAGTGGCCACAGCGCCTGCGCGTTGCGGCCGCGCGGGCCGTCCGCGCATGCGCACAGCTCGGGCGTGCAGTCCGGGGCTAGGCAGGCTGTGGAGCAGGAGGATACGCTGTCCGATCGGCTTGGTACCGGCGGCGGCCCTTCAGAGGAAATGCGGCCCCACGGAACGCCTGGCAAGTGCTGGGGAAGCGGCATGGTCATCTCACTCCGTTCCTCAACTAATTTCCTCACAATCGCGAGCCGAAGTGTGGCGCCTTGGCAGTTTCGCAAGTTCTTTTGTCAGGAGATGAGTGATTGAGGATTGGGGGTCTTTGGAGCTCTTGGACCTGACGAACAATTGTTTTTCTCCCTTCAGAGAGCCAAGGTCAGAGCCAGTCAACCTCAGCGCTGCTCGCTGCAGGGAGCCTCCACCCCCGCGGTGCTCCCTCTGTGGAAAACCCCTGAAGCCCCCCAGGAACATTCTCGACCCTTCCTGGGGCAGAGTCACTTGTTCCCTGCTCCCAAGATGGCGCCTCAGGGAAAAAGGGTTGGGGGAACTTGGCAAGGTCCCCAATTCACAGAGGACAGAGCCTGTCCCGCAGATGCAGCTTCTGAGAAATGCCCTGATCCCCACCTGCAACCAGGCTGCTGCCCTTGAACCCGTAGAAATTCTGGAGCAGCCCCAGCCCCCTCAGATGGGGCTACTCGAGAGCTTTTCTTTTTTCTTTCTTTTTCTCTTTTTTTAAACAGGTTCTCGATCTGTAGCCCAGGCTGGAGTGCAGTGGCGCGATCATAGCTCACTGCAGCCTGGAACTCCTGGGCTCAAGCGATCCTCCCGCCTCAGCACCCCATGTAGCTGGGACTACAAGTGCACACCACCACGCCTGGCTAATTTTTATTTTTTAGTAGAGACAGGGTCTTGCTGTGTTGCTCAGGCTGGTCTTGAACTCCTGGGCTCAAGCTGTCCTTCCTCTTTGGTCTATCAAAGCCCTCGGATTACAAGTGTGAGCCACTGTGCCTGGCTAATTTTTATATTTTTTGTAGAGATGAGGTTTCCCTATGTTGTCCAGGCCGGTCTTGAGCCCCTGGGCTCAAGCAGTCCTCCATCCTCTGCTTCCCAAAGTGCTGAGTGTGAGCCCCCCCTCCGTGCCAGGCCAACCAAGGGCTTGTCTCCTTCCCTTTGGTATTTACAAGTTTTATCCCAATGCTTGGTTGTAAGTTGAGGTTTACATAGGTGTACTTGTCAAACTCTCAAGTTCAGACCCGCTATGTTCTTTTTGAGACGGAGTGTTGCTCTGTCGCTCAGGCTGGAGTACAGTGGCGCCATCCCGGCTCACTGTAACCTGTGCCTCCCGGGTTCAAGTGATTCTCCTACCTTAACCTCCTGAGTAGCTGGGACTACAGCCGCGCGCCACCATGCCTGGCTAATTTTTGTATTTTTAGTAGAGACGGGGTTTCACAATGTTGGCCATGCTAGTGTTGAACTCCTGACTTTAGGTGATCCCACCTGCCTCAGCCTCCCAAAGTGCTAGGATTACAGGCGTGAGCCACGGTGCCCCACCAGACCCGCTATGTTCTTTGGAGTTAGTGTAGAGGTCCCCAACCTCCTGGCTGCTAACGGGTACTGGTCTGTTGCCTTTTAGGAACCCATTGGCACATGAGGTGAGCAGGACGAGCCAACGAAGTGTCATCTGTATTTACAGCTGCTCCCCATCTCTCGCATTACCGCCTGAGCTCTGCCTGCTGTTGCATCAGTGGGGACATTAGAGTCTCATAGGAAAGTGAACCCTATTGTGAACTGCATATGTGAGGGATCTAGGTTGCATGCTCGTATAAGAATCTAATGCCTGATGATCTAAAACCATCCCACCCCTCTCCCCCTGCCCCTGCCCTCTAGTCCGTGGAAAAATTGTCTTCCATGAAACTGATCCCTGGTGCCAAAAAGATTGGGGACCACTGAGTTAGTGAATCCAGCTGTTAATGGAGCACTCTCTGCACTGAAAGTCACTAATTTTAACTCTGCCCCATGGTTACAAAGTCTTTGGTCATAGGGTAATAGAGCAGATGGAGCATGAAGACCATTGTAAATTCCTTACCGCCTCCAAGAGACAGCTTGGGAAAGGGAGGACAGCAGTTGTGGAAAGCAGGGATTCTTGTGTGTCTGCAAGTTACATGAATCAATTCCCAAGTATATAGAGGAGTTTATGAAGGTCCCACCTCTTTACAAGGAACACTTACTGCTTTGATGGAATTTATAATCTGGATGGACGAGAGTGACAAATGCAAATTAATACCAGACTTTATGATAAGTGACAAGAAATGTTAGCCCCAGAAAAATAACAGACATTTACTCTTAGTCACTAGTTCCGATTTGAAATAGTATTTTGCAGTTTAGCCTAACCAAATCTTACCATCTGATGCATTTCACTTCTTTTTTTTTTTTTTTTTTTTTTTTTTTTTGAGATGGAGTCTTGCTCTGTCACCCAGGCTGGAGTGCAATGGCGTGATCTCAGCTCACTGCAACCTCTGCCTCCCAGATTCAAGCGATTCTCCTGCCTCTGGCTCCTGAGTAGCTGGGATTATAGGCGCACGCCACCACACCCAGCTAATTTTTGATTTTTAGTAGAGACAGTGTTTCACCATGTTGGTCAGGCTGGTCTTGAACTCCTGACCTCGTGATCCATCCGCCTCGGCCTCCCAAAGTGCTGGGATTACAGGGGTGAGCCACCACACCCAGCCCACTTTATATTTTATGAGTCATTCCAGATGGTAGAATCTCAGCTCTAAGCGGGGCTCTTAAAGTTAAACCACCTATTCTGTAACTGAAGAAAAAGGACCAGCATATTTTGACCCTTGAGGGTTTTTTTTGTTTTGTTTTGTTTTGAGACGGTGTCTTGCTCTGTCGCCCAGGCTGGAGTGCAGTGACGTGATCTCAGCTCACTGCAACCTCCACTTCCCTGGTTCAAGCGGTTCTCATGCCTCAGCCTCCGGAGTAGCTGGGATTACAGGCGTGTGCCACCACACCTAGCTAATTACTGTATTTTTAGTAAAGATGGGATTTTGCCATGTTGGCCAGGCTGATTTTGAACTCTTGGCCTCAAGTGATCCACACACCTTGGCCTCCCAAAGTGCTGGGATTACAAGCATGAGCCACCACACCTGGCCTGAAACCTGAGGGTTTTGATACAAGGAAGGGTTGCAGGACTGGCCACCTGCTCTGGCCTTACCTGTTTACCATCATGCCCTGCTATAAAAGCCAACCATCAGGGTTCTAAGGAGGGTGAGTTACTTTTAGTGTTTATTTTTAAGGCATGTGTGATGTAGTATCCAAAATGCAGACTCAACCTTTTAAAAAATTAGTATCATGGGTGAGGGGTGGCTGTCTGGGTGGCTTGTGAGTAAAAGGATTTACCAAGACAGTTGTAGACAAAGGCAGATTTGTTAGAGAAAGCAGGAAGATACGAGAAGGCAACAGGCAGAATCAGCAGAAGAGCAGCCGACTGCAAAGAAAGGCTTGCTGGGGATTTTATGGAATAGTGTTTATGCCGTAATTGTTGGGTGCAGGAAGATTGTGAGTTATTTGCAGAGGAGGGCTGTGTGTCTGGACCATGAAGAATGGCAGACTTGTAGTTTACTTGCTGCTTATTTGCTTTCCCCTGCTCCCACCATCCTGACTCTTTTTCCCTAATTAGACTTCATAATTAGTGCCAGGGAAGGTGGTACTTAGAAGTGGGCAATGGAAGGGAGGGGAGGGATTGGACACTACTGTGGGTGATTTTGTTGGCTTTGCTGATTGGATTGGAATTGGAATTGAGTTGAATTAGAATTTGGTCAAGATTCAAGTCATCAAATATTTAATAAATACCAAGTGCCAAGTATTGTGTTAATGAGTAGAGTAAGATCCTTCTGTTCTCAAATAATTTAGAGGTTAGGATATGACCAGGTCACAAATTATTTTATCTTATTTTATAGACCAGGGATGGCTGCTAAAACAATTTTTTTTTTTTTTTTTTTTTTTTTTTTTTTTTTTTTGGAGACGGAGTCTCGCTCTGTCACCCAGGCTGGAGTGCAGTGGCCGGATCTCAGCTCACTGCAAGCTCCGCCTCCCGGGTTCACGCCATTCTCCTGCCTCAGCCTCCCGAGTAGCTGGGACTACAGGCGCCTGCCACCTCGCCCGGCTAAGTTTTTGTATTTTTAGTAGAGACGGGGTTTCACTGTGTTAGCCAGGATGGTCTCGATCTCCTGACCTCGTGATCCGCCCGTCTCGGCCTCCCAAAGTGCTGGGATTACAGGCTTGAGCCACCGCGCCCGGCCCGGGAATTCCCTGTATTACTTACCTAATTTGATAAATGAAATCTGTAATCCACGAACCTGTAAATCTCCTCGAGGCCAGAGCCACTTAGACATTTTGTTTCCGACACATTTTTCCATGTTAGGCAAAGCTTAGATTATTTTAATAAAAAGGTAGTTTCATTCTGGAGCCATCTAGCACCCTCATCCACCAGTCATTTCGTTAGCGTAGAGAGACACACTTATCACTCCAGAGATTCCAAAGGTCTTAAAAGCTCCTGTGTGAGGAACTGGGAGCTAAGACCAAATATTATAACAAAAGATGTTTCAGTTACTGATGGACAAGTACGAGGTGTGTGGGAAGGGGCACAGAGCTTCCATATCCTCTCTGGGCGCACCACCCTCCCAGCACCACCACGTGTTGTCTAACCCAGATGCTCTCCAGACCTCATCATTTAAGGTTTTTATGGATGTTCTATAACATAGGCATGATGATTAAATCACTGGCCATTGGTAATTGAAATAAATCTCCAGCTCCTCTCATCCCTGGAGGTTGAGGGGTGGGACTGAAAATTCCTACCCTCTAATCACAGGGCACATGGTTGGTTCCTCAGGCAATTAGTTTCATTCTGGAGCCATCTAGCACCGTCATCCACCTGTCATCTCATTAGCATACAAAAAGACACCAGAGATTCCAAGGGGCTTATAATCTCCTATGTGAGGAACTGGGAGCTAAAACCGAATATTTATAACAAAAGATGTTAGGCTGGGCACGGTGGTTCACACCTGTAATCCCGGCAATTTGGGAGGCTGAGGTGGGTGGATCACCTGAGGTCAGGCATTCGAGACTAGCCTGGCTGACATGGCAAAACCCTGTCTCTACTAAAAATACAAACATTAGCCTGGCATGGTGGCAGGCACCTGTAATCCCAGCTACTCGGGAAGCTGAGGCAAGAAAATCGCTTGAACCCGGGAGGCGGAGGTTGCAGTGAGCCAAGATCGCCCCACTGCACTCCAGCCCAAGGGATACAGCAAGACTGTCTCAAAAAAAAAAAAAAAAAAAAAGAAAGAAAGATGTTCCTATCACCCCTATTATACAGGACAGTATAACAATTTTAAAAGCTCCGTGTCAGAAACCAAATATATATATATATATATATATATATATATATATTTTTTTTTTTTTTTTTTTTTTTTTTTTTTTGAGATGGAGTCTCACTCTGTCGCCCAGGCTAGAGTGCAGTGGTGCGATCTCGGCTCACTGCAACCTCTGCCTCCCAGGTTCAAACAATTCTCCTGCCTCAGCCTCCCAAGTAGCTGGGACTATAGGCGTGTGCCATCGTGCCTGGCTAATTTTTTGTATTTTTGGAAGAGACGGGGTTTCTCCATGTCGGCCAGGATGGTCTTGAACGCCTGACCTCAAGTGATCCACCTTGGCCTCCCAAAGTGCTGGGATTACAGGCGTGAGCCACTGTGCCCAGCCTATATTTCTTAGTATGTCACGCTTGGATCATTTTATGTGTCAACTTGACTAGGCCGCAGGGTGCCCAGATATTTGGTCAAACATGATTCTGGGTGTTTCTGTGAGGATGCTTTTGGGTGAGGTTGACGTTTAAATCAGTAGACTGAATAAAGCAGATTGGCCTCCCTAATGTGGGTGGGCCTCATCTAATCAGTTGAAGGCTTGAATAGAACAAAAGTCTGACCCTCACCTGAGTAAGAGAATATTCTCCTTCCTGATGGCGTTTTTTTTTTTTTTTTTTTTCTCAGTCCTGGAGCCAATCCAAGATCAACTGCTGCACTTAATTCTTTCTAGTCTAATCTGGAACAGTTCCTCACCTCAGTCTTTTTTTTTTTTTTTTTCCAGAGATGGGGTCTTGCTGTGTTGCCCAGGGTGGAGTGCAGTGGCTATTCACAGGTGTGGTCATATAGCTACTATAGCCTCAAACCCCTAGGCTCAAGTGAGCCTTTTGAACTAGAACATTGACCTTTTCTGGTTCTGCAGAAGCTTCCAACCTTCAGATTTGAACTGGGACACTGGCTTTGCAGATTTTGGACTTGCCAACCTTCATAATTGCGTGAGTCAATTTTCCATCTCTCTATATCTCTATATGATATCTCCTATTCTGTTTCTCTGGAGAACCCTGACTAGTATAACAGGTATTTCCCAAGACTCCCCATCCTTGGAGGGCCCCAGACCCCTGAAAGGCTATCAAAAGTACTGCTTAGGGCCAGGTGCAGTGGCTCACACCTGTAATCTCAGCACGTTGGGAGGCCAAGGCAGGTGGATTACCTGAGGTCAGGAGTTTGAGACCAGCCTGGCCAACATGGTGAAACCCTGTGTCTACTGAAAATACAAAAATTAGCTGGGCGTCGTGGCGCACGCCTGTAATCCCAGCTACTCCGGAGGCTGAGGCAGGAGAATCTCTTGAATCTGGGAAGTGGAGGCTGCAGTGAGCCAAGATGGTGCCACTGCACTCCAGCCTGGGCGACAGAGCGAGACTCCTTCTCAAAAAAAAAAAAAAAAGTACTGCTTAGGCTCTCAGCCACCTGTTCTGGAATCAGCAAGTAGCTGATTGGGGCAAAACAGTCCTACTGATGGGCTCACTCTCTTAGGTACTCTGTTCTCTTGGACATTGACCTGGTAGGTATTTACTGCCTCATTATTGCTCGCTTATCTTTGAGTAGATATTTTGTATATTTTGTCCACTTTTCTAATGATCACTAATGGGAGGGTTGTCTGTTGCCCCATGCTCCATTACCAGAATCATTTGGCAAGTAGCCATTTAAAAGAAAAATCCCATTTGTCCATTTCAGTTTGCTAAATCTTATTGCTTTTAATTATCTATCTTTAACTCATTATTATGTTGTTGTTTACTTTACTGTACACGTTAGTTGCAGATTGGGGAAAATACCTAATTCTCATTCAATAGAGTGCATATCATTGTGTACTATTGCAAACATAATCACCATGGAGTTCATTAAGTGTTAAATAATTAGATAATTCATGTTTACATGTCTATATTGTGCAGAAATGTTTGGAGGATTGTTTTATAGATGTTTGAGAGGGTTTTAGTGATATTTGGAGAAAGTGGAGTTTCTGGACAGGCTGGGAATACGTTCCTATTTTCTCATTTAAAATAACTTCATATAGGCTTATTTGATCTGAGAATTGTTTTCAGGAATGAATTAACCTGGGAGGATCGTAGTTCTAATTGTAGCATATAGCGTACCTCTGTTTTGCATGCTTATATCACAAATATATTTGTAGGCTTCTTACCATATCACGCTCCCCAGGAAGATGTTGACAAAAGCCTCATAATCCCCTACCTGGAGAGAAGTTAACCAATAAAAGAGTGTCTCTAGGAGGAAATGTAAAGTGGTAGAAAATCGCAAGTCTAATGGTTATTTTTATAGGAACCCTGAATGAAATAGCTGGTTTGCTCATGAGCGTAACCGTTCTTGCTTGATTCTTACTTCTGCACCCGAACCTTAAGTGCGAGTGAGCCCAAGAATATTGGCCCATCCACACCTGCCCTCTAAGTGATCTCACAGGCTCTTGGCTTCAGCCACCACCCATAGGCTGCCAACCCGCAGATCTGTGTCTCAGTTTGTTCCTGACCCCTGTTAATTCTTACTGCTCCTGAGAGTCTCCACCTGGTGTCTCATCACCTCCCACCTCAGTTCAATCCATGTCAAACCCGGTGTTTCCCTCTGCTCCCCACCTCAGATTCTGCTCTCCTCTACCTCTCAGTCCCAGGTATCATCATCCACCACAGATTGATTAATGGCCCCCAGAAAGTTAGTTACCAAGTCATAGCACCTCCACCTCCTATGTATTTCTTTTTTTCCTTAAAAACTTTCAGACCTACAGAAAAGTTGCAAAATATGTGAGAATAATGAATATCAACATACCTGTTTCCTTAAATTTACCACTTGTGAACATTTTGTCACATTTGTTCTCTCTCTTTCTCTCTCATATATGTATATGTTTGATATATGTATCTGTGTAATAGTAATAGTGATATTATTATTTGTTGAGTCATTTGTAAGTCACAGACATCATGAGACTCTTCACTCCTCATACTTCAGTATGTATCTCTGGAGAACACGGAACTTCTCTTTAACAACTGTAATACAATTAAATTTAGGACATTTAACATTAATTCAATGTTATTTACTATAATAATAAATACATTAATTACAAATCTTAATGTAACAAATTAATATGTTCGTTAGAAGTTTATATTCAAATTTCACTTGTGCCAATAATGTCTTTTTCTACTTTTTTTTTTTTTTCTTTTTCATTTTTCAGACACAGTCTCGCCCTGTCGCCTAGGCTGGAGTGCAGTAGTGCGATCTCAGCTCACTGCAACCTCTGCCTCCAGGGTTCAAGCGATTCTCGTGCCTCAACCACCTGAGTAACTGGGATTACAGGTGCGGGCCACTATGCCCGGCTAAGTTTTGTATTTTTAGTAGAGACGGAGTTTCACCATGTTGCCCAGGCTGGTCTCAAACTCCTGGACTGAGTGATCTGCCTGCGTCAGGCACCCAAAGTGCTGGGATCACAGCTATGAGCCACTGTGCCTGGTCAATAATGTCCTTTCTAGCTTTTTTTTTCCCCCTCAATCCTGGAACTAATCTGAGATCAATCGTTGCACTTAGTTCTTGTTTCTTTAGTCTAATCTGGAACAGTTCTTCACCTCAGTCTTTTTTTTTTTTTTTTTTGAGATGGGGTCTTGCTGTGTTGCCCAGGGTAGAGTGCAGTGGCTATTCACAGGTGCGATCATAGCTACCACAGCCTTGAACTCCTGGGCCCAAGTGACTCTGCCTCAGCCTCCCAAGTATCCCAAGTAGCTGGAACTAGAGACGAGGTCCTCAGCCTTTTTTTGTTTGTTTTTTGTTTTGACTTTTGTGGAATTGGGAGTCTTTTTTTTTCTTTTGAAACAAAGTCTGCACACCCAGGCTGGAGTGCAGTGGCGCAATCTTGGCTCACTACAACCTCTGCCTCCTGGGTTCAAGCGATACAAGCCTTCTGAGTAGCTGGGATTACAGGCGTGCGCCACCACGCCCAGCTAATTTTTGTATTTTTAGTAGAGACGGGGGTTTCACCATGTTGGTCAGGCTGGTCTCGAACTCCTGACCTCATGATCTGCCAGCCTCAGCCTTCCAAAGTGCTGGGACTATGGGCATGAGCCACTGCACCTGGTGGAGTTGGGAGTCTTAAACAGCCCATACCAGTTGTTTTCTAGAATGTTCCTTGATGGAGGTAGACACCTTAATCAAGTGATCAAAGTTGACGTCACGAACAGAGTTTAGGTTGACATCATGTGTCTTCCAGTGTGATGCAGTAGGTGAGATACAACTTCACCTACATTATATAGAGGACCTGAATCGGATCATGAGGAAACCATTGGACACATCTCTTTCACCCTTAGAATAAAGTCTGCACTCCATAACAAGTCACAGAGGTCTCTGTGATCTGTCACCTTTGTCTCTGACCACATCGTCTATGTGGTAGACACTGGCTGCCCACACAACACCTTTCCCTACATGGCTTCCCTACTTTTGTTCTAGTGGCTCTCAGGGAAGCTTAGGCCCTCCCCAAGTCCGGGAAATGAACCACGATTGGTCCACGTCTAATGCAGCAAGCCCATTCCCACTTGCTGCTAATTGGTTTAGGGATGGCCCTGTGCCCCATTTCTGCTAATCAACACTCACGAGTTCATTTCATGGGGAGCTTCTGGAAAAAAAATGTACTCCTTGATAAAAGGATGGCAAGTTCAGGCCGGGCACGGTGGCTCACGCCTGTAATCCCAGCACTTTGGGAGGCCGAGGCGGGTGGATCATGAGGTCAGGAGATCGAGACCATCCTGGCTAACACGGTGAAACCCCATCTCTACTAAAAATACAAAAAACTAGCTGGCTGTGGTGGCGGGCGCCTGTAGTCCCAGCTACTCTGGGGGTTGAGGCAGGAGAATGGCGTGAACCCGGGAGGCGGAGCTTTCAGTGATCTGAGATCGCACCACTGTACTCCAGCCTGGGCACAGAGCAAGACTCCGTCTCAAAAAAAAAAAAGAGGCCGGGCATGGTGGCTCAGGCCTGTAATCCCAGCACTTTGGGAGGCCGAGGCGGGCGTATCACGAGGTCAGGAGATGGAGACCATCCTGGCCAACACGGTGAAAAATAACAGACATTTACGCTTAGTCACTGGTTCTGATTTGAAATAGTATTTTGCAGTTTAGCCTGGGGTGGTGGCGGGCACCTATAGTCCCAGCTTCTTGGGAGGCTGAGGCAGGAGAATGGCGTGAACCCAGGAGGCAGAGCTTGCAGTGAGCCAAGATCGCGCCACTGCACTCCTGCCTGGGCGATGAGCAAGACTCCATCTCCAAAAAAAAAAAATGGAGGATGGCACGTTCTGGACTCACTGCAAGCTCCGCCTCCCAGGTTCATGCCATTCTCCTGCCTCGGCCTCCCGAGTAGCTGGGACTACAGGTACCTGCCATCACGCCTGGCTAGTTTTTTGTATTTTTAGTAGAGACAGGGTTTCATTGTGTTAGCCAGGATGGTCTCGATCTCCTGACTTCATGATCCCCCGCCTCGGCCTCCCAAAGTGCTGGGATTACAGGTGTGAGCCACCGCGCCCAGCCTATATCTTTTTACTGGCTTAAACATGGCAGAGGAAGATATGATGCCTAACACTGTGGCAATCGCCTTGACAGGCCCAAGGATACTGCAGGATGAAAAGGTGGAGACCTGGTGCTTTCACACTGCACTCATTCTGAAACCATCTGCCAGGGCGGGGTGGGGTGTGTGCGTGTGTGAGATCGTTAAATGTCTCTGCCACGTATGCCATTGTTGGCTCAGTGTGCTGCCACCTGCAGCCAAGCACACTCTTAGCTGACACACCCTGCCTACCTCCTTCTGCTCTCCCACTCTCCCTTCCCACAAGCCCTCTCTCCCCTGGATGCCTAACTCCTACTCATCCTTAAGCTTCAGCAGAGACATGACTTCTTCCAGACACAGTCCTTTATCCTCCAAGACTGGGCCGAGTGCCTCTCCTGTAGCACCCTGTACCTACTCCTACAGGAGCCTTTCTGATCACCAGACCTAATTCCCATAGTGCATTTCTCCCTTCGGTCTGGTTACTTTATTGCTGCCTTATTTAAAGTTGTTTTTTAAAAATATCTGTAGGCTGGGCGCAGTGGCTCACACCTGTAATCCCAGCACTTTGGGAGGCCGAGGTGGGTGCATCACCTGAGATCAGGAGTTCGAGGCCAACCTAGGCAACATGGTGAAACTAAATCTCTCTAAAAATCTCTACTAAAAATATAAAAATTAGCCAGGTGTGGTGGTGGGCGCCTGTAATCCCAACTACTTGGGAGGCTGAGGCATGAGAATCACTTGAACCTGGGAGGTGGAGGTTCTAGTGAGCTGAGATTGTGCTATTATACTCCAACCTGGGCAATGAGCAAAACTCCATCTCAAAAAACAAACAAACAAAAAACATCTGTAGAGGGAAGTTTTATGGAAGTATTACTGCAAAGCTACAGAATACATTTTTTTATTAGCCTAAGCCAGGGCTCAGGAAGAAGTGGGAAGAAGAGTCCCTTATAATAGCTGATAGGTTCCCTTTTAGCCTTTGATTCAACCATAACTCAGGGTTGACCTTTTCATGACAAATCCCTAGCTGGAGGACAAGTGTTGAAGTCCTACGGAATGCTGGAAGAAACTGGGCAAGTGTCTAATTGCAAAGTCACACTGCTGGGAAAGTGGAACCTGTATCTGTCTGACTTCAGAGTGTACAGATTTGACTTATGTAATTATAGAGGTGAAGGCTGGAGCAAAGTAAGGGCAAAATGCAGGGACATATATTCTCATTCAATATTAAGTGGGACTTTTTGACCATGATCATTAGTCAAAACTGGAATGGGGCCAGGCACAGTGGCTCACACCTGTAATCCCAGCACTTTGGGAGGCCAAGGCGGGAGAATCACTTGAGCCCAGGAGCTCGAAGCTAGTCTGGGCAACGTAGGGAGACCCCATCTCTGCCAAAAAAAAAAAAAAAAAAAAAAACCCAAAAAAATCAGCTGGATGTAGTGGCGTGCACCTGTAGTTCAGGTTACTTAGGAGGCTGAGATGGGAGGATCGCTTGAACCTGGGAGATTGAGGCTGCAGTGAGCTATCATCAC
Organism: Macaca thibetana thibetana; assembly: GCF_024542745.1. NCBI lineage: Eukaryota > Metazoa > Chordata > Mammalia > Primates > Cercopithecidae > Macaca > Macaca thibetana. The sequence goes on from NC_065580.1 coordinate 141,927,274, forward strand.
ACCACTGCACTCCAGTCTGGGCAACAGAGTAAGACCCTGGTTTTGGTTTTGTTTTGTCTCAAAACAAAACTAAAAACTGGAATGGGCTGCCTATTTTCACTGGGAAGGTTCACGTAGAAGTTGGATTATCATTTTTTTTTCAGGGATATTATGGAGGGGAATCCCCAGCTGCCTCAGAGTTGGTCTAGATGCCCTTTAAATGCCCCTTCCAGTCCTAGAATTTTGTAATATACAATTCTAAGATTCTGTGATTTGATGTCTCCTGGGAAATCCACATGCAGCAGTCAGAGACCCTGCCACCTGAGGGCAGTGTTACCACATTTGGTTCAATTGCATAGAAGGAACCAAAGCTCCCCGCAGGGCTCCGACTAGTGAACACCCAGTTATTTTTTTTGAGATAGGGTCTCGCTTTGTCACCCAGGTAGGAGTGCAGTGATGCAATCAGAGCTCACTGCAGCTTCGACGTCCTGGGCTCAAGTGATCCTCCCTCTTCAGGCTCCCAAGTAACCGAGACTACAGGCATGCACCACCATTGTTGGCTAATTTTTACATGTTTTGTAGAGACAGGATCTCGATATGTTGCCCAGGTTGGTCTTCAATTCCTGGCCTCAAGTGATCCTCCTGCCTCGGCCTCCCAAAGTTCTGGAATCACAGGCATGAACCACCTTGCCCGGCCAAGAGTGCCAAGTTCAAAACCATCACAGGGGTGATGTGCCCTTGTGTGAAGGTAGAGAGGGACCCACCGAAGAAGTAGTGTTCCTCTCTCCACCACCCCACACAGTGATTTCTGCCTGCCAACAGATTGGAGAGAGGTCAGAATGCTGGAAGACACACCATTCCCAGAGAGCCCGTGTGTTCTGAGGGCTGGGAACTGGCAGGGAGCCCTCCCTCATGGCGCTGCCCCCACAGCAGCTCTCCAAAGACTAGGAGGGCAAGGAAAGGAAAGGGTCGAGGAGTATTCGATCACAATAGAAACCCTGCCACACGAGGGAAAGTTGACGGACCCAGGAATATTCAGCCTAGAGAAGAGAAAACTTGTTGGGACCTATCTTGAGAACTGACTTCCATGAAGGTTGTTCTGTAGGGCTTTGGGTAGAAACACCAGGCCAGCGGCTGGGGCCAGCGGCTCATGGCTATAATCCCAGCACTTTGGGCAGCTGAGATGGGGGGATCACCTGAGATCGGGAGTTTGAGTCCAGCCTGGCCAACATGGTGAAACTCCGTTTCTGCTAAAAATACAAAAATTAGCTAGGTGTGGCGGCACGTGCCTGTAATCCCAGCTTCTTGGGAGGCTGAGACAGGAGAATTGCTTGAACCCGGGAGGCGGAGGTTGCAGTGAGCCGAGATTGTGCCATTGCACTCCAGCCTGGGTGACAGAGTGAGGCTCTGTCTCAAAAAAATAAAAAAAAGAAAGAAATAGCAGGTCAGCATGCAGATGCCACTGGGGCACAGGTCTCATCTGGATTGAAGGAAGAACTTTCTGGCAGTGTCAGGAAGGACACTACCCTGGGAAGCAGCTCATTCTTTCATTTCCTCTCTATGTGTTTACTGTGTGCACACTTCAGCCCTGGCAGTCTCTAGTTGCTGAGGATACAGTAGTGAACAAAATGGCTAACTGCCTGCCCTCGCGGAGCTGACCCACTGGTGTCTGGACATCCTGGGAGATGAGATGGAACGTGCAGGGGCGATGTGGAGCATTAGCCTGGATGGACTTGACCTGCTCCGGAGATTCCGTAACTTTCTTGGCTTTAAGAAACCTAGTTTGTTTTCATTTCTCTGATACAGACTTTCAAAATTTGGAAAGAACTTCACCAAGACTGTATTGTTTTCATGGTTTCCAGTAGAAACAAGCCTGTGAATTAGTATATAGGGATGCAACAAAACTTTTTTATGTGGCGGTGGTAAAAATTGCCTTTGGATAAGTCTTAGGAAAATAAAATTTCTCCATTTAAAAAGAAGCTCCAAGTCTAGTGTAGTGGCTCACACCTGTAATCCTAACATTTTAGGAGGCTGAGGTGGGAGGATTGCTTGAGCCTAAGAATTCAAGACCTGCCAGGGCAACATAGTGAGAACCCATCTCTAGAAAAATAAAAATTAGCCTGGCAGAGCTACACGTCGGTACTGCTACTGTACTGGACTGGAGGCAGAGGCAGGAAGATTGCCTGTACCCAGGAGTTCAAGGCTGCAGTGAGCCATGATTGTGCCACTGCACGCCAGCCCAGGCCACAGAGCAAGACTCTTTGTCTAAAAAAGCAAAGAAGCCCCAGTTGGTCTATTTTTTTTAATGTTTATTTTATTTAAGCTATATTGGGACATTAACATTGTCAACATGAGGAATTCTTTGTAGAGAACAGCTGGGTCACAGACATTACATATTCCGTCCTTGACATGAACATGTAGGAACTCAACTGAAACAGACCCATCGTTACTGTCATCCAAATGCTTACTGCCGTCCCAGAGAAGCCCCGCTCATTTTCATTTTTCTAATGGCTGGTATTTACGTTCCCAAGTTCATTCTCTACCATAGCACTCTTTATTCTTCACCACCTGTCTCTTCCTGGCTTGCACTTTCTTTTGCATAGTAAACATTCTCAGGATAGATCCAGTTTTCCATTTTCTCCCTCTCAATGAACCGCAGTTGAGATCTGTATTACCCTGGAAAAAGAGAGAAAGATAGATAGTGAGCAAGGTGAGCAAGTCCATGTGGGTCAGAGCTGGGAACTCTGACATCTTTGCTCCTCTAACATCAGCTCCCTGAGATGCCTAGGAAGCTTCTGCAAAGGCTTCCTTCCTAGTAATGGATACTGTTGAGTCATACCTAGCTTGTTCTGCATGAAGTTCTGAGAGTTAAGAGACACATTCTTTGGGCTTAATGTACCCCTACAAGTCATTGGGTGGGCCCAGAGTGCAGTGCCCTGGGATACAGAGCCCTCCCTGAGAGCCTGCCTGTGATGTGTCACAAGGGGTTTTGCTATTGTGATGTGACCATCTTCCAAAGAAAGAAAAGCTACTGCACATCACATTCCCACAAATGGACTTTTAAAATTAGTAAGGTTTCCTTATGGAGTTCATGGAATATTTGCATCCAGTAGAGCCATTCACAGTCTCACCCCTGCCTACCCTACCCTGCTAGCTTCATCCCCCACCGCGCTGCAGGTCTCTGGCCTCATCCTGAGCCCATCTGCTCCAGCCAGCCTGTGCCCTTATGTACCTCCCACCTTTGCACTTTTGTGTGTGTTGGGCCTTCTATCTGGAATTCCCTTCTCTCCTCTGCCTGGTGAAGGATCGGTTTTATTTATTCTCTTACATTTCTGTTAAAATATTTTATTTTTATGTTTTTAATTTTTTTCCTTTTCAGTTTTAATTTTTTTTTTTTTTAATTTTTCTGGAGACAGAGTCTCACTGCAACCTCTGCCTCCCAGGTTCAAGCAATTCTCCTGCCTCAACCTCCTGAGTAGCTGGGATTACAGGGACCTGCCTTCATGCCTGGCTGATTAAATAAAAACAAAATGGACAGATCAGGACATGGAGAGTAGACCCCAGAGGCACAGCCTCATCACCTCTGGTGGCAGGATGGCAGCCTGATGGCATGGAAGTAGATCCTTGCTGTGACAGAGCAATTGTACCAGGTCCAGCCAAGCCAGGGCAGGGGACCTGCTTTAAAGGATGTCTAATCCTGGAGCCTAAGACTCCTAGGGGAAGGAGCTGAACTGCCTCCTGACTCTTGGTGTGCAGGAAGCCTCATGAGTAGTCCCCACCTAGGTCAGAGCTCACTGGGAAGGATCCCTTTCAGGTGTTTGCCCTGAAAGGAGATGGTTACACATTAATGCAGGGACAAGCTTCTGATTTCCTTAACTTCCTGAGCTAACCATTATTTCAGGGTTAGAGAATTCAGAAAAAGATTCTGTGCCCCATATTTTATCTCCTCCCTAAGCAAATGGTCAGATAAAGCTCAGCTTCACATCAAAGGTCAATGGGGTTATCGCTTTTGGCCAAAACCCAAACTGACCACCATTACTGAAAGATAGCGAATTGTAACTGAGCAGGGAACCTTACCCTCCTCACTAGGGCTGATTCAACAAGATGTTGGTTCAGGGAGGCCAGATATAATTCCCAGAAGCCATGGAGGGTGGTGCTTAGGGTTCAGCCCACCCCACCTCCCAAAGTGAACCAAGTCTTTGATTTTTTGCTGCCCTGGTTAATCCCACACAGATGGCAACCATATCAATCTCCACAGTAACTTCAAATAAAAGATAACTTGCCTTTTCATAGCACAAGGTGTGTGTGACCATGAGGAAGTCACCGAACTTCTCCAAGCTCATTTTCCTCACCTGACAAATGGGGGTAGTTATACCTACCTTGTAGGATAGAAAAGAGAGTGAAAAGCATTTTCCATGCACTTAGCCACCACCACGTTCATTTTTTACATTTTTTTTTTGTAGAGATAGGGCCTTGCTATGTTGCCCAGGCTGGTCTCAAACTTCTGGCCTCAAGTGATCCTCCCACCTTGGCCTCTCAAAGTGTTGGGATTAGAGGCGTGAGACACTGCGCCCAGCCCTTTGAGTTTCCTTTACTTTCCTAGCACTTGGCTCTTGTTCAAGGAGAAACCTCCACACCCTGGCTGCGTGTATCTGGGTGGTTCTCAAACTCAGTCACACATCTGAGTCACCTGGAGGGCTTGCTAAATCACAGATGCTGGGCGCACCCCCGGAGCTCCTGATGCAGTAGGTCTGGAGCCAGGCCTAAGAATAGGCGTTTCTAAGAATGTCCTAGGTGACACTGATGCTGCTGGTCCTGGGACCACGTTTTGGGATCCACTCTTCCAGAATCACATTCTGTGCCTTAATCCTCACTTTCTTTTTGCTTCTGTCCATGGGAAAAGGAGTGATTGATCTTGTTTTTGGAATAAGGAAGGAACCAGGAAGGCAGAGCTGAGCCCCACCTAATCTCTCCTTTTAGATCTACTGCCAGGGATGCTGGGTTCTGATCGTTCCTCTCCTGGGAATAGTGGCTGCTCCCCAGGGATTAAGCCTGCATTTGTTCAGTTCTGCAGTTATCTTTTTTTTTTTTTGAAACAGAGTCTTGCTCTGTCACCCAGGCTGGAGTGCAGTGGCGTGATGTCGGCTCACTGCAACCTGTGCCTCCTGGGTTCAAGCAATTCTAGTTCCTCAGCCTCCCGAGCAGCTGGGATTACAGGCGTGCGCCACCATGCCTGGCAAATTTTGTATTTTTAGTAGAGTTGGGGTTTCAGGTATCTTTAATTTTGAGGCAAAGTACGAGGATGCCTATGGTGGACGCACATTAAAGCCACATCCTCAATCTAGAATTATAGCATAGTAAAACTGGTATTTGGGCCACGCGTGGTGGCTCATGCCTGTAATCCCAGCACTTTGGGAGGCCAAGGTGGGTGGATCATGAGGTCAAGAGATTGAGACCATCCTGGCCAACATGGTGAAACCTTGTCTCTACCAAAAATACAAAAATTCGCTGGGCATTGTGATGTTCCCCTGTAGTCCTAGCTACTCGGGACGCTGAGGCAGGAGAATCGCTTGAACCTGGGAGGCGGAGGTTGCAGTGAGCCGAAATCGCACCACTGCACTCCAGCCTGGTGACAGAGCGAGACTCCCTCTCAAATAAACAAATAAATAAAACTGGTATTTTGACTTTTTTTTTTGTTTGAGATGGGACCTCGCTCTGTTGCCCAGGCTGGAATGCAGTGGTATGATCATAGATCATTGTAACCTCAGACTCTTGGGCTCAAGGGATCCTCCTGTCTCAGCCTCCCGAGTAACTGGGACTACAGGTGTACACCACCATGCCTGGCTAATTTTTTTTTACTTTTGTAGAGGCAGGGTTTCACTGTGTTGCCCAGGCCGGTCTTGAACTCCCAGGTTTAAACCATCTTCCCACCTCAGCCTCCGAAAGTACTAGGATTTACAGGCACGAGCCACTGCGCCCAGCCTATTTTAACTTTTATATATTTATCTCCAATATTTTTCATCCTTGATTAGTTCTGAATTCAGGGGAATAAAGACTACTTTACATTGTTTCCTCAAAATCCCACCTGCACTCGGTGTTCGAGAAATGGCAGCTGTGATGATAATTATCATTTTCTTAGCATTAGAGACCTGAACTCAACCAGGATTGATGAAATATCCAGTGAAGAATGATATCGTGGGGAACATGAAAGATGAACACACATTGCCATAAGCTTGTGGATGTCCCAGTGACTGTGTACTAAGCACTAGGTACCAAGGCTAGCGTCAAGTGGCATCACACTTGGGAACCGCCCTTCCATGCAGATGGGGGAACATCAGGTCGGCCAGCACCTGTGATACAGGTGAACAACGCCCCACCCGAGGGCTGTGAGCATCTAAAGGGGTTTTGCAGCTAAACAGGGAGGGGAAGAGCTTTGTGCTTCCTGTTGCATGAGACTGGGTGTGACAAAGACTAGAGCTGGGGAGCAGGGGGAATATGGCTGGGTCACATAGTACCACTGCTAGGAGCAAAGCCAGTGCAGGGAAGGAGCACTCTGAGCGAGGTCGTCCAGAGCAGAGTCCACACCTACCGGCTGTGGCCTAGGACACGGAGGGCCTCACTCCTCAGAAAGGGTTTTCGAGGTGCCTGTCTTGGACACCTGGATGATCTCCACAGAGGTGATGCCCTTGGCGGCCACGCGGTGTCTGGTGCGCAGCTTGTTTAGGGCAGTCTCTGCCATGCCCGCTCGCTCCTCAGCGTCATCCAGCTCGTGCACTGTCTTCCTGTATCGAGCCAGGGTCTGGTTGGCCTGGTCCTCCTGTGACAAAGGCACGGCAGGAAACGGGGCATAAACATGGCTGGTTCTGGTTAAATGTGCATTTTTTTTTTTTTTTTTTTGAGAGACAGTCTCGCTCTGTCACCCAGGCTGGAGTGCAGGGGCACGATCTTGGCTCACTGCAACCTCCACCTCCAGGGTTCAAGCGATTCTCCTGCCTCAGCCTCCCAAGTAGCTGGGGTTAAGGTGCCTCCCACCATGCCTGACTAATTTTTGTATTTTTAGTAGAGATGGGTTTCACCATTTTGGCCAGGCTGGTCTCGAACTCCTGGTTTCAGGGGATCCACCCACCTCAACCTTCCAAAGTGCTGGGATTATAGGCATGAGCCACCACCATGCCTGGCCTCTTTACAAGTTCTTATCTCTGGTATGTAGTGTCTGGTTGCCCCTCCCACTGGATTCCAAGGAGGAGACGCCATGGACATGAGCCTCACAGAATCATCTTAGGGCCTACGCTTGCTTCTTTCCCTGTGGTTAATTCCCAGAAAGGCTGGGGACCTGCACTGAGAAAACAAGCATCAGGGAAGGAGGAGCAGGGAGGCGCATAGGCACCCACCGCCTCCTCGATCTGCCTCTTGTAGATCTTCAGCTTGTTCTGTAGCTTCTCCACCAGCTCCTGCATGCGCTGGTTGGTCTTGTTGTCCTCCTCTGTCTGGAAGATCAGCTCTTTGAGGCGACGCTCGTTCTTATGCAGCGTCTTGACCGTCTCCGCGTGCTGTTTCTGTTCCCCGTCCAGCTCTGTCTCTAGTTCCTTGATCTGTGGGAGGAAGAGAGGAATGCAGCTGAGCGAACACGTGTGTTTTGTTTTTTGTTTTTTTGACGGGGTCCCGCTCTGTTGCCCAGGCTGGAGGGCAGTGGCGTGATCATGGCTTACTGCAGCCTTGACCTCCTGCGCTCAAGCGATCCTCCTGCCTCAGCCTCCTGGAATGCATGGTTTTGAGCTTCAGAGCTCAGTGGCCTCAGACAGGGGCCTTGTGGCTGCAGTATCCGCCTCCTGCCCAGAGGTGAGGGGATGGACCCTGGACAGGAGAGTCGGGTGGGCTCTGCCTTTTACAGGCCATGCTGTGGTTGTCAAACACTCTCTTGAGCCTCAAATTCCCTCCTCTGGAAAATGGGGGTGTCAGGGAGTCAGACAAAATGATGGAACTTTCCGGGCCCTTCCAGCTCTGGCATTTCATGGGGTAAAGACTAAGCCTTGTTTTCTTTCAGTGAGTAAAAAAAGGCAAGGAGTATATTGGGGATTACTCTGCTCAAGGCTAAGGACATTCCGGGGAGGAAGGTGACAGGGAGGGAAGGAGGAGAGGAGAACTTGAGAGAAATTAGAGCTCTTTTCTCAATTTCCTTTTCTCTTTCTTACCCTCCCTCCCTTCTTTCTTTCTTTCCTTCTTTTCTCTTTTTTTCTGAGACAGGGTCTGGCTCTGTCACCCAGGCTGAAGTGCAGTAGTGCTGTCATAGCTCACTGTAGCCTCAATCTCCTGGGCTCAAGCTAGCCTCCCAACTCAGCCTCCTGAGTAGCTGGGACTACAGGCATGTGCCACTACACCCAGCTAATTTTAACTTTTTTTTTTTTTTTTGTAGAGATGGAGGGCTCATTATGTTGCCTCAGCTGGTCTCAAACTCCTGGCCTCAAGCGATCCTCCCGCCTCAGCCTCCTAAAATATTAGGATTACAGGCGTGAGCCGCTGCACCTGGTCCTTTCAATTTCCTCTTCTTTCCTAGCACTTGCATAACCCGATTCTTCATCAAACCCAGGACATGTTTTTTGGCAAAAGACAGGTGTCTCGGCCGGGCGCGGTGGCTCACGCCTGTAATCCCAGCACTTTGGGAGGCCGAGGCGGGCGGATCACAAGGTCAGGAGATCGAGACCACGGTGAAACCCCGTCTCTACTAAAAATACAAAAAAAAAAAAAAATTAGCCGGGCGCGGTTGTGGGCGCCTGTAGTCCCAGCTACTCGGGAGGCTGAGGCAGGAGAATGGCGTGAACCCGGGAGGCGGAGCTTGCAGTGAGCCGAGATCGCGCCACTGCACTCCAGCCTGGGCTGGGCGACAGAGCGAGACTCTGTCTCAAAAAAAAAAAAAAAAAAAAAAAAAAAAAAAAGACAGGTGTCTCACACACACACCCCCCACCCCACCAGATCCCCATTCCTCCCTTAGCAGAGCCCTGCATCGCCCTCACCCTGGCCTCCAGCTTCATGATTGTGCGCTTCCCGCCTTTCAGAGCCAGCTGCTCGGCCTCCTCCATCTTGGCCTGCAGGTCTTTGATGGTGACCTCGTAGTTCTTCTTGATCTTCTCCAGGTGCATGCAGTGGTCCTGCTCTTGCCGGAGTTCTTCTGCCATGCGGGTGGCCTGCAAGTGGGGAGAAGAGCAGGAGTTAGAGCTGGGTGCTACCCAGGCTCGTAGCTCCTTTGAGAGATGTGAGAACTTGTCTCCCTGTCTCTAGGAAACTAACTGGTTGACAGGGGGAGCCCCGCTGACATGCCGCTGGGGTTTGGTGGAAGGGGTGCCCTATGCTCCCCTTTGCCCCCGAGAGGGGAGAGGGAGCCAAGCTCATGCCTCCCATCTTCACAGACTCCCACCAGCCGGGCACACTCAAGCCAAACCCTACTGACTGCCCTCTCCATGAGGGGCACAGCATGGAGGGTGGGAAAAGCACAGCCTCTGGAGTTGGAAGACCCAGGACTGTGTCCAGCCCTGAGTGACCTTCAGCATGTTGCTTGTCCCCTCTCAGTCCCTTTCTCCTTACATTCGTTCCACAGATGTTCATGAGGGTCTACGGTGGGCCAGGCATGGGCCTGTGCTCTTGGGAGGTAGCAACAAGTAAGACCAGCAATGTTCCTGAACTCCTGGGATTTCCATCAAGTGAGAGGAGACTGATGATGAGAATCTGTATTCCTTCATCTTCCAAGTAGGGAGTAAACAGAACCCACCACTCGAGGCTGGTGTGAACACCCGAAGGGATACTGGGCTGAGAGCACTTGGGGGCACATCCTGCCAACGTCCTCCTCTGCGTCCCTGGGCTCGTGTCTCTTCCTTTTACTAGCCCTTCCCTCAAGGCGGTTTGATTTTATTGTTTTTGTTATTATTTCATGTTTTGAGACAAGGTCTTGTTCTGTCACCCAGGCTGCAGTGCAGTGGCGGGATCATGACTCACAGCAACCTCAAACTCCTGGGTTCAGGTGATCCTCCCATCTCAGCCTTGTGAGTAGTTGAGACTACAGGCACATGCCACGATGCCCGGCTAATTTTTAACATTTTTAGTAGTTGCTATATTGCCCAGGCTGGTCTTGAACTCATGGCCTCAAGCAATCCTGCTGCCTTGGCCTCCCGAAGTGCTGGGATTACAAGTGTGAGCCACCATGCCTAGCCCAAGGCTGTTTTAATGCATCCCATTGCCAAAAAGCCTGCCCAGATGAACCCACTTTGATGGCTTCTTTGATGCAAGACCCAGGGCGTTGTGCTATAATCTTTCACATGATCACCTAGAGCTTGTAAATCTTTCTTACTTTCATGTGTGTGGCTTTTTAGAAAAGCCTTGGGCTCCTCCAGAGCAGGGCCACATTCTCCCTGGCAGGGAACCACGCTTGGGTCCACAGTGGCCCACGATGGCAGGAGTGGCCTTCCCGCCCAGACAGCCTGGTCCTCAGCAGGCACCGAAACCCTGCCTGCCAGCAGCAAGGGGCACACGCACTTACGTCCGTCATGGCCTTCTTGGCCCTCTCGTCGGCCGAGCGGAACTCACTGATGAGCTCCTCGTGCTCGTTGGAGATGCGTTGGACATCTGACTCCAGCTTGCGTTTGACCACGAGGAGGCTCTGGTTCTGGAGGAAGAAATGGAGATCTCACCATGAGCCAGGAGTCTGCATGGGCCTTCCTGTGTCCAGGAAAGAACACAACCTCTGCCAGACATGCTTGCCCAACCCCAACAGGAAATGGCCCTGGGCCCTCTGCGTGGGGTATGGGTCCCTCTCCTGCATTCTTATTTTATTTTTTTTTAGGCAGGATCTTGCTGTGTCACTCAGGCTGGATTGTGCAGTCATGTAATCACAGCTCACTGCAGCCCCAACCTCTTAGGCTCAAGCAATCCTCCCACCTCAGCCTTCCAAGTACCTGGGACTACAGATGAGCACCACTACGCCCAACTAATTTTTCATGTTTTTAGAGACAGGGTCTGGCTATGTTGCCTAGGTTGGTCTTGAATTCTTGGCCTCAAGCAGTCCTCCCACCTCTGCCTCCCATAGTGCTGGGATTACAGACGTGAGCCACTGTGCCTGGCCAAGATTATATATTTTATTTTATTTTTATTTTTGAGTCAGAGTCTTACTGTGTCGCCCAGGCTGGAGTACAGTAGCATGATCTTGGCTCACTGCAACCTCGACCTCCAGGGTTCAAGTGATTCTTGTGCCTCAGCTTCCCAAGTAGCAGCTAAGATTATGGCATGCATGACTACACCTGGCTAATTATTGTATTTTTAGTAGAGATGGGGTTTCATCATGTTGGTCAGGCTGGGATAGATATCTATTTAAGTAAATATATATAAAATATATAAATATTTATATATATATAAATAAATAAATATATATATACACACACATTTTTTTTTAGATGGTCACTCTGTCACCCAGGCTGGAATGCAGTGGCATGATCTTGGCTCAGTGCAATTTCTGCCTCCTGGGTTCAAGCAATTCTCCTGCCTCAGCCTCCTGAGTACCTGGGATTACAGGTGCCTGCCACCACACCCTGCTAATTTTTGTATTTTTAGTAGAGATGGGGTTTCATCATGTTGGCCAGGCTGGTCTCGAACTCCTGACCTTAGGTGATCCGCCTGCCTCGGCCTCCCAAAGTGCTGGGATTACAGGTGTGAGCCACCGTGCCCAGCCCAGGCTGGGATATCTTTTATATCCTGGACTTTAAAGTCACAATTTTACAAAAAGCTCTGCAGATGAGTTTTGAGGATTTGCTGAGTGGGGTGCACTGCCTTCCTCTGAGTTTTGATGGGGGCTCACATGGTTTGGGCACCATCCTGGCCTCACCCCAGCACCCCCTAACCCCCAGAGTGTGGGTGCAAGTGGCACTGACCCAGGAGCCCTGTCCTACCTGGATGTTGATCTCGTTGTGCCGTTCGGTGATCTCCACCATTTCCTGCTCCAGCAGCTTTCGTGAACGCTCGCTGCCCTCCAGGGCACAACGCACCTCCTCCAGCTCCGTCTGCAGCAGGCTCAGGCGCCGCTCCTGCAGGTTGTACTGCTCCCGCAGCTCCTCGTGCTGCCTGGCATCCTCGTCCATCTGGACCTGCAAGTCCTGGGGGGCACAGGGACCCAGCCTGAGCCCATACACTGGGCCATGGTATGACCTTGGGGATGGCCAGACCTGAGGGCGCCGTGACCTTTATCGACTGGGTTCAGCAGGAAACTGGGCAGGCGGGGAGGTCACAGAAGAAGAGTGAGGAACAGACCTGGGCTTGGGGAGCTTATGGTGTGGTGGAGCTCCAGCAGGGCCAGGACCCAGGAAGTTATCTAACATGAGGTCAACGTGAAGTCAAACCTTTCCCGATGATAGAGCACCTGGTGTTCCCAGCACAGCCTTCTCCAGGAGGCCTCCCCAGTGACCTCAGCCAATCATATTCTAATCCTGCCTAGGTTGATCCCCAGCTTTCTTCTGTCCTCTTATTTCTCTTTTTTTTTTTTTTTTTTTTTTTTTTTTTGAGATGGAGTCTTGCTCTGTCCCCTAGGCTGGAGTGCAATGGCATGATCTTGGCTCCCCTAGGCTGCAGTGCAATGGCATGATCTTGGCTCACTGCAATCTCTGCCTCCCAGGTTCAAGTGAGTCTCCTGCCTCACCTTCCCAAGTAGCTGGGATCACAGGTGCCTGCCACCACACCTGGCTAATTTTTTTATTTTTAGTAGAGATGGGTTTTTGCCATGTTGCTCAGGCTGGTCTCAAACTCCTGACCTCAAGCAATCTGCCCACCTCAGCCTCCCAAAGTGCTGGGATTACAGGCGTGAGCCACTGCGCCCAGGCTGTCCTCTTATTTCTCCATAGGACTTATCACCAGTTTTAACAATACAGTTTTATTTTTGTTGCTGTCTGCATGGGGATGTTTGTCTGTTTTGTCCACTCTTTGTTTTGTTTTCGAGACAGAGTCTCACTCTATCACCCAGGCTGGAATGCAGTGGTGTAGTCATAGCTCACAGCAGCCTCCAACTTCTGGGCTCAAGTGATCCTCCCACCTCAGCCTCCTGAGTAGCTGGAACTACAGGCACACACCACCATGCCTGGCTCATTTTATTTTTTGTGGAGATGGGGTCTTGCTATGATGCCCAGACTGGTCACAAACTCAAGCCTGGCCTCAGGCAATCCTTTCTCTTCAGCCTCCTGAGTAGCTGGGACTACATGTGAACACCAACTGTGTCCAGCATTGTCTTGTCCACTCTTGGACACCTAAAACAGTACCTGGTTAGGGCACGTCTCCAGTTAGCAAGTGTGGTTCCAGCTCTGTATGCTGTAAAGAACAGTCTCATAATAGAATGATTGTAAAGGGGTCTTCAGCTCTGTTTGTGTTTATTTTTTAAGGCAAGTAGTGGGTATATGAATTTTGTTGTGTTCTTCATTTCTCTATGTCTGAAATGGTTTATAATAAGTAAAAAATGATTTTACAAATCAAGACAGGACTGGCTGTGGTGGCTCACGCCTGTAATCCCAGCACTTTGGGAGGCTGAGGTGGGCAGATCACCTGAGGTCAGGCGTTGGAGATCAGCCTGGCCAGCATGGTGAAACCCCGTCTCTATTAAAAATACAAAAATTAGCTGGGCGTGGTGGCGGGCACCTGTAATCCCAGCTGCTCAGGAGGCTGAGGCAGGAGAATTGCTTGAACCCGGGAGGTGGAGGTTGCAGTGAGCCGAGATTGCACCACTGCACTCCAGCCTGAGTGACAAGAGCAAAACTCCATCTCAGGAAGGAAGGAAGGAAGGGAGGAAGGGAGGGTGGGAGGGAGGGAGGGATCAAGATGAGCTTAACTTCCTGTTTCCCTCCTTTGGTCCATCTTTCCAGTTGTCCAGAATTGGGACTTTTGGTGGTTGAGGGCCTCTTCTTTATATAGTCCCCAAGCCTCCTGCTCCCTGGACTGACAGCCACCCCACATTCTCACTCTTATGCCTTTATGCTGGCTGAAGACATGCATTAAGTTAGCCCCCTTTAGGCCTTCAGACTCAACCGATGATAGTGTGCCTTGTACCTCGTTTCTCCTTCTCCCAGATCGCTACCTTGATTTGCTGTTGCAGCCTTTTCAGTGTCTTTACAAGTTCGCTGTTGTTCTTGTTGGCATGGTCCAGCTGGATTTCCATCTCATTGAGGTCCGTCTCCATCTTCTTCTTGAGCCGAAGTGCCTCTGCCCGGCCCTTGGCCTCTGCCTCCAGGCTGGCCTGCAAGGACTCGATTGCCCGCTGGTGGTTCTTCCTGTAAGTCCAAGCAGAGAAGACCTTGACATACTGGGCTAGCTGTTCAGTCTGTGCTAGGCCTCCCTAGAGAAGAGGTCTCAGCATCAGCATGAGTCCAGGCACCATGTTGTGAAATTAAACCCTTAAAAAGGTACAAGACAGGGATGAGGGTTTCATGCTTTGGGGAAATTAAAGGAAGGTCATTTTGTTGATTTAGAGTCACTCTCTGGCTCAGGCTGTAATGGAAAAACCATCACATTCTGTGATGGTGTAGTCGTGTGATGATAGCTCACTGCAGCCTTGAACTCTGCGGCTCGAGTGATCTTCCCATCTCAGCCTCCCCAGTAACTGGGACTACAGGCCATGCCACCACACCCAGCGTTTTTTTTTTTTTTTTTTTTTTTTTTTTTTTTTGGTAGAATGGGGGTTTTGCTGTGTTGCCCAGGCTGGTCTCAAACTCCTGAGCTCAAGGGATCCTCCCATCTCAGCCTTCCAGAGTGCTAGGATTACAGGCGTGAGCCACTGTGCCCAGCCAAAATGAAATAACCTTTATGTTTGAATGGATACCTTTAAGAAAGTGACAAGACAACCCATAGAATGGGAAAAAAATATTTGCAAATCATTACTGATAAGTCTAGTGTTCAGAATATATAAAGAACTCTTACAACTCAACAATAAAAAGAAGCAATCCAATTTTCGAAAGGGGCAAAGAACAGACTTTTCTCCGAAGAAGATATACAAACAGCCAGTAAGCACATAATAGATTCTCTGCTTCATTAACCATCATGGCTAAAATACTACATCTAAAGTGTTCATAGGCCGGGCACGGTGGCTCGTGCCTGTAATCCCAGCACTTTGGGAGGCCAAGGTGGGCAGATCACTTGAGGTCAGGAGTTCAAGACCAGCCTGGCCAACATGGCGAAACCCTGTCTCTAGTAAAAATACAAAAATTAGCTTGGCACGGTGGCACATGCCTGTGATCCTAGCTACTTGGGAGGCTAAGGCAGGAGAATTGCTTGAACCCAGGAGGTAGAGGTTGCAGTGAGCTTGGATTGCACTCCTACACTGTGGCCTAGGCAACAGAGCAAGACTATGACTCCAAAAAAAAAAACCAAAAAACCAAAACCCCCAAAAACAAAGTGTTCATAAACTAGACACAGTAGTGTGAGGTACCGTCTTTATTTCCATTTCATAGATGAGGAAACAGGTTCAGCGAGGTTCACCTGAATTGCCCAATGTCATGCAACTAGTAGGTGAAAGAGACCCAGGTTTCTGGACTCTGCTCCATCACGCTGCCCAAGAGTCAGCCTCCCATCCCACCAGCTCTGTACCTGGTAGCCTCAAATTCTTCTTCTTTCTCATGGATTCTCCGGTCGATGTCAGCTTTAACCTGAGCCAGTTCCAATTGAATTCGAATCACTTTGCTCTCTTCAACCTACCAGGAATATAAACATGAGTCTTTCTGGCCAAGAAGGTGTGCAGTGCCTGGCCAAGGGTCCACAGTCCCCAACGTGATGGCCCTGTGGTTACCTCCAGGGAAGACTCAGCTTCTTCCAGGGCCACCTGGAGTTCTTCCTTTTCCATCTCCAGTTTTTTCTTCAACTTCTGCAGCTCATGCACACTCCTTCCTCCCTCACCCAGCTGATCAATGAGATCCTTTATCTCCTCTGAGATAGAAATATTCATGTTAATAAGACTCAGCATTCCAGAGTCATGGCAGGTGGCACCATCATTCCTCCATTGGGGTAAGAAGCAGGTCTCCCAGAGTGCCAGGACTGCAGACATGAACCATCACGCCTGGCTATAATCTTATTTCATTGTCATGACAACCTTTTAAGGAGGGTAGAATTATTTCCTCATTTTATTTTTTTTATTTATTTATTTTTGGGACATAGTGTTGCTCTATTGCCCAGGCTGGAGTACAGTGGCATGATCTTGGCTCACTGCAACCTCCACATCCTGGGTCCAAGCGATTCTTCTGCCTCAGCCTCCCAAGTAGCTGGGACTACAGGCACCCGCCACCATGCCCAGCTAATTTTTTGTATTTTCAGTAGAGACAGGGTTTTACCATGTTGGTCAGGCTGGTCTCGAACTCCTGACCTCAAGTGATCCTCCTGCCTCGGCCTCCCGAAGTGCTGGGATTACAGGCATGAGCCACCATGCCCAGCTATTTCCTCATTTTATAGATGAGGAAAGTGAGGCACAGAAAGATTGAGCAACTCGCCTAAAGTTATACTGCTGAATGCTGAAGTGCTTCTGCAAAGCACTTGCTAGTCAGTCAACAAACATTTATTGAGCACCTACTATGTGCCAGGTACTCAACTGATGATGTGCTCAGGACGAAGGGGACTCTGGCTGTGTCCCCATCCCTACAGGCCCATCCCGTCCACCTGCCCTCAGACTCACCCTGCAGGGTCTTATTCTCCTTCTTCACGGACTCTAGATGCTCCAGAGACTCCTCGTAGGCAGTCTTGATCTTGAAGCTCTCCGTCATGTACATGCGGCACTCCTTCTGTGAGTTATCCAGTTCCACCTGCAGCTCCTCACACTTCTGCTGCCACTCAGCCAGCATCTTGTCAAAGAGCCTCTGCTTCTTGTCCAGGGCAGCGGCTGCCGCATTGGCCTAAGGAAAGTTGGAAATGGCCTCTAGGGGTCCAAACTCCCTGCCTCTGTCCCCTCCTCCCACCCCCCACCAACCTCTCTTCCTTCCTTCCCTTTCTCCAGTAACTCCTGAGACTACGGACTCCTTGGGAATTGGAATGTAATTCAACACCTATGGCAGAAGCACAGAACAGAGAGTCTGCAAAGAGCTGCATGCCAGTTCTAAAACTTCCCCCCCCCGAGAGGTGTGTGGCCTGGGGCGTTCCACCTTATTTTCCCAGGTTAGAATTCTCTCAGGTGTCAAATGAGGAGTTTGGGCCACAGTGGCCTTCCCAGATTTATGACATTTGGCCTAACTCCTCTTGATATATTTCACCGTAATGTAGTAATATACATTACACATAAACTCAAAACAGACTATTCTTAGACTTTATTTTTCTATAGAGTTCATCTTTCTCATAACTCCCTGGCAACTATTTGCTGTTGTGCTATATTAGCTTTTGTAAAGTTTTGCTTTGTTTCTTTTGTGGCGTAGCAAAACCTTTTTGAGTTTCAGGACTTTTTTTTTTTTTAATTGAGACGGAGTCTCACTCTGTCACCCAGGCTGGAGTGCAGTGGTGTGATCTCGGCTCACCGCAACCTCTGTCTTCTGGGTTCAAGCGATTCTCCTGCCTCAGCCTCCTGAGTAGTTGGGATTACACAGGCATGTGCCACCACACCCGGCTACTTTTTGTATTTTTAGTAGAGATGGGGTTTCACCATGTTGGCCAGGCTGGTCTCAAACTCCTGACCTCAGGTGATCTGCCCGCCTCAGCTTCCCAAAGTGCTGAGATTACAGGCATGGGCCACAGTGCCCAACCTTTTTTTTTGTTTCAAGAGATGAGGTCTCACTCTGTCACCCAGGCTGGAGTACAGTGGCATAATCATAGCTAACTGTAGCCTCAGCCTCTTGGACTTAAGCAATCTTCCTACCTCAGCCTCCCAAAGTCCTGGGATGACAAGCGTGAACCACCTTGCCAGAACTTTTTTTCTGAAACCTCTCATATGGATGTGACCTTCTACCTATGAGGCCACTTCATGTGGCACATTCTTGTACTGGGCTGCATATGGCCCCTCACAGCCAGCATGAATCATGGTTCCATCTAGACCAAGACCAGGGAGGTGTAGGCCAGTGGAAATCTTATTTAATTCTCATAGACACTGGCAACTCAGTTTGAACCAGGGATGCAAGTAGGAATAGTTAGCCACGCAAAGTATATGGGATACAGTTTGTGGAAGAGAGAGGGGAACAGGGAAGGTGCATCATGTAACTTGCTTTTTTTTTTTTGGAGCCAGAATCTTGCTCTGTCGCCCAGGCTAGAGGGCAGTGGCACGATCTGGCTCACTGCAACTTCCGCCTCCTGGGTTCAAGCGATTCTCCTGCCTCAGCCTCCCGAGTAGCTGGGACTACAGGTGCCCGCTGCCATGCCTGGCTAATTTTTTGTATTTTAGTACAGACAGGGTTTCGGCGTGTTGCCCAGGCTGGTGTCGAACTCCTGAACTCAGGCAATCCGCCTGCCTCGGCCTCCCAAAGTGCTAGGATTACAGGCATGAGCCACTGTGCCCAGCTGCATCGTGTAACTTTCAGGGCAAATTTTACCCTGCTTATGGCCCTATTTGTTTATTTGAGACAGTGTCTTACTCTGTCTGCCAGGCTGGAGTGCAGCGGTGCAAGCATAGCTCACTGCAGCCTTGAACACCTGGTTCAAATGATCCTCATGCCTTAGCCTGCCAAGTAGCTGGGACCACAGGCATATGCCACTACACCTGGCTAAATTTTTATTTTAAAAATTTTGGGGGACTGGGCACAGTGGCTCACACCTGTAATCCCGGCACTTTGGGAGACCGAGGCGGGTGGATCACCTGAGGTCAGGAGTTCGAGACCAGCCTGGTCAACATGATGAAACCCCGCCTCTACTAAAAATACAAAAAATTAGCTGGGCGCGTTGACGGGTACCTGTAATCCCAGCTTCTCAGGAGGCTGAGGAATGAGAATTGCTTGAACCCAGGAGGCGGAGGTTGCAGTGAGCCAATATTGCGCCACTATACTCCAGCCTGGGCAACAAAAGCCAAACTCCATCTCTTTTTTTTTTTCTTTTGAGATAGGGTCTCCCTGTGTTGTTCGGCTGGTCTTGAATTCCTTGGCTCAAGTGATCCTCCTGCCTTGGCCGCCCAGTGTGTTGGGATTAGAGGCATGGGCCACTGTGCTCTTAGATCTCAGAAGAGTTCATGAACGCGTGCTCAAGCGGCAGCCGTGTCCAGCAAGCTCCTGAAGGCACCCCTGCGCTGCACCTTCCTGAACCATGTGTTTCTTCCTGATGACCCCAGACGTGTGACAGCCTTGCCCTCGCCCTGCTGTGGGCTCTCTGCCCCGGTAAATAGGCAGCTTTAAGCATTTGACCCTCTGACCTTCTCCAAGTCGATGGTGAGGTCCTCAACTTCTGCCTGGAGTCTCTGTTTATTTTTCTCGAGGGAGGCAGCCCGGGCCTGGGCGGTTTCAGCTGCTTCTTCTGCCTCCTGAAGCCTGGCGGCCAGCTTCCTCCTGCAAATGAGGGCCAGAGGGGCTGTCAAGGAAACACAGGCGCTCACAGGCACCACCTCCACATTGCCAGGGTCAGAGTGTGGTGGGCATGGTACTAAGCTCTGGTGTCAACATTGGAAACGATGCAGAGCGTTTACAGGACAGCCACAGCTGCCCATTCACTCTCTCATTTATTCATTCAACAAACACTTTCTCTACTCTGTGCCAAGGATTGTTGCAGGTGTTAGGGATGCAGCACTGAATAAAACAGGCTAGGATACCTGCCCTAACAAATGAAATGTTTGTTCTGGAGCTGGGACGGGGCACACAATACATGCCCTATAGAACATAAGCACTGCAGTGACAAATAGAGCCAGGAAGAGGACAGGCAGTCCAGGTGGGAGGGGGTGATAGTGTCAAATACAGACTCAGGGGAGACTCTCTGAGAAGGGGACACAGGAGCAAAGGTCTAAGCCAGGGGATGGAGGGGCCCTGAGGGTGTCTGGGACAGAGACAAGCTTAGGGGTTGAGATTTAGGTTTAGCCCAGGAGTGGGAGCCTTGGGGGAACACTAGGCAGTACCCAGCAGCCTCTATAGCAAAGACCTGGAGGACAGAGGTGGAAGTCACAGGAAGGCAAATTTAGGCTCAAGGTAAAAAAGAGCTTAGAGCTTTAGATGAAAGTATTGCATCAGCTGGAAGTCACTATGCCTTATTTGCTATCATATTAGCAGAAATTTCAGTGGATGGACGGGACCAGCCAGCAGGCTGGGATCCCGGAAACACTTAGAGCATATGTGCCATTTTCTGTCTAATTTGGCTTTATACAAGAAAAAATCTGACTATTTTTTCAGAAAATCCAGAAAAGTCTATAGAGGAGTTTGTTAAGTTGACCATGTTCTTTGATTTAACTTGTCATGGATCCCCTTTGCTTCCTGACCCAGGGTGGCTCACTCACAGGGCTTCCCTGCGTGCATGGGCCCAGGGGCATCCAGGCCAGCCTCCTTTTACACCAGAGAGAGGCCCACTTCCATGTCCCCCCTTATTTCCTCAGGTGTCCACTTCTGTAGTTTTTTTTTTTTTTTTTTTTTTTTTAGAGACAGGATCCTTCTCTGTTATCCAGGCTGAAGTGCAGTGGCTCGATCATTGCTCACTGCAGCCTCCAATTCCTGGGCTCAAGCAATCCTCCCACTTTAGTCTCCCAAGTAGCTGAGACTACAGGCACGTGCCACCATGCCTGGCTAATTTTGTAATTTTTTGTAGAGATGAGGATCTCACCATGTTGCCCTGGCTGGCCTTGAACTTCTGGGCTCAAGCAATCCTCCCACCTTGGCCTCCCACAGTGCTGGGATTACAGGCCTGAGCCACCATTTCTGGCCCACAGAGCAGGCTCCTTTGTCCACACACATTGTCCTCCTCTTAAAGGAGCCTGTGAACGTCCTTCTCCTGGGCTTGGCCCTGGCCGTAGCAGTGATTGACATGGTGGTGAGGCCCCCAGCGCCACCTGCCCAGCCCACCTGGCTCTCCCAGCAGGAGGACCACACTCACTTGGTCTCCTCCAGCTCCTCTGTCCTCTGGATGGCATCGGTCTCGTATTTGGTCCTCCAGGTGGTGACCTCGGTGTTGAGTTTGGATACAAGGCGCTGCAGCTCCGACTTGCCTCCCTGCTCCTCCTCCAGCTGCTCCTTTACTAGGTCCAGGTCGTGTTTGGTGTTGGCCAGGCTCACCACGGCGGTGCTGCGAGACTGTGGGGACCCGCGTGTCAGGGGCCGTGGGGGCTTTCCGTAGCCCACAGGGCCACCACTTAGATACACATAACACTGGAGCAGCAGTGATGGCAGGTGAAAGGGGGAAAAGATACCACAATCCCACAATCCAAACCACTGGGGTTTTAATTTTCATCCTGTGACTTCTTCTCATTCTATTATTGTCCACAAGGATATGTAATTTCATTTAGTTGTACACATCACATCCTACAGTTTTGTAGTTAGCTTTTTTACTTGCTATGATATCAAATGCTTTTTGTGCTCCCTTGACATCTTCATAATCTGTAACTTTCTTTAGCTGGGACTATAGGTGTACACCACCATACCTGGAAACTTTTTTTTTTTTTTCTGAGACTGAGTTTCACTCTTGTCACCCAGGCTAGAGTGCAATGGTGCGATCTCAGCTCCCTGCAACCTCCGCCTCCGCCTGTCTCAGCCTCCCGAGTAGCTGGGATTACAGACACTCACCACCACACCCAGCTAATTTTTATATTTTTAGTAGAGACTGGGTTTTGCCATGTTGGCCAGACTGGTCTCGAACTCCTGACCTCAGCTGATCCACCCACCCTCGCCTCTCAAAGTGCTGGGATTACAGGCGTGAGCCACCACGCCCAGCCAACTTTTTTATTTTTTATTTTGGTAGAGATGGGGTTAGAGGGGGTTGGGGGGGGGGGTCTTGCTGTGTTGTTCAGGCTGGTCTTGAACTCCTGGCCTTAAGCGAACCTCCCACCTAGGCCTCCCAAAGTGCTGGGATTACAGCCATGCGCCACCAAACCCAGCTGTAACCTGTAACTTTAAGGAGGCAGCTGTCTCCACCACAACCCCACCCCCAAACAAACCTTTGACTCTTCATCCAGCTGCCTCTTGTAATCATCCACTTGTGACGTCAGAGATGTCTTTATCCGTAGAATTTGATTGAGCCGGCTCTGGGACTCCTCATATTCCCTGCTCAGTTCACTATTTTCAGCTGGGTGAGAAGGGAATGGAAGAAATATTGGATGAAGAACTGGTTCCTCAGCCAGATCCTAAGTTCCCCAGGGCATTGCTCCTAAAGTACCCAATAAATATGGTGACTTGGCCAATGGAACTGGAATGGGGAGCATGGTGGATCACCACTCTAGCCTCCAAATTAAGTGAGCCCAGGAGAAAGACAAGTGCTCAAGGGTTACCAAGATCCAGGTAACCTGCATGGACTTAGGGGCCTCACATAATGAAACCCCCATCTCCTACATGTCAGGAGATGCAGTGGAGGAGTTTGGAGAAACAGTGGGACAGAGACTATTTCCTTTGTAAAACGTATTTGTCACCATTCCAGAACCTACACTCCTGTCAATTGTGGGATGATCACTGGAGCCAGAGGCCAGGAAGAAGTTCATGAGCCCGAGAGAAAAAGCAAGGATTTCCAGTTCTACCCTGTAAGTCACTGAGCTTACTGAGCTTCACTTTTCTTATCCATCAAGTGGGGATATTGATTTTTTTTTTTTTTTTTGAGACGGAGTCTCGCTCTGTCACCCATGCTGGAGCGCAGTGGCGTGATCTCGGCTCACTGCAAGCCCTGCCTCCTGGGTTCACACCATTCTCCTGCCTCAGCCTCCTGAGTCACTGGGACTACATAACGCCTACCACCACACCCGGCTAATTTTTTGTATTTTTTTTTTTTTAGTAGAGACGGGGTTTCACCGTGTTAGCTAGGATGGTTTCGATCTCCTGACCTTGTGATCTGCCCACCTCGGCCTCCCAAAGTGCTGGGATTACAGGTGTGAGCCACTGCGCCCAGCCTTTTTTTTTTTTTTTTTTTTTTGAGACTGAGTTTCACTCTTGTCACCCAGGCTGGAGTGCAGTGGCGTGCTCTCGGCTCACTGCCACCTCTGCCTTCCAAGTTCAAGTGATTCTCCTACCTCAGCATCCCAAGTAACTGGGATTACAAGCATGTACCACCACGCCCAGCTAATTTTTTTTTGTATTTTTAGTAGAGACCTGGTTTCACCACATTGGCCAGGCTGATCTCGAACTCCTGACCTCAAGTGATCTGCCCACCTCAGCCTCCGAAAGCGCTGGGATTACAGGCACGAGCCACTGCGCACAGCCTGATACTGATTTTTTTGAAGTAGAGTTCTGCTCTGTTGCCCAGGCTGGAGTGCAGTGGCACAATCATAGCTCATCGCAACCTTGAACTCCTGGGCTCAAGCGATCCTCCTGCCTCAGCCTCCCAAGTAGCTGGGACCACCAGTGTGCGCCACCACACCCAGCTATTTAAAAAAATTGTTTTGTAGATATAGGGTTCTTGCTATGTTGCCCAGGCTGTTCTCAAACTCCTGGCCTCAAGTAATCCTCCCACTTTGGCCTCCCAAAGTGCTGGAATTACAAGTGTGAGCCACCGCACCCAGCCAGGATATTGTCAAAGAATTCCAAACGTGAGAAATAAGGCGAAAGGGTGCCTGCAAGTTCTCTTGATGTTACACCGGAGCACTAACAGGCCCACCTGCAGACTATTTAGTTCTCTACGGAAATGTGCCTTTGTTTGACTTACTGTTTACCCCTGTGTTATTAGAGCACAGCTTCTGCAAAGTTAGAAATCGACTTATACATTGATAAATTGCCAATTATTTTTGTTACAGAGATGCAAAGATGCATTTCTATGACAAAGGTGTGTTTCTTCCGGCAGGGGGGAAAACAAACCCTAAACTAAACCTGAGGTTACAGTATTATTGTCCGATAGGATATTAACTAGTTCTGCATCTAACTCAGCAATTTTAGCATTTCTTTTCCCAGCTGAAATCTCTGCCTTTCAAATGCTCTTTGAAGGCAGTTTTACCATTTTTTCTGGTTCCCTCATTAAGGAGTTAAATAAACCCTTGACACATGTTCGCTTTCTATTGGTATGTGGGTCATGTTTAAAAATGTTTGAAAATTGTATTTTGTCAGCATGAATGCCTCTCCTGCTGATCTCACCGGGAAGGTGAGAGAACGGATACGAAAATGCATTGAATTGTGTTCCCTGTTTTGCATTGTAAAGATGTTACTTGGAATATTCAGCAGATGGAATAAAATCTCCTCGTCTCATCACGAGGGGTTTGGATGGGAATCTTCCAAGGCCAAGAAAGCTGTGTTTCCTTGAGTATCCCAGTTCCTTTCCATGCACTGCTCCTTAGCAAGCTTCAGGGCGGAGAGGGCTCACCTTGGAGGCGGGTCCTGATGGCATTGATTTCTGCCTGGTTTCGCTCTAGCTCTGCCACCTTCGCATTGGCTTCTGATAAGCTGTCTTCCAGCTTTCTGACGTGGGCCTCGGCATTCATCTGCTCAGGAAGGATGAACTCAGTGGGGAAGTTGCGGGTGGGGGAGGCCAAGCCCTCCCTACTTCCCCATTGATTTTTGCCCTGTTCCTCCTGTGTGCCTCCCAGGCTACCTGCCTAGTCCTTCTAGAATGCCTCTGTCTCAGAAACCCCAAATGGCTCACCATTGCCTTTTCTTTTCTTTTCTTTTCTTTTTTTTTTGAGACAGGGTATCACTCTATCACCCAGGCTGGAGTGCGTAGATGCAATCATAGCTTATTGTAGCCTCGACATCCTGGGCTCAAGCCATCCTCTCACCACAGCCTCCTGAGTAACTGGGACCACAGGTGCATGCCACCATACCTAGCTAATTATTTTTATTTTTTGTAGAGACAAGGTTTCACTGCGTTGCCCAGGCTGGTCTTGAACTGGGCTCAAGTGATCTGCCTGCCTTAGCCTCTCAAAGTGCTGGGATTACAGGCATTAGCCACTGTGCCTGGCCTACTGAGCATTTCTTATGTGCCAGAAACTATTGCAGCCCTCATAATAGCACTCTAAGGTGGGGATTATGACAATTGTCTTCATGTTATAGATGAAGAAATTGAAGCACAGGTTATTTTTATTTTTTATTTTTATTTTTTGAGACAGAGTCTCGCACTGTCGCCCGGGCTGGAGTGCAGTGGCACAATCTCGGCTCACTGCAACCTCTGCCTCCCAGGTTTAAGCAATTTTTGTATTTTTAGTAGAGACAGGGTTTCAGCATGTTGGCCAGGCTGGTCTCGAACTCCTGACCTCAGGAAATCCGCTTGCCTCAGTCTCCCAAAGTGCTGGGATTACAGGCGTAAGCCATTGTGACCGGCAGGTTATTTTATTGTATTTTATTTTATTTTATTTTAGAGACAGGGTCTCTCTCTGTTGCCCAGGCTGGAGTGCAGTGGCGCAATGATATTCATTTCACTGCAGTCTCAACCTCCTGGGCTCAAGCAATCCTCCTGCCTCAGCCTCCTGAGTAACTAGGACTATAGGCACATGCTCCCATCCCTGGGTAATTTTGTTTTTTGAAGAGATGAGGTCTGGCTATGTTGTCCAGGTTGGTCCCCAACTCCTGGCCTCTCAAAAGCGATCCTCCTGCCTCAGCCTCCCAAAGTGCTGGGATTACAGGAGTGAGCCACTGTGCCCGGCCCACAGTTAGGTTATTCACCTTGGACTTCTGTATCGTCTCCACACTGGCACTGAGGTCGTCAATCTCGGCCTTCATGACCTGTTTATCCTTCTCCAACTTGGACTTGACCCTCTGCAGGCTCTCCACACGCTCTGTCAGCTCGGCCATGGAGTCCATGTGCTTCTTGCGCAGTGTGGAGGCCGTCGCCTCACTCTGCAGGGCGGCCTCTTCCAGCTCCCGCCGCAGCTTCAGCAGCTCAGCCTCCCGCTTGCGGTTCTGCTCGATCTGGGGTAGAAGAGGAGCGGCTTAGCAGAAATGGCCAGTGCCAGCCTTTTTGGGGTGGACACCGCCCAGCTGCTCGGTGGTTCCCTGATTTTCCCGCACCTCGCTAAAAGAAGTCCTGCTTGAAATGCCAATGCTTAGCCTTTGGGGGGCGGGGGTTGCCCACAGGAATTGTTTAGGGAGTGTTGTGTGTTAAATTGTACCCTCCAAAAAGATACACTCAAGTCCTAACCGTGGGTACCTGTGAATGGGACCTGATTTGGAAATAGCGTCTTTGCAGAGGGAACTAGTTAAGATGTCATACTGGATTAGGGTGGGCTCTAAGCTAACGACTGATGTCCTTTTTTTTTTTTTTTTTTTTTTTTTTGAGAAGCAATTTCACTCTTGTTGCCCAGGCTGTAGTGCAGTGGCATGATCTCGGCTTGCTGCAACCTCCGCCTCCTGGGTTCAAGTGATTCTCCTGCCTCAGCCTCCCAAGTAGCTGGGATTACAGGTGCCTGTCACCATGCCCAGCTAATTTTTTGTGTTTTTAGTAGAGATGGGGTTTCACCATGTTGACCAGGCTGGTCTCGAACTCCTGACCTCAGGTGATCCACCTGGCTCAGCCTCCCAAAGTGTTGGGAGTACAGGCGTGAGCCACCGCACCTGGCTGGGCTCTCAGATTTCTACTCACTATATTCCTGCCCTAATCACTCCAGGTCCAGGTACTGACAACTAGGATCAGCTCCACAGTCCACTGACACTGTCCAGACTGGCCAGTCAGGAGCCTGTTCACCCTGTTTCACCTGTTCCTTCCCATGGGAGCCAGAGTAAAGGCCTGTGCCTACATTTCCCCCCAGCCATCTGCCTCCTAACCAGCCTCAGTGCCTCTCTCTGGCCCTGCGTGGCCTGCTGTGCCCTGGCTTCTTGGGAACTGTGAGTAGCAAACTCTTTCTGTTTGTTTTCAAGAGACAGGGTCTTGCTCTGTCACCCAGGCTGGAATGCAGTGGTGCCATCATGGCTCACTACAGCCTCAACCTCCCTGGGCTCAAGTGATCCTCCTTCTTTAGCCTCTTGAGTATCTGGAACTACAGGAATGTGCCACCATGCCCAGCTCCTTTTTTTTTTTCTTTTTGAGAGATGGGCTTTTGCTGTGTTGCCCAGGCTGGTCAGAAACCCCTGGGCTCAAGTGAGCCTTCTGCCTTTACCTCCCCAGGTGTTGGGATTACAGGCGTGAGCCACTGCTCCAGGCCTCATTTTTAAATTATTAATTGGTTTCTCCTCAAGTCTGTCTCAGGAACCTAGCAAGAATGAACTGGTCTTGATCAAACTGCTTATAGTCCAGCATTTTTTCTCCCTACGTGTGGGCAGGGCTGGGGGTTTCTGAGCCCCCTGGGATGGGTACCTGAGCCGATGTGGCTCCACCCGCTTCCTCCAGCCTGTCACTGAGGTCTTCGAGATCCCGGGACAGGTCACTGCGTTGTTTCTCCACCTGGGATGAAAATTTTTGTTTTGAGATAGAGCCTTCCTCTGTGGCCCAGGCTGGAGTGCAGCAGCACCATCTTGACTCACTGCAACCTTCACCTGCCTTGCTCAAACAGTCCTCTAACCTCGCCTCCCGAGTATCTGCGACTACAGACATGTGTCATCACACCCAGCTAATTTTTAAAGTTTTTGTTGAGATGGGTTTTCACCATGTTGCTCAGGCTGGTCTCCTGGTCTCAACTGATCCTCCTGCCTTGATCGCCCAAGGTATCTGGATTACAGGCATGAGCCACTGTGCCTGGCCATGGGATGAGATTTAATGATACCAATGATAATCACCCAGAGCTCCTTTTTCTCCAGTAAAGAGCATGATGACTGCTTCACCTTTGAGAAGCCAGGATTCTGTGCCTGGGGGCCTTGTGCCCTGCCTGTCATCAGTGAAGGACACTGTCTTCCCCACACTGGGTGGGCATTAGTGCCTGTCCTACCCACCACCTGTCCAATTTGGCTGAATTTGGGATTAGGTACACTGTGATTTGTCTCCCACCAGCTTTCTGGGCTCATGCCGTGTAGGATCCCCACCCTCAAGCCTCCCTCCATGCTCTGTTCTTGCGAACAGGTGCTTTCTCTGTTTACACTTTCATCCCAATGAAGGTAGGTGCTATTTTACTCCCTTTGCCCAGCCCTTCCTCCCTGCGTCTACCTGTTGAATTCCATCTTTGAGGTCAAGTGTTCCCTCCCCCATCTCTCCCGGGTAGAACCAGCCTCTTCTCCTCTGGACTCAAGCCACACAAAGCATCTGCCTTTCACGTAATGATTAATGTGAATGTGCAGTTCAGTCCCTGGCACACAGCAGGTGCTCAAGAAGCAACTAGACTTTTTAACTGGACACCTGCCTTCTCTACTGGTTTTCTTAGAGGAGGTTTCTATCCATGGTTGGATGTATGGCTGCCGTTACGTCTTTTGACTCAAGAAGGGGAAACATATTTCATTTACCTTGGCTCTCATGGCCCTCTCAGCTTCTAATTCTTCCTCCAGCTCTTCAATTCGGGCCTAGCAGACAGAGAAGGGAGGGGATTCATCTCTCCCAGGCAAAGTTAGTAAGTTAGCCCCTTAGCCTTTTAGGACGGAAAATAGGGATGTGAGAATATGAGAGCCACTGTCAAAAGCAGAGAGAGGCAGATCCCAGAGAGCACGCACAAAGGCCCCGGGGCAGGCAGGAGGGGGCCTGGCATGCGTGACACCCAGCCAGGAGCCAGCATGGCTGGATAGAGTGGAGGGAAGCACTCGGTAATGAGGTCAGGCGGGGAGCAGTTGGAGGGCCTCATAACCATGGTAGGGACTTTGGATTTCACCCCTAGTGAGGGGAACATGGGTCGATCTCCAAGGACTCTATGGCACTCTCGCTCCTCAGGAAACCTCAGCCACCAAGTAGCTGATGCGAACAAAGGGTTCAGAGAAGTGCATTTCTGACAGAGAGCTCATGCTTCTTGGTCCTAGACATACCTGGTGCTCCTTCAGTTTCCTCTGCAGCGTGGAATTCAGAGACTGCTCATCCTCATATTTCGAGTTGACAGAGTTTATTTCCAAATCCCTCCTGCAAGGGAAGGGTTGGTCTCCTGAGGAAAGGCTCTGAGGGCAGACCAGCGAGCTGGTGAGGGAATGGCGCCTGGGCTGCCAGAGGAGGCCTTGAACCTGCCGAAACGCACGCACTTCCCAGCCCCTTCTGGCCTTCTGTGGTGACAGCCCAGAAGGTCTCACGCTACAGAACAATTAGACCCCTGAATGAGCTCCTCAAGCATTTCATCATTCATTCATTCATTCACACATTTACTAATGTGACACTTTTTTTTTTGAGACAGGGTGTTGCTCTGTCACCCAGAATGCAGTGCAGTGGTATGATCATGGCTCACTGCAGCCTTGACCTCCTGGGCTTATATGATCCTCCCACCTCAGCCTCTCTAGTAGCTGGGGCCACAGGCTGGCTCAATCGTGCCCAGTTAATTTTTGTATTTTTTGTAGAGACGGGGTCTTGCTACATTGCCCAGGCTGGTCTTGAGCTCCTGGCCTCAAAGCCATCCTCCCGCCTTGGCCTCCCAAAGTGCTGCGCTTACAGGCATGAGCCACCGTACCCGACCTGGTCACAGGCTTTTATGATGCCTCCCTGCCTTGCTGAGTCCTCAGTGCTCCCTGGGATAGTGGTGCTCACCTCCTCTCCAGTGCCCACCAGGTATTGTGTGACGTTGAGTGTTGCCTGTGGACAGGGCAGCCCCTACCTCTCTGCATATCTTCCATGCCTGGCAGGTGCTTGGGACATGCATGAATGTATGTGAGGCCCTCCGTACAGTGACTGGCTCCTGGCGCCCTCCAGGCAACTCCATCTATTGCTACAATTGTGACGGACAGAACGAATGAACGACAAGACATACTTTTTCACCACCTCCTCGAGATCCAGCTTGGAACGCTCCATCTCATTGAGGTTGTCGATGGTCATCTTCAGGTCACTCTCAGCTTTGCGACGAGCCTTTTCCACCTCCGCCCGGATTTTCTTTTCCTGCTCCCAGTTATCCTCCAGCTACGGAGACAAGAACAGCAAGAGAAGGTAGACGAGGAGAGACTGAGGTCAGAAGGCAAGAAGGAACCAGACTGGGTCCGATCCTTTAGCTGTGGCATCAGAAGGGCCCTCACGCCCTGGGGGATGTGTTGGTCCAGTTCTCAAAACTTATCTTCGGACCCCGTGCCCCCAGAGGGATCTGGCCTTGGAGTTGTAAAGGCGGCCATGGCAACGGGTATTACCTCGTGGATCTGTGTGCTCAGCTTGCTGTTATTCTTGGTCAGGTGGTTCACCTTGTCCTCCTCAGCCTGTAGGTCATCCAGGGTTTTCTAGAAGGACAGATACACACGTGAGTGCCATGAGGCCCAGTGGGAGCAGCTGAACAGTCCTGATCCTCAGTCATCACTTCTGAGCCGTGCAGCTCCCAGGCTTTGGGGAGTTCAGTTGACTTTAGTGAGTAGGTACTGAGCACCTGCTCCTGGGTGTGGGTGAGGCCCGAGCAGATGGACCAGAGCCACCCATCAGGGAGGTCAATTGCTTGAACCAGGAAAGTTGAGGCTGCAGTGAACTATGATCATACTACTGCACTCCAGCCTGGGTGACAGAGTCAGACCCTGTCTCTACAAAAAATGCAAAAATTAGCCAGGTGTGGTGGCACACGTCTGTAGTGCCAGCTACTCAGGAGACTGAGGCAGGACGATCACGAGCCCAGCAGGTTGGGGCTGCAGTGAGCTATGATGGCACCACTGCATTTCAGCCTGAGCAACAGTGGGACCCTATCTCTGGTTCCCCAGGGGGCATATGGGAAATAGGTGGGGTGCTTTTGGTTGTCACAGTGATTGGAGGCCCCTCTGACATTTAGTGGATGACTCCAGTGATGCTGGACATCCCATTTTGCTCTGGACCATCTGGTACCATGAAGAAGAATTCTCTAGAACACATTCCTGATGTCACACCCAGGCACTCATGTCAGTAAAACAACCATTTCTACTCTTCTAAACCTAGAGCCTAGCACCCTTTTACATGTAACTCAATGTTCTTTTTCATTTCATATGCACTACAATTTTTGTTTTTTTGAGATAGGATCTCACTCCATCACTCAGACTGGAGTACGGTGGTACGATCATAGCTAACTGCAGCCTCCACCTCTTGGGCTCAAGCAACCCTCTTGCCTCAGCCTCCTGGCTAATTTTTTTTTCTAGTTTTTGTAGAAACAGGGTCTTGCTGTGTTGCCCAGGCTGGTCTTGAACTCCTGGGCTCAAGCAATCCTTCTGCCTCAGCCTCCCAAGTAGCTGGGACTAGAGGCGCACGCCAGCACACCTGGCTAATTTTTAAATTTTTTGTAGAGACAAGGTCTTGCTATGTTTCCCAGGCTGGTCTCAAACTCCTAGGCTCAAGTGATCCTCCTGGCTCAGTGATCCTCCTGTAATCCTCATGCTAAGATTACAGGGATGATCCACGGCCTGCACTGGCCTGTACTACATTTTATTTTATTTATTTTTATTTATTTATTTTGAGACAGGGTCTCGCTCTGTTGCCCAGGCTGGAGTGCAGTGGCGTGGCCCACTGCAACCTCTACCTCCTGGGTTCAAGCAATTCTCATACCTCAGCCTCCTGAGTAGCTGGGACTACAGCTGTGTGCCACCACACCTGGCTAATTTTTGTATTTTTAGTAGAGACAGGGTTTCACCATGTTGGCCAGGCTGGTCTCAAACTCCTGACCTCAGGTGATCTGCCCGCCTCAGCTTCCCAAAGTGCTGAGATTACAGGCATGGGCCACAGTGCCCGGCCTATTTGTAGATTCTCTATTTGTCCATTTACCCACTCCCCAAAACATATTTGCAATCCAAAATCACTACTCGCAACACTTTCTCATGGTTATTTGCAAACATGCATGTGGGGTGGGGAGAAACTTTGATGCGCACATTCTCTGCTGAGGTTGAACAAAGTGCCTTTTTGTTTCAGCCTCATACTGTAAAAAAAAAATGTCATTTTTATGCTATATTTAATGCCATGGCTTTTTTTACTTTTTTTTTTTTTATGGGGGGTTTTGCTGCTTAAAATGACCCCCAAGCACAGTGCTGAAGGGCTGTTGAGTGTCCCTAAGTGCAAGAGGGCTGTGATGTGTGTGAGAGAAGCTTCATTCAGATGCAAGGTATAGTGCTGCTGGCCCTAAGTTCAGTGTGAACGAATCAACAATTTAAATAAGACATACATAACAAAGTAATGTATTGACCATAGTTGCATGAATTATGTATTGATAGATTGATGAAAATGTTGGTGGGGCATGCGGTGGCTCATGCCTGCAATCCCAGCACTTTGGGAGGCCGAGGCGGGAGGATGACTTGAGCCCAGGAATTCAAGACCAGCCTGGGCAACATGATGAAACCCTACACGAAATATAAAAATTGGCTGGGCATGGTGGCTCACACCTATAATCCCAGCACTTTGGGAGACTGAGACAGGTGGATCACGAGGTCAGGAGTTTGAGACCAGCTTGGCCAACATAGTGAAAGCCCGTCTCTACTAAAAACACAAAAAAATTAGCCAGGCATTGTGGCATGCACCTGTAATCCCAGCTACTCGGGAGGCTGAGGCAGGAGAATCGCTTGAACCTGGGAGGCCGAGGTTGCAATGAGCCAAAATGGCGCCACTGCACTCCAGCTCGGGTGACAGTGTGAGGCTCTGTCTCAAAAACGAAGAAACAAAAATTTGCGGGGTGCAGTGGTACGTGCCTATAATCCCAGTTACTCAGGAGGCTGAGGTGGGAGGATCGCCTGAGCCTGGGAAGTCAAGGCTACAGTGAGCTGTGATTGTACCACTGCACTCCAGCCTTGGTGACAGAGTGAGACCGTGTCTCAAAAAAAAAAAAAAAAAAAAAAAAATATTATGACCAGAGGCTTGTAAGAGTCTAACCCTGTATTTTCCCCAGGAGCAGTGGTTCATATTTGCTAATTCAGTATTGAATTATTATTGGTTAATTCAGTGTTTATGGCAACTTTACAGAACATAACCGCTGTGAGGCCGGGTGCGGTGGCTCACGCCTGTAATCCCAGCACTTTGGGAGGCTCAGGTGGGAGGATCATTTGAGGTCAGGAGTTCAAGACCAGCCCGGCCGATATGGTGAAACCCCCATCTCTACTAAAAATACAAAAAATTAGCTGGGCATGGTGGCGCGTGCCTGTAATCCCAGCTACTCGGGAGGCTGAGGCAGGGGAATCACTTGAACCTGGGAGGCAGAGGTTGCAGTGAGCCGAGACCACACCACTGAACTCCAGCCTGGGTGGCAGAGCGAGCCTCAGTCTCAGAACAACAAAAACATAACCAGTGTGAATAACACTCATCGACTGTGTTTGTTATGAAAGGAGGCTCTGGCTCTGATATGCTTGAAAATCACAGGGCAAGGGCGGCAGTTCCTGAGGCACCAGGGAGAGGCACTCAGGGGACATGTGGATTCACAGTGTCAGCAAACACAGGGACGAGGGGTCCACTGTCCGGCTCTTTGCTCCTGTTTCTCTGGAGGTCAGCACTGGTGGCCGGTCAGAGCTGGCTCTGCATTCAGGAGCCTGAGCCTGTGACAGTGGCCCTGGGAAAGTCGGTGGGTCTCCCCATGGCCTCAAGAGCTCATGACCTGTTGTTGCCACAGTGTCTTAGGCTTTGCTGGGGCTTTCGAGCTCACGGGGCACTTCCATACACCCCACTCCATCCCTACCACTCCGGTGAGCATACTTTCTCCGGTGTGCATGGGCCCAACCTAACTCATAATTGTTTTGTTGTTTGTTTGTTTTGAGACAGAGTCTCGCTGTCACCCAGGCTGGAGAGAAATGGCGCAATCTTGGCTCACTGCAACCTGCAACTCCTGGGCTCAAGTTATCCTCCTGCCTCAGCCTCCTGAATAGCTGGGACTACAGGTGCGTGCCACCAGACCTGGCTAATTTTTGTAATTTTTTGTAGAGATGGAAGTTTTGCCATGTTGCCCGGGCTGGTCTCAAACTCCTAAACTGAGGGGATCCTCCTGCCTCAGCCTCCCAAAGTGCTGGGATTAAAGATGTGAGCTGCCATGCCTAGTTGATTCATAATTGTTAATAGCTCCCCCTCTTGCTCTCAAAACTGTCCTAGTTTGGAAGACAAATTATATTGTCACCCCACTTATAACAAACTTGGAAGGAAGGCAGTAAAAGGGGGCCACACCCACGTCACTCTTGAAACCGAGATATACGAAGAATTCCTTAACTTTCCTAAGGCTCCAAGCTGAGGGGGCAGCAGGGCCAGGATTTGAACTCGGGGCTCCAATGTCCAATGGAAAGCACACTGTGCCAAGCTCCAGCTGCTGGGCCGAGGAAGACGCAAGGGAAACCTACCTGGTACAGCTCCTCCAGGGCCCTCTTCTCCTTCTGGAGCTTGGCGATGGAGTCTTCACGGAGCGAGATGTCCCCGGTCAGGGTACGGACCTTGTGATCCAGGGCCTAGAAACCAGGGCAGGGAGAGAGGTAGAGCCTTAAAGCTGGAGGGAATCCTCAGCTTGGGTGTACTCTTGAGTCTCCTGGGAGCTTCAGAAATGCCAGTGCCCAGGGCATGTCTCAGACCAACCAAGTCAGAACCGTGGGGGTGAAGGGGAGCAGCAAGAACCTTGGCTTCTCAAAGCATGGTCCCCGGATGTCAGCAGTGGCATCCCCTAGGAGCATGCTAGAAATACAGACTCTCGGACTCCGCTGGGCCCGCCAGAGTCTGCACCTGACAGTATCCCTGGTGGTTTGTGTGTGCAGCAGAGCAGGAGAAGCTCAAGTTTAGGCAGAGCCCCCGCTTACCCTGCTGGAGAACCCCACCTACCTGCAATAGCAGGTAGGGCCCTTGGGCCCAGGGGCCGGCCAGATGGCATCAGGAGCCAGGGCTTCCCCCAGGGAGCTGCTCAGAGGGGCAGCAACTGCTTGTTTGGGCAGAAATTCAACAGCTGAAGGTAGACACTTCAAAGTGATGGGAACACCTCTCAGTCCCCTTAGTCAGCTGCCCTGCCCAGCAGACCTGTCTGTAGTAACGGTCATGTTCTCTGCCTTTGCTGTCCCATGCAGTGACACTTACCGCACATGGCTGCTGAGCACCTGTAATGTGGCTTGTGCAACCGAGGAATTGCATTTTAAGTTGTAAATTAATGGATGTGACAATAGCCCCATGTGGGCTGGGTACGGTGGCTCATGCCTGTAATCCCAGCACTTTGGGAGGCCAAGGCGGGCAGATCACCTGAGGTCAGGTGTTCAAGATGAGTCTGGCCAACATGGCAAAACCCTGTCTCCACTAAAAATACAAAAATAGTTGGGCATGGTGGCGCCACACCTGTAGTTCCAGCTACTTAGGAGGCGGAGGTATGAGAATCACTGGAACCCGGGAGGGGGAGGTTGCAGTGAGCCAAGATCGCACCATTGCACTCCAGCCTGGGTGACAGAGTGAGAGCGAGACTCTGTCTCAAAACAAACAAAAAAGCTCAAAAAAACAAAAAAACCAAAAAAACGCCGCATATGGTCAGTGGTCAGGGCACTGGGCATAGCCACCACAGGGGCTTCAGGTATGGCCCCTGACGGTGGCCTGAGAAAAGCGTGGCAGGGCCCTGGCCTCTCCTCACCTGCTTCTCCTTCTCTGTCTTGGCCAGTGTGGTTTCCAGGCCCTCCAGGTCCCGCTTCAGGTCACTCAGCTCCCCCTCCAGCTTGCGCTTGGCAGCACTCAGCGAGGCCGCTGTGCCTTCTTCCTCCTCCAGCCGCTCCTGCATGTCTGAGATCTGGCTCTCCAGATCCATCTTGGTCTTCATCATCTGTGTCAGGCGCTCCTCTGCATCCATCAGGTTCTCTTGCTCCTGTTGGGAGAAAGAGCCCCAGTGGCAGGCAGGGTCCAGGCAAAGACCACACAGCCTTGAGCTGAACAAATGTGTCCTGGGGGTTGGACAAGGGGCCGGGCTATCTCTGAGCTCCTTTTTTTTGTTTTTTGTTTTTTTTGAGTCAGGGTTTTGCTTTGTTGTTCAGGCTGGAGTGCTGTGGTGTGATCACAGCTCACTGCAGTCTTGACCTCCTGGGCTCAAGCAATCCTCCCACCTCATCCTTCCAAGTAGCTGAGGCTACAGGTACACACTGCAATGCCCAGCTAAGTTTTTTATTTTTATTTTTGAAACAGGGTCTCGCTCTGTCACCCAGGCTGGGGTGCAGTGGCACAATCATGGCTCACTGCAGTCTCGACCTTCTAGGCTTAAGCAATCCTCCCACTTCAGCCTCCTGAGTAGCTGGGACTACAGATGTGCCACCACACTCAGCTAATTTTTAAACTTTTTTGTAGAGATGGGGTTTCACTATGTTGCCCAGGCTGGTCTGGAATTCCTGGGCTCAAGCATTCCTCCTGCCTTGGCCTCCCAGAGTGTTGGGTTTACGAGCATGAACCATTGCACCTGGCCCAGGATGATTCTTCCATCACTTTAGTCTTGCCCAGCCTCAGCCTCCACAAACAAAATGGGGATATCAGTTCAAGCAACTTCTCAGGGGTCTGAAGAGTATACTGAGAAATGATGTTGGAGGCCTTTGGGGACGGTGAAAAGAAAATGCAAGTGCCACACATACTCATGGCTGCAGAGACAGCCGTGGCAGAGCAGGGAGGACTGAAGATGGAACTGGGCCCCTTCCAGGCCTGGGTTTTCTACTAAGGGGTCTGGGACTTTGATCAAATCTCTAAATGTCTGCCAAACTGAGTTTTTCTACCCTGTATGACGCACGTGAAAATCGGGTGTCTTAACAGGGGGGTGGTGAGAGTCAAATCAGGGAAGGAATAGGAAAAACTTTGCAAACCAGAAGGACCCCAGCAGTGAATTCACCACGGGACATTTAGTCAGGCATCCTTCAGAAATGACATCGTTTATTCTTCCCTGCTGTGTTTCCCTGGACAGGTGAGGAAAAGGAGGCTTGGAGAGGGTAAATTGCCAAGTTCGTAGGGCAGAGCCCCGCCCTGACTCTAGGGGACGCTGTTCTCACCCCATCTCGTGGCCACCATCCCTGGACTTTCCCTGCAGGCAGGTCCTGTAGCTGTGTATGCCCAGCCTGCTGCTGTGTGCAAATAAGAGTTTGATGGAGACCAGGCACAAGGGCTCACACCTGTAATCCCAGCTCTTTGGGAGGCCGAAATGGGAGGATCACTTGAGGCTGGGAGTTTGAGACCAGCCTGGGCAACAGTGAGACCCTGTCTCTACAAAAAATACAAAAAATTGGCTGGGCTTGGTGGTATAGTCCCAGCTACTTGGGAGGCTGAGGTGGGAGGATCACTTGTGTCCAGGAGATGGAGGCTGCTGTGAGCTGTGATCAAGCCACCTCACTCCAACCTGGGCAACAGAGCAAGACCCTGTCCCTGTCTGTCTGTCTGTCTGTCTGTCTGTCTGTCTCTCTCTCTCTCTGACACACACACACACACACAAATTGGATGGAGACCTTTTGGTAGTTGGGTCGAGGGTGACCTTGTATGCTGGAGAATTTCCCGTGGTCTGGAGGGACACGGATTTTCAAAAGAGCTCGCCCTTCCTCCCTCCCAGGGTCAAGGCTGTATTGGGTTCCCCACCCTTCTCCCCAGCGACCCCACATACAGCCTGCAGCTGAATGGTGAGGTCATTCTTCTCCTGGCTGAGCGTGGCTGTCTTCTCCTCCAGTTCCTTGACCTTGTTTACCAGCTCCTGGGTCTTGGTCATGGCTTGCCTGAGCTCCTCCTCCTTGGCCTTCATCTCCTCCTCTTGCCGAGCCACATTCAGGAGCGGCTTGACCTGGGCAATGAGCAACACCAAAGAGCGTTAGGAGAATGGGCTTTGCCGGGGGGTAGACGGAGGGCGGTGGAGTCTCTGCCTCAGGTGTGACCTCACGGCACCACTGTGGTGGGAAGCAGCTTTGCTGTAACTCTGGGGTGGGGTCCCTCTCCACAGACGCCACCAGGCTGAACTTGTGTAAAGCATCCCTGGCCTCAACAGAGAAGGCCCATCCTCACCTAGGACAATTCTTAGGATGCTCTTTAATCCTGAGTGACATGGAGTCAGGTATCCTCAGCATCTGGGTGCCCCATGGCTTACATCTGTTCTGCATGTTGTGTAGACACCAGGAGCCCCGGTGAAATCACAGCCTTGGGATCCCCTCCCTCCTTCCTTCCCTACTGAATCCTCCCACTCTCTGGCGCTCTCAGTTTCTGTCTCTGTCTGTCTGTTTGCTGTCTCTCTCTCACCCACTGTTTCTCTCTCTCTCTGTCTCTGTCTTTCTCCTGCCATTCCTATCTCTGCCTCTCTTCTCAGTCTCTCTCTGTTGCTCTGCTCCCTCTCTGTTTTTCTCTCTCCCTGTCTCTCTTTCTCTGTCTCATGCTGTCTCTATCTTTGTCTCTCTCTCTGCCTGTCTCTCTGTTGCGCCGTCTCTCTCTTTGTTTCTCTCTCTCTCATTTTCTGTGCAGTTCTCTTTGTTTTTCTCTATGTGTGTATCTCTCTCTCTGTCTCTTACTCTTTCTCTCTCTCTCTCTCTGTCTCTCACTTATTTCATCTTCTCTCTAACATGAAGTCCTACCTCTCGACTTGGCCTTGCAGGCCTTCCACAATGTAGCCCCTTCCCTCCTCCTGCACTGTGTGGAGGAGGAGGGCTGACACTTCCCACCCTG
The DNA here is from genome assembly GCF_024542745.1 of Macaca thibetana thibetana. Classification (NCBI taxonomy): domain Eukaryota; kingdom Metazoa; phylum Chordata; class Mammalia; order Primates; family Cercopithecidae; genus Macaca; species Macaca thibetana. The sequence goes on from NC_065580.1 coordinate 141,965,830, forward strand.
GCCGGTGACCCTGCCCCTGTGTCTATAGGGCTGGGCCTTCTTTGCCATTTAGCCAGGAGCATTTGCTCCTACTCTGCACCCGCAACACCCACCGGGACCTCTCTGTGCACTTGACCCTTCTCACCTGCACTGGAGCACCAGGCTCCATCCAGTCCCACCACCCGTATTCTGCCCTGCATCTGCAAGCCCCTCAAAGACCTCCCTCCCATCCCTTGAGGGTTCCTAAAACACCTAGCAGAGCTGGTGGGGCAGATCCCCTGGGAACCACAGAAACATTATACCATAGATACTATAGATACATAGTCAATAGATACATTTCCCAGGAGGGAAAATGACCTAGACACGGATTTGGGAGGAGGGACAGCCTGCGCCCCTTTTGAAAGATAACAGATAAACCTCGTTCATTGCCAGCCTGGCTGTTGAGAATCTGAAATGTCACAGTGGCAAAGCTGGCATGAAAAGGTTGCAGTAACCACTATACCTTGCCGCTGTGTAGCACTTTTTATTCAATGGAAACCTACTACAAGTGTTTTTTCATTGACCCAGCCTATCCGGCTTTGTTAAATAAGATTAGAACTTGGTTAGAATACTAAGAGGAGAGGATTAAAAAAAAATAAAAAATAAAAAAAAATAAAAAGGCCAGGCGCGATGGTTCATGCCTGTAATCCCAGCACTTTGGGAGGCTGAGGCGGGCGGATCTCCTGAGGTCAGGAGTTCAAGACCAGCCAGGCCAACATGGTGAAATCCCGTGTCTACTAAATATACAAAAAAATTAGTCAGGTGTGGTGGTGGGTGCCTGTAGTCCCAGCTACTCAGGAGGCTGAGGCAGGAGAATCGCTTGAACCCGGGAGGCAGAGGTTGCAGTGAGCCAGATCGTGCCACTGCACTCCAGCCTGAGCAACAGAGCAAGATTTTGTCTCAACGACAACAACTAATTAGAACAGGACCTTGCTCTGTCAGGTCTAATTAGTAACGAGCAGGGGAGTTCACAGCTGTTGCTACCATGTCTTGCTCAGAAGGAACCTTAAAGGCCATTGGCCTGGGTCTTCCAAGAGTCTAATTGTATACCAAGGGATCTGGTGAGATGCATTCAAGCATAGACACCCTTTGATTTGAGTTGTGAAATAGTTACTTTAATAGGTAATTTAAAAAATGAAAAAGAACTCAAATCCACAATTTTGTGGATAATCTTTGCTTAGGATGAGGTTAAAGCAGGTAAGACTGCAAAGTTTCCTTTTAAAGTAAAATTTGTGGCTGGGAACAGTGGCTTACACCTGTAATTCCAGGAGGCTGGGGAGTATCACTTGAGGTCAGGAGTTCAAGACTGGCTGGGGTAATGTAGCAAGACCCTCTCTCTACAAAAAGTTTAAAAATGAGCTGGGTAGGCGCTGTGCACCTGTAATCTCAGCCATTTGGGAGGGCGAGGTGGGAGGATTGCTTGAGGCCAGGAGTTTGAGACCAGCCTGGGCAACATAGCAAGACCCTGTCTCTTCAACAACAAAAATTAAAAATTAGCTGGGCATGGTGGCACACATAGTCCCAGCTATTTGGGAGGCTGAGGTGGAAGGATTGCTTGAGCCCAGGAGTTTGAGGCTGCAGTGAGCTATGATTGCATCCTGTACTCCAGCCTGGGCAACAGAGTCAGACCCTGTCTGAATTTTTTTTTTTTTTCCAAAATAGAAAAGCGAGGCCAGGTGCAGTGACTCACATCTGTAATCCCAGCAGCACTTTGGGAGGCCAAAGCAGGCGGATCACCTGAGGTCAGGAGTTTGAGACCGGCCTGGCCAACATGGTAAAACCCTGTCTCTACTAAAAATACAAAAATTAGCCAGGTATGGTGGCAGATGCTTGTAATCCCAGATAGGAGGCTGAGGCAGGAAAATAACTTGAACCCTGGAGGCGGAGTTTGCAGTGAGCCGAGATTGTGCCACTGCACTCCAGCCTAGGTGACAGAGTGAGACTCCGTCTCAAAAAAAAAAAAAAAAAAAAAAAAAAAAAGTGAATGAATGTAAAGAAAGGTGAGTCATGGAACAGGCGGAGAAAGCCAGGCAGCACCTGCAACGCCTGGCCTTTGAGACATGCTCTTCTAGATTCCTCTCCAATCCCAGGTCCTCCAGGGCCGGCTTGTGTGTGGATACATTTGGGGAAGCAGAACTTACTATTCCTCCCTTTCCGTTTGTGGTGGGTGCTGATTGTTAGCCGGTTCTTTGACAGGAGTGTAAAGAAACTTCCTTGTGAGCTTTGGAGGACTCAGGGCCACCCGAGATGACTCAGAGCCTGTCCCCACCCTCTGTGGGTCCTCCTTTCTCCTGAACACAGCTGCCTGGTGCCTGACTCCCTCCTCTGGTGCCCAGGGACATGTTCCCTCTTAATGGTGGCCCCAGCACAGGTGTGATTGGGCCCATGTACATGGCTGGTGGCCTCCTGCCTTGGTTGAGGGTGGCCTGGCTGCTTGGGACTTCTGTGGGTCCTACCGGCTGGCTGACTCACTTACCACACTCACTGCTGTTTCGGAAGAACAGGAGATGAGAGGTCAGACCTTATTTCCCGAGGTTCCTCCAGCTCTAAACCAAGAACTCACTGGAGCTGAAGATACCTCAACATGCCCAGGGGCAAGGAGTCAATAATCAAGCTCACTTTTTTTGGTGGGGGTGGTATGGCACTATCTCAAGTGGATTTTATTTTGAGGGATGAGATGGAAGGCAGAAAGACACTTCCTCTCCTCTCCCTTCCTTTCTTCTCTCCCTTCCTTTCCTCTCTCTCTTCCTTTCCTCTCTCCCTTCCTTTCCTCTCTCTCTTCCTTTCCTCTCTCCCTTCCTTTCCTCTCTCTCTTCCTTTCCTCTCTCCCTTCCTTTCCTCTCTCTCTTCCTTTCCTCTCTCCCTTCCTTTCCTCTTTCTCTTCCTTTCCTCTCTCTCTTCCTTTCTTTTCTTTTGAAATGGGGTCTCACTGTGTTGCCCAGGCTGGTCTCAAACTCCTGGCCTCAAGCAATCTTCCTGCCTCAGCCTCCCAAAGGACTGGGATTACAGATGTGAGCCACTGTGCCTGGCCCCATGATTTTTCTTAGGGAGGAATTAGTCCCTGTCTGGACAGAGGCTAGATTTTGTCTCTAAGGCGCCCTCATTTTCAAACTGTTCTTGCAGCCTCTCCTGAGGGGCACCTCCGTCCAGGATTGAGCCCTCCCCCAGCCCACAGGCAGTAGCAGTCCCCACTGGCCTGGCCCCTTGGCCCTCACCTTGTTATACAGCTTCCACCACCCCCAGAAACGGAGCTGCAGGAACTTGCGCACGTTCCGCTGAATGACTTTCAGGCCCATTCTGTGAAAAGAATCCAGGGTTGAATGGGTTACAATGAAGGTGTTAGGACCTGGCTTCCCTGGGGAAGGAGCAGGGCCTGGAAATAGAAGCCAGCAGATCTTGTCCAGACACCAAAGTGCTTTCTCAACACCCAGCATTGCCCATGTGGTCTGGGGCAGGGAGATTCACGTTGGGGTCAGAGCTTAGCAGCACGATAAAGGAACTGAAGTGAAACCTGATGGAACCAGGTCCCTCCCAGATGGCACAAGGCTGAGACAGACCAGTCATTGACTCCTGCATTTTCCCTCCTCCACCAGAAATCACCCATTAGTCTCTGAATCCCACGGATCTGCAAAGATGCTGGAATCCACCCATGTCTTGTTCCCTGCAGCTTCATTCAACTGCCATTTATTGAGGACCTCCTGTGCACCAAGGCCCTGGGCTGAATCAGGCCAAGATCCCTCACATCAGCCCCTAACTGATGTCCCTGCCTTCAGTCCAGGGCTGCAGGTGGCCTGCTGATGGGAACAGGAATTCATTGCTAATTCTATGGCCACAAAGAAATAGAGTGAATCACAGGTCATCTGGGATGGACCTAACTTTTTGTTTTTGTTTTTGTTTTTGAGACAGGGTCTCACTCTGTTGCCCAGGCTAGAGGGCAATGGTGCAATTATGGCTTACTGGAACTTTGTACTCCCTGGTTCAAGCGATCCTCCTGCCTCAGCCTCCAAAGTAGCTGGGACTACAGGCATGCACCACCACCCGCTATCTTTTTTTTTTTTTTTGTGGAGATGGGGTCTCTCTATCTACTGTTGCCCAGGCTGGTCTCAAACTCCTGAGCTCAAGTGATCTCCCACCTTGGCTTCTCAAAGTGCTGGGATTACAGGTATGAGCTACCAGACCTGGCCGGACCCGGTCATTTTTAAATTACCAGGTTAGGGAGATGGCTGAAAAACATGATTCGAAGAGCAGGTATGTGGAGTGAGAATTGCTGAGTTCTAATCCTGGCTCTGCATGAACCTGTCCCAGTTCCTTAACCTCTCAGACCTCAGTTTCCACATCTGTAAAGTGGGGGTGTTGGCCCTACCATGCCCCTCTCACAGCATCATTACGTGAATCAAGTAAGAGGAAGGCTGTGAAAGTGACTTGAAACTGTAAAGAGAGGGTTTATATTAGTTGTTTCCTGTTAGGGGTTAAGCTGTGTCCTCTGAAAGGATATGTTGAAGTCCTAACCGCCAATACCTAGGAAGGGAACCTTGTTTGGGAATAGGGTCTCAGCAAATGTAACTAGTTAAGATGAGGTGGTCATACTGGAGTAAGGTGGACCCTAATTCAATGACTGGTGTCCATATAAAAAGAGGGAAGACGGGCTGGGTGCAGTGGTTCACGCCTATAATCGCAACACTTTGAGAAGCTGAGGCAGGTGGATTGCTTTGAGCCCAGGAGTTTGAGATGAGCCTGGGCAACATAGGGAGACCTTGTCTCTACCAAAAAAAAAAAAAATTAGCCAGGTGTGGTACTGTGCACCTGTAGTCCTAGCTACTCAGGAGGCTGAGGTGGGAAGATCAAGCCCAAGAGGTTGAGGCTGCCGTGAGCTATGATCACACCACTGTATTCCAGCCTGGGCCACAGAGCAAGACCCCATCCCCCTTCAAAAATAAAATTTAAGGCGATGGATATCCCAGTTATCCTGATTTTGTTATATGAATGTATCAAGTTATCATATACAACCCAAAATATGCATATCTATTAGGTATCAGTAAAAAAATTTACAAAATTCCTGTCATTTGAAACCACCCAGTGTGTGAACTTGGTTGCAGCAGCTCTGAGAGACTGGGATCTGAGAGACAGGGCTCCTTTTTTTTTTTTTTTTTTTTTTTTTTTTTGAGACAGAGTTTTGTTTCTGTCGCCCAGGCTAGAGTGCAATGGCACGATCTTGGCTCACTGCAACCTCCGCCTCCCGGGTTCAAGCGATTCTCCTGCCTCAACCTCCCAAGTAGCTGGAATTGTAGGCACCCACCACCATGCCCAGCTAATTTTTGTATTTTTTGTAGAGACGGGGTTTCACCATGTTGGCCAGGCTGGTCTCAAACTCCTGACCTCAGGTTATCCTCCCACCTTGGCCTCCCAATGTGCTGGGATTACAGGCATGAGCCACCACACCTGGCCAGCCACACGGGGTTCTTTGTGCCATCAAAGATGTTGGCATCCACCCCTTGCCTACCACGCGGTGTGGCTAGTGGAGCTGGCCCTGAGTACGTGTGGCTCCTCTGGGCCTTTGTGTCGGTGTTTGTGAGTGCTACCTTCGTTCCAGCATCTTCTTGAACTCCACCCTCATGAGGAAGCCCCGGAGGCGACACTGCAGCATCGTCATGATCTTGGCCAGACGCTCGTCCCTCATGTCCTCAAGCTTGGCCAGGATGCCCGCACGGAAGAACACCTGGGGGAAAGACGGCATGCCTTTGAAAAAGCCCGGCTGTCACCGATGGCAGCCACTTGGGGGAGCTTTAAATCAAAGAAGGGTTTTTGTTTTTTGTTGTTTGTTTTCTTTTTGTTTTTGAGAAAGGATCTCTCTCTCTCATCCAGGCTGGAGTGCAGTGGCGTCACTATGGATCACTGCAGCCTCGACCTGCCGAGCTTAAGCAATCCTCCCATCTCAGTCTCCCGAGTAACTGAAACTACAGGCACATGCCACCATGCCTGGCTAAATTTATTATTATTATTGTAGAGATATGGTATCCAGACTGGGCCTCCCAAAGTACTGGGATTACAGGCATGTGCCACCATGTCCATTTTTAATTTTTAATTAAAAAAATTTTTTTCTGAGATGAAGTCTGGCTATGTTGCCCAGGCTGGCCTTGAACTCCTAGACTCAAGTGACCTTCCTACCTCAGCCTCCCAAAAGGCAGGAATTATAGACATAAGCCACCATGCCCCGCCTATTGATGTTTTAAAAATCCCCCCAGGCCAGACACGATGATTCACACCTGTAATCCCAGTGCCTTGGGAGGCCAAGGAGGGCAGATCATGAGATCAGGAGTTCAAGACCAGCCTGGCCAACATGGTGAAACCCCATCTCTATTAAAAATACAAAAAATTAGCCAGGCGTGCTGGCAGGTGCCTGTAATCCCAGCTACTTGGGAGGCTGAGGCAGGAGAATCACTTGAACCCGGGAGGCAGAGGTTGCAGTGAGCCAAGACAGTGCCACTGCACTCTAGCCTGGGAAACAGAGTGAGATTCCGTCTCAAAAAAATAAACAAACAAACAAACAAAAAAAACTCCCCAGATGAGTCTAGTGTATAGCCAAGGTTGAGAACTTTGTTCTAGAGAAACTCCTGCACAGGACCATGAGCAAGGATGTTCACAGCAGCACTGCAGTACCGTGTGGCAGTGACAATGTCACCTACCAGTGAGGATGAAGCTTAGAAACATGGCGAAGCGATAAAAGCACGTCATGGAGGAATGTCACAGAGGGTGTGTCAAGTATGATACTTCCATGAAGCTCAAAACCAAGCACGACCTGCAGGCATATGTGCTCAAGCTATTTTTGAAAGGTAACGAAATGAGCCAGGTGGTGTGGCTTCTGCCTGTAATCCCAACGCTTTAGGAGGCCAAGGTGGGAGGATCACTTGAACCCAGGAGTTGGAGAATAGCCTTGGCAACATACTGAGACCACATCTCTATAAAAAATACAAAAATTAGCCAGGTGTGGAGGTGTGCACCCGTAGTCCCAGCTACTCGGGAGGCTGAGGTGGGAGAATCGCTTGAGCCCAGCAGTTTGAAGCTGCAGTGAGCTGTGATCATGTCACTGCACTCCAGCCTGGGCGACAGAGCAAGGCCATGTCTCTTAAGAAAAAAAAAAAAAAAGGAATGGTTCATGTCAGAATTCAAGACAGGGTTACTCCTAGGGGTGGGAAGCGGGTGGGGGAGGAAAGACATGTAAGGTTGACATTCTGGGCTTTTCAGTGGGTTCACAGGGTGCTGGTTTTATTATTATGTTTCATAATGTAACACCTTTTTACAGGCTTCAAATAGGACATAATAGAAACTTTTAGAAGGAGAGAAGGTGCCAGGAGACCTGCATTCTGGCCTTAGCCTGCCTTGGATGTGCTGTGTGTCTGACTGTGGTTAAGTCACTATCCCTTTGGGGGACCTAGGCCTCCTCTCCTATCTGGGGAGAATGCCGCCTGCAGGGCCCCTGGGACCTCTGAGCTGCAGGAGCCCAAGATGCCACACGGGGCCAGGGAGGACAGCACCCAGCTGAGCCACTGTGGGCAAAAGATGAGGAAGAATGCTCTCTGCCCCCTAAAAGGCCCCCAAGGAGCTGGACATCGCAAGGTAGAGAAATCGGGCTTGATGTTATAAAACGTTTCCTGATATTTCAAAATTAATTGGCGTTGAGGTTTGGTCTTTGAAACAAGCATGTGGCTGGGGGTGGGGCCCACCTGAGCCACCTCCAAACATAGGAACGCCATTTGCAGTCAGAACCATCCTGTTCTTTGTTCTGCTCCTGCTGCCAGTCTGCCTAGTCCTCAGGGAGCAAAGCTGTCCCCAGCAGCCCTGGGCCTTCCCCTGGAACTGACGTGCCTCATGCAACCCTTGTACAACAGCAGGATGCTGTCTGTTTGGCCAGGTGGTAAATGGGCCAGATTCTGAGCTGTGCCAGATTCTGAGATACCAGCTCCGGCTTCCCTGGCCACACGACCGGCGCCAGTGGGCCCGATGCCGACTAGCTGTGTCCCGCCTCGTTCTGTGAAGTTGGGCATGCCATCTCCACCCCCTCTCCAGGCTTTCTTAAGTTCCCCATCTGTCAAGGGTGGGTGGGGAAAGGAGGGGCCTGCTGGTTTCTAAGATTCTTTCCAGCTCAAGTATTCAACGATCCTGTCTCCAAACCTCGAGTGTCCCCCGCAAGTCAATCGAGCTATTTACAGCACATCTTAATTGTGAAGGAGGCCAAAACAAACAGTTCCGGCAGGTTCTAGGGCAGTGTTACAATTCCACACACACAGTGTTATAAAGCAAGCTCCAGGGAGTGAGGGACTCGTTCTGTTCTCTTCACTGTGTGTCCCTAGAGCCTGGAACCCTGCCTGGCACACAGTAGGCGCACCATAAGTGTTTGCTGAGTGACCAGATGCATTAGAGGCACAGGCATGCTGGAAGCTCTCATGCCAAGCCTGCGTCATGCTTGAGAACTTGGAAGGAGAAATGATCTGCTCCAGGCAGCTCAGAGGTAGGCTTTGAGCCCAGCTCTCCTCATTGCAAAGCCAGTGAACCTCCTGTGTCATGGGGCGATCATGTTGGGGTGCAGTCTGTTGGTGGGGGGCAGGTGGGGCGGCTATGGAAGGACATCTGGCACCACTGGCCTGGCCAGCCTTTACAACCCCACCAGGATGCTGCGGGGCCAGGAAATGGGATAGACCCAGGGCAACTCAGGCCCCATGAGTCAGGAGCAGGAGGCTGCTCTGTCTGAGTCAGTCCCGACTCAGCCGCCGGCTCAGAGCTGGGCTTACAGTGCTTCATTGTCCAGGTTCCGCCCAAGCAAACTTCCCCATGGGTCAGATCCGGGACCTTGATTCTGATTGGCCCTTTTTATTCTTGGAAACTCAAGGCTGAGGCCAGGTGCAGTGGCTTATGCCTGTAATCCCAGCGCTTTGGGAGGCTGAGGCAGGAGGATTGCTTGAGCCCAGGAGTTTGAGACCAGCCTGGGCAACAGAGTGAGACCCCATCCCTACAAATAATTTAAAACATTAACTGGGTGTGATGGTGTATGCCTTAAGTCCCAGCTACTTGGGAGGCTGAGGCAGGAGGATCACTTGAGCCTGGGAGTTCCAGGTTGTAGTGAGCTATGATTGTGCCACTGCACTCCAGGAAGACCCTGTCTCAAACAAAACAAAGCGTAGGGTTCTAAGAAATATTCTACCATGATTGACTTCCCCTCTGAGCTGAACTGGGTTCTATGCATGTTGCCTCTAATCTCCCCAAATTCTATGAGACTTGCATGATCAACCCTGATTTTTCAGGAAACTGATGCTCTCAGCAACTGGCAGACTTGCCCAAAGCAGGCCATTGGTCAGTGACCAGGTGGAATCCATACCCCAAAGCCCACCTTCTTGGGAAAAGGCTGAGGGAGGTGTGTAGAGGGAGACCGCCCACCAGACCCTACCTTGGTGTGTCCAATTTTGTATTCGTTTGCATCCAGGTCAATGGCTGCAAGAAGCAGCTCTGAGGCCTTTTTGTTGTCCACGAACCCCTGGGGAATCACGTTGGGGTTCAGCACTTGGTACCTGGCAGGACAGAGATGATTGACAGTCATCACTGTGCCCAAGCCGACAGCACATAAAACATGTTCATGCGGTTATCTGCTGGTCTTTGGGATGGACTTTGGACAGGCACTAGACTTGTTTGACAGATGCCCCAGTGAGGCAGAGAGATGAGATCAATAGGAGGCTCTGGAATAAGGGCTCTAGCTTGGGAGTGGACATTGGTGTGGGTTGGGGGTATAGGGAGAAGCTGTTTCTAGAAATGAAGACACCAAAAATCCCTTCCTGATAGAGGCTGAAGTTGAGAAAAGGGCATTGACTCAGATATCAGAAAACAGCTTTTATAAAAAATTTATTATTTATTTATTTATTTTTTATCCTGACCTGTGAGCAGCCCTCTTTGTGATCTTGGACACAAAAGTCCCCAACTGGGGACTTCAGAGGGGCTTGGATAAGGTGACCTCTAGTGACTTTTCCTGATCCATCAATCTGTGGTCTTATGTTCTAGGAAGTTAGAGAAGGTAGAAGAAGATCATTTCTAAGGTGGAGGTATTAGTTACCCAGTGTTCCTCCAGAAGCCCTGAGGTAAGAATTCAAGTGCAAGTAGTTTACCTGGAAAGTGGCAGAGTGGGGAATGGGCAGAAAGCCAATGAAAAGCATGTTATGGAGGCAGTTAGCACAACAAGCAACCAAAGCTTAATGGTGCTTGGGATCACTGGGAGCCACAGCGTGAGTATTTACACCAAGGAAATGGGCAGACACTAGCAATTAGGGCTTCTTTTTTTGGACCTGGGAGCCCTTGTTAAACATTTACCAACACACTGCTATCTGAGCACATGTGTGGAAAATGTCTCAGACTTAGCTACCTGAAGGGTGAGGGAGCTGAGGTATTTATACACCAGCTCTCCTCAGTCACTGATTGAGGGCTCCTTCCAGGGAGGCATTAATTCCCAGGACAGCTTGCCAAGGAGGGGTAAAGAAGCATCCAGCAGCCAAGAAATGCAAGGGCTGGCAGTTGAAATTTGGGCCAGCATCTATGGCCATACCTCCCTGAACATACCCAATCTCATCTGAAATTTGGGCCAGTGTGTACTAAGGTAGTGACTGACAGTGAGGTGGTATTGACAGAGCACCATTGTGTCTGCTGCAGTGGGATGTGACTTATCAGTTGGTCAACTCCTGGGCATCTAAGCCTTGCACTGAGGGAGATATCACTCACCTCTGTTTGAACTCCGGGTACTGCAGCCTGTTTGGGAAGCCCTTCCTGCAGATTCGGATGCCTTCCAGGACACCATTGCAAGCTAGCTGGTGCATGATCAGGTGGGCATCCACCACACCTGCCAAGGGGGAGGGTGCAAGATGGAGAATCCCTCCTCTGGGGTGGGACAGGCCAGTCCTGGCCACTCAAGGAAGCTGAACTGAGCATCTGTGCCATCATCCCCAGGCTTCTCCTGTCACTGTCCTGGAGGCCCCAGGTCCCCCACCATTTGACCAATGCCCAAAAGCTCCCCTGAGTTTGATTTCTAGCTGGTTGGGCACTATTCTGCTTTATAAAGCAGCTAGAATATGATTCTTGGATGACCCATTGTTGAGATTTCTCTCTGAGCCTTGTTTTGCCCCCATCAGCCTTGGTGATGAAAGGTGGACTTAATTTGGAATGAAAACTAACTTCATAGAACCTCAGGACTTCCAGCAGGGAGCCGTGACCCCACAACATACCCGATTGCTTAAACTCATTGGGGACAATACAGCGGACAAAATGGGGTGCGGTGCTATGGAGGGTGGTCATCAGCTTGTTCAGCTGCTCCTGGGGTTGGAGGACAGAGAACGAGTGAGTGAAACTCTGCATTGATGTTGCAGGACATCTGCACCCAGGAGAGGTATTTTATTTAGAATTTATTCACTTAAAACTGAATTAAAACTCAGCCATATGTGGTTAGTGGCTACCATATTGGGCAGTGCAGAAGAGAACGGTTCATCATTGCAGAGAGTGCGGTTGGGCAGCACTGCTCTCAAGGTCCAATGACTTGCTCAAGGGGCCGTGGTTTGTAAGAAGTGGGGCCCCTCCAGATTAAGAGCTGGTTCATTGTAGAATCTCAGTACCAGGAGGAACTGTAGGGTCTATGTGGGCAAAGCCCTGTCCACTGTTAACTTCCCTAATGGATGCTCCCTCCTCCTCTGCTTGGATATCTCCAATGAGGTGGCCTACTCTGCCTTGGAACAGCCTGATTCTTGAAAAGTGTTGACATCTTGCTTTGTGCAACATCTCCTTGTAGACTGCACTTTGGAAGGTAATGCCCAAACTTCATGGAAGTTGTAGCCAGCCTAAGACCTGCCAGCCATCTCTAGGACACAAGATCTTGGGCATTGCTATCTCGCGTGGTCACACGGCACAAATCCCTTTACTCTCCAGGTTTAAATCCAAAAATGATATAGTTGGACTGGGCCTTCTGTAAAGCTCTCTTCTGCCCAATGGTCCTTTGATTCTGTGGCCTCTTCAGAAGGAAACAGACCCCTCCAGGTAAAGAGGTGATCATAGACAGAGAAATGAAATCAGGCTGCCCCGGGTCATGAAGCAGCAGCCAGACCACCCAAGATTGAAAGGGAGGGTTGGGGGCACCCCTGCTTACCCTGTAGAAGTTGGAGACTGTCATGAAGGAGGAGCCTCTCTTCTGCTTCTTGCTTCCGGCTGAGGAAGGGACAAGCACGTTTCACGTCAGTACCCAGTGTGGAGAAAGGCAGCCTCATTAAGCACGCTGCACCTAAGCACACCCATTCTTTGGATTCAAAACGGCTTATCTTGGGGCTGGATAAGGGGGACCCTCACATGAGGAAAATGAGATCTACCAGGGAGTGGTCAAATGGGCTGGCTACAGCGTAATTGTCAAAAGAGCTGCTGTGCTCCTTGGGAGGGTGCAGCCTTTTGTGATTTCTGGTGCAAGGTGACAAATTACTCCCATTGCCTGGGGAAGAAGAAGCACCCATAGACCACGGGAGAAGGTGCACTTTGGTGGTGAGACCAGGGAGACTGGTGTTTCTGGCCCCACTAATTGGCAACCCTATGGGGCAGCATCCACCAGGGCATTCCTCTATGAGCTCCATGACCTCTATTGGATGGGAGGCAGGGCTGAGCTTGGCATTTGCTTCTGACAAGGGAGAGGGAAACAGGAAAGAAACACAGAACATCTGGGTGTCAACTTTTCCAAAGCAGTATCCATCCACCTAGATGCGAGATGTGCCCAGCAATCAGGTCAGTCATTGGAAGCTCCCAGGTTGCCTCTACATGCCTCTTTTGCAGTATCATCCATGGCCTATCTCAGCCACTTTTCATTCATTCATTCATTGGTTCACTCTCTTACTCATTCCGCAGGAGTTGAATCAGAGAGTTTTGGTTCCTTCTTTCCATTTTGGCCACAAAATGGCATCAGCACAGGGAGACTGGACACAACAAGGGGTCAGCCCTACCTGCAGCCTCCTCTTCTTTGAAGAGAAGGGCCAGGATTGCCACAGTCGATTTCTGGAACAAGCCCACCACTGTTTCATTCAGGGGGTCTTTGTTCTTCTCCAGCCAGCCTGTGATGTTATATCCCACCTGGAGAGGGCAAACACGAGTGCATAACTTTGAGGTCCAGCCTCCCCCTTTCAGGTGCCACAGCTAGAGCCCCTCTTACAGCTCTCTCCCGTTCTCAGCTCCCAGGACCAAATTTCACTCCCATGTCCTGGGGCTCCAGTTCTTGTCCTGATAACTTGCCTTGTGTCCTGGGATGCCCCTGAAGCCCCATCTGAGTTGGAGGCTCCATCATCTGCCTTCTTGGGCGTTTGCAGTTTGCCCATCTAGGATACCCCAACTCTGAGCTTTGCACATAAACCCAGACTCCTCTGCTACTCTCTCCTGGACTGTGTGACCTTCTCTTGCACAGCTTACTCTGCTGGCCACACTGACCCTCCCTGACCTTGGGTCTTTTTCTGCCTAGTGGTTTGCTGTCAGTGACTGACCGTGGCTGTAGAATCGTGAGCTACATGAAGAAATCTCTTCGCTTGGAAGCATGCAGCCCCTCTTGAAACACTGTAGGGTCTCTTCTTGCTAGGGGAGCATGCACATTCTCTTATACCACTGTAGGGTCATTGGCTGGTGGAAAGGGGGCTCCATCCATCCAGCACTGGGGACTGCATATATCCAGGTAATTGGACATCCACTAATTTCTGCTTCCCATCTTGCCACATGGTCCCCACTGCAAGGGTAAGGAGGAAGGAGTCTTTCAGGTCCTTCCATTGAGCACAGAGAAGTGAGGTAAGTAGAGGAGATGCCAGAACTTCTGGGCTTGCCATCTCCTGTGCAGCACAAAGACATTTGTCATCTCTGTGCCTTATTTTAGGGCCTTCTTGGAAATGCACAGGTCCCACTTGACTTTGAATGTTCCATTGCTATAAATAAGGAACTCTTCTCAGTTCAGTGTGGGAAGAGGGGATGGAGAGCTGCAATTTGGTCCCAAGCCTGCTGTTTGCTCCAAGTATCGGCCAAATCCATTTTACAAGCAATTGGCATTACGGTTATGGTTGATGGTATCATAAAACCTTGGCCCTGATGCCCAATGCCATCATGACTTTCCCGACAGCTCCGTCTTAAGGCTGCTGTTTCGTGGCAGTCAAGCCCATGGAGGCTCAGCAACCTCTGTGGGTAACAGGAACATTGGCACTTACAGCGATAATAAAATCCCGAGGAAACCAAATGCATTCTCATAAGCTGGCAGGACGAATGTCACCTCCCCTATTAATTATGCAAATGCAACCTGAGTCCTGGCTGCACTTAATTTCCCCACTTCCCAAGGATTAAGTTTGTCACGAGTGAAAAAACCACTCTATAAATGTCACCTTGTTGGTTTGGTGGCTACAAGCTGTCAGATAGCCAAGTTATCAGTTGGGAGTAATTAATGGGCTTGTGGAATTTTTTTGTTGTTTATTCTTTTTTGTTCTTTTTGCAAGTATTGTCATTTCTGGCCAAGACTGAACTTCAGCTGTCAAACCAAGGGCCCGGACAAGTCTGATGGGCCTGGGCAGGGTGTGGCCTGGACAGGTCTGATAGCTGCTCCCCAATGGATATCTCCTTTAGAGAAGTGATGAGGAGGTGTGAGCGGCACTCATTTCAATTGGCTGATCACCCTGTTATACCATGGTTGTGCTAGTGGAAGCGGGACGTGTCTGGAGAGGTATGTCAGCATGTACCTACAATAGTGGCAGTGATGGCAGCCAGCTGGGACCTGAAACACAGAGGGACCCTGAGGCCAGTACTCACGGTGCCTGCGTAGTGAACGAGCTCGAAGTGGGCCTCAGGCCCCTTGCCCTTGCCCCCCTTGGGCTTCAGGAAGTTGCTGGACTTGCCCAGGTGATTGTCATACAGGGCTGCCTTGAACGTGGCATCCGTGGCTTTGGGGAAGACACACTGTTCCTCCAAGATGGAGAAGATGCCCATGGGCTGGGAGGGAAGGGAACAGGGTGATGTTAGAGGAGGTTGCAGGTCCCAAAAGAGGTCAAACTGGCACTGAGCCCAGGGCCAGTGTAGAGATGCATCAGACACCCACGTGGCCATCCAGGAAGCAGGACTCTGTGCAGTGACATCTGGAAACAGTGCCTGGTGACATCTGGGAACAGTGCCTGGTGCTCTGTGGCCTTGTCATTAAACACCATGGCCATTAAGACTTGAAAGAGGCTGAATTCATCGAGTCCAACAGAAGGGAAGACTGAGATCTGAAGGGACCAGATAGCTTCCCAAATGCTAATCCCACTAAACAGTGGCCCCTGGCAAGCTTGGCCTTCTGAAAAATGGGGACGTCAATGCCACCTGTGCTCTTTGCTTTTGTTTTTTTTATTTAATTTATTTGTTTTGAGACAGAGTCTCGCTCTGTCACCCAGGCTGGAGTGCAGTGGCGTGAGCTCGGCTCACTGCAACCTCCGCCTCCAGGTTCAAGTGATTCTCCTGCCTCAGCTGCCCAAGTAGCTGGGATTACAGGTACCCGCCACCACACCCAGCTAATTTTTGTATTAGAGATGAGGTTTTACCATGTTGGCCAGGCTGGTCTCAAAACTCCTGACCTCAGGTGATCCACCTGCCTTGGCCTCCCAAAGTGCTGGGATTACAGGCATGAGCCACCATGCCTGGCCACAATACACATTCTTGAAGGGGACTATTTGCTGAGACCTTCCATGGATGTGGTTATAGGCGAAACTATTGTATTGCCTGGGTCAGAGCCTGACTCTGCCACTCACAGGTTGTGGGACCTTGGACAAGCGAGTTCCCTTCTCTGTGCCTCAATGTTCCCATCTGTGAAATGGGTGTAATGAAAGTATCCCCTCCCCCACATACAATAGGTTGTGATGATCCAGTGAATGGTGGCATACAATAGCCCAATGAACAGTAGTCATTGCAGTCACTTCAGTACCCATTTTGCAGATGGGGAGCTAGAGGTCATACCAAGGAAGGTCATCAGTGGTGTCACTGACTTCCCTGAAGCCAAGTGCCACCTCCCTGCATGCGCCAGTGACATCCCTTGGCCCTGGCCTCTCTCCAAGCCCCTCCTTTGAGAAGCAAGTCACCTTTTCCAGGAGGTCGATGCAGGCCTGCAGGTCGAGGCCAAAGTCGATGAAGACCCACTCGATGCCTTCCCTCTTGTACTCCTCCTGCTCCAGCACGAACATGTGGTGGTTGAAGAACTGCTGCAGCTTCTCGTTGGTGAAGTTGATGCACAGCTGCTCAAAGCTGTTGAACTGTGGTGGCAGGAGGGCAGAAAGAGGGGTGTCAGCACAGGCACAGACAGAGCCTCTCCTAGGATTGAATGAAGTGACCAAAAGCAACACAAAACTTTGCAGAGGGCCCACTAGTGTCAGGCACTGCCCTAAGTGCCTAACAATGGCCATTTAGCACCCTATGAGAAGCAGCTCTCTGTTCCCTCTTCTACAGAGGCACAAAGTGGTTTAACACATGCCTCCGGCCACACAGTATGATGTTCAGACCCAAAATCCAGGCAACCAGACTTCAGCCCTGGATGGTAGACAGGTAGATGGTAAAACCCTGTCTCTACTAAAAATACAAAATTAGCTGAGCATGGTTGCACATGCCTTTAACCCCAGCTACTCGGAAGGCTGAGGCGGGAGAATCACTTGCACCCAGGAGGCGGAGGTTGCAGTGGGCTGAGATGGCTCCACTGTACTCTAGCCTGGGCAAAAAGTGTGAAGCTCTGTCTCAAAAACAAAACAAAACAAAACAAAAAACACAAATAAAAATAAAAAAAAGAGATGAGGTCTCACCCTGTTGCCCAGGCTGGTCTCAAACTCCTGGGCTCAAGTGATCCTCCCACCTCTGCCTCCCAAAGTGCTGGGATTACAGACATGAGCCACTGCATGCGGCCCCAGTCTGAATAGAAATCATTGAAGAAAGAACCATTTTCTTTCCAGGGATGGAAATCACTCGAAATGCTCTATGGATCTGAACCCCATATGCCTGAGGGCAGTTTGTCTTTTTCTCTGTAGTTTTTCTCCTCCTCATCTGTAAGATGAAGGAGTTTAAGGGGTGATATGGTTTGGCTCTATGTCCCCACCCAAATCTCATATCGAATTGTAATCCCCACATTGGATCATAGGGTCAGATTTCCCTCATGCTGTTCTCGTGATAGCAAGGGAGTTCTCATGAGATCTGATGGTTTAAAAGTATTTGGCACCTCCTGCCTTGCTCTCTCTCTCCTGCCACCATGTAAGACGTGTCTGCTTCCGCTTTGCCTTTCACCGTGATTGTAAGTTTCCTGAGGCCTCCGCAGCCATGCAGAACTGTGAGTCAATTAAGCCTCCCTTCTTTATAAATTACCCAGTCTCAGGTAGTTCTTTATAGCAGTTTGAAAATGGACTAATAAAAGGGGTTTACAAGCTTTTTTTTTTTTTTTTTTAATGTGGTGAGCTGATAAATCAGCTCTTCTTAAAAACCAAACCCCTGATTTATAGTGTTTGCCAATTTCCATGGTGTAAATATTCAAGCCATGGCTAATTTCAAGCTATCAACATGATGTCAACTGGCTCACAGAATTCCTGAAAATAACACAATCTTGTTAGCCAGTACAGGCTGGCTTCAGCACACCACTCATCCCATCCTTAAAGTTCACACCATTCTTTATGACTTGGAACCATACAAATGAAGCTGGAAATTTCTGGAGTCCAAAAGTCAGAGATCCAGTGGCAAACCGAGATTGGTCCCAAAGTGCCCCCGCGCCCGGCCCGTTCAGGACTTGGAACCAAGGTGAGAAAAAGTCAGAGATCCAGTGGCAAACTGAGATTGGTCTGCCCCAGGTCCAAGGTGAGAAACATGAGAATTTTATAACTTATACAAGCAAAAAAGTAGCTTACATAAGGAGGACAGCCACCCCAAAGCAAAAACCAAATGCAAGGCCAGGCCCACCTCAAAGATCTCAAAGCCAGCGATGTCCAGCACTCCAATGAAGAACTGCCTCTGCATCTTGGTGTCCAAGGTCTTGTTAATCCTGGCCACCAGCCACTTGAACATCTTGTCGTAGACAGCCTTGCCCAGAGCCCCAATGGAGTTTTGGCACTGTTCCATGTTCTGACCTTTTTGCACAAACTCATTGCCGACTTTGACCCGGGGCCTGGTGATGCCCTTCTGCAGTTCACCAGAGTTGAGACCCATGAGATGGGCGACTTTGTCAGCCACTGAGTAGAGATGGAAAAATCAGGTGAGTGCAAGGAAGATGTTGCCATGTCCAGGAGAAACCTGGCAACATCTCTTGTGGTTCAGGGATGGGGAGAAAGGCAGGGTGGAGGAGATCCCATTTTGCCAATGAGAAAACAAAGACGTGGTAGTTTCTACACTTGCTCAAGGTCAGGTGGCAGCTGGGCAAGGTGGCTTATGCCTGTGATTCCAGCACTTTGGGTGGTTAAGGTAGGAGTTTGAGACCAGCCTGGGCAATATAGCAAGACCCCTTTCTACAAACAGAAAAAAAATCAGCCAGGTGTGGTGGCGTGCACCTGTAGTCCAGCTACTGAGGAGGTTGAAGCAGGAGGATCATTTGAGCCTAAAAGGTTGAGACTGCAGTGAGCCACAATTGTGTGACTGCACCTCTGCACTCCCACCTAGGCAACAAACCGAGACCTTGTCTCAAAAAATAAATACAAATTAAAGCAACAACAACAACACAAAACCAAAATAACGTCTTGACTCTCAATTGTGCCTTTCTGAAAATATCAATGTCTGAACATACATGGTTTGCAGCCACATAGAGCTGGCATATCCCTAAAATGGTCACAAAGCCCTGGAAAGCAGGGAACTCCCCACACTGGCCACCTTGTCTCTGAGCAGCCCCAGCCCCAGCACCCACCCTCAGTGGTGTCCACTTCAGCTTGCTCCTCTCTGGGCTTCTGCTTGAACTTCATGTTCCCAAAGTGCATGATACCTCCCGTCAGCTTATACACGGCCATCTTCTCCTCGGCACTGAAGCCCAGCACATCAAAGGCTTCCTGCAAAGCAACAGAGATGAAGTCACGTGACCCCTGGCCTCTCATTCTACATAGTGGAGGCCACGCCAAAGGGCCACTGTGGCAAGGCATGGACGCTGGAATTGGACATCCCCTGAACAGGGAGAGTTCTGTTTTCCTCCAAGGGGCCCAGATCAGATGTTCTGCAATATAGTCATTTTATTTATTTACAATAACCTCTCTGGCTTCTGTTTCATCATCTGCAAGATGGTGATGATAAGGATAGATCAGAATGATGTGACAACGTTTAGTCCAGTGCTTGGCACATAGTAAGTGCTCAAGAAAGGGAGGTATTATTATTGTTATTTTATTTTATTTTTTGAGATTGGGTCTTACCTTTTTGCCCAGAATAGGGTACAGTGGCACGATCATGGTTCACTGCAGCCTAGAACTCCTGGGCTCAAGTGATCCTCCCACTTTAGCTTCCTGAGTACCTGGGATAACAGGTGCGTGCCACCACACCTGGCTAATTTTATTTATTTATTTATTTATTTATTTATTTATTTATTTATAGATGGAGTCCTCCCTCTGTTGCCCAGGCTGGAGTGCAGTGGCACAATCTCTGCTCCCTGCAACTTCCACCTCCTGGGTTCAAGTGATTCTCCTTCCTCAGCCTCCCAAGTGGCTGAGATTACAGGCATGCACCACCACGCCTGGCTAATTTTTTGAACTTTTAGTACAGACGGGGTTTCACCATGTTGGTCAGGCTGGTCTTGAACTCCTGACCTCAAGTGATCCCCCTGTCTTGGCCTCCCAAAATGCTGGGATTACAGCTGTGAGTCACCATGCCTGGCCAGTTATTTTATTTTATTTTTTTGAGATAGAGTCTTACTTTGTTGCCCAGGCTAGAGTGTGGTGGCATGATCATGGCTTATTGCAGCCTAGAACTCCTGGGCTCAAGTGATCCTCCCACTTTAGCCTCCTGAGTAGCTGGTTATCATAACAGGTGCGTGCTACCACACCCAGCTAATTTTAAAATTTTTTTTGCAGAGACGGGGTCTTACTATGTTGCCCAGGCTGGTCTCAAACTCCTGGACTCAAGCAATCCTCCTGCCTCGGCCTTCCAAAGCACTGGGATTAAAGGTGTAAGCCACTGTGCCTGGCACTATTATTATTGTTAAGGCTTCATGCCAGGTACTAGGTGAGGGGAAGGCAAAGATAAATCAGGAATTGATTCTGTTGTCCAAGAGGAGAGAGAACCTAGTACACAAATAATCCTAACAGGAGTCATGAGTGCTGAGTGTCGTAAGAGGAGCCAGAGGGTGTGGTGGGGACCGGAAGAATGACAGAGTCACTTCTAGCTGGGCTGGGGAGGAGGAAAAGTTGCCTGGGGTTGATGGCCCCTGAAGTCCCCATGGAATTCTAGTTCGACTCTGCAAAGAGAAACTCAGCTTGCTAAAATGGGCTTGGAATAAAACGCTGACTGCAACCCCAGAAATCTCCAGGGAAGATCTGGGCAGCTGTCTGGCAACTCTAAGTGGGCTCCTGTCCCCACCGCCACCCCGATCTAGTGGCCATGCACGCAGAGTCCCAAGCCTTCTCCCCGTCCTGTTCCAGCTCTGCCTGCCCACTCACGTCTGTGATCTGCAGCTCCTCCTTGTCGTCCATGTTGTCCACCGTGGTGACGCCTTGGCTGACCCAATGGTATTCCTTAGGGTTGGGGACCAGCAGCAAACTCTCTGCCAAGAGCAGCAAAGCAGGTTAACCAATGGCGGACATGCGGTTTTCTTCTCTGCCATCTCTAACCTCTCCTCCCTTCCTCCCTCCCTCTCTCCATCCCTTCTTCCTTTCCTTCCTCTCTCTCTCTCTTTCTCTCTGTCTGTCTTTCAACAGGGTCTGGCTCTGTCACCCAGGCTAGAGTGTGGTGGCACAATCATAGCTCACTGCAGCCTTGAATTCCTGGGCTTAAGTGACCTGCCTGCCTCAGCCTCCTGAGTAGCTGAGACCACAGGTACCACCACACCTGGCTAATTTTTGTTATTTATTTATAAAAAAAATTTTTTTTGAGACGGAGTCTCGTTCTGTCACCAGGCTGGAGTGTGGTGGAGCAATCTCGGCCCACTGCAACCTCTGCCTCTCGGGTTCAAGCGATTCTCGTGCCTCAGTCTCCTAAGTAGCTGGGATTACAGGTGCGCACCACCACACCTAGCTAGTTTTTGTATTTTTAGTAGAGATGGGGTTTCACCATGTTGGCCAGGCTGGTTTTGAACTCCTGACCTCAGGTGATCTGCCTGCCTTGGCCTCCCAAAGTACTGAGATTACAGGTGTGAGCCATTTTTTATTTTTTGTAGAGACAGGGTCTTGCTGTGTTGCCCAGGCTGGTCTCAAACTCCTGGGCTCAAGCGATCCTCCTGCCTTCGCCTCCCAAAGTGTTGGGATTACAGACATGAGCCACTGCACCTGGCTGAAAATTGCATTTTTATGTGAAGTCTCCCAATCTCAAAATGCTGTTAATTTAAAAGTATACTTTGTCCAAACAAAGAAAGCCCACCTATGGGTGGGGACTGGTACTCAATGCCCTTATTTCTGGCTGGGTTAGGAGGTGTGTGTGTGTCTGTAAGACTGAGTCTTCATCCCTCCTCCCACTTTATGTCTGGGGAGGTCTGCCGTGGACCATTGAGCATGTTGGCACCTGCACAAGGGCATCCAGTTGAGTGGGTGAGTGTCCTCCACTCTCTGAGCTGTGTGCCTGGTGTATGCTGTGTCTGCCAAGAGGAGAGCCTGTTGGGACTGTGCAGGCAAGCACTGGCAGAGCTCATCGTGGTCTTGGGCTGATCCCCGTGCTGCTGCCCGAGCACCAGGCTCAGAGGCAGCAGGTTGCAGACACAAACGGTTTAAAGCCT
The DNA here is from genome assembly GCF_024542745.1 of Macaca thibetana thibetana. NCBI lineage: Eukaryota > Metazoa > Chordata > Mammalia > Primates > Cercopithecidae > Macaca > Macaca thibetana. Next base: position 141,987,758 of record NC_065580.1, read on the forward strand.
CACATCTCCTGTTTATATCCCAGATTTTGCAGGTACTCAAAGCTTCATCTGTGAAATGGGCCCACAGTGGTCCTCATCTGGCTACTATGAGGATGCAATGCGATGTGCAAATAGAACTTGGAGAAAGTTCCCTGTAACCCATTCACATGACTTTGTTTGTTTGTTTTTGAGATGGAGTCTTGCTCTGTTGCCCAGGCTGGAGTGCAATGGAGTGATCTTGGCTCACTGCAACCTCCTCCTCCCAGGTTCAACCAATTCTCCTGCGTCAGCCTCCTGAGTAGCTGGGATTACAGGCACCTGCCATCATGCCCGGCTAATTTTTTTTGTATTTTTGTAGAGACGGGGTTTCACCATGTTGGCCAGGCTGGTCCTGAACTCCTGACCTCAGGTGATCCACCTGCCTCTGCCTCCCAAAGTCCTAGGGTTACAGGCATGAGCCACCACACCCAGCCCCATTCACATCACTTTAAACTGAAGACATTATCACAGAACCCCAGGAGTGACACGAGACTCCCTACACATGGGAATTCTTTCCTTATGGAAAAGAAGAAAAGCAAGGTCAGGGGCAGGTGGATAGACATAAAGGTCTTTACCAACAAGTTCAGGCTTCTTGTTTGAGAGAATCTGGTAGAAGATGTGGTAGCTTCTCTCGGCTGCTTGCTGTGAGATGACACGAGATTTCTCTAAGAGATCTGAAAAAGAAGTGAAGATCCTGGTGAGTACACAGCTGTTTCCCTGGAGTTCAGGGCTCCATACAAAGCAGGAATCCCCTCTCCATAAAGCCCAGAACAGGCACCAGTGGTGGTGAGCCCCACGTTTCGCTCTTCCCAGACAGGCAGCCTCCAGGGACCTGACTGTCACGGAGGGAGTCCTGGGAATGGGGCCAGCCTCCTGGGCACTAACAGGCTGCAATCAGAAGGACCTCCCACTTGGTTTAATGCTCCTCTGTTGCTGTTTCGAAATTCCTGTATTATTATTACGATTTTTAGAGACAAGGTCTTGCTGCATTGCCCAGGCTGGAGTGCAGTGGTGTGATTATTTATTTATTTATTTTGAGATGGAGTCTTGCTCTGTTGCCCAGGCTGGAGTGCAATGGAGTGGTCTTGGCTCACTGCAACCTCCGCCTCCCAGGTTCAAAGCAGGAATCCCCTCTCCTTAAAGCCCAGAACAGTCACCACTGGTGACTGTTCACTGCAGCCTCTAACTCCTGGGCTCAAGCGATCCACTTGCCTTAGCCTCCTGAGTAGCTGGGACTACAAGCATGTACCACCATGCCAGGCTAATTTTTCACATTGTTTTGTAGAGATGGGATCTTACTATGTTGCCCAGCTGGTCTTGAACTCCTAGGTTCAAGCAACCCTCCCGCCTCGGCCTCCCAAAGTGCTAGGATTACAGGCATAAGCCACCTCGCCTGGCCTGAAATTCTTGGTATTTTTTAACAAGAGCCCTTCATTTTCATGTTGCACTGGGCCTCACAGATCATGTAGCTGCCCAGACAAACCCTCCAAGGAGGGCCTGACTTACAGCTCTCGATGTCGGCTCCAGCCAGTTTCCCTGTGGTTCCAAAGTGGATTCGGATGAACTTGCCCTGAGCAAGGAAGAGAAGGGAGGGATCAGGAGGGAGGTCGGCCATAGCTTTAGAGCAATAAGTGGCCCAGAGTTGGCCAAGGGTTGCTGATCGGGGCCTGCGGGGATGTAACCGGGCTCTATTGCAGTAGTGGATTTCCCACGAAGATAGGCAGAGAAGCACACGGACAGGTCTCGGAGCTAAATCTAGGGTCTGTGGTTTGGGGCATTTGTCAGGGAGAGAAGTGCCAGCAGGAGGGCTGCTACCCTTTGGAATTCTGTGTAGAGACCAGGCACCATGTGAATTTGGAGCACCTCCCATGCTTCTTTATCGGGAGACTTCCGTGTCATTCCTCTCTCTGGCTTGCATGGCAGAGCCATCAGTAAATTCTCCTGGAAACAGGACTCTCTCTACCTCGGCTGCTCCTGGGCCTGTCTGCACTCACCTCTGTTCCTCCTCTCACCCCCTGCCAGCCCTGTTTTCCCAGGCTTCGTGCAAGCTCATTGCGCTCTGCCGATGGGAAGCCCCAGAGGAGACGTGGGAGTGAGGGAGACCAGGCCAGGGCATCGCTCCTCTCTAGTTGGCGTCTCAGGGTGCCTCTGTGACTGCAGCTCCCGCCAGATAGCTGCACTGGTTTAAGAACCCACTAGGACCCTAGGACAGCACCTCTCTTATGTCCCTCCAGCGTGGAAGGAGGTTGCAGCTTCTTGCTGCTGTTAATCTGTCTCCCCAGGTGACCTCCCAGCGCCTCCACCCTTATTGTCGCCAAGGTTCTGCATCAAAGCCACTTGACTTAAATATTAATACTAAAGAGGGTTCTGTTTGCTGATTAGATACTTTTTACCCCCCACCCCCACCCCCCGAGACACGGTCTTGCTCTGTTGCCCAGGCTGGAGTGCAGTGGCATAATCTTAGCTCACTGCAACCTCGACTTCCTGGGCTCAGGTGATCCTCCCACCTTAGCCTCCCAAGTAGCTGGGACTACAGGCATGCATGGCCATGCCTGGCTAATTTTTATTTTTTATAGAGATGGGGGCTGGTCTTGCTATGTTGCCGAGGCTGGCCTGGCAACTCTGCCTGGGCTCAAGGGATCCTCCTGCCTTGGCTTCCCAAAGTGCTGGGATTACAGGAGTGTGCCACTGTGCCCAGCCTCCTTCTTTTACGCTAATAGAGATTTTGTTTTTTTCTTTGTTGAGAAATGTAAGACTTGGATACATCAAAGAAAACCAATTTCTGAGGGGAAAAAAAAAATCAAAACAAAAAAAAGTTAACCCTGTCCGGGTCTCTGCAGAACCCAGAGAATGTTTTCGTACCATTGAAAAATTCTACGTGCTTCATAATTGATGTTTTGATACAAAATGACCTGTGAAATTTGCAATTTGTAGTTCTCGGTGTTGAGGCTGATTGGACCGGTTAGGAAGAGTCTTCAAATCTTGCACTGAATTCCACGAGGGATTATTTGTCTTTTGAATTAGTTTTGCCTCGTTGCCAATTTGATTCTGATTGCTGTGCCTTAAACATCTCTGGGAAGGGGATGTCTTCACTTGCCCCACCCCTTTGACCTTAATTTAAACCAGCCTCAATTTCTTTACCTGGGGCGGGGTCGTGACACCTGTCTCACCACCCAGGGGGCCTCTCATGCAGCCCCCACACTTACGAAGCGAGAGGAGTTGTTGTTCCTGGTGGTCTTGGCGTTCCCGAAGGCCTCCAGCACGGGGTTTGCCTGGATGATCTGATCCTCCAGAGACCCCTGACGCAGAAAGAAACCCAAAGTTAGTTGGCCTCTGCCTGGGAGGCCAGGGCTGAGGGACTGGGCTTGCAAATGACAGTGGCTCATGTGCTGGGAACCCAGGAGGAGAATGGCCTTGGGGTGGCCAGAAAATCAGGGCCAGAGGGGCTGCATGTAGTAACCTGGGAGGAGGGCCCCTGCCTGACAGCGTCTGTCCCTCTGTGGCTCCATGACACTGGGACAGGCACCTGGGGACATGGGCAGCCACTTGGACTTGATCCCTAGCTACTGTTTCCTCACTCTGCTGTTGGTAGAGAGCCCTCTGAGCAAGTCTGAAACCCCTCCCTACACATCCCCCCGCCCCTTTTTTGACACAGGGTTTTGCTCTGTTGCCCAGGCTGGAGTGCAGTGGCGCTATCTTGGCTCACTGCAGCCTCCAACTCCTGGTCTTAAGTGATCCTCCCACTTCAGCCTCCTGAGTAGCTGGGACTATAGGTACATGCCACCACTCCCAGCTAATTTTTAAAGATTTTTGTAGAGATGGTGTATTGCTATGTTGCCCAGGTTGGTCTCTAACTCTTGGACTCAAGTGACCTCCCACCTCAGCCTCCCAGAGTACTGGGATTATAGGCATGAGCCACTGTGACTGGCCTCTGTCGGCCTTTTACAGTTGCCTTAGCTGGCTGCCCAGCTAAGGCTCTTTGTGCCCCTGGGGCAGCCAGGGCCTGCAGAAGCCACTTAACAGGCAGCGAACTTTCCCGTTTCTCCTCTGCCAAGTACAAGGGGCTCTGCTACCTGTCCCTCTGGACGCAGACATGGCCTGGGGCAGCAGAACAAGTCCTCGGGGAGAAGATCCTGATTTATGGCCACCTTCTCCCTGTGTGACCCCATCCAAATCACTTCGCTCTAAGCCTCAGTCTCCTCATCTGTAAAATGGCCCTAAGCTGTGAGCAGCTGTGAAGATTGAAGGGTCGCCACTGTGTGTGTCTCAGAAGCCTGAAGACGGAAAATAGACCCTGGGCCCACCCAGTCAGCTCTACCTTCTTATCTGTGGTCTGTTTGCCAGTTCCTCCGATGTTGGCAAAGTACTGGATGACCTTCTTCGTGTTCTCAGTCTTACCAGCACCAGATTCTCCACTGCAGGTGGAAAAAAAGAGCAGACAAGAGAAGCGGGAAGAGGGGGCAGTCAGCCGCAGAGAAAAGAAGCAAGATCAGCCTGGCCAACAAGGTGAGACCCCATCTCTACTAAAAATACAAAAGTTAACCAGGCACAGAGGCTCATGCCTATAATTCTAGCACTTCAGGAGGCCGAGGTGGGAGGATCACCTGAGGTTAGGAGTTCGAGACCAGCCTGGCCAGCATGGTGAAGCCCCGTCTCTATTAAAAATACAAAAATTAGCCAGACATGGTGGCACGTGCCTGTAATCCCAGCTACTCGGGAGGCTGAGGCAGGAGAATCGCTTGAACCCAGGAGGCGGAGCTTGCAGTGAGCCGAGATAGTGCCACTGCACTCCAGCCTAGACCACAGAGTGAGATTCCATCTCAAAGAAAGGAAAAGTGCTCTTTTCTTTTCTTTCTCTCTCTCTCTTTTTTTTTTTGAGAGAGTCTTGCTCTGTCATCTGTGGAGTGCAGTGGTGTGATCATAGCTCACTGCAGCCTCAACCTCCTGAGCTCAAGCAATCCTCCTGTCTCAGCCTCCTGAGTAGCTGGGACTACAGGTGTGCACCACCACACTGGCTAATTTTTTGTAGAGATGGGGTCTCACTATGTTGCCCAGGGTGGTCTCAAACTCATGGGTTCAAACGATCCTCCTGCCTCAGCCTCCCAAAACCCTGGGATTACAGGTGTGAGCCACCACACCTGGCCTCAAAGGTACACATTTCTGTTCACATTTCACCCCCTAGCTAGGACAGACAGGCAGGTGGGGAGGTCCAGGAGACAGGGAGGCCACCCCATCAGTTTAGCAGGTGCAGCCTCACCCGCCCTGCTAAGCCCACTCACTGCCTGCAGAGTTCCAAACAAAGTCCCACAATTAATTCTAGGAAGGCTTGATTATATGTGTAAGACACAGATCTAATTATATGTGTATAGACTGAGAGATGGAAGAGACACTTACGTGATTAGCATAGACTGATTTTCACGATCTGTAGGGAAGAAAACAAGAAACAGGAAGGTGTAATTAGGAAACATTTAGAAACTAGGCATTCAACAATGCCCCAGCCAGTCAGGGCTTCCCCAGATTCCAACTGGCTTAGATCGTGGCCTTGGCTACACTTGGAGGCCAAAATCCAGGATCCTGTGGGATCTGTGGCCCCGTGCCCATCCCTGCAGTGTACACCCTTGCAGAAAGGATCAGGAATTTATCAGCCACTCTTTCTACCAGCCCAGAGTTGCCATAAAGCTACCCAGCCCTAAGCAACATAAAGAGAAATGAGGACAAAAATCACAGAGGGCTGGACAGCATGACTCATGCCTGTAATTCCAGCATTTTGGGAAGCTGAGGCTGGAGCCCAGGAGTTCAAGACCTGCCTGGGCAAGATGGTGAAACCCTGTCTCTACAAAAAATTAAAAAATTATCTGGGCATAGTGGCACATGCCTATAGTCTCAGCTACTCAGGAAGCTGAAGCAGGAGGATTGCTTGAGCCCAGAAGTTCTAGACTGCGGTGAGCTAAGATTGCACCACTGCACTCCAGCCTGGGCAACAGAGACCCCATCTCTTAAATACAAATCATGGCCTGGTGCGGTGGCTCATGCCTGTAAACCCAGCACTTTGGTAGGCCGAGGTGGGTGGATCACCTGAGGTCAGGAGTTCACGAGCAGCCTGCCCAACGTGTTGAAACCCCATCTCTACTAATAATATAAAAATTAGCTGGGCATGGTGGCACATGATTGTAATCCCAGCTACGTGGAAGGCTGAGGCAGGAGAATTGCTTCAACTCAGGAGGTGGAGGTTGCAGTGAGCTATCGCACCATTGCACTCCAGCTTGGGCGACAAGAGTGAAACTCCATCTCAAAAAAAAAAAAAAAAAAAAAGAAAAAAATCACGTAGAGGAATCACTATAATATGCAGCAAAGATCATACAGGTAATAGTTAAGAGCATTAACTTGAGCTCTGAGCAAGTTACTTACCTACTTACCTTGGCATCCCATGGGTTTGTGAAGCTTAAATGAGATAGGGTGTGAGGTAGGGCTGGTGCCTAGCAAGTACCCAGCACACTTACCGAGCCCTGGCACCCAGTAGCAGCAGCTGCTGCTCAACATTTAGCAAAGAACTTCAACTGGTGGCTCAGGGTCAGGGTTAGGATGGGGTATCACAAAGTCTTAATGTGTCTGGAGCCACAATGGCAAAGGAAGGCTTGTCTCCCGCCACCCCTGCCCCAGCAAAGCGAGCCCACCCTGACGCACCCATGAGCATGTCGTGGTAGGCGTTGTCAGAGATGGAGAAGAGGTGAGGTGGCATCTCTGTGCGCTTCTTGCCCTTGTACATGTTGGCCACACGGGCCCCATAGATGGGCAGCCACCTGTAGGGGTTGACTGTCACGCAGAACAAGCCCGAGTAGGTCTGGTGGGAGGGAGGGAAGATGGTCAGCTGGTTCTTCCTCCTGGTACCCTTTTCCCCCAGTGAAGTTCCCTTCAGGCCCCAGTTTATCAAAGAGCAAGCTGTGAAGAAGGTAAGCTTTCTGTCGGGTGTGGTGGCTCACGCCTGTAATCCCAACACTTTGGGAGGCTGAGGCCGGTGGATCACCTGGGATCAGGAGTTTGAGACCAGCCTGATCAACATGGTAAAACCCTGTCTCTACCAAAAATACAAAACAATTAGCTGGGAGTGGTGGTGCACACCTGTAATCCCAGCTACTCGGGAGGCTGAGGCAGGAGAATCGCTTGAACCTGGGAGGCAGAGGTTGCAGTGAGCCAAGATTGTGCCACTGCACTCCAGCCTGGCATCAGAGTGAGACTCCGTCTCAAAAACAACAAAAACAACAAAACTCAGCCCTCTGGAGGCAAAATCTTATGAGTATCTGAGTCTGTTTTCATTAAGCTAAATAAGGCTTATCTTTAATATATATTTGTTTTTGTTTTCTTTTGGTTTAATTACAGACACTCCTCAACTTAAGATGGGGTCACATCTAGATAAACCTATCATATGTTGAAAATATTGTATTAGAAGTCGATTTATGATATTTTCAACATATGATGGGTTTGATCATAAATCGAGGAGTGCATTGAATGTGTATTGCTTTTGCCCCATCATAAAGTCGAAAATCATTAACTTGAACCATTGTAAGTTGGGGTCCATCTGTATTTGAATAGGTAACACTGTCACTGTGGCAACATATATACTGCAAAGTATATACCACTTGCTCCCTGTCCACCCCTACCCTCACCACAGGTAAATGCTGGGCTAGTTTCTTTTGCTCCCTTCCATATATATATTTTTTTATTTATATATAGTTTGTGGACGGAGTCTCATTCTGTCACCCAGGCTGAAGTACAATGGTGCCATCTGGGTTCACTGCAACCTCTGCCTCCCGGATTCAAGTGATTCTCCTGCCTCAGCCTCTTGAGCAGCTGGGAGTACAGGTGCACGCCACCACATCAGGCTAATTTTTGTATTTTTAGTAGAGATGGGATTTCGCCATATTGGCCAGGCTGGTCACAAACTCCTGACCTCAAGGGATGCACCCACCTTGGCCTGCCAAAGCGCTGGGATTACAGGCGCGAGCCACTGTGCTCAGCCTATAGTACTGTTTTATATTTTGCTTTTGCCACTTAATATATCTGGCTTTCCATGAGAGTCCATCGAGAGATGTCTAGGGTGATTCAAAAGCTGTGGAATCTTCACTGTGTGGATGCAGCTCCCTACTTGTGGCAGCTAGGTTTGACCACCTATCTTTTTCTTTCTTTTTCTTTTTCTTTTTTTTTTTTTTTAGAGACAGAGGCTTGCTCTGTCTCTCAGGCTGGAGTGCAGTGGTACAATCATAGCTCACTGCAGCCTTGACCTCCTGGGCTCAAGCGATCCTTCCACCTCAACATCCCAAGTAGCTGGGACTACAGGCATGTGCCTACTAAGCCTGGATAATTAAAAAGTTTTTTTGTAGAGATGGGAGTCTTACTGTGTTGCTCAGGCTTGTCATGAACTCCTGTCCTCAAACAATCCACCCATGCTGGCCTCCCAAAGTGCTGGGATTACAGGCATGAGCCACTGCACCCAGCCTTGACCTCCTCTTAAAAAGAGACCCCAACTTTCTTTTCACTCCAAGATTGCAATTTTGTAGGAAATCACCCTGTTTTAAAAAAAAAACAGGAAGGCCAAGTGCAGTGGCTCATGCCTGTAATCCCAGCACTTCGGGAGGCTGAAGCAGGCAGATCACAAGGTCAGGAGTTCGAGACCAGCGTGAGCAACATGGTGAAACCCTGTGTCTACTAAAAATACAAAAATTAGCTGGGCATGGTAGTGCATGTTTGTAATCCCAGCTACTAACAGGGCTGAGGCAGGAGAATCGCCTGAACCTGGGAAGTGGAGGTTGCAATGAGCTGAGGCTGCGCCATTGCACTCCAGCCTGGGCGACAGAGTGAGACTCCATCTCAAACAAACAAGCAAACAAACAAACAACAAAACCCCAGAAAAACCAATTACATCATTAAATAAATGAACAGCAGGAAGAATAAGTGAAGATAGGAAATGGCCAAATCTATGAATCTTAAATTTCCCTTCTCCTTGCTGGACAGTCACATTGACCTCTAAACCCTCCACCAAATACTTGGTTTCAGTTCAACTTTAAACCCTTCCATTTTGAACCAAGTAAGAATAACTGCTCCCCATCCACCCCTCTCCCTGCCACCAGCTTCTCCTTAGCATGACTGGGATATGCTGAATTTTCAAAAGGAAACTTATTAAGTAGAAACTGATCCACAGGAAAAAAGACTAAAGAGATGATGAAGGAAACCCAGTGGAACAGCTGAGAGTATGACACACGGTGTCTCATCCCGGGACGCCAGCCATGGAATCACTCTTCCCCTCCAGCCTGTCTCAGCTGTGGGGTGGGGGCAGACAGCAGCCTGGAAGCCAGTTACCTCCCTGCTGTGGTCAGGAGGAATTGAGAGAGAAGCAGCTGGGAGCAGCCCTTGCCAGCTAGCGTTGTTGCACTAGTGGCTCTATCGAGGCGCTTTAATGTAGGAGGGGACTCCCTGCCCTGGTCTCTCAGGCTATACTCCACAGAGCCTGCAGTCCCTTGGCCCAAAGTCATGATGTGGTCACCCAGGAGGAACAAGGGCTTGCATGCAGAATAGCCCCAGGTAAGCCCTGGCCCTGAGCTTGACCTTTGAGCCTGCATCTTGACATTCTCAGCCCAGGCTCCAGGCTCCAGGCTCAGCCGGGAGTGGGTGTGACTCTTTCTCTCTCTCTCTTTTTTTTTTTTTTGAGATGGAGTCTCGCTCGGTTTCCCAGGCCGGAGTGCAGTGGTGCAATCTCGGCTCACTGCAAGCTCCGCCTCCCGGGTTCCCACCATTCTCCTGCCTCAGCCTCCTGAGTAGCTGGGACTATGGGCGTCTGCCACCACCCCCGGCTAATTTTTTTTGTGTTATTAGTAGAGACGGGGTTTCACCGTGTTAGCCAGGATGGTCTCAATCTCCTGACCTCTTGATCCACCTGCCTCGGTCTCCCAAAGTGCTGGGATTACAGGTGTGAGCCACCGTGCCTGGCCGGGTATGGCTCTTTCTAGACCTCGGGTCCAAGGATGCCCTGCTAACCTCCAGACTTAGCAAATATCTTCAAGAGCTTTTCAGAGAACTTCCACCACCACCTGGGTCTATGGTGCTGCTGGGGCCTGAATCTAGAACCACAGTAGTATTAAAGCAGGATGAATCTGGGGTCACAGAAGCCCTCTTGGCTATAACCATACGCCCAGGGAGGGTGAACCCCCGGCAGGCCCTTACCTGGGAATCAGGCTGCACCTTACCTATTCCTACCAGATAAGCCTCTTTCCTTTTTAGTAAAGACATCTAGAGAGGCAAACACCAATACATCCTTAGACAACCCATTTTGGGAGTTAAGCTGCAACACCTTCAGAAAATCATCTTTCTGTCTTACGATTTCCAAGATGCTCAAAGGACTGATTGTAACTCACTCTGGTCATCATGTCAGACAAAGTGAAACTGAACTTCTTCAAGGATGCAGTCTGTTGTCCTTCCTAAGTGCCTCAGGCTACAATTACATCACATTTCCTCAATGTTTGTTGGATGGATGGGTGGATGAGTGTTTTGATGAATGATTGAATGGATGGATGGATATTTGGATATTTGGTTGGGTGGATGAGTGGATGGATGGATGAATGGATGGATGTTTGGTTGATGGATGGAGGGATGGATGTTTGGGTAGGTGGATGAATGTTTGGATGTTTGGATTGATGGATAGATGTTTGGATGGATGGATAGGTGTATGGATGTTTGGATAGGTGGATGAATGTTTGGATTGATGGATAGATGTTTGGATGGAGGGATGGATGGATGAATGTTTGGATGTTTGGGTTGATGGATAGATGTTTGGATGGATGGGTAGATATTTGGATGGATGGATGGGTGTTTGGATGGATGGATGGGTGTTTAGATAGATGAATGTTTGGATGGATGTATGGATGGATGAATGGATAGATGGATGAATGGATAGATGGATGGATGGACTTCTAATAATGGCACATGAAGTCACTAGGGGAAAAGTGATGTTTTGATTTGAGTTTGAGGAAGAGGGGTGGAGCCTGAGGAGGAAGATTTTTGGGTGACAGCCTCAGCAAAATGTGTTTCAGCTGCTCATGGATATGGTGCCATTACTGAGATGCCGAAGGCTTTGGGTGGAAATTCTTTTTTTTTTGAGACGGAGTCTCACTCTGTCGCCCAGGCTGGAGTGCAGTGGCCGGATCTCGGCTCACTGCAAGCTCCGCCTCCTGGGTTCACGCCATTCTCCTGCCTCAGCCTCCCGAGTAGCTGGGACTATAGGCGCCCGCCACCTTGCCTGGTGGCGAGTTTTTTTTTTGTATTTTTTAGTAGAGATGGGGTTTCACTGTGTTAGCCAGGATGGTCTCGATCTCCTGACCTCGTGATCCGCCCGTCTCAGCCTCCCAAAGTGCTGGGATTACAGGCTTGAGCCACCGCGCCTGGCCTGGGTGGAAATTCTAACATGTCAGAAATGTGGTCCCTGTGCCTTTGTCTAAGTCGTAATGTGTATTGAGAGCTGGGCAGGGTGGAGTAGCCACCCCCCTCCTCATCAAAAGAAGAGCAGAAGATCTGCAGTCACTCCTTCCTCCCCATGCTCACCCCATCCCCAGCACTCACGTAGATCCTCATGTTGGTGTAGCGTTGGCGCAGATTGTCTAGGACACTGGCCTCATTCAGGAAGGTCATGTCTGCCATGTCGCTGGCCTGGTAGAATTTGGGTGGGTTCATCTGCTGGATATCATCCTTCTTCACAGTGAGTGTCTGGGGAGGGTCAAGACACAGCAGCACAGGCATCAGGAAATAGTGCTGTACCAGGCATGGGGCATCTGGCCCAGGTCACCACACACCCTCTGGAGTCCCAGAAGGAGATGGAGTGGAGCATGCAGTGGACCCAAGTCCTGGTCCAGCCACATCCCCCTGCGTGTCCTGTGATGGGGAGGCACTTCTGAGGCCAATGCAGCTTCAACTGCCTCCTCTCTGAAGTTGAGATGACAGTAGTCTCCTTGGCAGGTTGCTGGGAGAATTATATGAACTGAAGTGGAATCATGTAAAAATACCTTATAAACTATGACGTTCCCTCCCTATGTTACAGAGAACCTCTGGGCTGTGCTTCTTTTCCAGCCAAATCCATCCTGATAGATGATCAGAGCTTACTCTTTGATCCCATGAACACTTTGCAAAGATGTGACTCTTGGCTCTCTGCCTTGAGAGTTAGCGGTGATTTCGAAATAGCAATGAGCTTTTCCATTTCACTTTTTTTTTTTAAAGACTAAGTGCAGTAATGAGAAGGGTGGGTGGAAGAGTGGAACAAGGATTTTGATCTGTAACTGACCATGAACAATTAATTGAGATAACTCACTACCTTCAGACCAGCCAAACTTCTCCATTTTTAAATTTTTAATTTAATTTTATTTTTTGAGACATAATCTTGCTCTGTTGCCCAGGCTGGAGTGCAGTGGTACAATCATAGCTCACTGCAGCTTCGATCTCTTGGGCTCAAGTCATCCTCCTGTCTCAGCCTCCCGATTAGCTGGGACTACAGGTGCACACCACCACGCCTGGCTAATTTTTAATTTTTTTTTCTAGAGACAAGGTCTTGCTATGTTGCCTATGCTGGTCTTAAACTCTTGGCCTCCAATGATCCTCCCATCTTGGCCCCCAAAAGTGTTACAGGTGTGAGCCACCACATTGTAGCCACTGTTCCTTTTGAAAAAAAGACATTCCCTTGCTCCCTCCAAGCCACCTTCAAGGATAAAACCGAAAGCAAGCAAGAAAAGAAGAAAACAAACAAAACAGCAATGAGTGTTCATCAGTAGGTGTGTTCGCGCCTGTGCCATGTGGGCAGATCTCTTCCCCATGCTGCACCCCAATTTCTTCATCTATAAATGAAAACTAGGCCAGGTGCAGTGGCTCATGCCTGTAATCCCAGCACTTTGGGAGGCCTAGGTGGGTGGACCACTTGAGGTCAGGATTTCGAGACCAGCCTGGCCAACATGGCGAAACCCTGTCTCTACTAAAAATACAAAAATTAGCTGGGCGTGGTCGCGCATTCCTGTAATCCCAGCTACTTGGGAGGCTGGGGCAGGAGAATTGTTTGAACCCAGGGGGCGGGGGTTGCAGTGAGCCGAGATCATGCCGCTGCACTCCAGCCTGGGTGACAGAGCAAGAAAAAAACAAAACAAAAAAACAAAAACTAGTGCCAGCTCTTAAGAAGCTCCAGCATCTGGGATCAAAGCTGAAGACACACAAGCTGGAAAACAAGGATCTTTTGGCTGCCTGCAGCCTTAGATGTGAGGCCTGAATCCATACTGGGATTTCTGGGACTTTTAATAATTTATTAGTACAATAGGCAGATAATTTGAAATCTTGACAGTTCTGGAAAATCCACCCCCACTCCCCGTAATGGTTACCACACCCTTAGTAAATCAAGCTGTTTTTTGTTTGTTTTTGTTTTTCTGAGACAGAGTCTCACTCTGTCACTCATGCTGGAGTGCAGTGGCATGATCTCAGCTCACTGCAAGTTCCGCCTCCTGGGTTCAAGCAATTCTGCCTCAGCCTCCCGAGTAGCTGGGATTACAGGCGCAGGCCACCATGCCCGACTAATTTTTGTATTTTTGGTAGAGATGGGGTTTCACCATGTTGGCCAGGCTGGTCTGAAACTCCTGACCTCAGGTGATCCTCTCTGCCCGGCCTCCCAAAGTGGTGGGATTACAGGCATGAGCCACCGTGCCTGGCCTCAAGCTGGGTTTGGGGTTTCCAGATCTCTGGTCCTCGTCCATGTGCAGACACTTCACTTTCAGTAGAGGAATGGAGAACTCGGCCTTTATTTTAGAAGCCAGGGAAGTCAGCGTCGTAGGCTCCATCTTTTCTGTCCCAAACCCGGCTGGCCAGCCCTGTCTGCTGCAGATACTCAAGGAAATTATGTTGTCCCTAAATGTGCATCCAAACTTGGATGCACTCTGGGTCTCCACTATCATCACCCATCATTTCTCACAACACTGCAGCACTCTCCTCTCCGAAAACTATGTTTCTCCTGGGAATCAAGCTTGACTTTCATTCAAACCCATTATAGCCGCATCTTTTCACCACTGCTCCTCTCAAAGGCAGGAACAGATAAAAATATAGCTGTTGCCAGTTCTGATCACTGAGGTCTCTGGCTTCCTTTTTTTTTTTGAGACAAGGTTTCTCTCTGTCACCCAGGCTGGAGTGCAGCAGTGCAATCCTAGCTCACTGCAGCCTCAACTTCCTGGGCTCAGGCGATCCTCCTGGCTCAGCCTCCCAAGTAACTGGGAGTACAGGGATGCACCACCACACCTGGCTAATTTTTTGTAGAAAGGGGGCCTCGTTATGTTGCCCAGGCTGGTCTCAAACACCTAGCCTCAAGCAATCTGCCTGTATCGGCCTGCCAAAGTGCTGGGATTACAGGCTTGAGCCACCGTGCCTGGCCTCTGACTTCTTTTAACGAGAAATTAACCAGGGAATGGACCTCGCAGATGCTAACATATTTATTGCTGAAGACTCATTGCTCTGTGTGGTTTTTTTTTTTTTTTTTGTCTTCTTTGCTTGCTTGCTTTCAGTTTTATCCTTGAAGGTGGTTTGGAGGGAGCAGTGGAATGTCTTTTTTCTTAAATGGAAAAGTGGCCAGGTGCGATGGCTCATGCCTCCCTCTTGGCAGCCCACCATGGAGAGATGGAATGGTGTCATAGAGGGGGCATGGGCATATGAGCCAGATACGGTGGGTTTGAATCCAAGTTCATCATTTGCTATTTTTTCAACATGCACAGGTCACCTAAAGTGCCCTTGATCCTCATTTTTCCTTCTCTGCAAAATAGGGTCAATAAATCCTACCACATAAGATTGCCAAAAGGATTAAACAAAGTGTCAAGTGCCTCACCAGGGGTCTGCCAAGAATATAAGAGACCCCTGCCCTTACCCATTTAAGATAAACCAAATTTTTAAAATTCTAATAAAAAAAATTTTTTTTTTTTAAATAAAGATAGGGTCTCACCAAGTTGCCCAGGCTGGTCTCAAACTCCTGAGCTAAAGTAATCCTCCTGCCTCGGTCTCCCAAAGTGCTGGGATTACAGGCGTGAGTCACCATGCCCAGCCTAATAACCCAAATTTTCTATCCACTCTCTCAAGTCATATCTCACAGTCAGACGTAGTGTGGGCCAGCAGAGAGAAGGGTGGGTTGGTAAACCACCTGTCTGAGGGGAAGCATCCCTGATTTACAGCATGTGCCCATTTCCGTGGTGTAAATACTTCCATCATGGCTGATAGCAAGCTACCCAAGGTTTAACAACTGGCTGTAAAGTCCCTCATTGTTTAGTGTTGGGGTCCTTGCAAACCATCACAAGCCAGGTTGGATCCCTGCAATCCAAGAGAAGCCAGGTTGGGTCCTTGCTAGCCATAGTAAGCTAGGTGGGTCCCTGCAAGCCATCACAAGCCAGGTTGGGTCTTTGCAACCCATTAAAAGCCATCACAAGCCATCGCATCCAGCACACCACCGCCATGCTCCAAGGGACCTAGGAACCACCATCTGTTCTTCATGCAGCTGAAGAGCTCAGCCAGTGAGCCAGGGTGTTCTGTACCCTCTCTCATGCCCCTCATGCCACCAGGGGCCATGGCACACAGTGACATGATCATGAGTGACATGCTCACTCTCATGCTTAGAAAATAGCTTCCACTTGAGAGCCGTTTGAGACATCAAAGGTAAGTAACTCTCATGATCATCCCTTATGCACAGTACTGCTTTAGAGTCTATGAAGTGCTTTCATGTGTCCTGTCTCGGAATCTCTATTGTGATATAGCTCAGAGAGGGAATGCATCTTGCCCAGGACAGCACAGCTTGAGTGTAGGCGAGTCTGGATTTGACCCCAGCACATGGGACTTGGAGGCACCTGCTCTTTCTGCCACCCTGCCTTCTGGGCAGGAGCATGCCTAGAAAAGGCCTGGGTGCCTGCCACTTGGTTTCATCCTGGAGATCGAGACCCACTCACCTGGTTGGTGATTGTCTTCACGGTGACTTGGTCACCCTGTTCAGACTGGATCTCCCCAGCGACGAAGCCTTCCTTCTCATCTTTGACCCAGCAGGACCTCTTAATGTCATAGGGCTTGTTCATGGCTTCAATCCTCTCCTTTTCGGGAGGTGCCAGGAAAGGCATAGGATCCACATCGTCCCCACACTCCCCTTTGTACCCACCAGGCATGGTAGCTTGGTTGAAGATGGAGCAGGAAGGAACTGAGGGCGGGAACCAGTACTTCCCTGGGTGCTGTGGGGGGAAGCAGAGACAAGCTGCTGAAGCTGGTGGACAGGCTGGAGGCAATGTCCCGAGAAAGATAGAGGCTTTTTTCTCTCATGTCACCTTGTCTGTCTTGGTGCCATTAGGCTTTCATAACCAAGAATAAGAAAGAAGCTAATTGTTCAGCCACTGTAGAAAGCAGTATGGAGATTTCTCAAAGAACTTAAAACAGAACTATTATTCAACCCAGCCATCCTATTCCTGGCTATATACCCAAAGGGAAAACTAAGTCATCCTACCAAAAAGACACATGCACCTGTATGTTCACTGCAGCATTATTCACAATGGCAAAGACATGGAATCAACCTAGGTGGCCATCAGTGGTGGATTAGATAAAGAAAATGTGGTACAGGCCAGGTACAGAGGCTCACACCTATAATCCCAGCACTTTGGGAAGCCAAGGTGGAAGGACAGCTTGAGCCCAGGAGTTTGAGACCAGCCTGGGCAATATAGCAAGACCCCATGTCTACAAAAACATTTAAAAATTAGCCAGGCATGGTGGTGTGTGCCTGTAGTCCTAGCTACTCTCAGGGCTAAGGCAGGAGGATCGCTTGAGTTGGGGAGGTCAAGGCTGCAGGAAGCCATGATTGTACCACTGCACTCCAGCTTAGGTGAGAAAGCGAGAACCTGTCTTTAAAAAAAAAAACCTCAAAAAACAGAAGGAAAATGTGGTACATATACACCATGGAATATTATGCAGCTGTAAAAAAGAATGAAATCACGTCCTTTGCAGCAACATGGATGCAGCTGGAGGCCATTATTCTAAGTGAATTAACATAGAATCAGAAAACCAAATACCACATGTTTTCATTTATAAGTGGGAGCTTATAAGTGGGTACAGACAGACATACAGATAGAAACAATAGACAATGGGGACTACTAGATGGGGGAGAGTGGGAGGGAGGCAAGGGTTGAAGAACGACCTATTTGATACTATGCTTACCACCTGTGTGATGGGATCATTTGGATCCCAAATCCCAGTGTCACTCAATATACTCACGTAAAAAACCTGCACATATACCCCCAGAATCTAAAATAAAAGTTGAAGTTATATTTAAAAATGAAACAAGCTAATAAATCCTCACAGTTAAGTGCCCCCAACTCCCAACAACACAAATGCTTCTGCCTCTGTCATCTCATATGTTCCTCACACTAAGGCTGTGAGGTAGGGATCAGGAAGCCCATTTTATGAAAGAGAATACTGGGGCATGGAGAGGTTAAAGGTAGGGTTTCTAACCAGGATCTGTGAAATAAATGGGACAGGAAATCAATTGCCACTTGGTTTTCTCTTTCTATCTGATATGAACAGAGGCCACAGACCGCAGTAGCACCATCACTGCCTCTGTTTTCTCCTAGCAAAAATCAAAGCTCTTCACTTCTCGTTAGGGTGGCTGCAGATGTCTCAAAATACTGTTTATCTTCATGTCAACTTTAAAATTATGGTCTCTTTAAACCCTCATTTTGATATCATTCTTTAAATTTATTAATAAGGACATTTATTATTGCCTTACTGCCATGTCACAAATTAGTTTTTTAATATATTTTTTCTTTTCTTTTTTTTTTCAGAGGCAGGGTCTTATTCCATCACCCAGGCTGGAGTTCTTTGGTACAGTCATAGCTCACTGCAGCCTCCAACTTCTGGGCTCAAGCAATCTTCCCACCTCAGCCTCCCAAAATGCTGGGATTACAGGCATAAGCTACTATGCTCGACTAATTTTCAAATGTTTTGTAGAGATAAGGTCTCACCATGTTGCCCAGGCTGATCTCAAACTCTTGGCCTCAAACGATTCTCCCACCTTGGCCTCCCAAAGTGCTGGGATTACTGGTTTTTGAGCCACCGCACCCAGCCAGTATTGCAATACCATTGGTTTCCTTTGTAGCTCTGTGTATTTTATTTTACTTTTTTTTTCTGAGATGGAATTTTCTTCTGTTGCTCAGGCTGGAATGCAGTGGTGCAATCTTGGTTCACTACAACCTCTGCCTCCTGGGTTCAAGCAATTCTCCTGCCTCAGCCTCCTGAGTAGCTGGGAGGTGCCCGCCTCCACGCCCCGCTAATTTTTTTTTTTTTTTTTTTTTGTATTTTTAGTAGAGACAGGGTTTCACCATGTTGGCCAGGCTGGTTTTGAACTCCTGACCTCAAGTGATCCGCCTGCCTCAGCGTCCCAAAGTGCTAGGATTACAGGCATGAGCCACTATGCCCAGCCTATTTTATTCATTTAAAAACACTAATCTGAGCAGGGTCCACAGGCTTCACCAGACGTCAAGCAGGTCCCAGGTACAAAGTGATTGCCTGGGTCAATCATTGTCTCTCCTAAAACGAGGACAGTCTGGGTCTCTCAATTCCCAAACCCCAAACGGTTTCACTGAATCCCCAGGAAGGAGGGGAACTGGAGGCTCAAGGGAGCAAAAACAGAAATCAGGGGCCTCCCCAGTTCGTCTTGGGGATGAAGAACCTTCTCGAAGATTCAGGGAGGGTGTGGTTCTGAGCCCCTTTGCCAGCAGTGCATTTCTCAAGGCCAAGGGTACAGCCTCAGCCTTTAGATGAGGGACTCCTAATTGTGCGCTGGGCAACCGCTGTACTGCGCCTGCAGCCTCTCCTGCCAACACCCCCGGTTTTTCCAAAAGAAGCTGAGTCACAACAGGCAAGCCACTGAGGCACAGCCAGGCGCTTTCTCCTCCTCTCGCCTCCCTGTGGGGCCTGGCGTAGAGAGTTCTGGCTGGAACTTTTTTTCTGCGTCGTCCACCCCCGCTATCCTAGCACCGAAAGCTCCGCTGTTGCACAGAAAATAAGAAAGGAGAGGAGGTGGGCAGGGGTCTTGTGCCCTCACAGGCCAGGAACCCCTTTGGTTGTCTGGTGATACCTGTGGTCCTATTGGACAAAATATTTCAAATTCAAGCAATAAATATGTAGGATTACCAGGGAAACACATGCCATTAAAATATAATTAATAAAATATTAAAAATGCATGATCTAGTAATAGATGTACCTCTTTATAAATGCATCAAATAACATAATCTAGCAGCAGGTCTCACAAGCACTGTAGTTTTGGAGCAGCATTAAGAATTAATTATATTTTGAGATGTCTGCAACTACTGTAATTTGATATGAAAATACCAGTGATTGACTGGGTGGAGGTGGCTCACGCCTGTAATTCCAGCACTTTCAGGAGGCTGAGGCAGGAAGATTGCTCGAGGCCAGGAGTTCAAGACCAGCCTGAGCAACATACCAACACCCTGTCTCTATAAAAATTAGAAAGTTAGGCAGGGTGCCACGGCTCATGCCTGTAATCTCAGCATTTTGGGAGGCCGAGACAGGTGGATCACTTGAGGCCAGGAGTTCGAAACCAGCCTGGTCAACACGGCAAAAGCCCATCTCTAACAAAAATACAAAAAAATTAGACAAGTATGGTGGTGTGTGCCTATAGTCCCAGCTACTCGGGAGACTGAGGTATGAGAATCACTTCAACCTTGGAAGCAGAGGTTGCGGTGAGCTGAGATTGTGCCACTGCACTCTAGCCTGGGGGTCAGAGTGAGACTCTGTCTCAAAATAAAATAAAATAAAAAGAATTAGAAAGTTAGCTGGGGGTGGTGGTGTACGCCTGTGGTTCCAACTACTTGGGAAACTGAGGCAGGATTGCTTAAACTGCGAAGGTCAAGGCTGCAATGAGCTATGATTGCACTTCTGCACTCTAGCCTGGGCAACAGAGCGAGACGCTGTCTCAAGAAAAGAAAATTTAAAAATACCAGTGACTGGCTGGGCGCGGTGGTTCATGCCTGTAATCCCAGCACTTTGGGAGGCTGAGACGGGTGGATCACGAGGTCAGGAGATCGAGACCATCCTGGCTAACATGGTGAAACCCTGTCTCTATTAAAAAAAAAAAAAAAAAAATGAGCCGGGCGTGTTGGCAGGTGCCTGTAGTGCCAGCTACTCGGGAGGCTAAGGCAGGAGAATGGCGTGAACCCGGGAGGCGGAGCTTGCAGTGAGCCAAGATTGTGCCACTGCCCTCCAGCCTGGGCAACAGAGTGAGACTTCGTCTCAAAATAAATAATAAGTATTAAAAATAAAATAAAAAAATACCAGTGACTTCCACTGTAGAGAAAGTTGCAAGTACTGTTAATGAGACTGGGATGAGTAAGACCATGTTACAAAAGGGAGAAGATGAAACCTTTTGGCTAAAGGCAGTGAAAAATCACAATGGAATTGTTTTCCCACTGAAGACTCCCAAGCGCCAGGTTAAGAACTCCTGTCTAATCCTTCCTATGCCCTGTCAGCAGGGAGCACTGAGCTGGGAGTTCTGGCTTCTGCCATAGCATCTAGGAGTCTGTATCCAGCATCCGGGAGACCTGGTTCCTGGGCAGCTAAGCTGCCTTGTCCAGCCTTGCCCCTGCCCCTTCTGGAAGCTACAATAGCTCTACGTAAACTTCCTTTTGTCATTTGCTGCCTCTGGTGGCTCAATTGCATCATCTTTTTGTTGCCAGTTTCCCTGGTTCTGCTTAACATAGATGGAAACCACCAGGGAGATGAGACCAAAATCCACAGGAAAAGGAAATGTGATCGGGTGCGGGTACTCACGCCTGTGATCCCAGCACTTTGGGAGGCTGAGGTGGGGGGGGGATCCCCTGAGATCTGGAGTTTGAGATCAACCTGGCCTCAAGCTCGGGATGATGAAACCCCGTCTCTACTAAAAATACGAAAATTAGCTGGGTGTAGTGGTAGGTGCCTGTAATCCCAGCTACTTGGGAGGCTGAGGTACGATAATCGCTTGAACCTGGGAGGTGGAGGTTGCAGTGAGCCGAGATTGTGCCACTGCGCTCCAGCCTGGGTGATAGAGCAAGACCCTGTCTAAAAATAAAAAAGAAAAGAAAAAGAGAAAAGAAATGCATGTGCCAGCAGTCAGGTGAAGACGCATTCTACTTGTCACTAAAATGAAACATATGCCCACATCTGAGAACTGAGTTTCTTTTCAATTGCTCTAATGGGGGTAGGGGAGGTAAGACAGTTGCCTTTGTTTATACCAATTAGGCTGCTTGACTTTATTTATTTATTTAGAACAGGGTCTCATTCTGTCACCCAGGCTGGAGTGCAGTCATGCAATCATAGCTCCCTGAAGTCTTGAACTCCTGGCTTCAAGCAATCCTTCCACCTCGTCCTCCCAAAGTGCTGAATTTGCACGTATAAGCCACTGTGCCAGGCACTTGTATTTTTTTTTTGAGAAGGAGTTTCGCTATTGTCACCCAGGCTGGAGTGCAGTGGCGTGATCTCAGCTCACTGCAAACTCTGCCCCTCCCGGGTTCAAGCAATTCTCCTGCTTCAGCCTCCTGAGTAGCTGGGATTACAGGCGCCCACCACCATGCCCAGCTAATTTTTGTATTTTTAGTAGAGACAGGGTTTCACCATGTTGGCCAGGCTGGTCTTGATCTCCTGACCTCAAGTGATCCACCCACCTCAGCCTCTCAAAGTGCGGGGTTTGCAGGTATAAGCCACTGTGCCAGGCCTTTGTACTGTTTTTTTAATGATGGTTCTGCTGTAAACAGCAAGCTAAGGTGTCACTGCTGTTGCGTGGGTCTGGTGGTTTAGGGCATAGGCCCTCCAGCCAGGAGCTGCCCTGAGGGACATGCAGGTCTCTGACACCAGGTTCCATCCCTTTCAGTGGCTACCAGCCTCCTGCTTGCTAATGACTCCCCACTTCCAGGCCCCCCCCCGAATCCAAAACCCTCCTGTCCCTCCAGGCAACGGCTCTTCTCAGGTATCTTTGATAACTAAGACCGACTTCAATAAATCATGAACCACAAAACGTACAGACAATGTAGCTCGTGGAATGAAAAAGCTAAGAGTCTTCAGAGGGAAAGATGATGCTTTGCAGACCAAGGGAAGGGCAGAGTGGGGATCGAACCCAGGAATCTGGCATCACGCACCAAGGAAGGCAGGTGGTGCAGGGGAAGGAGGCTGATCTGGGTTTGAATCCTGGCTTCCCCGGTCTCACTTGTGGATATGTGGGAGTCCCAGCAGCTCTCCAGACTAGTCCCTTCATCTGTACATCCAGCGGTCGTGCAACACAGATCACTTGGGGGAGTTCCTTTTTTTCTTTTCTTTCTTTCTTTCTTTTTTTTTTTTTTTTTTGAGATAGGGTCTCACTCTGTGGACTAGGCTGGAGTACAGTGGTGCGATCATAGCTCACTGCAGCCTCCAACTCCTGGGCACAAGCAATCCTGCCACCTCAGTCTCCCAAAGAGCTGAGACTACAGGTGCACACCACCATGCCCTGCTAATTTTTAATGCTTTTGTAGGGACAGGGCCTTGCTATGTTGCCCAGGCTGGTCTTGAACTCCTGGCCTCAAGAGGTCCTCCTGCCTCAGCCTCCCAGAATGGTAGGATTACAGGCGTGAGCCACTGCACTGGGCAATTTGGAGGATTAAATGAGATGCTGTCCCTGCAGCCCCTGGGGCAGGCAGGTGCTGGCAAAATGCTCATCCCCTCCTTCCCCCTGGCTCATCTCTTATCATCACCTCTACTCTCCTCCCGCCAGTTGTCCTCCACTGCAAGCCCTCCCCGTTCCCATCTTCCCCAGCATCCCGTAGGTTCCTACCTGAGACCACACTGGAAGAGTCCGGGTGCCTGGCCGAGCCTGGCCATTCCCTTTTATACCTGCCTAACAGGTCTGGGTCAGCAAAACCTTAAAAAAGAAGAGACGCCCTCAGGGGTCCAGGAGCTTAGCTGGCCTCTCCTTCCAGGCCCTGACTGGGCACTCCTGGGTCCCTCAGGGGGGATCCGTGAATGCCCTGCATCTAAGACATTCACCTTCCTCCCATTACCCTTGTGGGGAAACTGATGACCTCAGCCCAGCGGTGAAGGCTGTGGGCAGAAATAGAACAGCTGGGTAATGAGTTTTCCTCTTAAAGTTACAACTGCCTTCGCGGAGGGGCTGACGGTCAAGGAAGACCTGGGATGACTCATACAGAGCCTTTGGCGTGGACGAACTGGGATAACCAATCGGTTGATGACACTGTCTCTTTCACATGTTCAGGCTGGAAGGCCCATGTTAGCTTGGACTTTACTCTTCTGATCACAGCCATAGGCCCCCTGCAGCCCCCGTGGCCATGCAGTGTCATGGGCGCAGTGTCAGCCTCAAGCCCCTAAAGCCCTCGCTCTAACTCCTCTATGGCTTCCCATGTGACACGTAGCCTTGAGCAAGTCCCCGCTGTCTCTGGCCTTGACTTTCCCATCTGTAAAGTGGGTGGCTGGGTGGGTGAACCCTAGGAGTCCTTTGTGTTGTCCTTGAGTTCAGAGATGGCCTCTGTATCTAGAGGGAGAAACTGCCTTGGGGACGTGCTTCCTGGCATCCATCATCCCCCTATCTCTATACTCTACATCCCCAATTCACTTTTTAAGAATTGACGTGAAATTTACATTTTTGTTCACTTGATACCAAGACCGTGTGTTGTATAAGCCTTTTATTTTTATTTTTATTTTTATTTTTATTTTTTGAGTCAGTCTCACTCTGTCACCCAGGCTGGAATGCAGTGGCGCGATCTCGGCTCACTGCAACCTCTGCCTCCCAGGTTCAAGCAATTCTCCTGCCTCAGCCTCCCAAGTACCTGGGCTTACAGGTGCATGCCACCACACCTGGCTAGTTTTTTGTATTTTTAGTAGAGACAGGGTTTTACCACGTTGGCCAGGTTGGTCTCGAACTCCTGAGCTTGGGTGATCCTCCCGCCTCGGCCTCCCAAAGGGCTGGGAGTACAGGCGTGAGCCATCTCGGCTGGCCTGTTTAAGTCGTTAAGCTCAACTGTATGTAATCCTATGGCGAAAATAGGGACTAAACTCCTTCATTAATGATGCGTATTTAAATGTCATTGACTTTTTTTTTGAAATATATTAAGCCTTACCTAAGTGTAAATAAATTGAGGTGAAATTTATATAACATAAAATTAACCACTTTAAGCCGACAATCCAGTGGCATTTGGTGCACTCACAATGTTGTGCAACTGTCGTCTCTATCTAGTTTCAGAACGTCTTCATCAGCCCAAAAGGAAGCCTACTACCCAATAAGCAATTTCTCCCCTAGCTCCTGGTTACCACTGATTGGCCTTCTGCCTCTCTGGCTTTACCTATGCTAGAGATTTCATATGAATGGAATCATACAATGTGTAACCTTTTGCATCGTTTTCAAAGTTCATCCATGCTGTATCTTGTACCAATACTTCATTCCTTCTTAAGGCTCAATAATAATCTGGTCGGGTATGGTGGCTCATGCCTGTAATCTGAGACAGAGGAGGGTGGATCCCTTGAGGTCAGGAGTTCAAAACCAGCCTGGCTAACACGGTGAAACCCCTTATCTACTAAAAATACAAAAAATTAGTCAGGCATGGAGGTGGGCGCCTGTAATCCCAGCTACTCGGGAGGCTGAGGCAGGAGAATCACTTGAACCTGGGAGGCAGAGGCTGCAGTGAGCCGAGATCGCGCCACTGCACTCCAACCTGGGGGACAGGGCCAGACTTTGTCTCAAAAAAAAAAAAATAAATAAAATAAATAAATAAATAAATAAATAGAATGATAATCCATTGTATGGATATATCACAATTTCTTTGTCCATTCATTCGTTGACGGACATTTGGTTTGTTTCCACCTTTTGGCTATTGTGAATAATGCTGCTATGAACGTATGTGCACATATATTTTGTGAGGGCCTGTTTTGAATCCTTTCGCATATTTATCTAGAGTGGACTTTCTAGGTCATATGATAATTCTACATTTAGCTGTTTGAGGAACTGCCGCAAGGAGTCTAATTTCTCCACCTTCTCACTGACACATATTATTTCCATTTGTAAAAATTGTAGTCATCCATGTAACCAACCAAAACGCCCATCAGTGGTAGACTGGATACAGAAAATATGGTGCGTATACACCATGGAAAAGACAGGCCGGGCGCGGTGGCTCACACCTGTAATCCCAGCACTTTGGGAGGCTGAGGCAGGCAGATCATGCAGTCAGAAGATCGAGACCATCCTGGCTAACATGGTGAAACCCTGTCTCTACTAAAAAATAAAAAAAAAAAATTAGCAAGGCGTGGTGGTGGGCGCCTGTAGTCCTAGCTATTGGGAGGCTGAGGCAGGAGAATGGTGTGAACCCGGGAGGCGGAGCTTGTAGTGAGCCAAGATTGCGCCACTGCACTCCAGCCTGGGCGATGGAGTGAGACTCCATCTCAAAAAAAAAAAAAAAAAAAGTGAGCAAGATCATGTCCTTTGCGGTAACATGGGTGGAGCTGGAGGCCATTATCCTAAGCAAGTCTATCTATCCTAATGCATTTCTATCCTAATGCAGGAACAGAAAAACAAATACTGCATGTTTTCATTTATAGGTGGGAGCTAAACATTGAGTCCACATGGACACAAAGAAAGGAGCAATAGATACCGAGGTCTATCTGAGGGTAGAGGGCAGGAGGAGGGTGAGGTCCAAAAAATAGAACCTATGGTGCCAAGCGCGGTGGCTTATGCTTGTAATCCCAGCACTTTGGGAGGCCAAGGCAGGTGGATCACTTCAGGTCAGGAATTCGAGTCCAGCCTGACCAACAGGGTGAGACTCCGTCTCTACTAAAATGGTTACAAAATTAGCCAGGCATGGTGGTGCATGCCTGTAATTCCAGCTTACTTGGGAGGCTGAGGCAGGAGAATTGCTTGAACCCGGGGGGCGGAGGTTGCAGTGAACTGAGATGGTGCCATTGTACTCCAGCCTGGGCGACAGAGGGAGACTCCATCTCCAAAAAAAAAAAAAAGTACCTATGGGGTACTATCCTTAGTGCCTGGGTGACAAAATACTCTGTACACCAAACCCATGTGACACACAATTTACCTATGTAACAGACTTGCACATAAACCCCTGAACCTAAAATAAAAGTTACAAATTAAAAAAAGAAATGGGATATGGTACTTGTAAATGTTTAGTACATAGTTGCTTAATAAACATGTTGATTGGACTAAAAAAAAGTTGTAGTCACACTAGTGAATGTGAAGTGGCATCTCACTGTGACTTTGATTTGCATTTTCCTAATGACTGATGACGCTGAGGACTTTGCCATGGGCTTGTTGGTACTTGTTTATCTTCCTTGGAGAAATGTCTATTTAAGTCTTTTGTTATTTATTTATTTATTTATTTATTTTTGAGACATGATCTCACTTGGTCACCCAGGCTGGAATGCAGTGGCACGATCATGGCTCACTGCAGCCCCTCAACCTTCCAGACTCAAGCGATCCTCCCATCTCAGACTCCCAAGTAGCTGAGACAACTGTCAGGCACCACAGCGCCTCCTTAATTTTTGTATTTTTTGTAGAGATGGGGACTTTTCATGTTGCCCAGGCTGGTCTCTAACTCCTCGGCTCAGGCAATCCTCCTGCCTCTGCTTCCCAAAGTGCTGGGACTACAGGCATGAGCTTGGCACCGCACTTGGTTACTTTTTGTATTTTTAGTAGAGACGGGGTTTCGCCATGTTGGTCAGGCTGAGCTCGAACTCCTGACCTCAGATGATCTGCCCGCCTCGGCTTCCCAAAGTGCTGGGATTACAGGCGTGAGCCACTGTGTCCGGCCATGATAATGTTCTTTGATGCACAAGAGTTAATGTTGCTGAATCCAATCTATCTGTTTTTTCTCTTGTCGCTTGTGCTTCTGGTGTCATCTTTAGGAAACCATGGCCACATTCGAGGTCTTGAAAATTTGCCCCTGTGTTTTCTTCTAAGTGTTGATCGGTTTTAGCTTTTATATTTGGATTGTTGATCCTCCAATTCATTCTTAAGGGAAAAAGGAACCTATCTGAGCACAAAACTGATTTCCTTTTTAAAATCTCTCTAGTTTTGAAAAGCAACTATTTTAAACCCAGAGAACCTTTTAAGTTCATATAGATGTTTTCAAATGCTTTCTATTATCATCTGACCCTGACAGCAATCCATTTACAAACATATTATTGTGTTCTCACAACTGGAATCCAGCAATGAAGAATCATATTAATAAGCAACCATGGGTTGGATGAGGTGGCTCATGCCTGTAATCCCAGCACTTTGGGAGGCCGAGGCAGGTGGATCACCTGAGGTCAGGAGTCGAGACCAGCCTGGCCAACATGTTGAAACCCCATCTCTACTAAAAACACAAAAATTAGCCGATCATGGTGGTGTGTGCCTCTAATCCCAGCTACTCGGGAAACTGAGGCTGGAGAATTGCTTGAGCCCGGGAGGCGGAGGTTGCAGTGAGCTGAGATCGCACCACTGCACTCCAGCCTGAGCAACAGGGCAAGACTTTGTCTCAAAAAAAAAAAAAAAAAAAAAAAAAGAGAAAGTAGCAACCATGACATCAACCAACACTGGCTCTGTCAGAATACTTCACAATAGAGGATGAACCTCACTTCTCCCATGCTGGGCCTCAGATTCCCCAAAATTGAAATAAGATTTTGGCTTGGAGGGCCTCCACACATGGATGCTGTCAGTCTCTGGGTATGGGAAGCTCAGAGCTTTGTCTTCTGAGATGCCATTCCCCCAAATCTGACCACCTGACACGTTTGTTTTTATTTTTTTATTATTTTAAAATTAAACTAAATTCAATGTTTGAGACAGGGTCTTGCTCTATTGCCCAGGCTGGAGGGCAGTGGTGCAATCATGGCTCACTTCAGCCTTGAACTCCCAGGCTTAAGCAATCCTCCCACCTCAGCCTCCCAAGTAGCTGGGACTACAGGCATGCATGCCACCACACCCAACTAACTTTTTAATTTTTTTTTTTTTTTTTTTTAGAGACTGGCGGGGAGTCACTATGTTGCCCACACTGATCTTGAACTCCTGGCCTCAAGCGATCGTCCTGTCTCAGCCTCCCAAAGTGGTGGGATTACAGCTGCGAGCCTCCATGCCTGGCCAGGTCTGTTTTTAATATCTTTAGCAGCAGAGCTTTTAACGGGCAGATTCCTGTGCAGAGTTCTGGTTTGTAAAGAGAAAAGTGGAGCTTCTCTGGGCAAAGCGGGGGAGGTTAAAATGGAGGTGAAATTTACATTGTTCTCCACCTGATATGAGGATTATGTGTTGTACAAGTCTTTCAGCTCAATTGTGTGTAATCCTATGATGATCCACGTCCCATCCCCTCCTGGGCCTTTTGACGGCAGTGTCCAGAGATCCAGGAGAGGCTGCTGGTGGGAGCTGTCACCTGGCAGCCGGGGCCTGGAGCCCATCCGTGGACCACCCTCCCAAGCCTGGGTCCTGAGGTGCTTCTAGCTTATTCCCATGTGATCACCATGCTCTGGCTGATGGGGGTAAAGGCTGGTGAGAATAAACGGGCCTCTGCCCTACCGGGATTCTAGGAAGGTCTATTCTCTGGCCAGAGGTTTTCTTTCTGCCCTAGTCCGGGTCCCAGCAGGAAACAGCACACTCCAGGGGGGCCACTGCAGAGCGTTTATTTATTTATCTATTTGTTAGAGACAGGGTCTTGCTCTGTCACCCAGGCTGGAATGTAGTGGTGCGATCATAGCTCACTGCAGCCTCAATCGCCTGGGCTCAAGTGATATTCCTGCCTCACACAGCCCCACAAGTAGCTGAGACTACAGGCGTGCACCACCATGCCAGGCTGATTATTATTTTTTTATTTTTGAGACGGAGTCTTGTCTCGCTCTGTCACCCAGGCTGGAGTGCAGTGGCGTGATCTCAGCTCATTGCAACCTCCGCCTCCCGGGTTCAAGTGATTCTCCTGCCTTAGCCTCCTGAGTAACTGAGATTACAAGCACCTGCCACCACACCCAGCTAACTTTTGTATTTTTAGTAGAGATGGCGTTTCACTGTGTTGGCCAGGCTGGTGTTGAACTCCTGACCTCGTGATCCGCCTGCCTCGGCCTCCCAAAGTGCTGGGACTACAAACATGAACCACTGTGTCCAGCCCAGGCTGATTACTTTTATTTTTATTTTTTTAGAGATGGAGGTCGATCTTGCTATGTTGCCCAGGCTGGTCTCGAAGTCCTGGGCTCAAGTAATCCGCCCGCCTTGGCCTCCCAAAGTGCTGGGATTACAGGCATGAGCCGCGGTGCCCAGCCTCACTGCATAGGGTTTAATGAAGAGCCAATTTACTGAGGCGGGGCAGGGTTCAAGAAAGACAGTAGGTACAGTAAAGCACCCCCTGCTCAGGCCACAGGCGAAGCCCCTGCACCCTGGATATGGCTGCGGGAGAAGCGTTGGCCCCCAGGGGCACAGAGCAACTCCAGGGGGACAGTGCAACTGCTGACCAACCAGACCCAGCAGAGCCGGGGGTGCGTTTACCGCTCCCCTCCTGTGCACCCATCTCCTCCTAGCATCTCCTTCGGCCAAACCCAACTAGAGCCAGAAAGCAGGAACCCAGGCAAGTACTCGGGGGGTCAGCCTCCTGGACCCAGGACGGGGTAGAAAAGGATGGCAGGTGGATCTGGAGCAATGGAAGCCATCAGCTCCTGGTCCTGTGTGGCAAGAGCTGCCCCTTGGTCTCTTGTGGTTTGAGCTTCTCATGGGGGTGGGGAGGTTTAATGGTTAATATTCCAGAAAGTTCTATCTCAGATAATGTTGCTTCTCCAACCGGGGCAATATAGCAAGACCCAGTCTCTACAAAAATAAAAAAAAATAATAAGCTGGGCGTGGTGGCAGGCACCTGCAATTACAGCTACTCAGGAGGCTGAGGCAGGAGGTTTGCTTGAGCCCGGGAGCTCGAGGCTGCAGTAAGCCGTCTTCACACCACTGCGCTCCAGCCTGGGTGACAGAGTGAGACTCTGTCTCTAAAATAAAAATAAAATAAAATAGGCCAGGCGTTATGGCTCATGCCTGTAATCCCATCACTTTGGAAGGCCAAGGCGGGTGGATGACCTGAAGTCAGGAGCTCAAGACCAGCCTGGCCAACATGGTGAAACCTCGCCTCTACTACAAATACAAAAATTAGCCAGGTGTGGTGGCAGGCGCCTGTAATACCAGCTACTCGGGAGGCTGAGGCAAGAGAATAGCTTGAACCCAGGAGGTGGAGGTTTGCAGTGAACTGAGATCCCGGCACTGCACTCCAGCCTGGGTGGCGGAGCCAGACTCTGTCTCAAAACAAAATAAACAAATGAAAGAAAGAAAAAGAGAGAGAGAGAAGGAAAGAAGGAAGGAAGGAAGGAAGGAAGGAGAAAAAGAAAGAAAGAAAAAGAAAAAAAGAAAAGAAAGAAAAGGAAAGAAAGAAAGAAAAGAAAAGAAAGAAAGAAAGAAAAAAAGAAAGAAAGAGAAAGACAGAGCTTGCTTTGGGGAAGGACTCAGGTTAACTGTCAGGTGGCTGCCACTGCTCAAGAATGAGTGGGCACACACAGTGCTCTGCCTTTAAAAATTCAGCAAGAAGTGCATTGGATGGAATCATTAGCTCATGGTATCTGGAGAAAGTTTAATGGGTTTTTCTATAGAACTCAAGCGGGCTTAAATCCTCTGGCTGCAAAAAATTCCCCAGAGTCATGGGTTGACATTGGGACAACAACAAAAACAGACATCCCCTGAGTCCATTATCTAATTTTGATCCTTCCAACAGCCTGGGCAGGTGGGTGGAGCAGATGAGTAATGGTCTCCTTTCAGCAGGTGAGCAAATGGGCTCAGAAGGATGAAGCAATTTGCCCAAACACACACAATGAGTCAGCATCTGAGATATGGCTCCATTTCTCTTCTTTTTCTTTTCTTTTTCTTTTCTTTTTTTTTTTTTTTGAGATGGAGTTTCACTCTCGTCACCCAGGCTGGAGTGCAGCGGTGCGATCTCAGATCACGGCGACCTCTGCCTCCCGGGTTCAAGCGATTCTCCTGCCTCAGCCTCCCGAGTAGCTGGGACAACAGGCACATGCCGCCACGCCCGGCTAATTTTTTGTATTTTTAGTAGAGATGGGGTTTCACAGTGTTAGCCAGGCTGGTGTCAAACTCCTGATCTCATAATCCACCCACCTCGGCCTCCCAAAGTGCTTGGATTACAGGCATGAGCTGCTGCGCCTGGCCCCAAATCCCGTTGTTAGAGGAATTAAATGAGTTCCTATATGTGAAGTGCCTAGCACCTATTAGACGACGAAGACATATTTATTGAATGAATGAAAGCCAGGTCTCTGGGATGGGAATGACGACTCCCAAGCACCACGCTCCATTTGGGGGGTGGTGGAGATGGAGACGTTCTTGGCATTCACATCCAGAAACCCCCGGACTTGACACATGCAGAGGGCTTGGATCCTGCCCTCAAACAGCCAGATTTAGGAAATAGGCCCCTAAGTTCCAATCTCTCCCCTCCCTTTTCCTCTTTCATTCTTTCCTCAGTTCCTTGTGGAGTTCTGTGATGGCAGGTGAGCATCACCAAATGCCTCATGAGCTGCATGGCTGTGGGGAAGTAGTCACTGTGCCTCCACATTTCCTTCCTCCCTCCCTCCCTCCCTCCCTCCCTCCCTCCCCTTCCCTCCTTCCTTCCTTCCCTCCCTCCCTCCTTCCTTCCTTCCCTCCCTTCTTCCTTCCTTCTTTCCCTCCCTCCCTCCTTCCTTCCTTCCCTCCCTCCCTCCTTCCCTCCCTCCTTCCTTCCCTCCCTCCCTCCTTCCTTCCTTCCCTCCCTCCCTCCTTCCTTCCCTCCTTCCTTCCCTCCCTCCCTCCTTCCTTCCTTCCCTCCCTCCTTCCTTCCTTCCTTCTCTCCTTCCTTCCTTCTTTCCTTCCTTCCTTCTTTCCCTCCTTCCTTCCTTCCTTCCTTCTTTCCTTCCTTCCTTCCCTCCCTCCCTCTCTCCTTCCTTCCTTCCTTCCCTTCCTCCCTCCCTCCTTCCCTCCCTCCCTCCTTCCTTTCTTCCTTCCTTCTTTCCTTCCTTCCTTCCTTCCCTCCCTCCTTCCTTCCCTTCCTCCCTCCCTCCCTCCCTCCTTCCTTCCTTCCCTCCCTCCCTCCTTCCTTCCTTCCCTCCCTTCTTCCTTCCTTCTTTCCCTCCCTCCCTCCTTCCTTCCTTCCCTCCCTCCCTCCTTCCCTCCCTCCTTCCTTCCCTCCCTCCCTCCTTCCTTCCTTCCCTCCCTCCTTCCTTCCTTCCTTCTCTCCTTCCTTCCTTCTTTCCTTCCTTCCTTCCCCCTCCCTCCTTCCTTCCTTCTCTCCTTCCTTCCTTCCCTCCCTCCCTCCTCTCCTCCTTCCTTCCTTCCCTTCCTCCCTCCCTCCCTCCCTCCCTCCCTCCCTCCCTCCTCCTTCCCTCCCTCCCTCCTTCCTTTCTTCCTTCCTTCTTTCCTTCCTTCCTTCCTTCCCTCCCTCCTTCCTTCCCTTCCTCCCTCCCTCCCTCCTTCCTTCCTTTCCTCCCTCCCTCCCTCCTTCCTTCCTTCTTTCCTTCTTTCCTTCCCCTCCCTCCCCCTCCCTCCCTCCTTCCTTCCCTCCCTCCCTTTCTCCCTCTCTCCTCCCTCCCTCCCTCCCTCCCTCCCTCCTTCCTTCCTTCCTTCTTTCCTTCCTTCCTCCTTTCTTTCTTTCTTGCTTTCTGGCTTGCTTTCTTGCTTGCTTTCCTTCCTTCCATTTTTCCCCTTCCTCCTTCTTTCTCTTTCTTTTTTTTTTTTTTTTTTTTTTTTTTTTTTGAGGCAGAGTCTTGCTCTGTCGCCCAGGCTGGAGTGCAGTGGCGGGATCTTGGCTCACTGCAAGCTCCGCCTGCTGGGTTCACGCCATTCTCCTACCTCAGCCTTCCAAGTAGCTGGGACTACAGGCACCTGCCACCACGCCTGGCTACTTTTTTTGTATTTTTAGTAGAGACGAGGTTTCACTGTGTTAGCCAGGCTGGTCTTGATCTCCTGACCTCCTGATCTGCCCGTGTTGGCATGCCAAAGTGCTGGGATTACAGACGTGAGCCACCACACCCTTCCTTCCTTCCTTCCTTCCTTCCTTCCTTCCTTCCTTCCTTCCTTCCTTCCTTCCTTCCTTCCTTCCTTCTTTCCTTCCTTCCTTCCTTCTTTTCCTTCCTTCCTTCCTTTCTTTCTTTTCCTTCCTTCCTTCCTTCCTTCCTTCTTTCTTTCCTCTTTCCCTCCCTCTCCCTCTCCTCTTTCTTTTCTTCTCTCTTCTTTTTTTTTGAGACAGGGTCTTACTCTGTCACCTAGGCTGGAGTGCAGTGGTACGATCAAAGCTCACTGCAGCCTTAACCTTGTGCGCTCTAGCAATCCTGCCACCTCAGCCTCCCAAGTAGCTGGGACTACAGGCATGTGCCACCATACCCAGCTAATTTTTTTTTTTTTTTTTTTGTAGTGACATGGTCTCAAACCCCTGGGCTCAAGTCATCCTCCTGCCTTGGCCTCCCAAAGTGCTAGGATTACAGGTGTGAGCCAGCCCATATAATGGAATATTTAAAAAACTGAGGCTGTAAATGTATATGTATATATTTTTAAGGTTCTAGAACAGCTTAACCCCTTTTTTGCAAAATGGGTGCCACTCTGATCATCAAGATAAGATCAGATCAGATCATGGTGAGCTTATCTGGCTGGTGGGATTTCAGGTGATTTTTTAAAAACCTTCTTTACATTTATAAGTGTTGCCCGAAGTTTTTTTGTTTTTTTTTTTTTTTTTAAATGAATGAGGACTATTTTAAATCTGAAATTATTTTTACTATTATTTTTGAGACAGGGTCTCCCTCTGTCTCCCAGGCTGGAGTGCAGTGGCATGATCACAGCTCACTGTACCCTCTACCTCCCGAGCTCAAGCGATCCTCCTGTCTCAGCCTCCTGAGTAGCTGGGACCACAGGTGTGCACCACCGTGCCTGTCTAATTAAAAAAAAATTTTTTTTTTTTTTGTAGAGACGGGGTCTCACTATGTTGCCTAGGCTTGAAATCATTCTTAATGAAAAGGAGGAAATAAATGCCCATCAATGTCAAGAGGCTCCCTTTGGGCCCTCGCCTGGGGGTAGTGAGGGGTGAGGGGAGTCCTTTCTGGCCAGCTTTGGAAGCCACATTCCCAGCTGTTGTTTGTTGAGGCTTTGGGGGAGGAAGGAGATCCGTGCCCTCCCAGGAGGGCGATGGGATGAAGCCTTGGCAGGTTCACCACGTGCTCCTTGAAGACCAAACTTGGACACGGAGCCTGGGCCCAGAAATAGCCCCTTTGGCTCCAGAGACCCTTGGAATTTTGCAGGTTCATCTCAGGGAGGGGAGAGCCTGAGCAGGCTACTGCTGAAACCTTTCTTGCAGACCCCGAAATGGAAGATGGGACCTGGGACAGGCTCCACTGAGCACGACAGTCCTGAAGTTGGGCAGAGATGGAACCGCGACCTGGACAAAGAGTTCCCTAGAGTCAGCCCAGGCCAGACGCTGTGGCTTATGCTTATAATCCCACCATTTTAGGGGGGTGAGACAGGCAGATCGCTTGAGGCCAGGAGTTTGAGACCAGCCTGGCCAAATGGCAAAACCCCATCTCTACAAAAAAAAAAAAAAAAAAAAAAAAATTGCAATTAGCTGGATGTGGTGGTGCATGCCTGTAGTACCAGCTACTCAGGAGGCTGAGGAGGGAGGATGGTTTCAGCCCAGGAGGCAGAGGTTGCAGTGGGCTGAGATCATGCCACTGCATACCAGCCTGGGTGACAGAGTGAGACTCGGACTCTTAAAAAAAAAAAAAAAAAAGCCCAGCTAGAAGGGCTTCTATTTCCAAGCCAACAGGAGATTTCCTAATAAATGTGAATTTATTTTCGTTTGTTTGTTTGTTTGAGAAGGAGTCTCGCTCTCTCCCAGGGTAGAGTGCAGAGGTGAGATCTTGGCTCAGTGCAACATCTGCCTTCTGGGTTCAAGCAATTCTCCTGTCTCAGCCTCCAGAGTAACTGGGATTACAGGCCTCTGCCACTATGCCTGGTTACTTTTTGCATTTTTTAATAGAGACGGGGTTTCTCCATGTTGGCCAGGCTGGTCTCAAACTCCTGACCTCGGGTGATCTGCCTGCCTGAGCCTCCCAAAGTGCTAGGATTACAGGCATGAGCCACTGCGCCCGGCACCTAATAAATGTGAATTATGTGAGATCCCAGAAATATGAAACATGGCAGTCCAGGCTGCTGAAGACAGGTTTCTCCAGGGGTTCAGCTGTATTTCTTTCTTTTTTAATACTGTATTTGGATTTATATCTCAACTTGATTTTATTTGGCGCTAAAGTGACATTTTTATTTTATTATCTTGAAAATATTTCAAAAATCTTTCTGATTTTTCATCCTCCTTCTTCCCTCTCCTTCCCACCTCTTCATCCATCATTTCTCTTTGTCAAGAAGTATTTGGGCCGGACTCAGTGGCTCAGGCCTGTATTCCCAGCACTTTGGGAGGCCAAGGTAGGAGGATCACTTGAGCCCAGGAGTTCGAGACCAGCCTGGGCAAGATAGCAAAACCCTATCTCTACAAAAAATACAAAAACTAAGTGGGTGTGGTGGCAAGTGCCCGTGGTCCCAGCTACTCAGGAGGCTGAGGTGGGAGGATCACTTGAGCCCAGGATGTGGAGGCTGCAGTGAGCCGTGACTGCACAACTGCGCTTCAGCCTGGGCAACAGAGCAAGACCCTGTCTCAAAACAAGATTTAAAAAAGAGTAAAACCCATTCTCCCGGGATGTGGTAAGTGCTGGCACTCACTGAG
This sequence comes from Macaca thibetana thibetana, assembly GCF_024542745.1. NCBI lineage: Eukaryota > Metazoa > Chordata > Mammalia > Primates > Cercopithecidae > Macaca > Macaca thibetana. The sequence continues at coordinate 142,023,631 of NC_065580.1, forward strand.
GCCGTGTGACACCTGACCATGCTTCTGCCCATGTCCCTCTCCTCCTTGCCTGCCCCTGTAGGGCAGGATGCGGCCCCAGGGCTGCGGAGCAGGAGCCCTGGATTGTTCATCTTATTCAAGGCTGAGAAGCCTCAGGAGAACAGCAGGATTGTAAACGACCCGTCTTTTTATTACGATGCTCTGTGAAGTCAGTTTGGGCAAGAAAATCAATTCTGCCTCATGCACCTTCTCCGTCTCATTTATTCTCCACAGATGACAAGACAGAGTGGAATGACCTGGAGTGATGGAAACCAGGCCCCGTCACTGTCATTGCAACCCGGGAAGGCTGGTTTACACGTGTTCCAATTTTCATTTTCTTCTCTTTCTTTTTTTTTTCTTTAAACAGAGTCTCACTCTGTCGCCCAGGCTGGAGTGCAGTGGAACAATCTCTGCTTGTTGCAACCTCTGCCTCCTGGGTTCAAGCGAATCTCCTGCCTCAGCCTCCTGAGTAGCTGGGACTACAGGCGTGCACCACCATGCCCAGCTGATTTTGTGTTTTTAGTAGAGATGGAGTTTCACTATGTTGGCCAGTCTGGTCTCGAACTCCTGACCTCAGATGATCCACCTGCCTTGACCTCCTAAAGTGCTGGGATTACAGGTGTGAGCCACTGTGCCCAGCCCAATTTTCATTCTCTTAGAGTGCGAACCAGGGTGCTTTATAAGAAGGGGACCACTTCCCTCTCCTCCCCATCATCTGTCCCTGGGCAAAAAACTCCACATGGAACCCCCAGATTCCCATGAGCTTCCTCCTTTGTAGGCTGGGTATGGTCTGAACCCCGGCAGATCATAAGCCCCGTGGGAGGGAAGGGGGTGCTCTGTCCCCCCATTTTATCCTCAGTGCCACCACATTTGTCTAAGACAAGGTTGAATTAATGAAAAGGTGAACACGCCCGGCGTTGTGGCTCATGCTTGCAATCCCAGAGCTTTGGGAGGCTGAGGCAGGAGGATTGCTTGAGCTCAGGAGTTTAAGACCAGCCTGGGCAACATAGTGAGACCCCATCTCTACAAAAAATTTAAAAATTAGCTGGGTATGGTGACTCATGCCTGTAATCTCAGCACTTTGGGAGGCTGAGGCAGGAGGATTGCTTGACCCCAGAAATTCGAGACCAGTCTGAGGAACATAGCAAGACCCCATCTCTACAAAAAATTAAAAAATTAGCCAGACAAGGTAGCACGCACTAGTAGTTCTGATGATGTGTGAGGCTGAGGCGGAGGATTGCTAGAGCCCGAGAGTTCAAGACCAGTCCAGGCAACATAGTCTCTATCTCCCCACAAAATTTTATGGCGGAGCCTTTGGTTTCCGTTTGCTGCCTTTTCTCCCCCTGCGCCTCTTTTTTCTTCCCTTAACACACCGATTTTCCTCCTCACCCCCGACCCTGTGCCAAACAAAGTCTACCAGGAACCTCAGCGGCACTCCGAGGGGTCGGCATCCGGACGAGGGGAGGTCCCCTCACCTGGGGACGTCCTGACATTTGTGCATGAACACACACGACATACAGACATACAGACACACACACACACACAGACACACTTAGACACACACACACAGACGCAGAGACACACACAGACACAGATACACACAGACACACACAGATACACACACACAGACACACAGACACACACAGACACAGAGACACACAGACACACAGATATACACACAGACACAGACACACAGATACACACACAGAGACACACACAGACACACATATATACACACACACAGATACACACAGACACACAGATACACACACACAGACACACATATACACACACAGACACACACAGATACACACACAGACACACAGACATACAGATGCAGACACAGACACACACACACAGACATACACACACACAGACACACACACACATAGACATACACACACACAGACACACACGGACATATACACACACAGACTCACACATATACACACAGACACACAGATACACACAGACACACACACAGACATATACACACACAGACCCACACATAGACACACAGACACAGACACACACAGACACACACACGGACCTGTGTCAGGAAGACACACACAGAGAGACATGGACACACACACAGACACACAGACACACACACACAGACATACAGACACACAGACACACACAGACACACACACATAGACATACACACACAGACACACAGATACACATGGACATATACACACACAGACACACACATATACACACAGACACACACACAGACATATGCACACACAGACACACACATAGACACACAGACACAGACACACACAGACACATAGACACACAGATACACATAAGCACATACACAGACACATACAGACACACACACACATGGACATGTGTCAGGAAGACACACAGAGAGACATGGACACACACACACAGACACACAGATGCACACAGAAACAGACACACACACAGACACACACAGAGACACACACACACACAGACACACACAGACACACACAGACACACACAGATACACAGACACACACAGACACACACAGAGACACACACACACAGACACACACACACAGACAGACACACACAGACACACACAGACACACACACACACACACACACAGACACACACAGACACACACAGACACACAGACACACACAGACACACACAGAGACACACACACACAGACACACACAGAGACACACACACACAGACACACACAGACACACACACACAGACACAGACATACAGATGCAGACACACACACACAGACACACACAGACACCCACAGACACACACAGAGACACACAGAGACACAGACACATAGACACACACACAGAAATGCATACCTAGACACCTAGACATACACACAAACAGACACACGCAAAGAGACACACACGGACATACACAGGCATACACAAACACAGGCATACAGGTACACACAGACACATAGACAGTCACACACAGACACGCATACACATAGACATGCACATAAATACAGACATAGAAACACACAGACACACACATATAGGCACACACAGAGAGACGCGCAGCACACACACAGACACACACAGAGGCCAGGCCTGCCGACAGCTGTGTGCATCGGAGCCAGTGGATTCCCGAAGACTGACCTCAAGCGCAAAATCCTCCCTGAATCCCCTGAGGGAAGTGTGCTGTCAACTCTCCAATTGGGAGTTTGCAAAAAACCCTTCTTCTATTAATAACGAAATAAATATGTATTGATACATGAATGACCAGGGACATGCCAGCCTGGGGGACAGTAGAAACAACTGGCCAGGGCTGTGGCAACAAGGGGATCAACTACAGAGGATTTAAAAACAACAATAAAATCCAAATAGAAATCAGCCCCCTTTCATGACTGCCCTGCCCTGGCAATGATACACAATGCCAATGAGAAATGCTCCCGGCCGCTGGGGAGGGCCGCTCCCCACACCCCGCCTTGGGATGCCACCGTAAACAGCAGTATTAATGATACTATAGAAACAGGAAGATGTGCTTTGCTTTGAAGAAATGAATCAGAATGCAGAAAATTCTGACACACACTGCAACATGGAAGAGCCTCAAGGACATTACCCCGAGTGAAATAAACCAGACACACGGGGACAAATACCACACGACTCCCTTTCCGTGAGGTCCCTGGAGGTGTCAAACTCACAGACACAGAAAGTGGAACGGTGGCTGCCGGGGGCTGGGGTTGGAGGGGAAAATGGGGGGTGAGTGTTTGATGAGGACAGGGTTTCCACTTGGGAAGATTAAAATATTCTGGGGTCCGATGGTGGTGACAGTTGCACAGCGATGTGAATGTGCGTCACGCCGCTGAGCTGTGCATTGAACTAGTCAAAATGGTAAATTTCATGTTATATGTATTTTACCACAATAATAAAAGCAAAAGAAGGAGGGAAAGGAAAAAATGAGGGAAAGGAAAGAAAGAGGGAGGAGAGGAGGGAGGAGGGAGGGAAGGAAAAAAAGAAAGAAATAGATAAAAGAAAGGAAGGAGGGGCCAGGCCCGGTGGCCCTCGCCTATCATCCCAGGACTTTGGGAAGCCGAGGGAGGCGGATCACCTGAGGTCAGGAGTTCAAAATCAGCCTGGCCAACATGGTGAAACCCCATCTTTACTAAAAATACAAAAATTAGCCAGATATGGTAGCAGGCACCTGTAATCCCAGCTACTCGGAAGGCTGAGACAGGAGAATCTCTTGAATCGGGGAGGCAGAGGTTGCAGGGAGCCGAGATCACGCCACTGCACTCCAGCCTGGGTGACAAGAGTGAGACTCTGTCTCAAAAAAAAAAAAAAAAAAAAAAGAAAGAAAAAGAAAAAGGAACGAGAGAGAGGAAGTGAAGAAGAGAAGGAATGAGGAAAAGAGGGATGAAATGAAGGAAAGAAAAAAGAGAAAGGAAGGAAAGGAGGCAGGAGGGAAGGAAGGAGACAGAGAGAGAGACAAGCACAGCCTGACACCAGGCATGAAAGCATCAGGGGGAAGATGAGGTCACACTGATCAGAACTTCCCTCATCATGTGACCTTGGGTAAGTCACCTAGATGTTCCCAGCCTCAGTTTCTTGCTCTGTGAAATGAGATCGGCGATTCCTACTGCATCAGAAGAATCAAAGCTGGTTCAACAAACCAGGCAGACATACCCCTCCAGGTAGTTTAACCTCGAGAATTTAACGTGAGAGTTTGTTGGAGAGGAGAGGAAGTACCACCAGACCAGTGGGCGAGTGGCCCTCAGGGGTCAGCAGAAGCTGGGAGGGCCGAGGAGACGGGCTCCATGGAAGGTGGAGCTGGTGGTGTGAGGAGGCAAGATGAGGATGGAGACGGAGTGAAGGAGACCACAGAAGCTCCCTGCCAGGGTGGACACGGCCTCACACAGAGTGGGGCTGTGGAGCTGGGGAGGGCTCACGGCTTCCACTGATGTCCAGGTTTCTCCCCACAGTGCTGCTTCTCCTGCCTTCCTGAGACCTTTGGGGACCTCCTGTGAGCACCATGGTGGTTGGCTAATTAGATTTAACCAAAGAATGATTATTGGATTCCAAAGCTTGATGTGGTTGGGTGTGGTGGCTCATCCCTGGGAGGCCAAGGCAGGAGGATGGCTTGAGGATGGTTGAGTTAGAGACCAACCTGGGCAACATAGTGAAACCCTTTTTTTGGTGCAAAAAAAAATTTTTTTTTTAATTATCCAGGCACGGTGGTGTGTGCCTGTAATCCCAGCTACTCAGCAGGCAGAGGTGGGAGGAATGCTTGAGCCCAGGAGTTTGAGACCAGCCTGGGGAACATAGGTAGACCCGATCTCTACAAGAAATAAAAACAAATTAGCCAGGCATGGTGGCACACAACTGTGGTCCCAGCTACTTGGGAGGCTGAGTTGGGAGGATGGGTTGAGCCTGGAGGTCAAGGTTGCAGTGAGCTGTGATCGCGCCACTGTGCTCCAGCCTGGGCAGCAGAGCAAGATCCCATCTCTAAAACAATTTTTTTTTTTTTTTTTTTGAGATGGAGTTTTGCTCTTGTTGCCAGGCTGGAGTGTAATGGCACCGTCTCGGCTCACTGCAGCCTCTGCCTCCCGGGTTCAAGTGATTCTCCTGCCTCAGCCTCCCAATTAGGTGGGATTACAGATGCCTGCCACCATGCCCAGCTAATTTTTTGTGTTTTTAGTAGAGATGGAGTTTTGCCATGTTGGCCAGGCTGGTCTTGAACTCCTGGCCTCAGGTGATCTGCCCACCTTGGCCTCCCAAAGTGCTGGGATTACAGGTGTGAGCCACCACACCTGACCTGAAACATATATATATATTTAAAATCAATAATCCCTTATTAGACAGTGCAACCCTTTATTGCCTGGCCCATTGTGGATGGCTCCCACTGCCCCCTCCGCTGGGCACCAGACCGTCTTCGCCTTGGCATCTGACTCCCTCGTCCCTCTAGCAATACTGAATTGCTTCTTCATTCGCAGAGAACCCCTGCCCATTTTTCTTGCCTCAGTAACTCCTCCTGTGCTGTGTCCTCTGCCTGGAGCATCTTTCTCGGTTTTCCACCTGCTAACTCTTTTTCCTGAGGACTTGGCTTGGGCATCCCCTCCTCCAGGAAGCCCGCCCTGACCTCCCTTGCTATGTTGTCCCAATTGCCGTCTTTTAAAAAAAGTTTTTTATCTCAGAGACAGAGTCTTGGTCTGTCACCCAGGCTGGAGTGCAGTGGCACAATCACAGCTCACAGCAGCCTTGACTCCTAGGTTTAAGTGATCCTCCCGCCTTAGCTTTCCAAACAGCTGGGACTGCAGGTGTGCACCACCCCTTGCAGCTAGTGTGTGTGTGTGTGTGTGTGTGTGTGTGTGTGTGTGTGATGGAGTCTTGCTTTGTCATCCAGGATGGAGTGCAATGGCGTGATCTCGGCTCACTGCAACCTCTGCCTCCCAGGTTCAAGTGATTCTCCTGTATCAGCCTCCTGAGTAGCTGGGATTACAGGTGTGTGCCACCACAGGAATTTTTTTTTTTTAAGAGATGGGGTCTCGCTATGTTGCCCAGGCTGGTCTCAAACTCCTGGGCTCAAGTAATCTTCCTGCCTTGGTTTCCCAAAGTGTTGGGATTACAGGCGTGAGCCACTGCACCAGACTACAATTGCCATCTGGTTTCCACTTTGCTGGGAGGAAAGGGACCAGGTCGTTCATTCGCTGTTGCTTTGACAGGGTGTGGCACACGAGTATTAGAGTAGGCACTCTAAATATTTGCGGAATCAATACCTGAAATGTTGTTCTTATTTTCGTTTCAATATGAAGCAGATCTATTCTCACCTGCATCAGATCTTATTGCCTGCCTTGGGAGTAAACGCCAATTCATTCAACAGCAGCTTTTAAGCCTGTTATGCATGTTTAGGAAGAGGCCACTCAACCTAGCTAGATCCTAGGAGACTTAAACGTCCAGAATGCAAACCCTTCCCTAGAAGGAGTCCCCCCAACCCTCACCCCACTTCACCTTGTGATGGTTTACCCAAGGGCCTCAAAAGGCTACAGCTGCAGAGGCTGAAGGTTCTGGACATGAGACTCACCTGGGAGACCTGGGCCTCGCCCCTCAGCCTCCCCGACCAATTCAATCAGCCTCTTGCCCTGGGCGTGCTCAGAACTCCCCAGGTGATTCCAATCTGCGTTCACTCATAAGAGCCATCAGTGCGGGGTTAGAATCAGCCCTGTGAGGTGGGGCCAAGGGCTCGGAAACACCTGCCATCAGCTGAAAGCATTTAAGGCTGACCAAGGGGCTGGAGGCCGAGGCTCCTGGCCAGGTGAGTGGTTGGTGGCTCGTCCCTGTGTGAGAGGGTGTGTATGTGTGCGTGTGCCCCAGCTCCAGATGTGGCTGAGTCCTTCTGTCTGGGTATTGGCTGATCACATATCTTGCTCTCGTTCGGGTAATGAGCCAGGCAGCTGTTTGGGGGCCCTGGGGAGGCTGCTGTGCCCTTGCCCTCCACCACGGAGGCGCCTCTCGGGGCCCTTTCTGAAGCCCATCTGCCTGCCCGTGGGGGCAGCTCGGAGAAGGCCTAGGCTGTCTTCTCTGCTGAAATCAGCCTTGGTTTAGAGACACTGTGCTAGATCGATCGTCCTTGGCTTGTTTTCGCAGGTAGATAAGGAGGGAAGTGGTAGGTGCAGGGCTCTGTTTGCTCTGCCGAGCCCAGACGCGGGCTTGCAGAGTGCCTGGAGTGAGTCTAACCACATAGTGGGCTGTGGCTCCCGTGTCCTGGGCCTGGCTGTGCGCCCCTCCTTCCTGAAGTACTCCCCGGGATGTTGTCACCTGTGGGAATTGTTCCCCATTCAGCCCCCTCCCAGGAAGCTTGCTTTTCTATCCTTGACAGGTAGAGGGCCTGGTCTCTTGCCTCCTCCTCGTGGCTAGGAGTTTGAGACCAGCCTGGGCAACGCAGACCCTATTTCTACCAAAAAAAAAAAAAAAGAAAGAAAAGAAAACTTAGCCAGGTTTGGCGGTGTGCACCTGTACTCTTAGCTACTCGAGAGGCTGAAGGGAGAGGATCACTGGAGACCAGAGTGGGCAACATAGTGAGGCCCAGTCTCTACCAAAAAATACAAAAATTAGCCGGGTGTGATGGCGCATGCCTGTGGTCCCAGCTACTCGAGAGGCTGAAGCAGGAGGATTGCCTGAGCCTGGGAGTTTGAGGCTGCAGTGAGCTGAGATCACTCCAACCTGGGCATGACCTGCAAGCCCCTCTGGTCCGTCTTTCTCAGCATGGAAAGTGAAGTCTGGAATCCCCAGGTGCGTCTCATTCATGTTGGTAAAGCCCCTCAGAGAGCTAAAGAGAGGCGAGGTGGGGCCGGGCCCAGTGACTCATGCCTGTAATCCCAGCACTTTGGGAGGCTGAGGTGGGTGGATTGCTTGAGGCCAGGAGTTCCGGACCAGTCTGGCAAACGTGATGAAACTGTCTCTAGTAAAAATACAAAAATTAGCTGGGTGGAGTGGTGTGACTGTAATCCCAGCTATTCGGGAGGCTGAGGGAGAAGAACAGCTTCAACCCAGGAGGTGGAAGCTGCAGTGAGCCGAGATAGTGCCACTACACTCCAGCCTGGGTGACAGAGCAAGACTCTGTCTCAAAAAAAAAAAAAAAAAGGCAAGGTGGAGCCCCCATTCCTGGGCCTTTTCCCCTCCCTGGCTATCCTTTCCTGTCCCTGAACACTTTACCTTCCCTCTCCACCCCCAACCCCAGCTAGCCTCAGCTTGTGGACCAATGCACCTTGGGGCTTTGGGGCAGAGGCCGCTGGGATCCCCAAACCCCTCCTTCCTGGCAGATAAGTCTCATTCGCTTGCTCGCTGAAATCCAACATGTGGTTTTAGACAAAACAAACCCTACTTTGAATAACTGGCTAGTAGTGATGCAGATCTGAACATACTGACATCAAATGATGTCCAAAGTACAGATGAAGGAAACACATGTCGCAAAATGGCATGTTCAAGATCTCCTCGAATTACCACGTCAGTGCCTGTGCAGCCGGGCTGGCCACACACAGGTTGGTGTGAGTTTTTTAGGGCTGACTTGGAGGAGTGGGGTTATTGGAAGCTAACATTCAATATATTTCTGAAGTATTTATATCCTTTAAGCTCTCACTATGTGTTACTTTGAAATCTGAAAAATGCTATTTTGTAGAAGCCAATGCTTGGATGATGATATGTCTTAATTTAAAACGGTTCTCAGTTCATGAAAGTTGCTCACAGGAAAAGCTCAGCTAGATCTAGAAAAGTATAGGAAGCTCAAAAATGGCCCGAAATGTCCCAACCAGAGGAAGAGACTCAATACCATTAATAAGACTTGGAAGTCTGTAATGGTCCCTTACTAGGAAGGATTGAAAGAGTAAGGGGTGGCCGGGTGTGGTGGCTAATGCCTGTAATTCCAGCACTTTGGGAGGCCGAGGTGAGTGGATCACCTGAGGTCAAGAGTTCGAGACCAGCCTTGCCAACATGGTGAAACCCTGTCTTCACTAAAAATACAAAAATTAGCTAGGCGTGGTAGTGCATGCCTGTAATTCCAGCTACTTGGGAGGCTGAGGCAGGAGAATCGCTTGAACCTGGAAGGTGGAGATTGCAGTGAGCCGAGATCATGCCATTGCGTTCCAGCCTGGGCAACAGAGCCAGACTCCATCTTAAAAAAAAAAAAGCTTGGGAGCCTGGGGGACGTCAAGCATGATAGGGTTCCTTGCCAGGTCCTCTGGCACCTGTCACACAGGCCAGGGGTCTTACAGTGTGTGCGAAGCAACCGAGATGGCCTGAGACCCCAGGGATAAATAAAACCCCTAGGTGGATGACATTTACCTTAATCACCAGTTCGGCTTTCTTGGGATCTCAAACTTGAAGAACCGATGAACAAAGGTACAGACTTGGGCCAGGTGCGGTGGTTCACGTCTGTAATCCAAGCACTTTGGGAGGCTGAGGCGGGAGGATCGCTTGAGCCCAGGACTTTGAGACAAGCCCAGGCAATGTAGCAAGACCCCTGTCTCTATAAAATACAAACAATTTAGCTGGGCATGGTGGTATGTGCCTGTAGTCCCAGCTCCTTGGAAGGCTGAGGTGGGAGATCATCTGAGCCCAGAAAGTCGAGGCTGTAGTGAGCTGTGATTGCGCCACAGCACTCCAGCCTGGATGATGGGACCTATCTCAAAGCTAAAAGGGGTGGGGTACTGATTTGGATTGTGTATAACTCAGTGCTTTCATTTTTAATTAGAGAAGGGGTCTCTGTTGCCCAGGCTGGAGTGCAGTGGTACAATTATAACTCAGTGCTGCAGCCTCAACCTACTGGGCTCAAGTGATCCTCCTGCCTCAGCCTCATGAGTAGCTGGGACTGCAGGTGTACAGCAACACACCTGGCTATATATTTTTTTCTTTTTTTGTGTGGAGATGGGGGTCTCACTATGTTGCCCAGGTGGGTCTTGAACTCCCAGTCTGAAATGATCTCCCAAACTGCTGGGATTACAGGTGTGAGCCCCTGTGCCTGGCTGTCAACACTTTCCTAAGTGAAGAATGACAGGGCAGCCAGCTCGCCTGGTCGCTGCCAACAGCCACGTGAGGGGAAAGCAGCGGGATCTGAGCTGTGACTAGAGAAGCAACAGGGATCTGCTCTGCAGCTGGGTTTGCAGAATGTCCCTACACAAAGTGATTTGCTAAATCTGTAACCTTCAACCCTCTCCCTAAAGATACCTCAAGGAGTGGGGAGGACCCTGTCTCATATGCTATTGAGCTTTGTCTGCTCTAAGACATCTCCTGTGATACTTGGTTTGAAGGAAGGTGGCAAACTTTTTTTTTTTTTTTTTTTTTTTTGAGACAGTCTCACTCTGTCACCTAGGCTGGAGTGCGGTGGCGCCATCTCAGCCCACTGCAACCTCCGCCTCTCGGGTTCAAGCGATTCTCCTGCCTCAGCCTTCCGAGTAGCTGGGATTACAGGCGCCCACCACCACACCCGGCTAATTTTTATATTTTTAGTAGAGACAGGGCTTCACCATGTTGACCAGGCTGGTCTCGATCTCCTGACCTTGTGATCCACCCACCTTGGCCTCCCAAAGTGCTGGAATTACAGGCATGAGCCACCGTGCCCAGCTACACTTTCGAAGTTTCTAATAGCCATGGCTTCCAGGATGTGGCAGAAGGATGAGCGGTTCCTTTGGCAATGGTTCTAGAGCTGAGTGCTGTCTTGGGTCTTCCGAGAGGCAGGATTGCAGCCCCTTGTACCAAACTGGCCTCTTTCTCACACATGCTCAGTCTCACTAACTGAGATAATCGTGCCATTGGCAACATGTGAAGTGTAGCAACAAGGTGGCAGCTAGAGCAGGTATTTCAGAAGTGGCCTCTATTGTTTCTGTTGCATAAAACGGGCTTTCCTCCTTTCTAACATCTCACCCCATGTGTTAAGTGCCAACCATAGTGGTGACTGGCCTGCCTCCTTCCCTTCCCTTTCCCTTCCCCCTTCTTCCCCCCTTCCCCCTTCTTCCCCCCTTCCCCCTTCTTCCCCCCTTCCCCCTTCTTCCCCCCTTCCCCCTTCTTCCCCCCTTCCCCCTTCTTCCCCCCTTCCCCCTTCTTCCCCCCTTCCCCCTTCTTCCCCCCTTCCCCCTTTTCCCCCCTTCCCCCTTCTTCCTTTGAAACAGGGTCCTTCTTTGTTACCCAAGCTGGATTGTAGTGGCATGATCTCTGCTCACTGCAGCCTCTACCTCCTGGGTTCAAGCGGTTCTCCCTCCTCAGCCTCCCAAGTAGCCAGAACTACAGGTGCACACCACCACACCTGGCTAATTTTTTTTTTTTTGAGATAGAGTCTTGCTCTGTCACCCAGACTGGAGTGCACTGGTGTGATCTTGGCTCACTGCAACCTCTGCCTCCCAGGTTCGAGTGATTCTCCTGCCTCAACCTCCCAAATAGATTGGACTACAGGCACGTGCCACTATGCCTGGCTAATTTTTTTTTTATTTGTATATTTTTAGTAGGGGTTTTGCCACATTGGCCAGGATGGTCTCAAACTCCTGATCTCAGAGGATCTGCCCACCTTGGCCTCACAACGTGCTTGGGATTACAGGTGTGAGCCACAGCGCTGGCCATGGTGGTGATTTCATGCTTTCCTAATTAGACCTTGTTACAGATTGTTGGCTGCAAAGCTTGGAAGCAGGAGTCAAATCTGATGTCCTGGTTCTGATACTTCACAGTTATGGGAACTTTGGGAAGTGATGTCTGAAATGGCTCCTTCACCTGCAAAGTGGGGATATTTTTACCGTAGTATTAGATGTTGCTTCTTTTAATCCTAAATATCTAAAATTCTGGGCACATAATAAATGTTTTGGGCCAGGTACAGTGGCTTATGCTCATAATTCCAGTGCTTTGAGAGGTGGAGGCAGGAGGATCACTTGAGATCAGGAGTTCAAGACCAGCATGGGCAACAAAGCAGGACCGCATCTCTAAACAATGAAAACATTAGCTGAGTATGGTGGTACACATCTGTAGTCCCAGCTACTTGGGAGGCTGAAGTGAGAAGATTGCTTGAGCCCAGTAGTTTGAGGCTGCAGTGAGCTATGATTGTATCACTGCACCCTAGCCTGGGTGACAGAGTGAGACCCCATCTCTACGAAAAATGTAAAAAATTAGTGAACTGTGGTAGCTTGTTCCTGTGGTCCCAGCTACTCAGGAAGCTGAGGTGGGAGGATCATTTGAGCCCAGGAAGTCAAAGCTGCAGTGAGTTACGATTGCGTTGCTGCACTCCAGCCTGGGCAACAGTGAGACTCTGTTTAAAAAAAAAAAAAAAAGGCTAGGCGCGGTGGCTCACACCTGTAATCCCAGCACTTTGGGAGGCTGAGGTGGGCGGATCACAAGGTTAATAGTTTGAAACCATCGTGGCCAACATGGTGAAACCCCCGTCTCTCCTAAAACTACAAAAATTAACTGGGTGTGGTGGTGCATGCCTGTAATCCCAGCTACTCAGGAGGCTGAGACAGGAGAATTACTGGAAGCTGGGAGGCAGAGCTTACAGTGAGCCGAGATCGCACCACTGCACTCCAGTCTGGGCAACAGAGTGAGACTCCGTTTCAAAAAAACGAAACAAAAAAACCCTTTTGGCCATTGCTCCCTAAATAGACCCATAATTCTTGTCTATTCCAGGCTTATAAATGCCCTGTGTCTCTATTCTTGGAGACCTAGAGGTAAAATCTCATTTAAACCCAAATTTTGGTTCAACTGATGATCCTCTTGACACTGGTTATTCTAGGGACTAGGAATCTAGTTTTCAAGATGTTTAAAGGATACTGTAATCAATAGCAATGATTTTGTCTTTTTTCTTTTTGAGATAGGGTCTCACTCTGTCACCCATGTGGGAGTGCAGTGGCACAATCACGGCTCACTGCAGCCTTGATTTCTGGGGCTCAGTGATCCTCCCACTGAGTATCTGGGACTACCATGCCCACCACCATGCCAGATCAATTCTTTTTTTTTTGTAGAGATAGGGTCTCACCATGTTGCTGAGGCTGGTCTCAAACTTCTGGCTCAAGCTTCAGCCTTGGCCTCCCAAAGCGTTGAGATTACAGGCGTGAGCCACTGTGCCTGGCCAATTTAGTCTTAAAAAGCAACTCTTCTCTTCCTTACATGGCAGAATTTGAGATTACTTAAAAGTAGGCTGTCCATGGTGGCTCATGCCTGTAATCCCAGCACTTTGAAAAGCCAAGGCGGGTGGGTCACCTGAGGTCAGTAGTTTGAGACCAGCCCAGCCAATATGATGAAACCCCATCTCTACAAAAAAAAAAAAATATATATATATATATATATGTGTATATATATGTATGCATGTGTATATATGTATGCATGTATATATGTATATGTGTGTGTGTGTATATATATATAAATAGCTGGGTGTGGTGGCAGGTGCCTGTAATCCTAGCTACTTGGGAGGCTGAGGCAGAAGAATTGCTTGAACCGAGAGGCGGAGGTTTCAGTGAACTGAGATTGCACCACTGTACTCCAGCCTGGGCTACAAGAATGAAACTCCATCTCAAAAAAAAAAAAAAAAAAGTTGACACATCTGGATCAGACATCAGTGTTTCCTAGCCTGAGCTCCCAGTGCTGAGGCTGTCTTGCAGTGCAGTTCTCTTCCCTTCCCGGGTGCGCTGAGTTCTGACGTGTTACTAGGGGTAAAGCTACCTTGAGCTTGAAGTTGTACTGAAGAAATCTAAATCTTGAGATAGTCTTAAGCCAACTTCTGTGAGGGCTCCCTGGACAACAACTGAGGGACTCCGGATTCACTGAGGTCCCTTTGTCCACACTGGTTGCGGACGAGGTCAACATGACTCACAATGATTGAGAGCTTTGTGAATGTTTAAACCAGGTGTCACCCTCCACCTCTCTGGCTTTGAGATCAGAGAGTGGGAGAGATTGGTCAATTTGAGGAACTAATTTGCATTTCCCGTGATCAGATTTGCGGACAAGGTATATAGGCTATTCTTTCCCAGGCTCTGGAGGAAACTAATGCTTTAAAGCAGGCAGAGCCACCAGGATCTGAAACCCAGAGGGATAGTGTAGACTGTTGGTTTCCTCTGCTCTGAGGCTCAGCTGACATGCTCTCCTGTAGCTCCTGTCTTGCTGTGGGTGGCTGGAGCTTCATTTTAGGGACTTGTCCCTGGCATGGTGACTACTGTTACTGGCAGTGCCTCTAACTCTGTTGTTCTATCTCTAATTCCCTTCTTTATCCTGGTTCTTTGCTAATTCTTTATTCTCTCAGGCCCTAATGTGAGTATCCTCAAGACTCAATCCTTGGTCTGATCTTACACAGAGCTTGTCTCTCTTCTTACAACATCAGTCTTGGCTCTAAATTACTTTTTTCAGACAGTGTGTCACTCTGTCACCCAGGCTGGAGTGCAGTGACTTGATCTCGGCTCACTGCAACCTTCTCCTCTCAAGTTCAAGCAATTCTCCTGCCTCAACCTCCCAAGTAGCTGGGATTACAGGTGCCTGCCACCAAGCCCAGCTAATTTTTGTATTTTTAGTAGAGACAGGGTTTCGCCAGGTTGGTCTCGAACTCCTGACCTCAGGTGATCCACCTGTCTCGGCCTCCCAAAGTGCTGGAATTACAGGCATGAGCCACCATGCCCGGCCGGCTATAAATTCCCTGATACAAATCTTCAAGTTGTCTACACTACCCCTTTCAAATTGATATGTCTGAATTAGTCTTTTCTACCAAAACTATTCTTGGCTGCTATTCACCGAAGACGAGAGTCAGTTGACTTTCTTTATCCAGTTTTCTATTTTCTATAATGTAGTCTGGAACATCTCGTATGATCAGAAACAGATGAATATTACATACCTGTAAGAAATATTCCCTGCTGCCTTGTGAACATTCAAACTTGGGGCCAGTTGCAGTGGTTCATGCCTGTAATCCCAATGCTTTGGGATGCTGAGCGGGGAGGATTGCTTGAGCCCAGGAGTTTGAAACCAGCCTGGGCAACATAGTGAGATCCCATCTCTACAAAAAATACAAATTAGCCAGCCATGGTGGCTTGTGCCTTTAGTCCCAGCTGCTCGGGAGCCCGAGGCAGGAGGATCACTTGAGCTCAAGTGGTTGAGGCTGCAGTAAGCCATGATCGCACTATTTATTGTACTCCAGCCTGGGCAATAGAGCAAGACTCTGTCTCAAAAGCAAAACAAAAACACAAAAGGAAACTCCCTCCAATTAAAAAAAAAAAAAAAGTTCAAACTTGGCCTGATTTGAAAAACCACCTCTCACTGAGGACCAACGCCCTGTCTCGTATCACGCACCACCCTCCCCTGACAAATATTTGAGTACCTACTTTGTCATGTGTTGTGAAAGAGGTGAGAAATCCCCGCCTAAGAGACACACAGTACAGTTATCACGGGGAGTGGAGGGAGACGAAGATGGACAAACAAGAAAATATCAGGCAGTGGTTAAAGCTGAGAAGAAAATAAGACTAGGAAGACAGGAAGGGCTTTCAGAAATGTTTAAGCAGAGACTGAATGAAGAGGAGCCAAGTGTGCGGAGATCCTGGGCGGAGCAGCTCCTTCAAAGGCCCAAGTACAATGAACCCGGAATACTTCATAACGAAGCCCAGGGGTCTAGAACGCAATGATCAAGGGAAGAGTTGTTGGAGGTGAAGTGGGCTGGGGCCAGTGTAGAAAGTGAATTTTCTTCTAAACTTAATGGGTAGCCAGGAGAGAGTGTTTTAAGCAGGAGAGTTAGATCAGATTCTTCTTGATTTTGTTTTTGTATTTTTTAAACAATTTGCTTTAGAGACAGGGTCTCGCTGGGCTGTGCAGGTTGGAGTGCAGTGGTGTAATAATGGCTCATTGCAGCCTCCAACTCCAGGGCCCAAGCAATGTGTCCACCTTGGCCTTCCAGTGCTGGAATTACAGTCGTGAGCTACCGCACCTGGCCAGAGAACATCTTCCTTTTTTTTTTTTTTTTTTTTTTTTTTTTTCATTTTATTTTTTGAGACAGGGTCTCACTGTCGCCCAGGATGGAGTTCAGTGGTGCAATCATGGCTCACTGCAGCCTTGACTTCCTGGGCTCCAGAAATCCTCCCACCTCAGCCTGAAGTAACTGGGACTACAGGTACGCACCACCATGCCCAGCTTATTTTTATGTTTTTTGTAGAGATGGGGTCTTGCTTTGTTGCCCAGGCTGGTCTTGAATACCTGGCCTTAAGCAGTTCTCCACCTAAACCTCTCAAGTTGCTGGGATTACAGGCATGAGCCACCGTGCCTGGCTAATCAGATATTTTTCTTTTCTTTTTTTTTTTTTTGAGATGGAGTCTTGTTCTGTTGCCCAGGCTGGAGTGCAGTGGTGCGATCTTGGCTCACTGCAACCTCTGCCTCCTGGGTTCAAGCAATTATCCTGTCTCAGCCTCCCGAGTAGCTGGGACTACAGGCGCCCGTGATCACGCCTGGCTAATTGTGTACTTTTAGTAGAGATGGGGTTTCGTCATGTTGGTCAGGCTGGTCTCGAACTCCTGACTTTAGGTGATCCACAATCACATGTACTCTGTGCAAAGAATAGATTGGAATAAGGCAATGGGAGAAGCAGGGAGACCAGCTGGAAGGCAACATAGCGGTAGTGTGGGTAAGAGGTGATGGTGGTCTGGACTGGGGTCGAGGCAGTCTACCACAGGATTCTCAGCAACTTGTACCTGAGACTGTCCTGACCCCATGTGCTGGTGCATGGGGCGTGGGGGTTCCTGTTGCAGCCTTGGTGGGTCTCTCCTCACCCCCCTGTACATATGCCTGATTCATAACTCCTCAGACACACTGTGTAAAAGGCTTCTCTTTTTTTCTTCCTCTTCTTTTTGAGATGGAATCCACTCTGTTGCCCAGGCTGGAGTGCAATGGTGTGATCTCAGCTCACTACAACTTCCGCCTCCTGGATTCAAGTGATCCTCCTGCCTGAGTCTCCCAAATAGCTAGAATCACAGGTGTCCGCCACCACACCTGGCTAATTTTCGTATTTCTAGTAGAGACGGGGTTTTCCCATGTTGCCCAGGCTGATCTCGAACTCCTGGCCTCAAGTGATATGCCTGCCTCAGCCTCCCAAAGTGCTGGGATTATAGGCGGGAGCCACCGTGCCTGGCATGAAAGGCTTCTATATATGACAACCAGCCCATCTGCCTCATTGAGGACCCAGTTGAAACCAAAGCATCTTTAAAAGGTTTCCTTTACTGCTATGCCCAGTGTTGGTCGTCTTGGTGCTCCCACAGTGCTCACAGCCTACTGAGCTGGCGTGGTGATGCTTATAAAAGCTGACTTCGGGTTCATGCCTGTCATCCCAGCACTTTGGGAGGCTCAGGTGGGAGGATCACTTGAGCTCAGGAGTACAAGACCAGCCTCAGCAACATGGTGAAATGCCGACTCTACAAAAACAAACAAAAAACCAAAAATAAACCAGGTGTGGTGGCTCATGCCTGTAGTCCCAGCTACTCAAGAGGCTGAGGTGGGTGGATCACGTGAGTCCAGGAGGTCGAGGTTGCAGTGAGCTGTGATTGTGCCACTGCACTCCAGCCTGGGTGACAGAGTGACTCCCTGATGCCAACAAGCAGCCTTGCAGAAACAGGACATGGAACTGGAGAAGTCCAGACTGTTCTTGCTGCCAGCTTGAGCCCAAGGGTTGGGGATGGGGAGTCTGTGCTGTGTATATGGGTTCTAACTCTCTCTGTTTCCCTGGTCTCAAAAAAATAAAAAACGCTGGCTGGGCACGGTGGCTCATGTCCGTAATCCCAGCACTTTGGGAGGCTGCGGCAGGCAGATCATAAGTTCAGGAGTTCAAGACCAGCCTGGCCAACATGGTGAAACCCCATCTCTACTAAAAATACAAAAATTAGCAGGGCATGGTGGCAGGTGCCTGTAATCCCAGCTACCTGGGAGGCTGAGGCAGGAGAACTGCTTGAACCCAGGAGGTGGAGATTGCAGTGAGCTGATACCCTGCCACTGCACTCAAGCCTGGGTGACAGAGCGAGACTCCGTCTCAAAAAAAAAGGCTAACTTCCTGGGTCTACTCTCTGTTCCACTGTGAGCCCTTTAAGGGTTAGAGCCTGATGATACTGACATAATAACCCACATAATGGGCGCTGAAAATTTCTTTGTTCCTGTCCAACCTGCAGGTAACTTACTACTTCCAGTCAATATGCCGACCTTAGATGCTCCAGAAGACAGGCGGAGAAAATTTAAGTACTGTGGCAAAGATGCATCTGTGAGTATAAAACACCTACCTGCTTCTATCGGGGGCCAGTGCAATCTGCATAGAAAATGGGGTGAAGAGACCAGGCACGGTGGCTCATGCCTGTAATCCCAACACTTTGAGAGGCTGAGGCAGGTAGATCACGAGGTCAGGAGATTAAGACCATCCTGGCCAATATGGTGTAAGCCTGTATCTACTAAAAATACAAAAACTACCTGGGCGTGGTGGCATGCACTTGTAATCCCAGCTACTTGGGAGGCTGAGGCAGGAGAATTGCTTGAACCCAGGAGGTGGAGGTTGCAGTGAGCTGAGATCAAGCCACTGCACTCCAGCCTGGGCTACAAGGGAGAAACTCCATCTCAAAAAAAAAAAAAAAAAAAAAAAGGGAGGATGGGGAGTGGTGGTGGTGGAGAGATGGGTTGATAAGGCAACTATAGCAAAAGATTCTTTAGATAGATGCCTAGGTGTTTCCCTGAATCAACCTTTCAACTTTTCTGTATGTTTGCTATTTTCATCGTAAAATATTAAAGGTGGGGAAGACAAAAAGCATGTGGACTTAGGAGCCAGACAACTGTGGAATCAAATCAAAGTTTCCATGGAATCTTGAAATTATTTAATTTCAGAACCCCAGTTTCTTCATCCATAAAACAGGGCTGCTTAGCTGGGCTGTGGTGGCTCATGCCTGTGTTCCCAGCACTTTGGGAGGCCAAGGTGGGAGGATCGCTTGAGGACAGGAGTTCTAGATGAGCCTGGGTAACATACCAAGACCTCCAACTCTACAAAAACAAAACCAGCCAGGTGTGGTGGCAGGTACCTGCAGTCTCAGCTATTCTGGTGGCTGAGGCAGGAGGATTGCTTGAGCCTAGGAGTTCAAGGCTGCAGTGTACTGTGATTGCGCCACTGCACTCCAGTGTGGGTGACAGAGCCAGACCCTGTCTCTAAAACAAAACCAAACCAAAAAACCAGGCTGGGCTGGGCGTGGTGGCTCATGCCTGTAATCCCAGCACTTTGGGAGGCTGAAGTGGGCAAATCACTTGAGGTCAGGAGTTCGAGACTAGCCTGGCCAATGTGGTGAAACCCCGTCTGTACTAAAAATACAAAAAATTAGATGGGCATGGTGGCGGAGGCCTGTAATCCCAGCTGCTTGCTGGGGCTGAGGCAGAAGAACTGCTTGAACCTGGGAGGCGTAGGTTGCAGTGAGCCGAGATTGTGCCACTGCACTCCACCCCGGGCAACAGTGCGAGACTTCGTCTGAAAAAAACAAAAAAACAGACCGCTATTTATTTCCAAGGGGCTGGATGGCTTCCCCAGGGGCCAGTATACAGGTGTTTACAGCTGCTCATGTCAATGAGGCTTACCAAGGAGCTAAAACGTCAGCATATAGGTATGGCCAACAAGCACGCCTTGTAGACATAGGACTTGGAACTGAGAGGTCCAGGCTGTTCTTGCTGCCAGGTTGAGCCCAGGGGCTGGGGACAGTGGGAGGCGGGGGTCTGTGCTGCATATATGGATTCTAACTCTCACTCAGCTTCTTTGGTAGCGTAGTTTTCCGTTGCTAGCTCTGTCCTCCATCTCTATCTTTTTATTTTTGCGATGAAGACTTGCTTCATAGTCCAGGCTGGAGTGCAATGGCGCAATCTCGGCTCACTGCAACCTCTGCCTCCCAGGTTCAAGTGATTCTCATGCCTCAGCCTCCCAAGTAGCTGGGATTACAGGTGTGCGCCATTACACCTGGCTAATTTTTTGCATTTTTAGTGGAGACAGGGTTTTGCCATGTTGGCCAGGCTGGTCTCAAATTCCCGGCCTCAAGTGATCTGCCTGCCTTGGCCTCCCAAAGTGCTGGGATTACAGGCATGAGCCTCTGCACCCAGTCCCCATCTCTGTATCTTGACTGGCATCATATAAGTTTAGCTCCACCTTGGGAATCCAAAAGCCTGATGAGAATGAGGGAAGCACAGGGTCACAGCAGCCTGGTTAGGCCACCATCAGGAACAAAATCACTTTTTATTTTTATTTTTATTTTTTTGAGATGGAGCCTTGCTCTGTCATCAGGCTGGAGTGCGATAGTGTGATCTCAGCTCACTGCAACCTCCACCTCCTGGATTCAAGCAATTCTCCTGCCTCAGCCTCCCAGCTGGCTGGGACTACAGGTGCCTGCCACCACGCATGGCTAATTTTTTGTGTGTGTTTTGGTAGAGATGGGGTTTCACCATGTCGGCCAGGATGGTCTCAATCTCCTGACCTCGTGATCCCCCTGCCTTGGCCTCCCAAAGTGCTAGGATTACAGGCGTGAGCCACCGTGCCTGGCCCAAGAACCAAATCACTCTTATAGTAACCTATTCCAACAAAGAAGCTGTCTGGGTTCCAGAACCACTGCAGATTAAAGGAAATCAGTGAGAACAAAGGAATTGAGTCTTCACAGCAACATGTAGGGCCTGCCAAAGAGAAGAGAGAAAGGTACAAAAGTGTTTACAGGGAAGACCTGCCCAGCAAGGGGGCAACAATGTGATGGGCTCAGTGATTCCCAAAGATGTTCCTGCCTTGCCATATAATGCCACCATGACCCTTTTACATTTTTTCCTTTTATTATTTGATACATGGTCTTGCTCTGTCATCCAGGCTGGAGTGCAGTGGCACGATCATAGTTTACCGCAGCCTCTGCCTCCCAGGCTCAAGTGATCCTCCCACCTCAGCCTCCCAAGTAGCACCATGCCTGGCTAATTTTTTATTTTTCTTTGTAGGGACAGGGTCTCACTATGTTGGCCAGGCTGTTCTTGAACTCCTGAGCTCGAGCAGTCCTCCTGCCTTGGCCTCCCAAAGTGCTGAGATTGCAGGCATGAGCCACTGTGCCCAGTTGATGGTCCTTTTTCAAGCAAGAATTAAGTAGCTTAAGGAACCAAAAATATCTAATACATGGTGACTTCTTTATAATTGTTCCTGAAATGTCTTCAGCCTAAGCTCAGCTATCTAGAAAGGTTAAGTCATTTCCTCAGGATTCTTAATACTATAAAGTTTGAGTCATTAACTGGCAGAGAGAGCGAGAGAGAGAGAAAGAGAGCATGAGCGTGAGCATGTGTTTTTTTAGAGGCAGGGTCTCACTCTATTGCCCAGTCTGAAGTGCAGTGCTACAATCATAGCTCACTGCAGCCTAGACCTCCCTGGCTCAAGGGATCCTCCCACCTCCGCCTCCCAAGTAGCTAGGACTACAGGTGCATGCTACCATGGCCAGCTAATTTTTTTTTGGTAGAAAAAGGGTCTTGCTATGCTGTCCAGGCTGGTCTGGAACTCCTGGCCTCAGTGATCCTCCTGTCTTGACCTCCCAAAGTGCTGGGATTACAGGCATGAGTTACCATGCCCAGCCTCATTTTGGTTTTAATCTCCCTCAGTATGCAGTTTTGGGGATGAAGGCTTTAATGGCTTATAGACAGGTTTCATTAATGGTGGAAATGGGCCATGTACAGTTGCTCAGCCTACAATCTCAGCACTTTGGGAGACTGAGGCAGGTGGATCACTTGAGCTGAGGAATTCTAGAGCAGCCTGGCCAATATGGAGAAACCCCATCTCTACTAAAAATACAAAAATTAGCCAGGTGTGGTGACAAATGCCTGTAATCCCAGCTACTTGGGAGGCTGAGGCACAAGAATGGCTTGAACCCCAGAGGCAGAGGTTGTAGTGGGCTGAGATCATGCCACTGCACTCCAGCCTGGGTGAAAGAGTGAGACTCCATCTCAAAAAGAAAAAAAATATATAAAATATATATAATAAATAAAATATATATAATATGTAATATAGATTTATATTACATATAAATATTTGATATATTTATATATAATATCTATTGATATCTATTATTATAATCAAATACATATTTGATATATATTATAATTATAATCAAATATATATTTGATATATATTATATATTATATAATATATAAAATAATATATATATTGTATAATATATAAAATATATATATAGTGAAAATGATCAGGGTGTCTAGGACATGGGCAGTCCCCCAGTTGTCCCCAGCACCACCTATCGTAGCCACCACTGAACAGTCCTGAGCACATTCAGGAAGCAGCCATACACTTCAGGAAATCATCAGAGTCATTGAAGATGTGTTCAGACTTAGGGCAATGGGATGCTTTGCTGAAGTGTTTTTACAGCTGAGAATCCCGGCCTGTCAAGGTTGTGCATGGTCTTGCTTTATTTTGGAAGGAAGATCAAATTATTTTCCAGACGTGGTGTAAGAGAAAAGAGGAGGTAAACAGAGCTGAGATGATTTACTAACTGTGTGATCTGAACTCTTCCAGCCTATTGTATCTGTGAAAATGAAATTGGATGATTTGAAACATGTTTGACAGACTAAATGTGGCATCCTCACTCCTGGTTCTACATGTGGTGACATCCCCACTCCCGGTTCTAAATGCTCCAATTTCTTTTCCTCACTAGCTGAGGCGACAGCAGAGGATGGCGGTCAGCCTGGAGCTCCGAAAGGCCAAGAAAGATGAACAAACCTTAAAGAGAAGGAATATCACGAGCTTCTGCCTTGACACACCTGAAAAACCAGCCAAAGGGGTGGCGGTCAGTACGTAGTGTTTAGAGTAGTCTTGGGCAAAATATGTTCTTAGCAAGTGTCTCTGGCTGGATAATGTTTAATAAATTCAGAACTTGCAAACTCTTTTTGGCCTTTTAAAGAAAGGAGTGAAGAGATTATGGTTTGAGCTAAACTGCCTTTGTCAAAAGGCTAATGGCCGTTACTCCTATGGCTCTGAGTCTGTGGAATCAAAGTTCTAGTGTGGGATGGAGAAGGTGCTATTTCTTTTATTTTACTTTTTAATTTTTTTTAATTTTTATTTTTTGAGACAGGGTCTCACTCTGTCACCCAGGATAGAGTGCAGTGTCACAATCAGAGCTCATTGCAGCCCTAACCTTCCTGGGTTCAAGTGAGCCTCCTGCCTCAGCGTCCAGAGTATATGGGACTACAGGCACTCACCACCATGCCTCGTGAATTTTTGTATTTTTTATAGAGACAGGATTTTGCCATGTTGCCCAGGATGGTCTTGAACCCCTGGACTCAAGTGACCTGCCTGCCTCAGACTCCCAAAGTGCTGGGATTACAGGTGTGAGCCACTGCACCTGGCCAAAAGTGATATTTCTAATTGAAAATTTACTTGCTACCCCTTAGCCTGAAAACCGAGGAAATGAGGGTGGGTGAAGGTTATTTCTCAGCCCCAACCTCATTAAATGCAGATCTTGGGTTGACTTCAAGATTAGTCTGGTTTCTGTGGATACCAAATACCTTGACCAGGAAGTTTTCCTTCTTAGCACCTCAATAATGGTGTCTCTATATTCTTTTGGGGTATACCACTGTCTGTCCTACCTTAACCACCCACATGCACCCTTTTTACCCTGCTCGGCTTAGGGCTTGTAAAGGGCAGAGACTGGTTCCATTTTTGTCAAGTGGGTGGGTCCTATGACACATTCCCATTCATCAATGAAATGTGTAGTCATTCTCTGAATTGCCACAGGAGTCTGAATTATATCTCTAATTAGCTTCGTTTGTTTGGAGCAGTCCCTAGAATCCCCCCATCCAAGGAAGGTATGAAACAAAAGGCAAAAAAGGCCAGGCACAGTGGTTCACGCCTATAATCCTAGCACTTTGGGAGGACAAGGCGAGTGGATTACCTGAGGTCAGGAGTTTAAGACCAGCCTGGTCAACATGGTGAAACCCCGTCTCTACTAAGAATACAAAAAATTAGCTGGGCGTGGTGGCGTGCACCTGTAATCCCAGCTGCTCAGGAGGCTGAGGTAGGAGAGTCACTTGAACCTGGGAGACGGAGGTTGCAGTGAGCCAAGATCGTGCCACTGTACTCCAACCTGGGTGACAAAGTGAGACTCCATCTCAAAAAACAACAACAAAAAGGTTTTTTTGTTTTGTTTTGTTTTTTTGTTTTTTTGTTTTTTTTAAGACAGAATCTCACTCTGTTGCCCAGGCTGGAGTACAGTGGTACGATCTTGGCTCACCGCAACCTCCACCTCCTGGGTTCATGCCATTCTCTTGCCTCAGCCTCCCGAGTAGCTGGGACTACAGGTGCCTGCCACCACACCCGAATAATTTTTTGTATTTTTAGTAGAGATGGTGTTTCACCGTGTTAGCCAGAATGGTCTTGATCCCCTGACCTCATGAACCGTCTGCCTCAGCCTCCCTAAGTGCTGGGATTACAGGTGTGAGCGATCGCACCCGGTGTATTAGCATATTTTAAAGAAATGAAGGTATAATTCACATCAAAATTCACTCTTTACCTAACCAGTGGTTTCTAGTATAGTCACAAAGTTGTGCAACCATTGCCACTAGCTAATTCCAGAACCTATTCATCAACTCAAACAGAAACTCCACACTCATTCAGGAGTCACTCCCCATTCCTCATCCCCCACCGTCTCTGCAAACACTAGTCTACTTTCTGTGTCTCTGGAACGACCTCTTCTAGACATTCCCTATAAATGCAATCATACAACATGTGAGCTTTTGTGTTGAGCTTTTATGTTTTCAAAGTTCATCCATGTTCTAGCATGTATCAATACTTCATTCCTTTTGGGCAGAATAATATTCTGTTTTATGGAGAGACCACATTTTGTTTATCCATTTATTTGTGAGATGGAGTCTCACTCTGTCACCCAGGCTGGAATGCAATGGCACAATCTCAGCTCAATGCAACTTGATTGCTTCCCGGGATCAAGCCGTTCTCCTGCCTCAGCCTCCTGAGTAGCTAGGATTACAGGCATGTGTCACGCGCTAATTTTATATTTTAGTAGAGACGGGGTTTCACCATGTTGGCCAGGCTGGTCTCGAACTCCTGACCTCAAGCAATCCGCCTGCCTTGGCCTCCCAAAGTGCTGGGATTACAGGCATGAGCCACTGCGCCTGGCCTGTTTATCCATTTATTAGTTGGGGGACTTTTGAGTTGTTTCTACTTTTTGGTTATTATGATGAGTGCTGTTATTAACATCCTGTGTACAAGTTTTTGTATGGATGGGTGTTTTCAGTTCCACTGAAAATAACTGGGTTGTGTACTAAGCCTGTTTCACTCTTTGTGGTAGGCTGTATCATGGCACCCCAAGTGTCTGCATCTTCTAATACCCAAACCTGTGAATGTTACCCTATGACAAAAGGGATGTAGCAGATATGATTAAGTTAAGGATTTTTGAGATAGAGAGGTGATCCTGAATTATCTGGGTGGGCCTGGCATTCAATGATTCTTATAAGAAGAGCAATGTGATGACAAAAGCAGATGCCGGGCATGGTGGCTCATGCTTGTAATCCCAGCACATTGGGAGGCTGAGGCAGGAGGATCACTTGAGCTCAGGAGTTCGAGACCAGCCTGGCCAACGTGGTGAAACTGCATCTCTACGAAAAATATAAAAATTAGCCAGGCCTGGTGGCTCACGCCTATAATCCCAGCATATTGGGAGGCTGAGGTGGGTGGATCACTTGAAGTCAGGAGTTGGAGACCATCCTGGCCAACATGGTGAAACGCCGTCTCTACTAAAAATATAAAAATTAGCTGGGTGTGGTGGCATGCGCCTGTATTCCCAGCTACTTGGGAGGCTGAAGCAGGAGAATGGCTTGAGCAGTGACTTGAGATTGTGCCACTGCATTCCAGCCTAAGTAACAGAGCGAGACTGTCCCTGCCACCAAAAAAAAAATTCAAGTCCTTTGTCCATTTTTAAGTCAAATTATTTTTTATTGATTATATATTCTAGATATTAAATCTTATAATTTCTAGATATTTATATATTCTAGATATTAAACCTTAGCAGATATGACTTGCAAATATATTCTGTTCTGTGGGTTGTCTTTTCATTTTCTTGATAGTATCCTTTGAAGCATAAAGGTTTTTAATTTTGAAGAAGTCTAGTTTATTTTCTTGGTTGTGTTTTAGGCATCATATCTAAGAATTCATTGCCTAATCCAAGGTCACAAAGATTTACGTCTATAATTTCTTTCTAAGAGTTTATAATTTTAGCTCTTACTTTTAGGCCTTTGAGCCATTTGGAGTTAATTTTTGTAAATGGTGAGAATAGGAGTCCAACTTTGTGCTTTTGCACGTGATATATAGTTGTACCAGTACAATTATTTGGTGAGACTATTTTCTACCCATTGAATTGTCTTGGTACCTTTGTCAAAAAATCAATTGACCATGAATGTGAGGATTCATTTGTGGACTCTCAGTTCTCTTCCATTGATCTATATGTTTATCTTTATGTCATGAAAGGTTTGATTACTGTAGTTTTGTGGTAAGTTTCAAAATTGGCAAGGATGAGTCTTTCAGATTTGTTCTTTTTTCAATATAATTTTGGCTCTTCTGGATCCCTTGTTTTCCATATGAATCTTAAAATCAGTTTGTCAATTTCTACAATAAAGGCAGCTCTGATTTTGATGGAGATTGCACTGAACCTATAGAAAGGAGTCATTGAACTTACAAGGTTGGAGTATTGCCATCTTAACAATGTTAAGTCTTCCAGTCCATGAACATGGGATACCTTTTCATTTCTGTTCTCCTTATTTTTTTATTTTTTATTTTTACAGTTTGCAGCATATAACTCTTGGATTTCTTTTGATAAATTTATTACTAAGCATTTTATTCTTTTTATGTTGTAAATTAAATTGCTTTATTTTGATTTTTGATCACTACTAGTGTTTAAAGATACAATTAATTTTCGTATATCAATTCTGCAACCTAGCTGAATTTATTAACTCTAGGCTTTTTGTGTAAATTCCTTAGGATTTTCTACATATAAGATGATGTCACTTGCAAATAGTTTTATTTCTTCCTCTCCAATCTGTATGCACTTTAT
Source organism: Macaca thibetana thibetana (assembly GCF_024542745.1). NCBI lineage: Eukaryota > Metazoa > Chordata > Mammalia > Primates > Cercopithecidae > Macaca > Macaca thibetana. Next base: position 142,051,179 of record NC_065580.1, read on the forward strand.
TTGTTGCCTAATTAATGCATCTAGAACTTCCAATGCCATGTTGGATAAAAGTGAAAAGAGCAGCATCTTTGTCTTATTCCTGATCTTGGGGGAAACCTTTTAGACTTTCACCATTAAGTGTGAGGCTACCTCTGAGTTCTTTGTAGATGCCTTTATCAGAAGTTTCCTTTTATTCCAGTTTGTTGAGTGTTTTTTTTTTTTAAATTATGGAAGTATGTTGAATTTTGTTAAATGTTTCTTCTGCATTGAGATTATCATGTGGTTCCCCCCTTTATTAATACACGGGGTACTATGTTGATTTTTTTCACATGTTAAATTCACTTCTGAATTCCTGAGTTCAAATCCTAATTCATCATGATGACCAATATGTTGACCATATGTTTCAAAAGTTTATGCATTCGGTTTCCTCCTATTTTGTTGAATTTCTGCATCAGTAGTTATGAGGGATATTAGTGTATACTTGTCTTGTAATATCCTTGGTTTGGTGTCAGAGTAATACTAGCCTCGAAGAATGAGCGAGAAATTTTTGTAAAGATGGTAAAGTTTTTTTTTTTTTCTTCTTTGAGATGGAATTTCACTCTTGTCACCCAGGCTGGAGTGCAAAGGTGCGACCTTGGCTCACTGCGCCTCAGCTTTTTGGCGTTGATGCTTTCTGATAAGAAATCAGCTGTTAATCTTATTGACGCTTTGTACATGAATTGCTTCTCTTTTGCTGGTTTCAATGTTTTTGATTCTATAGTTTTGGCTTTCAACAGTTAGATTATAAATGTTTGGATCTTGGAATTTATTCTATTTGGAGTTCATTGAGCTTTTTGGATGTGTAGATTAATCTATTGGATTTGGGAATTTCTTTGGCCATTATTTCTTTAAATATACTTTCTGCCTCTTTCCCTCTTCTCCTTCCTATTCTGCATTTGTTGGTATCCTTGATGATGTCCCACAGATCTCTAAAGATCTGTCAATTTTCATCTTCAGTCTCTTGTGTGTGTTATCTTCCCCAGACTGGATAATTGCAATTAGCCTATCTTCAGCTTCACTGCTGCTTTATTATGTCTGCTTAAATCTGCTGTTAAGCCCCTTTAGTGAATTTTTTGTTTCAGTTATTCTCCAATTCCAGAATTTGTATCTGGCTCCTTCCAGTAACTGTTATCTTTCACTGATAGTCTCTATTTAGTGAGACACCATTCTTGCACTTTAGTTCTTTAGTCATGGTTTAGTTCTTTGACTATATTTAAAATATTTGTCTAGTTCAACATCTGGTCTCCTCAGGGACTATTTCTATTGATTGCTTTTTTCACATATATATGTATATGTGTGTGTCACACTTTCTTTGCTTGTCTCATAATCTTTGTTGAAAACTAGTCATATAAAGTAGTGTAACAACTCTAGAAACCAGGTTTTCCATTGCCCCAGGGTTTGTTGTTGTTGCTGGGTGTGATTAGTAATTTCTGAATTAATTATCTAAAATCTGTATTTTTTGTGATGTGTGGCTGCTGAAGTATCTGCTCAGTTTGCTTAGTGGTCAACTAATAATTAGAGATTCACTTTAACACTCGGAACCACAATGAAAAGAACACTCAAATTTTGCCAAGAAGCTCTCTGTTGGGGGCATGCTTTCACCACTCAGCCAAGTAGTTGACAATTCTGCCGTAAGCCTCTACGTCCTGTTTGCACAGAGCCTCAAGGTCAGCGAGAGGTAAGAGCTGAGGGTCTTAGGGGGGTGTGTGTGTGTGTGTGCGTGTGTGTGTTTAAAGCATATGCATAGCCCTACACATAATATTCCTTTCAAGTTTTTTTTGTTAGCCTGTTTATCTCAACTCTTATTCAACCTCTCAGGTAGCTGTGAAGTTAAACAACTTCCTCTGTTTTCAACATATATTCTTAGGGAAAAGCCTTTTCATACTGAGTAAGCTCTGAGTCAAAGCAGTCTGTAAGTAGGATCTTTCAGGGTATGACCAGACAGATCAAATAATAATTTTCTGGGAATGAGGCTCCAAAGGAGCACCTACCTATTTTACCTCTTCTGGTGGCTGTGAGGCTGTTGTTTTTCACAATGATTGTGGACTGTTGGTTTTCAAGGCTACCATGGAGCTGAGGGTGGGTGGGAATAGGGCAAGTCAAAATGCCACAAAGCTCTCATGATTCTTACAGCGATTCAGTTGTCTTTCTTGGATAAATACTTCCTGGCTTGAATAAAACAATTGGCCGCCAGCCTTTGGTCAATTTCTACCGTGCTGAAAAAGTTGATTCTATTTTTGTCAGTTTTCTCATTGCCCCTGTGGAGGAGATAATTTTTTGGACGTCCTTAGTCTGCCATTTTGTTTTGTGTTCACTAGCATGTTCTTACTGCATGGGATAATAATGTTCTGGGGATCCAAGTAATGATAGGAATTACTTCTCCCCTAAGAGTGGGAAGGGTCACACAGATCTGTGAGATCTATGGACTATATTCTTCCCTCCCCAAATATAGAACAGCATGCAAGATGGGACATCCTGTTCAAGCCAGGCTGTTTTAATCAGATGGATGATGGCTAGAGTAAGTGATGTTTACAGTTCATTTTGGCAGAGAATCTGACCTGAAATGTGTCTCTCCTTGCAGGTCAGCCTCAATCTGGGTGAAATAATCAAAGGTGTGAATAGCTCAGATCCAGTCCTATGTTTCCAGGCCACCCAGACAGCCAGGTATCTCCAAACAGACTTCTGCTGTTGCAGGTTCATAGTTAGCAATGAGCTCCAGTGGTGGTTACAGCTCCAGTGGCCTATTTGGTTCCTTGGCATTAGCAACATGCCCGTAAAACACAAGAAAAGGCTAGCCCGTCTAAAAGACAAAATTGCTATTCTACACTGTCCTTGAGGGCAATTTAAAAGGTACGATGTGTTGTCAGAGATGAATTGCTTAATTTACATTGGCCTCTACAGAAATTTCATCTTGTAGATAACACCTTAAAGGGGAAAATGTTGATTTACCACTGAAAAATGCTATCGGCTGAATGCTAGGATGTTAAGTAGCTCCGGCCCAGCTATGTGGCTCATCTGATAGTTAGGAATGCCAAGAACACGTATATAATGAGGTTTTCTTTTTTTCTCTTTTGAGACGGAGTCTCACTGTCACCCAGGCTGGAGTGCAGTGGTATGATCTTGGCTCGCTGCAACCTCCGCCTACTGAGTTCAAGTGATTCTCCTGCCTCAGCCTCCAGAGAAGCTGAGATTACAGGCGTGCACCACCACACCCAGCTAATTTTTGTATTTTTAGTAGAGACGGGATTTCACCATGTTGGCCGGGCTGGTCTCCATCTCCTGACCTCCTGACCTCAAGTGATCTGCCCACCTTGGCCTTCCAAAGTACTGGGATTACAGGTGTGAGCCATTGCACCTGGCCTAAAAGGAGGTCCTCAATACCTCCCTCACATGACCTCCCCCTCCCCACCCTCTCTTTGATTGAACAGGAAAATGCTATCCCAGGAAAAGAACCCCCCTCTGAAATTGGTCATTGAAGCGGGCCTCATTCCCAGGATGGTGGAGTTCCTGAAGTCATCACTTTACCCCTGCTTGCAGTTTGAGGCTGCCTGGGCCCTGACCAACATTGCTTCGGGGACTTCGGAGCAGACTCGAGCCGTGGTAGAAGGGGGAGCCATCCAGCCCTTGATCGAGCTCCTGTCTTCCTCCAACGTGGCTGTGTGTGAACAGGCAGTGTGGGCTCTTGGTAATATAGCCGGTGAGACTCTCCCCTTAGTGGGCTAAGACGGGGGGCCAGGTGTGTAGGATACCGTAAGGGTTCTTTGGGTGGTGGGGTATACTCGATGTCCCAGAACCCCTTGCCATGTAAATACCCAGAAGTGCTGGCAAGGGTACAATGAGCTGTTTCAAAACTCAAAGCCAGGCCAGGCACGGTGGTTCATGTCTGTAATCCCAGCATGTTGGGAGGCCAAGGCAGACGGATAACTTGAGGTCAGGAGTTCAAGACAGCCTGGCCAACATGGTGGAACCCCATCTCTACTGAATATACAAAAATTAGCCAGGCGTGGTGGCGCGTGCCCTGTAGTCCCAGCTACTCGGGAGGCTGAGGCAGGAGAATCACTTGAACCTGGGAGGAGGAGGTTGCAGTGAGCAGAGATCATGCCACTGCACTCCAGTGTGGGCAACAGAGGGAGATACTGTTTCAAAACACCAAGAACCCTCAAATCCAAGTTTAGAGGGCAAATATTGAAGCTGGAACAGGATGATACAGTGTATACTGAAGCCACAGGCTAACTAGAGACATCTGCCAACACCAGGGTCCTACAGCCTCAGGGCTTAGTGGCTTTAAGAACAAGTCTTTGGCTTATGCAGTGTGGGAGTTTATGACAGACCCTTACATAACTCGGGACCCCAGAAGGACTCTGCCTTCCGTGGAGGCTGCTAAGGGAACATGCCAAAAACAAACAAACAAAACAAAACAAAACAAAAAAAACTCCTTAGTTTGGGCTAACAAGCCTTCCCTGAAAGTAGAATCCTAAGACTACCTTTCTGAATGTGGTACTCAATGCTGTTTCCTGCATGGTGTAGTGAATTAGTGCTGCAGGGTTGGAAGCCCCCAGATTCTTTTTTTTTTTTTTTTTTTTTTTTTTTCCGGAGACGGAGTCTCGCTTTGTCACCCAGGCTGGGGTGCAGTGGCCGGATCTCAGCTCACTGCAAGCTCCGCCTCCTGAGTTTACGCCATTCTCCTGCCTCAGCCTCCTGAATAGCTGGGACTACAGGTGCCAGCCACCTCACCTGGCTAGTTTTTTGTATTTTTTTAGTAGAGACGGGAGTTCACTGTGTTGGCCAGGATGGTCTCGATCTCCTGACCTCGTGATCCGCCCGTCTCGGCCTCCCAAAGTGCTGGGATTACAGGCTTGAGCCACCGCGCCCGGCCCCAGATTCTTGACTGACATTAATCCAGTGACTTTCTAGGGAAAACTCAATTAGGTCCCTCAGGATTTTGACAAATTAAGATCAGCCAACTATTAGCATTTTCAAGTTCACAGAAGCAACAACCCCCTGTGACTGAGTCATCAGAAACAGTATGATTAGACCTCCAAGGACTCCACATATTGGAATTAGCAAACAGAATATAAAATAACTGCTAAAAGAAAACAAAAAAATGTTTGCAGAGGCTTTGGCATAGTGGCTCATGCCCTTAATCTCAGCACTTTAGGAGGTAGAGGTGGGAGGATGACTTGAGCCCAGGAGTTTAAGACCAGCCTGGGCAATGTAGTGAGACCTCATCTGTACAAAAAATAAAAATATTCGCCAGGCATAGTGGTGCGTGCCTGTACTCCCAGCTACTCAGGAGGCTGAAGTAGGAGGATTGCTTGAGTCCTGGAGGTCGAGGCTGCAGTCAGCTATGATCATACCACTGTACTCCAACCTGGGCAACAGAGTGAGATCCTATTTCCCCCTCCCCTGCACCACCCCCCCACCAAAAAAATAACAACAAAAGTTGCACAAGGAAAAAGTACCTATTAGAGAAGTTGTCTCTCATTTCGCTTGGTGCAGTAAAGTGGGCAAGACTGGATGGTACAATGTGACTCCTTGCCTTGATGGATGACAAATACAAATAGAGACTTCTAGGGTCTAAAATTGTTATCCTAGCTAAGGTAGCCGGTGGCTGGTCACCAGCACCAACAGATCCCCAGACTTTGTTCTGAGTTGCATTGGAAGTTACTGCCCTGTGCCAAGGTCTTCTGGGAAGACAACTTGGCCTGCACCAGCCTTCGTCTTCCTGAGAACCATGCTGTGAGATGCCACCAGCCCACCTCGGCTGAGTTGGCTGGCTCTACTATGCCCACAGCCTCTGCTTCTAGCAGTTGCTGCTGTGTGATGCCTGCCTGTTACATCAGGACTGTCCACCCACCAGCCACGCCAGAGATACAGAATTTAGTACGTGGCTATACTACCTACTTGCTAAACCCGGGAATGAGGTTTTATCTCTTGCCCTTTGCACGCTCTTAAAAAAATTAGTCGCCCACTTCAGGATTGTCTTTGTTCTCTCTCTGAATGTCACATTCTGATCTATTTGTAGGTGACGGCCCAGAGTTCAGAGATAGCGTCATCTCAAACAATGCCATCCCACATCTGCTAGCCTTGATTTCACCCACCCTACCGGTGAGTGTCTTTTTCTTTCTCTCTTTTTTCTTTTTTTGAATTAAAATTTTAATTTTAATAGAGATGGGGCCTCACTATTCTGCCCAGGCTGGTCTTGAACTCCTGGCCTCAAGCAATCCTCCTACCTCGGCCTCTCAAAGTTCTGGGATTATGCACGTGAGCCACAGTACCGAGCCAAGGGAATGTCTTTAAATGAGAGAGAACCTCGTTAGGTAACAAATTCTAATGTTGAGAAATTGGGAAGTACTTCCAAATCAATGCTAGACCATGTCGCTGCTGCCTGGCCTTTTAGGACCCTACAAACAAGGTTCAGGGCTGGGCACGGTGGCTTGTGTCTTATTCCAGTGCTTTCTAGGCCAAGACAGAAGGATCACTTGACACCAAGAGTTCAAAATCAACCTGGCAACATAGTGAGACCTTGCTTCTAAAAATAAAAAAAATAGCTGAGCATGGTGGCGCATACCTGTAGTCTCAGCTACGCAGGAGGCTGAGGTGGGAGGATTGCTTGAGCCCAGGAGATGGAGGCTGCAGAGAGCTAAGATCACACCACTGCACTCCAGTCTGGGTGACAGATTGAGAGTCTGTCTCTTAAAAAAAAAAAAAAAAAAAAAAAAACCAATAATAATGAGGCTTAGGACTGAGTATCATTTTAGGTAAAGATTGACTCAGCTCTGTCTTTTGGGGCCCGTAGCACTGATCTTTCTCTTTGAGGCATTGGAAGAGGCCTACAAGCTTACCATCTTGCAAAATAGATGACTGAAATCTCCATTCTAGGGTCACAGTTTAGCATATGTGCCTAGTGTTCCATTATTGGAATGCTAAGCTTGTGAGAGTTATTTATATCCTACTGCTCATGGTCATCGCCAAGGTCTACATTTTCACACAAAAAAAATGTGCAACCTCCGGCTTAAATGGGTTGTCTCCCCGGTTCTGTTCATGGGGAACAGGATCTTCTTTTGAGGCTTGGAGTCAAGGTTGGTTGATTGTGGTTATTGATTGAAGAGGACGTCTGGTTTAGGAACTGGGTTCTAGGTTTGCCTCAAACAAAAATGAAGAGAAGCCAGAGGACTATGTTCAAAACCTTCAGCTGGGCACAGTGGCTCACGCCTGTAATCCCAGCACTTTGCGAGGCTGAGGTGGGTGGATCACCTGAGGTCAGGAGTTCGAGACCAGGCTGACCAATATGGCGAAATCCTATGTCTACTAAAAATACAAAAACTAGCCAGCCATGATGGCACGTGCCTGTAGTCCCAGCTGCTCGGGAGGCTGAGGTAGGAGAGTTGCTTGAACCCGGGAGGTGATGGTTACAGTGAGCCAAGATGGCGCCACCGTGCTCCAGCCTGGGCAATGGAGCAAGACTCCGTCTCAGAAACCTTCAAGATGGGAGAAAAATCTGACATAGTTGAACCAAAAAAAGACTAGCCATGACTTGAGAGAGTTTAAGTAGAGAACACTTAAGATGGCAAGCAGGAAAAGGGCTTAGACACCTTCCTGCAGGCAACGAGGAGGCTTTGGAGGATTTTGAGGCAAGGGAGTCAAGTGGTCTGATGTTTCAGAAAGGTCCTTCTGGCTGCCGGCTCTAGAATTATATAGCAGTGGGAGGCCGGGTGCGGTAGCTCACGCCTGTAATCCCAGCACTTTGGGAGGCCAAGGTGGGTGGGTCAAGAGATCAAGACCATCCTGGCCAACATGGTGAAACCCCGTCTCTACTAAAAATACAAAAATTAGCCTGACGTAGTGGCACACATCTATAGTCCCAGCTACTCGGGAGGCTGAGGCAGGAGAATCGCTTGAACCTGGGAGGTGGAGGTTGCAGTGAGCTGAGATTGTGCCACTGCACTCCAGCCTGGTGACAGAGCAAGACTCCGTCTCAAAAAAAAAAAAAAAAAAAAAAAATTACATAGCAGAGTGGACCTGAAGCAGGTGGGTCTGGGACGTAGCCATCCTAGACATGAAAGGGAGACACCTAGAAGCTAGAATGCCCCTAGGTTTCAGGTTAGATTGTTCAGATGATTGTCTTCCTAGAGAAAGGGGAAAAGTGCAGGGAAAAAAAAATTGGAGCTTTCGTTGCAGGTGTGAAGTTGAGGCGAGTTAGAGACACCATTGCAGTAGAGTGGGATTGATGTGTCCTGCTAGATGACATATGTGTATATGTCACCCAGCCAGGCAAGGTCAGTTGGGGCCAGGGGTCACAGACCTGACCTGGCTGGCTGCTTGTTTTGTAAATAAAGTTTTATCAAGCTGGGAGTGGTGTGGCGCACATGTCTGTAGTCCCAGCTACTTGGGAAGCCAAGGTGAGAGGATTGCTTGAGGCTGCAGTGAGCTGTGATTGTACCACTGCACTCCAGCCTGGGTGACAGTGTGAGACCCTGTCTCTAAAAAAAAAAAAAAAAAAAAAAAAAAAAAAATTTTACTGACACGCATTTTCGTTTCGTACTGTCTGGGCTACAAGGACCATAGTTGTTGCCACAGAAGCCACAGGCTACAAATGTTTGCGATCTGGCCCTTTACAGAAAAAGCTTGCCAACCCCTGACCTAGAATGTGAGGAGAGCCTGGGACCCAGTCCTGTGGGCTCTAAGATTCTAAAGTCAGGCAGAGCCTGCCAAAAAAACTGAGTAGAAACAGCTCATCATTTGGCTATAGAAAACCGGGCTTGGTGTCACAGTTGCCAAGAAGAGCTCTTTCTTTTCTTTTTAGTTTTTTTAAGTGTGGTTTTTTTTTTTTTGAGACCGAGTCTCGCTCTGTCACCCGGCTGGAGTGCAGTGGCACAATCTCAGCTCACTGCAACCACTGCCTCCCGGGTTCAAGCGATTCTTCTGCTTCAGCCTCCCGAGTAGCTGGGATTACAGGTACGTGCCACCATGCCTGGTTAATTTTTGTATTTTTAGTAGAGACGGGGTTTCACCATCTTGGCCAGGCTGGTCTTGAACTCCTGACCTCATGATCCACCGGCCTCGGCCTCCGAAAGTGCTGGGATTACAGGTGTAAGCCACTGCGCCTGGCCAAGAGCTCCCTCGAAAGGGAAGGGCTGACTACTAACCACAGCTGAGAGGGACAGGAACTTTAGGACCAAGAAGCAGCTGCTTGAACCCGGGAGGCGGAGGTTGCAGTGAGCTGAGATTGCGCCACTGCACTCCAGTCTGGTGACAGAGCGAGACTCCACCTCAAAAAAAAAAAAAAATTATATAGCAGAGATGGTGAAGCAGGTGGGTCTGGGACATAGCCATCCTAAACATCCTAAAGAGCCTTTAGGTCCTAAAGTGCCTTTAGGACCAAGAAGCATCCTTAACCCCAAAGAAGGGTTAGAAACATGACTAGAATGGCCCGAAGAACAACTGGAGGCCAGGCGCTCATGTCTGGAACCCCAGCACTTTGGGAGGCCGAGGTGGGAGGATCCCTTGAGCCCAGGAATTTGAGACCAGCCTGAGCAACATAGCAAGACTTTTCTCTACAAAAAGCATGCCTGCAGCCACAGCTACTCAGGAGGCAGAAGTAGGAAGATCACTTAGGCCTGGGAGGTTGAGGCTATAGCGAGCTATGATCATGGCACTGCGCTGCAGCCTGGGCAACACAGTGAGACCCTGTCTCAACAAATAACCCTAACAGTTGAGAATTTGGGAGGTAGACAGTGAATATAGATGCCTCTTTGAGGGTGGACTCTGAAAGACAGAAGTAGGGTGATGGCTGAAAGGGCCAGAAAGGGAGGGGCTGACAGTCCCAGAATGTTTCCTTACTGGTGGTAGTGATTTGGGGGCAGGGATGATTCTGGGCAGAATCTTTAAAGGCAAAAAGTAAGGGCCAGGTGTGGTGACTCAGGCCTGTCATCTCAGCACTTTGGGAGGCCGAGGTAGGCAGATCACTTGAGCCCAGGAGTTGAAGTCCAGACTGGGCAACATAGCAAGACCCCTGTCTCTACTGAAACTAAAACTAATAATTATAAAAGGCCGAAAGGGATGGGATCCAGAGGCAGAGTAGGAAGACCGATCCTCAAATAGAAGATTAGAAATCTGGGGATGACATGCTGGTAGTGTTTTAGACCAGTGGGAAGACCAAGTAACTCCTGCTTGATCTTGTTGTCAGTGAAAAATAGAATTAGGTCATCAAGTAGAGTGGGAAAGAACATTTTGAAAGACACGAGGAAACTTCCATCTAACGTTGAAATGTGAAATACAAAGCTCGTTCTGTATCCCTAATACTCATCACTGCCTAGAACACATTTCTATTTGTAGTTCAAAAGCTCTGGTTCAGCCCGGTACAGTGGCTCAACCCTGTAATCCCAGCACGTTGGGAGGCCGAGGCCAGCAGATCTCGTGAGATCAGGAGTTTGAGACCAGCCTGGGCAACATGGTGAAACCCCATCTCTACTAAAAATACAAACATTAGCTGGGCATGTGTGGTGGCGGGTGCCTGTAATCCCAGCTACTCAGGAGGCTGAGGCAGGAGAATCACTTGAACCCGGGAGGCGGAGGTTGCAGTGAGCCAAGATTGCATCACTGCACTCCAGCCTGGGTGACAGAGCAAGGCTGTCTGAAAATAGTTAAATTGTAAAAAGCTCTGGTTCATGCTGATCCACAATATTGATTGGAAATTGCAAGAACACACTGCTGTCTACATTTTCTCTCCTTTGCACCCAATGCTGGAGGCAGTCTCCTTGTTACAGATCACATTTCTGCGGAACATCACGTGGACCTTGTCGAATCTGTGCCGAAACAAGAACCCATATCCTTGTGACTCTGCAGTGAAGCAGTTACTGCCGGCCCTCCTTCACCTCCTGCAGCACCAGGACAGTGAGATTCTCTCGGATGCCTGCTGGGCACTGTCCTACCTCACCGATGGCTGCAACAAACGCATCGGCCAAGTGGTTGACACAGGGGTCTTGCCCAGGCTGGTAGTGCTCATGACCAGTTCAGAACTCAGTGTCTTGGTAAATGTAATCCTGGGCCCTGAGGATTCGAGTCCTTGAGTCATAGTCACTTTAGCAGGTTTTGGAGCAAGGCTTGTCATCTGCATTTCCCTGGTCTTTGCTATTCTTCTTTTTTTTTTTTTTTTTTTTTTTTTTTTTGAGACAGTCTTGCTATGTCAACCAGGCTAGAATGCAGTGGCACGATCTCAGCTCATTGCAACTTCTGCCTCCAGGGTTCAAGTGATTCTCCTGTCTCAGCCTCCCGGGTAGCAGGGATTATAGGCGGCCGCCACCACACCTGGCTCATTTTGTATTTTTAGTAGAGACAGGGTTTCACCATGTAGGCCAGGCTAGTCTCGAACTCCTGGCCTCAGGGGATCCTCCTGCCTCAGCCTCCCAAACTGCTGGGATTAGAGGCGCGAGCCACCATGCCTGCCCGTCTTTGCTACTCTCTAGCCAAAAGCTTGAATCTATTTTGATGTCAAATCCTAGTGGGTGTTAAGTAACTGACTTTTTCTTAATAACTAGAAAAAGAAAAGTACCAAGTGAAATTACTTATAATCCCACCACCCAGTGAACTATTCACACACCGTCTCCTTCTAGCGGTCTACATGTGTAGACTTTAGCAAATTGGCTTATACTGAATGGGTGTATAAGCTCATCATAACATTTGAATTTTTTACACAAGTATAAAAGAAAATTCCACTGGGTATACTGGCTCACGCCTGTCCAACATTTAGGGAGGCTGAGGCAGGCAGTTTGCTCGAGGCCAAGAGTTTGAGACCAGCCTGGGAAACATAGTGAGACCCCATCTCCTTTTTTTTTTTTTTTTTTTTTTTTTTTTTTTAAAAGGCCAGGCATGGTGGCTCACAGCTGTAAAAATACAAAAATACAAAAATTTCTTTTTAAAAACACAAATTAGCTGAGTGTGGTGCTGCACAGCTGTAATTCCAGCTACTTGGGAGGCTGAGGCAGGAGAATTCCTTGAACCCAGGAGGTGGAGGTTGCAGTGAGCTGAGATCATGCCACTGCACTCCAGCCTGGGTGACTGTGAGATTCCATCTCAAAAAAAAAAAAAAATTTGGCTGAGACCTGTAGTCTCAGTTACTGGGGAGGCAGAGTTGGGAGAATTTATTGAACCCAGAAGTTTGAGGATGCAATGAGCTATGATGGCGCACTGTACTCTAGCCAGAGTGACACGGTGAGATGCTGGGGATTAAGAAACAAACAAAAAAAACCATTATCCTCTCCCCAGTTTGTTCTCTTAGACTAGCTCAGATATAGGCAGAAAGCTAGTGAAACCATTACTAATTGCTTTTCTAGGTTATTATCTTTTGTGAGACAGAGTCTGTCTCCCAGGCTGGAGTGCAGTGGCGCAGTCTTGGCTCACTGCAACCTCCGCTTCCCGAGTTCAAGCGATTCTCCTGCCTCGGCCTCCTGAGTAGCTGGGATCACAGGCACCCACTACCACCATGCCCAGCTAATTTTTGTATTTTTAGTAGAGACAGGGTTTCACCAGGTTGGCCAGGCTGGTCCTGAACTTTTGACCTCAGGTGATCTGCCCACCTCAGCCTCCCAAAGTGCTGGGGTTACAGGCATGAGCCACTGTACCCTGCCGCCTTGCTATGTTATTAAACATGCCACCTACATCAGATACTGCTTTGAAACGTGGGTGCATTTTATTATATTGAAGATGTCTTTACACTGCCTGCTCTTTATTTTCTTAATCTTTTGCCTAATGTTGCATATTCTGCAGCTTTAGTGATCATCTATTTAGAGATTAGCATAGGATTTCTCAGATGTCGAGTTGGTTGGGGATAGTGCTAGGGGCATGGAGAGTATGAGATAAGAATTTTTTTTTTTTTTTTTTTTTTGAGACGAAGTCTCACTCTGTCGCCCCTGTTGCCCAGGCCGGAGTGCGGTGATGCGATCTTGGCTTCCTGTAACCTCTGTCTCCTGGGTTCAAGCAATTTTCCTGCCTCAGCCTCCCAAGTAGCTGGGACTGCAGGTGTGCACCACCACGCCCAGCTAATTTTTATATTTTTAGTAGAGACGGGGTTTTACCATGTTGGCCAGGCTGGTCTCGAACTCCTGGACTGAAGTAATCCACCTGCCTCGGCCTCCCAAAGTGGAGAAGCAAATTCTCTAAGAAGTTGCTTACCCCCAGGTTTCTGGGGCCCGTTTGGAGCTGCCCTGGTAAGGCCATGACTGGCCTGAAGTACCACTTCTACCTCTCACTTCAGTATCAGGTAAGTAGCCTAATAGGCTAGGAAAATTCTAGAACTGTTGCTGGGCGCTTTATTGGGGCTGCCACTACAGCGCAGAGAAATCTGAATAAAGCCATAGTCAGCTATTGTAGGAGAGTTGTTTTAAGTTCAATCAGATACCTGTCCTGGGGATCTTCTGAGTTATTATGAAGCGTTTTCTGATCACACCATAATGGCATTGAGATCTCATGATCTCCAATTAAATATGCAACAAGCTTGACACTGGTGATAAATACGAATTCAGTCGTTGTTACATGATAAAGAGTATAGTCACTGGGCACAGTAGCTCACGCCTGTAATCCCAGACCTTTGGGAGGCCAAGGTGGGTAGATCACTTGAGGTCAGGAGTTTGAGACAAGCCTGGGCAACATGGTGAAAACTCGTCTCTACTAAAAATACAAACATTAGCCGGGCGTGGTGGTGCACACCTGTAATCCCAGCTACTCGGGAGGCTGAGGCAGGAGAATTGCTTGAACCCAGGAGGCAGAGGTTGCAGTGACAGTGAGCCAAAATCGTACCACTGCACTCCAGCCTCGGCAACAGCAAGACCTTGCCTCAAAAAAAAAAAAAAAAAAAAAAAGCAAAACTAGAGTCAGCTTAACATTTGATGATGAAATTGAAAGCATATGAAAAGTACAACAGTGTTTCTTGGGGATTTCTATCCCACTTGAGCCAAACAAGTGGGAAGCCAGAAAGTTCCTTTAAATCACATTTAAACATCCAAGGGCCAGGCACAGTGGCTCATGATTGTAATTCCAGCACTTTGGGAAGTCAAGGCAGGATCACTTGAGACCAGCCTGGACAACATAGCAAGACCCCTGTCTCCACAAAAAAAAAACTTAAAAATTAGCCGGGCATGGTGGCACATACGTATAGTCCCAGATACTTGGGAGGCTGAGGGAGGAGGATCACTTGAGCCCAAGAGTTGAAGGCTGCAGTGAGCTGCATTCCAGCCTGGATAACAGTAAGACCCTCTCCCTTAAAGTAAAAAGGCCATAGGTGAATTGAATAAATAATGATCACAGATACAATTCCTGTTCAGTCTTCTAGACAACCATCAGCTATAGCATGACAGTGTTTGGGAGGGAACAGAACTTGGTGTGAGTGTTGCCTTTCCTTGGATAGACTTGAAATACTTAGACTTCTAGCCTTACTCTTCCAGACTCCTTCTCTCCGCACCGTGGGGAACATTGTCACGGGCACAGATGAGCAGACGCAGGTGGCCATCGACGCGGGCGTGCTGAACGTGCTCCCCCAGCTCCTGCAACACAACAAGCCCTCCATCCAGAAGGAGGCAGCCTGGGCCCTGAGCAACGTAGCGGCGGGGCCCTGTCACCACATCCAGCAGCTGCTTGCCTACGATGTCTTGCCTCCCTTGGTGGCCGTGCTAAAAAACGTAAGTGGCGCACACAGCAACCATGGCAAAGGACTACTTTTCAATAGCACTGGGTTGAACTCCTTCAGGAATCCAGACACAGGCGCAGAAGCAGACTGAGATCACAGCAGAGCTATGAAACCTCAGTCCTAGCTCTGCCTGAAAAAAAGGAAGGGGGCGTTCCATTCTGAAGAACCCATTAAAAGATTTGGAAGATGGAACAAGCATTGTTCAATGACAAGGTGACCCCATGGCTCAAGCATCCAGAAAGCTCAAGAGCTAGTAAATATTGGCTTATGTCTAAGTGGTGTTCAAAGAATATGCCATCTATTCTCTCCCTACCAAAAGAGGGTGGAGCTTTTATTTTTAGCAGGACAAACATATCATGCTATGGTGATATCATACACGGAAGGAAAAAGCCAAGTTAAATTGACGAAAGTGGTAATGTCAAAATTCAAATCTAAATGTAGAAATACACTAAAGCAGGCTGGGTGCAGTGGCTCACGGCTGTATATCCAACATTTTGGGAGGCCCAGTCAGGTGGATAGATTGAGCTCAGGAGTATGAGACCAGCCTGGGCAATGTGGTGAAACTTTCTCTATGAAAAGTATATGTATACAAAAATTAGCCAGGCATGGTGGCATATGCCTGTGGTCCCAGCTACTTCAGAGGCTAAGGTAGGAGGATCAATTGAGCCCGGGAGGTCAAGGCTACCGTGAGCTAGGATCGTACCACTGCACTGTAGCCTGTGTGACACAGTGAGACCCTGTCTCAAAAAAAAAAAAAACATTGGGGGCAGGCACAGTAGCTTATGCCTGTAATCCCAGCACTTTGGGAGGCCAAGGCAAGTGGATCACCTGAGATCAGGAGTTCGATACCAGCCTGGCCAACATGGTGAAACCCCATCCTTACTCAAAATACAAAAAATTAGCCAGGTTGTGATAGTGGGCGCCTGTAATCCCAGCTACTTGGGAGGCTAAGACAGGAGAATCACTTGAACCTGGGGGGTGGAGGTTGCAGTGAGCCAATATCGTGCCACTGCACTCCAGCCTGGGCAGCAAGAGTAAAACTCTGTCTCAAAAACAAACAAACAAACAAAACTTCATTATTTCTCCTGATTTGCATTCCCCTTTTGCAGGAGCACAACTATCCTTGGCATTTTTCTTTTTGCTACCTTTAAAGGAATGAGCTATGTTTAAACCATTTATAGTCAGGAGTGGTTACCTTGGGCTGGGGGTGGGGAGGCAGATGGAGTCTCATGGCGTTGAGGAGAAGCTACTGGCGGTGTTCTTGTTCTCAGGCTGGGTGGTGAGTTCCCAGGGTGCACCACGTATGACAAGCTAGGCAAGAAAGGCTAGGTGTGTTACCCAAATTATAGCATCTTCCGACCTATTCAGTACTTCCGGTCCTGCACACCCCTGTGAATCTGTACATATTCTAGTGAGAAATATCTAGTTATGAATCAAAGAGCACTTATATTTCAAGTGGTATCTTTTGAACTAGAACTTGCTTGGAGCCATAAGTTATTTGTTTTGTTTTTGTTTTGGTTTTACACTGAGGTCAGTTTTCCCCAGCCATAAATTGGGAATAAATCCTGCCCAGGAATAGAAGAGTAGAAGATAAATTCCTCCTGTATCTCTGGCCGAGAGTGCACTTTATAAATGCAAAGATTTACTGAGCAATTTTTTTTTTTTTTTGGGAGACAGAGTCTTGCTCTGTCACCCAGACTGGAGTGCAGCGGGACAATTTCGGCTCACTGCAACCTCCACTTCCTGGGTTTGAGTGATTCTCCTTCCTCAGCCTGCTGAGTAACTGGGATTACAGGTGCACGCCTTCATGCCTGGCTAATTTTTTAAAATTTTAGTAGAGACAGGGTTTCACCATGTTGCCCATGCTGGTCTCTAACTCCTGAGCTCAGACAATCCACCTGCCTCGGCTTCCCAAAATGCTGGGATTGTAGGTGTGAGTCACAGCGCCCGATGTGAGTGATATTTTTTCTGTCACCTCTGGGCTGGCTTGGTCCCTTAGGTTGTATCTGTGTGCCCAGCCTTATAGCTTCTTGGCCAAAGCTTTATTAGATCAGAAAGACTAAAAATGCAGACATAGGCTACTGTCATCTAAACCCAAAGTATAACTCCTAGTCTATGTAGATTACCTAAATTGGTTAATGTCAGTTTCAATTTTTCCCTGTAGCCTGATATGGGCAAATGAGCCTATTTGATCTTAGGGCTTCCCTCTAAGACCCCACCTGAGTCTGCCTGCCTGCTTCTTGGCTTTCCAAAGATGCCGTCTTCTGATCAAGAACTAGAGGCAGGGGCTGGGCATGGCGGCTCATGCCTGTAGTCGCAACACTGTGAGAGGCCGAGATGGGAGGATCACTTGAGGTCAGGAATTTGAGACCAGCCTGGCCAACATGGTGAAACCCCATCTCTACTAAAAATACAAAAACTAGCCGGGTATGGTGGTGAGTGCCTGTAATCCCAGCTACTCGGGAGGCTGAGGCAGGAGAATCGCTTGAACCCGGGAGGTGGAGGTTGCAGTGAGCTGAGACTGTACCACTGCACTCCAGCCTGGGTGACAGAGTGAGGGTGGGGGAAAAAAGAAAAAGAACTAGAGGCAGGTAGCCAAGGCATTCTATGTAAATCATACATGCAGTTCTGGCTGTCACCAGCCTCCCGAGAATGTGAACCAAGTTGGTGTCCTATATTTAGGTTCTTCAGGATCTGTAGAGAATGTAAACGTCCTTGTTCTGCAGGGAGAATTTAAAGTCCAGAAAGAGGCTGTCTGGATGGTGGCGAACTTTGCAACAGGGGCCACCATGGATCAGCTGATCCAGCTCGTCCACTCTGGGGTCCTGGAGCCACTGGTGAATCTGCTCACAGCCCCAGATGTTAAAATTGTTCTCATCATCCTCGATGTCATCTCTTGCATCCTCCAGGTGAGCCGTTCTGAACAGGTTGGTTTGTAAATAGCTGTCTCCAACTGGATATAGGCATTTAATGTGGCTCTTAAAACTCAAGTTGTACTTTGGGAGGCTGAGGCGGGTGGATCACCTGAAGTCAGGAGTTTGAGGCCAGCCTGGCCAACATAGTGAAACCCTGTCTCTACTAAAATTACAAAAATTAGCCAGAATGGTAGCGCATGCCTGTATCCTAGCTACTCTGGAGGCTGAGGTGGGAGAATCACTTGAACCCGGGAGGCAGAGGTTGCAGTGAGCCGAGATAGTGCCACTGCACTCCAGCCCAGGTGACAGAGCCAGACTCCGTCTCAAAACAAAACCCAAGTTGGATTATTTCTCTTCCCCCAATCCCTCCACCCTCCTCTGTCCATGTGTCCTGTGGATAAACACAAAAGGAGCCATCTCGAAGGACCATGGTCTTCGTTTTCTCGAACAAATGTCTGTGTGCCAGATATTTTTTCAGGTGCTCAGACTATGACAGTCCTTGCTGTAATGGACATTAGGTATGAGTGGGGAGGCGGAGGACAGACACATCAGGTAGGGAGTTACGGATAAAGTAAATCAGATAAAGGGGCAGTCACTAATAGTTCAGGGTGGGGAGTGGCTATAGCTGTCTTTTTATAGAGACAGAGACAGGGGCAGACAGACAGAGAGACACAGAGAGAAGAGACACAGAGAGAGACAGACACATACAGAGACACACAGACAGAGACAGACAGATACACACAGAGACAGAGACAGACGGAGACAGACAGAGACGGAGACGGACAGACGGAGACAGACGGAGAGACGGAGACACGGAGACACGGAGACGGAGATGGACAGGCAGAGACAGACAGGCAGAGATGGATAGACAGAGACAGACAGGATCTCTGCTCTGTCATCTAGGTTGGAGTGCTGTGATTCTAGCTCGCTGCAGCCTTGATCTCCTGGGCTCAAGCAATCCTCCCACCTCAGCCACCTGAATCGCTGGCACTATAACCAGATGCCACCACGCCTGGCCAATGTTTGTATTTTTAGTAGAGACGGCGTCTCTCTGTGTTACCCAGACTGTTCTCTAACTCCTGGGCTCAAGTCATCCTCCCACTTCAGCCTCCCAAAGTGCTAGGATTACAGGTGTGAGCCACCATGCCTGGCCAAGAGGATTGGCTTCTGAGGAGGCTCACACGACGGCTGGAAAGTCACTTGGACACGTGGACCTTCTCCATTGGGCTGCCTGAGTGTCCTCACATCACGCAGCTGGCTTCCTATGGAGTACGGAGTCTAAAAGCAAGGTGAAGGCCTCAATGTCCTTCATGACCTGACCTTGGAGGTCACATTCTGTCACTTCCACAACATCCTATTGGTTATACAGGTCACCCCCATTCAATGTGAGTGGGGAACTACACAGGGTTTGGGCACCAGGGGTCAGGGATCATCAGGGCAATCTCAGAGGCTAGCTAGATTCATTTGGTTAGGGTCCTTTTAAAAAATTAATATTTTTTGCCTGGGCATAGTGGCTCACACCTGTAATCCCAGCACTTTGGGAGGCCGAGGTGTGCAGACCACCTGAGGTCAGGATTTCAAGACAAGCCTGGCCAGCATTGTGAAACCCCATGTCTACAAAAAAATTAGCCAGGCACAGTGGCTCACGCCTGTAATCCCAGCTAGTCAGGAAGCTGAGGCATGAGAATCACTTGAACCCAGGAAGTGGAGGTTGCAGTGAGCCGAGATCAAGCCACTGCACTCCAGCTTGGGCGACAAAGCAAGAGTCTGTCTCTATAAATAAATTATAAATATAAATATAACAGGATCTCACTCTGTCACCCAGGCTAGAATGCAATGGCGTGATCTCAGCTCACTACAGCCTCAACTTCTTAGGTTCAGGTGATCCTCCCACCTCAGCCTTCCAAGTAGCTGGGATTATAGGCTTGTCCTACCACACCCATCTAATTTTTGTATTTTTAGCAGAGGTGGGGTCTTGCTATGTTGCCCACGCTGGTCTCAAACTCCTGGGCTCAAGTGATCCTCTCACCTCGGCCTCCCAAAGTGCTGGGATTACAGGAATGGGCCACCATGTCCAGCTTAGTTAAGGTTCTTTTATAGGTGACAAAACCATCTGAAAAGCTTCAAAGTAACACTGGGGAGCTCCTTTTAGAAGCCCACTTTAAGCATCTTTTTAATGTAATTTTCTTGAAAAGAACGATCTGAGTCAAGACTAGATTTGAAACTCAACCCAGTGACATCCTAAAACTTGGATCAAACGACACAGACAAAGAATAGATATTTGGGTGAAGTGCGTTGGCTCGTGCTTGTAATCCCAGCACTTTAGGAGGCAGAGGCAGGTGGATCACCTGAGGTTAGGAGTTCGAGACCAGCCTGGCCAACATGGCGAAACCCCATCTCTACAAAAATACAAAAAAGTTAGACTGGCATGGCATGTGCCTGTAGTCCCAGCAACTTAGGAGGCTGAGGCAAGAGAATTTCTTGAACCTGGGAGGTAGAGAGTATAGTGAGCCAAGATTACTGCACTCCAGCCTGGGCTATAGAGCAAGACTCTGTCTCCAAAAAAAAAAAAAAAAAAAAAGATATTTGGGCCAAATTCAGTGGCTCATACCTATAATCCCAGCACTTTGGGAGACCAAGGCAGGAGGATCGCTTGAGGCCAGGAGTTGGAGACTAATCTGGGTAATGCAGCGAGATCTTGTCTCTACACAAAATGTTAACAAAATTGTGATACCTTCTGAGTCTTCCCTGTGTATCTTCTTTATTTACTAATTTTTTTTTGAGACTGAGTCTTATGCTGTCATACAGGCTGGAGTGTAATGGTGCAATCTCAGCTCACTGCAACCTCTGCCTCCTGGTTCAAGCAATTCTTGTGCCTCAGCCTCCTGAGTAGCTGGGATTACAGGCACCTGCCACCACACCCAGCTAATTTTTGTATTTTTAGTAGAGATGAGGTTTCACCGTGTTGGCCAGGCTGGTCTCAAGCTCCTGACCTCAAGTGATCCGCCTGCCTTGGCCTCCCAAAGTGCTGGGATTACAGGCATGAGCCACTGCGCCCGGCCCTGTATTTATGATATATGTCTGTATAACGTGGATACCTGAAATGGGAGGAAGATCATGTAATTTTCAACCAATTTGGGAAGAGTGAAATTGCAACTATCCATTCAGGAGTGGTAGGCTTTGGTCTGCTTCCACTGGGGGCAGCTCCCTAGAGGACTGGCAGAGGTCCCACCCCACAAGGGCTCCTGCTGGGGGTCTCATGTCCCCTTATACTTGGCCACAGGCAGCAGAGAAACTGTCTGAGAAGGAAAGCCTGTGTCTTCTGATAGAAGAACTTGGTGGGATCGATAGAATTGAGGCTTTACAACTGCATGAGAACCGTCAAATTGGCCGGGCGGCTTTGAACATCATCGAGAAGCACTTTGGTGAGGTAAGTGACTTAGGAGTGCGAAGGAGTGTCCAGGGGTCCTGGTGGGGCAGCTCTGCAGCGGGTGACCCTGCCGGGGCCTGGGCTGTTGCGTGTGGCAGGTGACTGGGCAGGTGGGCTTCTCTCCCGCCACATCCTCTGAAGTTAATGTGTCTCCTCTACCCGTGCTGTATCAGGTCATCTTTGAGTAGTGGCTTCTTGGTGCCTGGAAGCTGTTCGAATTCCTTAGGAGCTTATCCCGCTGCCTCTGGCTTAAAACTTCACTTTACTGGTCTCCTTTTTGGGAGAGGTATGGCAGGGGAGAGGATTTGATGCTAAAGTGACTTTTTATTTATTTATTTATGTATTTATGTATGTATGTATGTATGTATTTATTTATTTATTGAGATGGTTTCACTCTGTTGCCCAGGCGGGAGGGCAGAGGCGCCATCTCGGCTCACTGCAACTTCTGCCTCCCAGATTCAGTTGATTCTTGAGCCTCCGTGACCTGAGTGGCTGGGATTAGAGAGATGTACCACCACGCCCAGCTAATCTTTAGTAGAGACAGGGTTTCCCTATGTTAGTCAGGCTGGTCTCAAACTCCTGGCTTCAAGTGATCCACCCGCCTCGGTGTAATCCCAAAGTGCTGGGATCACAGGCATGAGCCACCACGCCCGGCCCGTCTCCACAACAGTTTTTATCTTCTCAAACTGAAACTCCCTACCCGTTAACTACAAAGTCCCCAACACACCTTTCCCCCAGCCCTTTCAGTAACTATCATTTTGCTTTCTGTCTCTATGAATTTGACTATTCTAGGGACCTCATGAGTGGAATTGGTACAGCATTTGTCCTTTCGTGACTGATGTATTTCCACTTGGCATACGGTCTTCAAGGTTCATCCGTGTTGTAGCATGTCAGGATTGCTTTCTTTTTTAAGGCTGAATAATACTCCATTGAATATATATGCCGCATTGTATTTATTCATTTCCCTGTCAATGGACATGTGAGTTTCTTCTACTATTTGGCTATGGTGAAGACGCTGCTATGAACGTGGGTGTTTAAGCCTGTTAGAGTCCCTGCTTCCAATTTTTTTTTTTTTTTTTTTTTTTAAAGACAGGGCCCTGCTCTGTCACCCAGGCTGGAAGGCAGTGGCAGCAATCATTGCTCACTGTAGCCTTGACTTCCCTAAACTCAAGCAGTCCTCCTACCTAAGCCTCCCAAGGAGCTGGGACTACAGGCATGCACCACCATGACAGCAGTTAACTTTTGTATTTTTTTAAATAGAGATGGGGTTTCTTCATGTTGTCCAGGTTGGTCTAAAACTCCTGAGCTCAAGCAAGCCACCTGTCTTGACCTCCCAAAGTGCCGGGATTACAGGTGTGTGCCACCACGCCTGGCCCAGTTCTTTGGAGTATATATACCCAGAGTGGAATTGCTAGATTATATGGTAATTCCATTTTGAAGTTTTGAAGAACTACCATGCTCTTTTCCATAGTAGATGTACCATTTCACATCCCTACCAACAATGCATGAGGATTCCAATTTCTCCACACCCTTGCCAACACTTGTTATTTTCTGGGTGTTTTGGTAATAGCTATCCTCATGGGTATAAAGTGGAATCTCATTGTGGTTTGATTTGCACTTATATCAGAAATTTTTCATATGAGGAAGGCAACCTCACATTTATTTCATGACCAGATCAACATGGGGCTAGGAGTTTACAGAGTAACACTTCTCTTAAGTGTCAAAGGTAACTTATCAGCAAAATAAAGGACCATACAGTCAATATGACCAGGTAGATGGTGTGGTTAGCTGGGGCATTTAATCTTGATTTGGGACCAAGAAGATGCTCTCTGCTGGGAGCAGTGGCTCACGTCTGTATTCCCAGCACTTTGGGAGGCCGAGGCAGGCTTCCCTCGAGGTTAGGGGTTCGAGACCAGCCTGGCCAACATGGCGAAACCCCGTATCTACTAAAAATACAAAATTAGCTGGGTGTGGTGGTTTGTGCCTGTAATCCCAGCTACTCAGGAGGCTGAGGCAGGAGAATCACTTGAACCCCAGAACAGAGATTGCAGTGAGCCAGGATGGTGCCACTGTATTCCTGGGCAACAGAGCAAAACTCCATCTCCGAGGAGAAGAAAAAAAAAAGCTCTCAAGCCAGGTGTGGTAGCTCAGGCCTGTAATTGCAGCACTTTGGGAGGCTAAGGCGGGTGGATTGCTCGAGCCCAGGAGCTCTGAGACCAGCCTGGGCAAAATAGCAAGACCCCATATCTACAAGAAATACAAAAATTAGCCAGGCGTAATGGCATGTGCCTGTAATCCCAGTTACTCGGGAGGCTGCAGTGGGAGGATTGCTTGAGCTGAGATTGTGCCACTGCACTCCAACCTGAGCAACAGCGTGAGACTTTTTTTTTTTTTTTTTTTGAGGCAGAGTCTTGCTCTGTCACCCAGGCTGGAGTGCGGTGGCGCAATGTCAGCTCACTGCAAGCTCCACCTCCCGGGTTCATGCCATTCTCCTGCCTCAGCCTCCCATGTAGCTGGGACCACAGGCACCTACCGCCACCATGCCAGGCTAATTTTTTGTATTTTTGGTAGAGATGAAGTTTCACTATGTTAGCCAGGATAGTCTCGATGTCCTGACCTCGTGATCTGCCCGCCTTGGCCTCCCAAAGTGCTGGGATTACAGGCGTGAGCCACTGTGTCTGGCCGAGACTGTCTTAAAAAATAAAAAAAAAGTTCTCAAAGGAGACCAGACCCAGAATGGTGATAATGGTGATAAGCATTTTCCAGGTTAATGGTTCCTATGAAAACCTCATAAATAAGCTCAGCTGGGTGCAGTGGCTCACACCTGTAATCCCACCACTTTGGGAGGCCGAGGTAGGTGGATCACCCGAGATTAGGAGTTCGAGACCAGCCTGGCCAACATGGCGAAACCCCGTGTCTACTAAAAATACAAAAATTAGCTGGGTGTGGTGACAGGCGCCCATAATCCCAGCTACTCAGGAGGCTGAGGCAGGAGAATCACTTGAACCTGGAAAGCAGAGGTTGCAGTGAGCTGCGATCATGCCACTGCACTCCAGCCTGGGCGACAGAGCGAAATGCCATCCCAAATAAATAAATAAAAAGAGACTCATCTGTTAAAGGTGGTTTGATCCCTGGGGCTTATCCAAGAATTCCAGGGTAAAGATTTCTGGACTAGAAGTAGTAGCTATACCCATCATTTGCTTACTCATTGTCAGGACGGTGTTCTATGTCTATCAAAACTGCATTTAAAAACAACCTACTCACAAAAGGACAAATATTACATGATTCCACTTAGATGTGGTACCTAGAGTCATCAAATTCATAGAAACAAAGTAGAATGGTGTTTGCCAGGTGCTGGATGAAGGAGGGAATGAGGAGTGATTTAATCAGTGATCCCAACCTTTTTGACAGCAGGGACCAGTTTTGTTTGTTTGTTTGTTTTGAGATGGAGTCTCGCTCAGTCACCCAGGCTGGAGTACAGCGGCATGATCTTGGCTCACTACAAGCTCTGCCTCCCAGGTTCACGCCATTCTCCTGCCTCAGCCTCCCGAGTAGCTGGGACCACAGGCACCCGCCGCCACCACACCAGGCTAATTTTTTGTATTTTCAGTACAGACAGGGTTTCACCATGTTGGCCAGGATGATCTTGATCTCCTGACCTCGTGATCTACCCACCTTGGCCTCCCAAAGTGCTGGGATTACAGGCGTGAGCCACCGCACCTGGCAGGGACCAGTTTTTATAAAAGACAAATTTTCCACAGATGGGGAGTTAGGGGATAGTTTCGGGATGATTCAAGAGCATTACATTTATTGTGTACTTTATATTATTATTACATGGTAATGTATAATGAAATAATTATACAGCTCATCATCATGCAGAATCAGTGGGAGCCCTGAGCTTTTTTCCTGCAGCTAGACAGTCCCATCTGGGGGTGACAGGAGACAGTGACAGATCATCAGGCACTAGATTCTCATAAGGAGCGTGTAACCTGGTTCCCTGGCAGGTGCAGTTCACAACAGGGTTTGTGCTGCTATGAGAATCTAATGCTGCCACTGATTTGACAGGAGGCAGAGCTCAGGTGGTAATGTGAGTGATGGGGAGTGGCTGTAAATACAGATGAAGCTTCACTTGCTGCTCTGCTGCTCACCTTCTGCTGTGTGGCCCAGTTCCTAATAGGCCATGGACCGGGGACAGGGCGGTGGTTGGGGACTCCTGATGTAATAGGTACAAAGCTTCAGTTGTGCAAGATGAAAAAGTTCCAGAGGTGGGTGGTGGTGATGATTGCACAACAGTGTAAATGTACTTAATTGCTACTGAGCTACCTGCTTAAACATGGTGAAAGAGGGTCGATTTGGTTACAAGGTGCATTTTGCCAAATGTGCAGTGATAATGTGCTGAGAATCCTGGAGGTTATAACAGTGTCTGTTCTCTCCTGAAGGAAGAAGATGAGAGCCTAACTTTACTGAGCCAAGTCCTAGACCAAGATTATGAATTTATAGATTATGAATGCTTAGCAAAAAAATAGCCAAGCTCCATAACTCCTAAGCCAACAACCCAGTGCTAAAGGATAACTTCTTTAAGAAGCTGCAGTCCACTATCTTAGTGTAACCCAAGTATAACCCCAATGTGAAGCTTTTAAAACTTGACATTAATAAAATGTTTAACACTTTCACCTTTCTCTATCTGAACTTCAGATAAACCCCTTGCTTCTTAAAACCATGTGGAATTCATCTCCTAAGAATGTTTGTTTGTTTAGGCCGAGCGTGGTGGCTCACACCTGTAATCCCAGCACTTTGGGAGGCCAAGGCGGGTAGATCACCTGAGGTCAGGAGTTCGAGACCAGCCTGGCCAATATGGTGAAACTCTCTCTGCTAAAAATACAAAAAATTAGCCAGGTGTGGTGACGCATGCCTGTAATCCCAGCTATTTGGGAGGCTGAGTCAGGAGAATTGCTTGAACCCAGGAGGGTGGAGGTTGCAGTGAACTGAGATCGAGCCATTGTACTCCAGCCTGGGCAACAAGAGTGAAACTCTATCTCAAAAAAATAAAAAATAAAGAACATTTGTTTAGTAATTGCCTTTTAAAAGATCTTAAAGTAAAACCTTCAAGACAGAGTAGAATGGTCTTATAGCTATCTGGACAGACTGTTTTTCTTTCTTTTTCTCTTTTTTTTTTGAGATGGAGTTTCGCTCTTATCACCCAGGCTGGAGTGCAATGGTGTGATCTAGGCTCACTGCAACCTCCGTCTCCCAGGTTCCAGTGATTTTCCTGCCTCTGCTGCCAAATAGCTGGGACTATAGGTGCCTGCCACCATGCCAGGCTAATTTTTGTATTTTTGGTAGAGACGGCATTTTACCACGTTGACCAGGCTGGTCTCAAACTCATGACCTTAGGTGGTCCACCCATCTCAGTCTCCCAAAGTGCTGGGACTACAGGCATGAGCCACCATGCCCGGCCGCTACACAGACTTTGACTTGCAGATACAATATCATTGGTTCTTGGTGCTGCAGGGACAGTGTTACTGGCCTTCTTTCCTCTGGCAATTAATATCCTGACACTGACAAGATCTAAGATAATTTTCTCTAGAAACTCAATCTCTCTTATTCTTCCTAGAAAGAGAGAGAGAGTGAGTGTGTGTGTGTGTTTCTATATTTCAGGGCAACACCACCATATGCAGGTAACCTTCTAAAGAATTTTGTAGAGATGGGGTCTTACTATGTTGTCCAGGTTAGTCTCAAATTGCTGGCCTTAAGCCATCATCTCTCTCTGGCTTCCCAAAGTGCTGGGATTACAGGCATGAGCCACTGTACCTGGCCTACATTTTATATTTGAGCCATGACTTTCTTGTATACTTAGTTTTCATAACTTAAATGAACTTTGATACAATGTACATTTTACAGAGCTATAGATATTTAAAATAAGGGAGGACCCATGCCAGCTCCACCCTATCCCCAGAGACCAGAACTTTCTACCCTTTGATCTGTTTAGTCTATGCTTTCGTAATTCTAAACATCATGCTTCTGCTACATTTGAAGATGATCGAATTTACAGAAGAGGTAGCCATTTTTTATACCCTCCCTGTCTTCCCATCATAGATACCTAATTTTTGTTAGCTTGATGTCCAGGTTCTATCATAATGATGTGAATTATATTCAGAAGTATGTTTTCCTTAGCATTAATCCATACCTTCGCTCGTATGCTTTGTTTTACCTTGGGCTTACCTCCTATCAAATTCTTCGCTACAAGTGTCAACCTCCTGCTGAATGTAATACATCAGTAATCTACCAACATGCTTGTCATCCACACCCACTGGAGAGCTCTCTGTCATGCTCCAGCCTGAAATAGTTGCCCCCATCTTCTGGTACACATCTGTTGTCCCGAGATCGGCTTTTACCATCATCCTGGGGGCTCCATTCACTTTTCCTGGGTCAATTTACCTGTTTCCAGGATCTCATGCCTGCCTGCTCTTGTTTTCCCCTTTATTTTAGGGACAAGGTCTCACTCTGTTGCCCAGACTGGAGTGCAGCGGCACCATTACAGCTCAGCTCAGGGCAGCCTTGCTAAAGCAGTCCTCCTGCCTCAGTCTCCTGAGCAGCTGGGTCTACAGGTGTGTGCCACTATGCTCAGCTAATTGTTTAATTAATTTGGCTTTTAAAATTTTAATTAATTTGGCTTTGGGAAGCCTAAGGCAAAAGGATTGCTTGAGCCAGGAAGTTCAAGGCTGCAGTGAGCTATGATGGCGACACTGCACACCAGCCTGGGCTACGAAGTGAGACCCTGTCTCCAAAATAAATGATGGCATGAGGTAGGCATGGGATCTAGGAAACAGGGAAGCTGACCTTGAATTCCTGGGATCAAGCGATCGTCCTGCCTTGGCTTCTCAATAGCACTGGGATTACAGGCGTGAGCCACTGAGACCCACTGGCTTTTAATATGCATGTCTCTTCGGAGAGGGTGCATGGGAGGTTAAATTTCAGACACTGCTCATCCAAAAACATGTACTTGATTTTTTATTTTTATTTTTGAGACGGAGTCTTGCTCTGTTATCCAGACTGGAGCGCAGTGGCACGATCTCGGCTCACTGCAACCTCCATCTCCTGGGTTCAAGTGATTTTGCTGCCTCAGCCTCCTGAGTAGCTGGAATTACAGGCACCCGCCAACATGCCCAGCTAATTTTTGTTTTGTTTTGTTTTGTTTTGTTTTGTTTTTTTAAAGTAGAGATGGGTTTTCACCATGTTGAACAGGCTGGTCTCAAACTCCTGACCTCCGTGGGATTACAGGGTGTGAGCCACTGCACCCAACCTTGAAAACACGTACTTCGTTTTGACTCCTGGTTGATAATCCAGCTGCAGAGAGTGTTCTAGACTGGAAACTATGACCTTCAGAATGTTGCAAGCATCGATCATTATATTCTAGTTTTCTTTTTTTTTTTTTTTTTTTGAGACAGAGTCTCGCTCTGTCGCCCAGGCTGGAGTGCAGTGGCCGGATCTCAGCTCACTGCAAGCTCCGCCTCCCGGGTTCACGCCATTCTCCTGCCTCAGCCTCCCGAGTAGCTGGGACTACAGGCGCCCGCCACCTCGCCCGGCTAGTTTTTTGTATTTTTTTAGTAGAGACGGGGTTTCACCGTGTTAGCCAGGATGGTCTCGATCTCCCGACCTCGTGATCCGCCAGTCTCGGCCTCCCAAAGTGCTGGGATTACAGGCTTGAGCCACCGCGCCCGGCCTATATTCTAGTTTTCAGTGTTGGGTTCAAAGTCTTCTACTCTGATTGCCAATTATTTTGTGCATGACTCTCTTCCCCTGTCTCACCTCCACTGACTGAAGTTTGTAGGTTGTGTCTCCAGTATTCTTAAATGTGCTGTCCTGAATAGAAACTTATTTTCTGTACAACCAAATATGAGCCTTGCAGTCTAGAATTATGTCCTTTAATTTTTTAAAATCAAGAGCTTGGAACAGTGGCTCACGCCTATAATTCCAGCACTTTGGGAGGCTGAGGTGGGAGGATCCCTTGAGTCCAGGAGTTTGAGACCAGCCTGGGCAACATAGCGAGACCCCATCTCTAAAAAGAAAAAGAGAAAAAATAGAATTATCTCCCCTGCCACCACCATTTTTTTTTTCCCACTGAAACGGATTCTCTCATTTTCTTGTCCCATTCTCTATTTTCCATCTTTTTTTTTTACTTTCTGGGGCTTTCTTCCAGGCTTTTCATTTCTGCAGTCACTTAATTGGAGACACTGTTTACATAGGTTTCTCTTTTCAAGCCCCCTTCTTCATTAATGCAAGATCCTATCTCTGTGCTATTGACCTAGCTTTGTTTGTGCATTGATTCTTGGGGAGTGTCTGTTGGTTTGGTGTGCCCACGGCAAAGGCTTCCATCAGATGTCTGGTGTCCTTGGATCTCTGCTTATAATAGAAAGGTCCTCGGGCTGATTGGAGCCGTGAGCGGGGCCTGTCATTGGTGGACATTTGCTGGGTGACCGCACAGGAACCCGGTCGTTCCAACAAGTGATCCCAAGTTTGGTTGTTTTTTTTTTTTTTTTTTTTTTTTTTGAGACAGTCTTGTTCTTTCACCCAGGCTGGAGTGCAGTGGTGCGATCTCAGCTCACTGCAACCTCTGCCTCCCGGGTAGCTGGGATTATAGGCTCGTGGCACCATGGCCAGGTAATTTTTGTATTTTTGGTAGAGATGAGGTTTCACCATGTTGGCCAGGATGGTCTCAATCTCTTGACCTTGTGATCCTCCCACCTTGGCCTCCAAAAGTGCTGGGATTACAGGTGTGAGCTACCGCGGTTTCATTAATGGAGAGTTCAGGATGGGAAGCAAACTAAATGTCAAGGGCTAGATGTGCATTAAAGTTCTTTGAAGTAGGTGGCAGTGCATCCATGTCAAAGATAAGGAAACACAGCCGGGACTGGTGGTGTGCGCCTGTGGTCCCAGCTACTCAGGAGGCCGAAGTGGAAGAATCGCTTGAGACCAGGGGTTTGAAAGCAGCCTAGGCATCATAGCAAGATCCCATCTCTACAAAAAATTTTAAAAATTAGCTGGATGGGGTGGTGCACACCTGTGGTTCTAGCTACTTGGGAGCCTGAGGTGGGAGGATCACTTGAGCCCAGGAGGTTGAGGTGGCTGTGAGCCACAATCCTGCCACTGTACCCCAGCCTGGGTGACAGAACCAGACCCTACCTCTTTAAAAAAAAAGTCCCAGAGCGGTAAAGATGAACACGAAGTAAGAGCAGGGCCAAGATTTACCCTGCTGTTCTGAAAGCACATGTTTTGTGTGGGTGGGTGGGGGAGGGAGGGTTTTGCTCTGTTAGGGATACTAACCCCCTATTCCCATATCCCTCAGAGTGCTGGCTATGGCCACTTGTCTGAGAACCATCCAAGAACATGGCAAAAATGCAGAATTCTTGCCCCTCAAACAGACTCTGGGGTGTAGGACCTAAGTATCAATGTGTTTAACCAGCTTCTCAGGGGCATTTGAGAGGCAAATGCTAAAGCAGATGAAGTTCCTGCCCTCAAGAGGTTTAGATTCTAGTTAGGGAGACAGACAATAAACCAATGTAAGGTAAGTCAAGTTCCAGGAAGAAAAAGCAGAATAAGAGAACATGATGACAGTGTTTTAGACTTGGGGAAGATAGCATCTGAGGGAGCAAAACTGAGAAAAATGAGTATTTTGCTTACTGAACAACCTCACCTTGGCTGGGTGCTGTGGCTCATTCCTAACACTTTGGGAGGCTGAGGTGGGCAGATCACTTGAGGTCAGGAGTTCGAGACCAGCCTGGCCAACATGGTGAAACCCCATCTCTACTAAAAATACAAAAAGTAGCCAGGCATGTTGGTGCATGCCTGTAATTCCAGCTACTCAGGTGGCTGAGATTTCGGACACCACAGACTGGTTTTGTGGAAGGCAATTTTTCCACGGATAGTGGGGTGCCGGGGAGGGGAATGGTTTGGGGATAATTCAAGACATTCCATTTATTGTGTACTTTATTATTACATTGTAATAGATAATGAAACAATTCTGTTACTCACCATCATGTAGGATCAGTGGGAGCTCGAGCTTGTTTTCCTGCAACTAGACGGTCCTCTCTGGGGGTGATGGGAAAGAGTGACAGATCATCAGGCATTAGATTCTCATAAAGAGGCTGGGCACAGTGGCTCATAACTGTAATCCTAACACTTTGGGAGGCCAAGGGGGGCGGATCACCTGAGGTCAGGAATTCAAGACCAGCCTGGCCAACATGGTGAAACCCTGTCTCTACTAAAAATGCAAAAAGAAAAAAAAAATTAGCTGGGCATGATGGCATGAGCTTGTAGTCCTAGCTACTTAGGAGGCTGAGGCAGGAGAATTGCTTGAACCCGGGAGGTGGAGGTTGCAATGAGCCAAGGTTGCACCAGTACACTCCAGCCTTTTTTTTTTTTTTTTTTTTTTTTTTTACCTTATCTGAAAAATTCTGAGGAACATGCAACCTAGATCCCTTGCACATACAGTTCACAATAGGGTTCTCTCTCCTATGGGAATTTTATGCTGCAACTGATCTGACAGGCAGAGCTCAGCTTCGCTCACCTGCTACTCACCCCCTGCTGGGTGGCCCGGTTGCTATCGGGCTACAGGCTAGTCTAGGGGTTGAGGACCACTGTGCTAAGGCAAGGCTGGCCCTGAAGGAGGTGAAGGTAGTTCTGCAAATTCCTGGGAAAGGCATCCCAGGCAGAGGAGACAGTGGGGCCAGGACACAGAGGTGGGAGCTGGCTCCAGGTGTGTGAGCAGCAGCCTCTGTGGCTGGAGCAAGGTGGAGTTGGGGTATGAGAGGCTGAGGTTTGAGAGCATCACATCAGGGGGCCTTGTAAGCTAAGATGCAGACTTTGAATTTTATTTTAAATATTGTGAGAGGCCAGGCATGGTGGCTCATACCTGAAATCCCAGCACTTTGGGAGGCCGAGGCAGGTGGATCTCTTGAGTCCAGGAGTTTGAGACCAATTTGGCCAACATGGTGAAACCCTGTCTCTACTCAAAATGCAAAACTTAGCTGGGAGTCATGGTGTGTACCTGTAATCCCAGCTATTTGGAAGGCTGAGGCATGAGAATTGCTTGAACCTGGGAGGTAGAGGTTGCAGTGAGCTGAGATATCATTGCTTTCCAGCCTGGGTGATAGAGCAAGACTCCATCTCAAAAACAAACACCAAAACCAATAAAAACAATACTGTGGGAAAACACAGGAGCATTTGCAGTAGGGGGTGACGGATCCTAACAGTTTAGAAGGGTCTCCTTTGACTGCTGTGGGCAACTGAAGTGGAAGCTGAAGAAGCAGTTACTGTTGGAACCATCATAGGCTGAGTGAGAAAAGGAGGATCAGATGAGATGGAAGTGTGTTGGCGCCACAGCCTGCAGAGTTCCTGGTTTGTTCCTGCTTCAAAGGACAAGCTGCTATGACACTCCCTGTTCATGCCTTCCTATTCTTTTAGAGATGGGGTCTCGCTCTGCTGCCCAGGCTGGAGTACAGTGGTGCAATCACAACTCACCGCATCCTTGACCTCCTGGGCTGGAGTGATCCTTCTGCCTCAGACTCCAGAGTAGCTGGGACCACAGGTGCATGCCACCATACCAGGCTAATTTTGTTTTACTTTTTGTAGAGATAGGGTCTTGCTATGCTACCCAGGCTGGTCTTGAACTCCTGATCTCAAGCAATCTTCCGGCCTCAGCCTCCCAAAGTGCTGGGATTACAGGCATGAGCCACCATGCCCAGACTCGTATTTCTTTCTCTCAATTCCATGTCTAACAAAACTCTAAAGCTAGACGTTTTCCTATGTGTCACTGGGCAGAAAGCAAATACTGGGAACACATGTCTTACAGGAGAGGGGTTGTCTGCCGTGGCATTCCTACAGCCTTGGTCAGACAAAGAGCTTTGTCCCACTGGATTTAACTAGAATCTCCCAAACACAAGTGACTTTTGGTCCCCTTCACTTTTCATATAACACCTGTGAATACAGAACATTCTTCAGAAAAAGCTGTGTGGGCAGTGGTCAGAAGGGGAGTAACTAGACTGGGCATGGTGGCTCACGCCTGTAATCCCAGCACTTGGGAGGCTGAGGTGGGCGGATCATGAGGTCAGGAGTTTAAGACCAGCCTGGCCGACATGGTGAAACCCTGTCTACTAAAGATACAAAAAATTAACGGCATGGTGGCACATGCCTGTAATCCCACCTACTTGGGAGGCTGAGGTAGGAGAATCACTTGAACCTGGGAGGTAGAGGTTGCAGCGAGCCGAGATTGTGCCATTGCATTCCAACCTGGGCAACAGGGCGAAACTGTCTCAAAAAAATAAAAATTAAAAATAGGCCAGGCACGGTGGCTCATGCCTGTAATCCCAGCACTTTGGAAGCCCGAGGCGGGTGGATCACCTAAGGTCAGGAGCTCGAGACCAGCCTGACCAACATGGTGACACCCAGTTTCTACTAAAAATACAAAAATTAGCCGAGCATGGTGGTGCACACCTGTAATCCCAGCTACTCAGGAGACTGATGCAGGATAATTTCTTGAACATGGGGGCAGAGGCTGCAGTGAGCCGAGATTGCGCCACTGCACTGCAGCCTGGGTGATACCGTCTCAAAAGTAACTGGGATGGAAAGGATCTAGAAACATAGTAGGTGCTAGGCAGTGTGGGCATGGATATGAGATGTTGAAAGGGATTAAACTGGGCGTGCTGATGTGTACCTGTAATCCCAGAGTATTAGTCTGTTTTGGCATTGCTATAAATAAATACCTGAGTCTGGGTGGTTTAGAAAGAAAAGATGTTTAATTGGCTCATGATTCTGCAGACTGCACAGGAAGCACAGCTGGGGAGGCCTTAGGAAATTTTCAATCATGGCAGAAGGTGAAGGGGAGGCAGGCATGTCTTACATGCCTGAAGAAGGAAGAGAGAGAAGAGGGAGGTGCTACATACTTTTAAACAACCAGATCTCATGAGAACCCACTATGACAAGAAAAGCAAGGGGGAAATCTGCCTCCGTGATCCAATCACCACCTACCAGGCCCCACCTCCAACACTGGGGATTACTATTTGACATGAGATTTGGTTGGAGACACAAATCCAAACCCTATCACCCAGTTACCGGGGAAGCTGAAGCTGGAGGATCCCTTGAGCCCCAGGAGTTCAAGTCCAGCCTGGACAACATAGCAAGACCCTGTCTCAAAGGGATTGGGCTTGATTTGCACAAGTTGAGAGTAGAGATTAAGCTAAATTTTGGCTCAAAAGTGTCACACCAAAACATGCCCAAAGCAGGTCTTTGGTGGCCTTTGATAAATGAAGAGAAAAGGTGTTTGTCTAAAATACTGCTGGAAGACAGTTCACCTGCACCAACTTCTCATTTAGTGATGAGAGCAAGTCTATGATTGAATGGACATTGGGACCTGCAATTAGTATCTTCATCTCCTCCTACAGTAATTATCTGTCCACAGCTGAGGGCTATGCTAGGGGTGGGGGCACTCCTCGAGGGGCTGTGCCATCCCACATGGAGATGGGGGCACCTGGGAGACTCCACTTTGTACCCTCTTTCCTCATCAACTCAGGATACCCTAGGTGGCAAATCTTTGCCAAGCACGCTCTTTCTCTGAGACTTTCTTTTTAGACAAGGCCTCGCTCTGTCGCCAGGCTGGAGTACAGTGGCTGTGAGCGGGGCCTGTCATTGGTGGACATCTACTGGGTGACCACACAGGAACCTGGCCATTCCAACAAGTGATCCCAATAATCAGAGCTGCAGATCTTATTTTTATTTTTATTTTTTGAGGCAAAGTCTCATTCTGTCGCCTAGGCTGGAGTTCAGTGGCATGATCTCGGCTCACTGCAACCTCTGCCTCCCAGGCTCAAGTGATCCTCCTGCCTCATTCTCTTGAGTAGCTGGGATTACATGCACACGCCACTATGCTCAGCTTCCCTAGTAGCTGGGACAACAGGCATGTACTACCATACCCGGCTAATTTTTGTATTTTTAGCAGACGGGGTTTTGCCATGTTGACCAGGCTGGTCTCGAGACTCCTGACCTCAGGTGATCCTCCTGCCTTGGCCTCCCAAAGTGCTAGGATTACAGGCGTGAGCCACTGCGCCTGGTCTGAGACTTTGAATCTTAAACCCAGCAGCTTGGGACAGAAGAAATAGCTCGCGTGTCTTTGATGACTCCAGCGGCAAGCCCTGCCATGGACATTTCCAGTGGCGCCTGCATCCTGCCTCTCCAGGCCTCCTTTCTGGTCTTAGGCGCTCTCCCATACTCTTTCAAGAAATTCTTTTTAAGGCCGGGCGCGGTGGCTCAAGCCTGTAATCCCAGCACTTTGGGAGGCCGAGACGGGTGGATCACGAGGTCAGGAGATCGAGACCATCCTGGCAAACACGGTGAAACCCCGTCTCTACTAAAAAATACAAAAAACTAGCCGGGTGAGTTGGCGGGCGCCTGTAATCCCAGTTACTCGGGAGGCTGAGGCAGGAGAATGGCGTAAACCCGGGAGGCGGAGCTTGCAGTGAGCTGAGATCCGGCCACTGCACTCCAGCCCGGGCAACAGCGCGAGACTCCGTCTCAAAAAAAAAAAAAAGAAATTCTTTTTAAGTAGCCAGAGTGGGTTCCTGTTGCTTGAAACAGAAGGATCTTAAGCGATGTCCATGAGGAGTAGAAAATGATACCATAACTCAAGACAATATTTAAATCCAAAAGATCTGTTAAGTTCCATTCTGTCAAAATAGAGACAGTGTATAACATTGGAATTTTTACATTAAATAATGTTAAGTAGGTAATATTAGTTATATATAAAATACACATTCGGCCAGGCATGGTGGCTTATACCTATAATCTCAGCACTTTGGGAGGCTGAGGTGGGAGAATCACTTGAGGCCATGAGTTCAAGACCAGCCTGGGCAACATAGCATTACCCCATCTTTATAAAAATAAAACATTAGCTGGGCGTGGTGGTGAGGATCTGTAGCCTTAGCTACTGAGGAGGCTGAGGTGGAAGGATCACTTGAACCAAGGAGTTCAAGGTTACAATGAGCTACAATTGTACCACTGCACTCCAGCCTGGGCAACAAAGTGAGACCCTGTCTCAAAAAATATGTATATATACACACTCATATATTTATAGTGCATATACAAAATATATATATAAATATATTACACGTTTAACAACAGAAAAAATGGTCCTATGACCTCAACACAATAATTTTTGTTTGCATTGCTTTTCTAGTTTGAATTTACATACACTTTTCTTTCTGAGGCAGAGTTTTGCTCTTGTTGCTCAGGTTGGAATGCAATGGCGTGATCTCAGCTGTCGCAACCTCCGCCTCCCAGGTTCAAGTGATCCTCCTGCCTCAGCTTCCTGAGTGGCTGGGATTACAGGAGTGCACCACCACACCCGGCTAAGTTTTGTATTTTTAGTAGAGGTAGGGTTTCTCCATGTTGATCAGGTTGGTCTTGAACTCTCGACCTCAGGTGATCTGCCTGCCTTGGCTTCCCAAAGTGTTGGGATTACAGACGTGAGCCACCTCGCCCAGCCTTACATATACTGTTTTAAAGAATCTGATTGGAATACAGATTCTTTTTCAATATCTTAAAGCATTTTTCCCTCTATTCATAGAGTGTAGTTGAAGGTAGTCAGAAAGGTGAGATGGTTTACAAAGATTCATCTTTGAGAAAAAAAAATTTTAATTAAAAAAGCTGGAAGCCCTGTTGAGCTTAGTCACTGTTGTCCAAGTGATCTAACCTTGTTGACTCAAAATACTGTCAACCTCTTTTTTTCCTTCTCTCTCGGTTAACTCTTCTTTGCTAAAATTGCATGACAAAGGAGCCTTTGTAGTTTGAAGATACTAATACCGACTTGCCTAGCAAGGTTTAAAAAAAGGAGCAATTTGCCTTTTGTACATGGTCTGGGTGCAAAGAGATGGTGTTAGTCACCTTCTGGCTGGGTGCCCATGTGCTTAGACTCGGGGAGTTGGGATGACTGGCGAGGCAACAGAGAGGAAGGAAGGCGTGAATGGCTGTAGGTTGGCTTACAGTGTGAACACTGAACTGTAACAACTCTGACCTTTTGCATTTGCCCAGAAATTGTCATGTACCTCGAATAACGCAATTCTCAGCTGGGCATGGTGGCTCATGCCTGTAATCCCAGCACTTTGGGAGGTCAAGGCAGGTGGATCACCTGAGGTCGGGAGTTCAAGACCAGCCTGGCCAACATAATAAGACCCTGTCTCTGCTAAAAGTACCAAATTAGCTGGGCATGGTGGCACATGCCTGTAATCCCTATTACTCAGAAGGCAAGGCTGGAGAATCACTTGAATCCGGGAAGCGGAAGTTGCAGTGATCTGAGATTGCACCACTGCACTCCAGCCTGGGCGACAAGAGCGAAACTCCGTCTCAAAAAAAAAAAAAAATGCAATTTTCTTGGTTAGCCACGCACACTGCATAACTTATCTGCTGTTTTTTCCTGAAACATGGACTGTGTTCATGATAATGGCACATATTATAAGGCAGCACAGTTTGCTTTAAGGCATAAAAGAATAACTTGACTTGGAGCCATGAGCCCTGGGGTCAGTCCTACTCTTTTTCTAAATAGCCGAAGCCTGGACATTCATGTAATTTCACTGTTAAGTGCCTCATCTGTGGATTCTTTTCCGTCAATTCCTTTGGGCTTCAGTTTTTTTTTCATCTATAAAAGAAGGGGTTCAAATATCAAACAAGGTGATGCAAAAATGGTTATCCTGAATATCCGAGTAAACTGGAGCTCATAAGGTTAGCCAACTTGCCCTTCATCTTTCAGTAAGTGGCAGACAGGGAATCACTAATAACTAATTCAAAGCCTCATGAATTAGTTATTTGCTATAAAACAATTTCCCAGAAACTTAACAGCTAAAAAAATATTACAGTTTCTGTAAGGCAAGAATCTGGGGACAGTTTAGGTGGTTCTGGCTCAAGGTCTTTTACGAGGTTGGACTTAAGCTGTCAGCCAGAATTGTGGTCTCATCTGAAGGCTCAATTGGGAGAGGACCTACTTACAATGGTAGTATGTGGTAATTAGAGGATTTCAGTTCCTCAGTGGCTGATGGCTAGAGATTTCAGTTCCACACTACATAGGCTTTCCCTTGGGCTTCCTGAATCTCCCATGACAGGGAAGTTTGCTTCTCCCAGAGCTAGTGATCAGAGAGAAAGAATCCCCAAGACAGAAGCCATGGTCCTTTATAACCTAATCTTAGAAGGTGTGGTGGCTCATGCCTGAAATCCCAGCACTTTGAGAAGCTAAGGTGGGCACATCACTTGAGGTTAGGAGCTCAAGATCAGCCTGGTAAACATGGTGAAACCCTGTCTTTACTAAAAAAAAAAAAAAGGAAAAAAAAAAAAAAAAATGAAAATAAGCCAGGTGTGGTGGCGCATGCCTGTAGTCCCAGCTACTCGGGAAGCTGAGGCAGGAGGACTGCTTGAACCCAGGAGGTTGCAGTGAGCTGAGATCATGCCACTGCACTACATCCTGGAGTGGATCATTTGTTCTAATTTGAAACGACATCATTTAAATGATAGCCTAGGGTCACTGAAGTCTCAGCAAAGAAATAGAATCAAATGTAAATGTTAAAGCTGAAAAATACAATAACTGGAATTTAAAATTTACTGGATGATGGCTGAGTACAGTGACTCAAACCTGAATCCCAGCACTTTGGGAGGCCAAGGCAGGAGGATTGCTTGAGCCCAGGAGTTCAAAACCCACCTGGGCAACATAGCGAGACCCTGTCTCATAAATAAATACAATTTACTGAATGGGCTTAACAGCAGAACGGAGGAAACAGGAAAGAATCCATGAACTTGAAGATAAAACAATAGGAAGCTGCAATTAAACCTCTAGATGCAACTACCAATTTATAAGTAATACAAAAGATAGAGGAGAAACACTAAGCTACACTTCAGAAAAGCGAGCAGCAGACTCCAGACTGTGAGAAACCCTTCTCTCCTCCTCTTAATAAATTCCAACTAAAAAATTGCTTGGGGGTGGGGGAACCTATACATTTAGACTTAAATGACGTATTGACTAACCAGAATGGGCCTCATTTGTATTCTGATACCACCAAACAATTGAGAAAATAAAACACACATGACATTTATGAGACAATTGGAAACTTGAGCATTGGATGGAGGTTTGATGATGAAGAATTATTGGGTATTTTGGTTTAATCATCATATTGGGGCTATGTTAATTAGAAAGTCCTTTTAGAGAAATCAGAATGATCATAGATGAAATGATATGATGTTCGGGATTTGTTTCAAAGTAATGTGGGAAGATGGAAGTGAAAGAGATACATGCATGGGGTGGAATTGGCAATGTGGTCATGGTTACCAGGGCTGGTGATGGGTCTATAAGGAGTTATATACTATTCTGTTTCTTTCTGTGGGTGGTTGAAGTTATCCATAATGTAAGGTTGAAAAGACAAAAAGCTGTTTTATCCCCCTATTCCAGGAGGCTGACCAACTGCCCCCTGCCCCACCTGGCAGTAAACTGGAAGTTTATTCTTTTTTTTTTTTTTTTTTGACAGCGGGTCTCCCTGTGTCGCCCAGGTTGGAGTGAAGTAGCACTATCATAGCCCAGTACAGCCTTGAACTCCTGGGCTCAAGGAAACTTCCCACCTCAGCCTCCCAAGTAGCTGGGACTATAGGCAGGCACTACCATGCCTGGCTAATGACATTTCTTTTATGAAGCAAAACATAGGATGTGGCTGGGCATGGTGGCTCACGCCTGTAATCCCAACACTTTGGGAGCCTGAGGCAGGTGGATCACCTGAGGTCAGGAGTTCGAGACCAGCCTGACCAACACGGTGAAACCCCGTCTCTACCAAAAATACAAAAATTAGCCAGGCATGGTCATGTGCACCTGTAGTCCCAACTACTCAGGAGGCTGAGACAGGAGAATCACTTGAACCCGAGAGGCAGAAGTTGCAGTGAGCCAAGATTGCACCACTACACTCCAGCCTGGGTGACAGAGCTAGACTCCATCTCAGGAAAAAAAAGAAAAAGAAAAAAAAGATGCTGTTTATATACATACCAAGAACAAAAAGGATTATTGGAAATTAGAAATGATAGTAGAACTGGGCTGAGCGTGGTGGCTCACACCCATAATCCCAGCACTTTGGGAGGCCGGCGGGGGATCACTTGAAGTCAGGAGTTCGAGACAAGGCTGGCCAACATGGTGAAGCCCTATCTTTACTAAAAATACAAAAATTAACTGGGCGTGGTGGTGCACACCTATAGTCCCACAGCTACTCAGGAGGGTGAGGCATGAGAATGGCTTGAACTCAGGAGGTGCAGGTTGCAGTGAGCCGAGATCTTGCCAGTGCACTCCAGCCTGGGCAACAGAGTGAGACTCCATCTAAAAAAAAAATAATAAAAAGATAGTAGAAATGAAAATCGTAGAATTGGAAGATGAAATTGAGGGTATTTCCCATAAAGTAGAACAAAATAGCAAAAACAGAAAAGATGAAATCATATAAAGTCCAGAACTGGAGGTCTGAAATCTGAACAGAAGAGTTCCAAAAGTAGAGAAAAAATATATAGAGGAAAGAAAATTATCAGATGAGAGCATTTCCCCAAACAGAAGAAAACTGATCTCCACATTTAAAGGATCCCGTAACTAGCCCAGAAAAATGGATGAAAGCTGATTTATACCAAAGCATGTCATTGTGAAAATTTAAAACTCTGATTAAAAAAGTAAGATCCAGCTGGGTGTGGTGGCTTATGCCTGTAATCCCAGCACTTTGGGAGGCTGAGGTGGGAGGATCGCTTGAGGCCAGGAGTACCAGACCAGTGTGGGAAACATAGGGAGACCCATCTCTATTAAAAAAAAATTTTTAATTAGCCAAATGTGGTGGCATGTACCTGTAGTCCCAGCTACTCAGGAGGCCAGGAGTTCAAGACCAGCCTGGGCAACATGAGACCCATCTCTACAAAAAGTCAAAAAAATTAGCCAGGTGTGGTAGCACTTGCCTGTAGTCTCAGCTACTCAGGAGGCTGAGGTAGGAGGATTGCTTAAGTCCAGGAGGTCGAGGCTGCAGTGAGCTGTGATCACATCACTACACTCCAGCCTGGGTGACAGTGAGACCCTGTATCAAAAAACAAAACCTACATCTAGAGTGTAAAAATAAGTCATATATGAAAGATTAAGAATCACAATGGCTTGCTTTCTTACCTGACTATCAAGAAATTTTAAAATCACATCCATCAGGCATTCTGTTACCTAATCTATTCATAGGAGAATTCTAACAGGAACACACAGATGTATAGAAGAAATCTAAATGAGTTGTCCTGAAAAATCAATGTGGGTTCCCATTCTTAAATATGAAAGATCAGACACAAGAAGAAAATCGGGGATGGTGCAGTGGCTCACGCCTATAATCCCAGCACTTTGAGAGGCCAAGGCAGGTGGATCACGTGAGGTTGAGTGTTCAAGACCAGCCTGACCAGCATGGAGAAACCCCATTTCTACTTAAAAATACAAAATTAGCCGGATGTGGTGGTACATGCCTGTAATCCCAGCTACTCGGGAGACTGAGGTGGGAGAATCACTTGAACCCCGGAGGCGGAGGTTGCAGTCAAGCAAGATCGCGCCAGCCTGGGCAATAAGAGCAAAACTCCCTCATAAAAAAAAAAAAAAAGGAAAAAAAAATCGGCATGATGGAAAAGAAAAAGGTAAATGAACAAAACAACAATTTCGCAGAAGAAACAGTCCTAAGAGAATCAGGGGAAATTAAAACCAACATCCTCTAATTTATATTCTCAACGGATTTGAGAAGATTCTGCGGCCATAAAACAAAAGATGCCAGGATAAAGGAACAATCTCAGAAATTAAATGATTACCAGAAAAAAAATTCAAGAGAAAGGTTTGAAGATAAATCTTTCAGAACATAGACCAGAAAGTTACAAAGAGATGAAAGTTTGGGGAGAGGAAAAAAAATCAATTCAGGAGGCTCAACATCTGAGTAACTGAAGTTCTAGAAAAAGACAAAAGAGAAAACATAGGGAAAGACATTATCAAAGAAACCCTGGAAGAAAATTTATCAGAATTGAGGCCAGGCATGGTGGATCATGCCTGTAGTCCCAGCACTGTGGGAGGCCGAGGGGGGTGGATCATTTGAAGTCAGGAGTTTGAGACCAACTTGGCCAACATGGTGAAACCCTGTGTCTACTAAAAATACAAAAATTTGCTGGGTGTGGTGGCGGGCACCTGTAATCCCAGTTACTTGGAAGGCTAAGGCAGGAGAATCACCTGAACCTGGGAGGTGGAGGTTGCAGTGAGCTAAAATTGTGCCATTGCACTCCAGTCTGGGTGACGAGAACAAAACTCTGTCTCAAAAAAAAAAAAAAAAAAAAAAAAGTATCAGAATT
Source organism: Macaca thibetana thibetana (assembly GCF_024542745.1). Lineage (NCBI taxonomy): Eukaryota > Metazoa > Chordata > Mammalia > Primates > Cercopithecidae > Macaca > Macaca thibetana. The sequence goes on from NC_065580.1 coordinate 142,093,621, forward strand.
GAAGAAAGTAAATCTCTAGGCTGAAAGGGTTCATTGAATGCCAAGCAGAACAAATAAAAAAAAATCAATCCCTGGATTCAATGCTGTGAAATTTCAGAATACCAAGAATAAACAGAAGATTCTTTCCGGAAAGAAAAAATAGATTACTTATAAAAGAATGAGAATCAGACTGGCATCAGATTTCTCTTTGTGGACTGAATGATAGAAAAATTCCAAGTTCTGAGGGAAAATTAGAACCATACATTTAGAACCATAAATTATTTAGAACCATATAGCCATATAAGACATAATCATATTTTCAGATATAAACTCAGAAAGATTACATTTCAAGTACTAAGGAAGTTACCTGAGAATGTACTCCATCAAGAAAGGAAGTAAACACCCCACCTCCCAAAAAAAGATAAAATACAAGAAATGGTGAAACCAACCTAGAAGTCCACTGAAAAATAATCCCAAGATGAGAGTTGGACAGCAAACCTGGAAGGCGGCTGTTTTTTCCATATTAGAACAGACAGGCAGTGAGCTCCAGGTAGACTATCTTCAACAAGAAGAATGAAGTTGATTCATTCTACTTGAGGGAAGGATGAAATTGATTCCAAGTAATAGACTAAGATGCCAGATTATACTAATGACATGACAAAACATAAATCTGGGCTGGGCATAGTAACTCATGTCTGTAATCCCAGCACTTTGGGAGGCCAAGGCAGGCAGATTGCTGGAGCCCAGGAGGTTGAGACCAGCCTGGGCAACATGATGAAAACCCATCTCTCTAAAAATTACAAAAAAAAAAATTAGCTGAGTGTGGTGGCATGCACTGTTAGTCCCAGCTACTCGGAAGGCTGAGGTGAGAGGATCATGTGAGCCCAGGAAGTTGAGGCTGCAGTGAGTTGTGATCATGCCACTACACTCCAGCCTGGGCAACAGAGCAAGATCCTATCTCAAAGCCAAGAACAACTCCATAAATTTGTTTCTTCCACCAATAAGAGGAAAATAAGGCAATTAGAAACAAGGAAAAAAAAATGTGTAAGAAAACTCCAGGTCCAAACATGAAGCCAACTGAAATGTGGTGTGATTTTTGACCTTGATTCTGAAATAATCCATTTATAGAATCAACAGACAAACCAGGGAAGTCAGCAATGCACACAGAAGAGAATGTGACTGTTGTCATCCTTGACATTGTCAACGTTCAGCTGAGAAGGATGAAGGTGGGAGTATAGACTGGAGCAGATGGTTCAGTGCCAATATCTTTGTCTAACATGGAAGAGATCATAAGTTACAAGCTGATAGGAAACACAGGTTCAAAAAAATATTTAAAAGTACAAATAGAAGAACTGAAAATAGTAACTATAAAAATGGAGGCAGGAAGAGGGAAGTGTTAGTCACCTAACTCCTCATCTTTCATAAATGAAGAGCCAACAGATAATGTCCTAAATTGGTGAATCAATAAATATATGTGCACATATCTATATATATATACACACATATATAAATAAACTTTTATAAAAAGTATATATGTGTTAGTATATGTATAGAAAATAATTCTGGAAGCATGTTCACCAAACTGCTGGCTTCCGACTAGGAGACAGAATTGAGGGGGTGTGTCAATTTTGTCATTGGTAGCTTTTTAGTGATTTAAAATTTAGGAAAACCTCACATACATTAAAACTGTGTAATTTCATGGTGTATATTACATGAACATAGACTCAAGACTCACGCCTGTAATCCCAGCACTTTGGGAGGTTGAGGTGGGTGGATCACGAGGTCAGGAAATCGAGACCAGCTTGGTAAACATGGTGAAACCCTGTCTCTACTAAAAAAACAGAAAATTAGCCGGGTGTGGTGGTGCGCACCTGTAATCCCAGCTACTCAGGAGGCTGAGGCAGGAGAATCACTTGAACCCAGGAGGTGGAGGTTGCAGTGAGCTGAGATCGTGCCATTGCACTCCAGCCTGGGCAACAGAGCAAGACTCTGTCTCGAGAGAAAAAAAAAAAAAACCTAAGTTTCTGAAGCATAACTATGTATGGTGAAAGTCTGATAAATGACCTGAAATTCTGATAAATGACCTGGGAGTTGCCTGTAATAAAAAGATATTTTTGCTGGGTGTGGTGGCTCACACATGTAATCCCAGCACTTTGGGAGGCCAAGGCCGGGGGTGGATCGCTTGAGGTCCGGAGTTCGAGACCAGCCTGGTCAACATGGTAAAACCCTGTCTCTACTAAAAATACATAAATTAGCCAGGTGTGGTGGTGGGCACCTGTAGTCCTAGTTATTCGGGAGGCTGAGGCATGAGAATCACTTTAACCCAGAAGGCAGAGGTTGCAGTGAGCTGAGATCATGCCACTGCACTCCAGCCTGGGTGACAGAGAGAGACACTCCCTCTAAAAAAAAAAAAAAAAAAAAAAAAAAAAAAAAAAAAAAGTGTGAGCTACTCTCATTTTTGGTGAATTATTAATGGAAAAAATATGCTGTATCCCTGATTTACTTGTCTTTCAGGAGTGTGATTATTTAGAAAACATTTAAAGTGTTTTTTTGGGATGGGAAGGGGGATCATAACATTTAACAATTATTAAAAATTATGGAAACTGTTTTCTTTCTTTCTTTCTTTCTTTTTTTTAAGAGACTCACGCTCTGTCACCCAGGCTGAAGTGCAATAGTGTGATCATGGCTCACTGCAGCCTTGAACTCCTGGGCTCAAATGATCCTCCCACCTCAGCCTCCCAAATAGCAGGGACGACAGGCATGAGCAACCACATCCGGCTGATTTTTATTTTTATTTTTTATTTTGTTTGTAGAGATGAGGTCTTGCTGTGGTGCCCAGGCTGGTCTTGAATTCCTGGGTTCAAGCAATCCTTTCACCTCAGCCCCGTAAAGTGCTGGGATTACAGGCATGAGCCACTGCCCCCATCTGGAACTTTTATTATTTATAAAGTTCTGGTCACTATCTGTGCATTCCATTCAGTAAATATACGAAGGACATCAAAGTCTCATTTTGGACACTTGCAGGTTTACTCAAAGATCAAGAGATCAAGGACCTTTTTTTTTTTTTTTTTTTTTTTTTTGAGACAGAGTCTCGCTCTTTCACCCGGGCTGGAGTGCAGTGGTACAATCTTGGCTCACTGCAACCTCCACCTCCTGGGTTCAAGTGATTCTCCTGTCTTGGCCTCCTGAGTAGCTGGGGATTACAGGCATGTGCCACCATGCCTGGCTAATTTTTTTTTATTATTATTATACTTTAAGTTCTAGGGTACATGTGCATAACGTGCAGGTTTGTTACATATGTATACAAGTGCCATGTTGGTGTGCTGCACCCATTAACTCATCATTTACATTAGGTATATCTCCTAATGCTATCCCTCCCCCCACTCCCTCCCCACAATAGGACCCGGTGTGTGATGCTCCCCTTCCTGTGTCCAAGTGATCTCATTGTTCAATTCCCACCTATGAGTGGGAACAGGCAGTATTTGGTTTTCTGTTCTTGCGATAGTTTGCTGAGAATGATGGTTTCCAGCTGCATCCATGTCCCTACAAAGGACATGAGCTCATCCTTTTTTATGGCTGCATAGTATTCTGTGGTGTATATGTGCCACATTTTCTTAATCCAGTCTGTCACTGATGGACATTTGGGTTGATTCCAAGTCTTTGCTATTGTGAATAGTGCTAATTTTTTGTATTTTTAGCAGAGATGGGGCTTCGCCATGTTGGCCAGGCTGGTCTTGAACTCCTGATCTCAGGTGATCTGCCCGCCTCGGCCTCCCAACGTGCTGGGATTACAAGCATGAGCCACTGCACCCGGCCAAAAATGAACATTTATATAATACTTCTACAAAGAACTTTCATAGACATCATCTCCTATACCAGTAATGCTTACAATAGCTGTATGATGTTGGTATCACCTCTGTTTTACAGATGACAAAACTCGAATCTTAGAATTTAAGGGAATCTGTTGATGCCAAATTCATGCAAGGGAGTTAATTGTTCAGGGGTTACTATTATTATTATTATTTTTGAGACCGAGTTTCGCTCTCTGTTGCCCAGGTTGGAGGGCAGTGGTGCAATCCCAGCTCACTGCAACCTCTGCTTCCCAGGTTCAAGCGATTCTCCTGCCTCAGCCTCCCGAGTAGCTAGGATTACAAGCAAGGGCCACCACGCTCAACTAATTTTTGTATTTTTAGTAGAGATGAGGTTTCACATGTTGGCCAGGCTGGTCTTGAACTCCTGACCTCAAGCAATCTGCCCGCCTTGGCTTCCCAAAGTGCTGGGATTACAGGTGTGAGCCACTGTGCCCAGTCCCAAATACCATATTCAGAGCAACGGTAGGTTTATATCTTTTTAAAGTCACTCACTGTGTTGGTACTAATCCCCCGACCACTTCCTTTCTCCTCCCACATATATAAAAATTATTCTGCAAAGGATTGCATTTAAGGACAGAAACTCCTTCAGGGAAAGATGTGTTAGTCCAAAAGGTTCCATGAAACATCCTATAATCCTCATCCCCTTTGCAAGGTAAGCATTCTCCTAAGACCAGTCCGTTGTCATAAAAATATTCCATTCCGATGCATGGTGGCTTGTCGAAATTAGCATTTAAACCTTAATTTTTGTCAATGAATTGAGAATTCGACCATAATCTATGAATTCAACAAAAGTAAGTTGAAAAATAAAACTGTTTTCCCATTTGATTCTGAGGATTCTTTTTTATTTTTTTTTTGAGATGAGTGCAGGGGCAGGGTCTTAGCTCACTGCAAGCTCCGCCTCCTGGGTTCACACCATTCTCCTGCCTCAGCCTCCCGAGTAGCTGGGACTACAGGCACCCGCCACCTCGCCCGGCTAATTTTTTGTATTTTTAGTAGGGACAGGGTTTCACTGTCTTAGCCAGGATGGTCTCGATCTCCTGACCTCGTGATCAACCTGCCTTGGCCTCCCCAAGTGCTAGGATCACAGGCATGAGCCACCGCGCCCGGCCAGTACTCTCACTTATTAAAGAGAGGCACGGCAGCCCTCATCCTGCTCAGTGAAGACATCACAGGCCTTGCTCTCTGAGCAGATTGCAATGTCTAAAATGATTATACCTCTAAGTGACAACCCGAGATGAAAACTCGCAGCAGAAATACATGCGGCTTGTGGAGACAGAACTGCTCAAGACTGTAAAATAGCAAAGGTTGGGGCCGCCTTACAAGAAATGAAGTTACCAAAGATATGTCCCAAGTATTTTTAAATTGGTAAGATTCCTGAATTAACCACTGTTAATTTTTGAATCTCTTTAGACACTGTCTAAGATAAGCAGCAAAACACCAAACATGAAGTTACTTTCTGCATAGAATCCTGGTGAACGCACCAAACACTTCCCTTTGTATGCCCATATCTAAGGCATATTGATGTCCACAGAGAAAGGGACAGTTCAGTTGGACCTTTCTGCCACATTTTTACTTTTTTTTTTTTTTTTTGAGACAGAGTCTCGCTTTGTCAGGAGTGCAGTGGCACAATCTTGGCTCACTGCAACTTCTGCCTCCTGAGTTCAAGCAATTCTCCTGCCTCAGCCTCCCGCGTAACTGGGATTACAGGCACCTGCCACCATGCCTGGCTAATTTTTTTTTTTTTTTGAGAGACAGTCTCGCTCTGTCGCCCAGGCTGGAGTGCAGTGGCATGATCTCGGCTCACTGCAACCTGTGCCTCCGGGTTCACACCATTCTCCTGCCTCAGCCTCCCGAGTAGCTGGGACTACAGGCACATGCCACCATACCCGGCATTTTTTTTGTATTTTTAGTAGAGACGGTGTTTCACTGTGTTAGCCAGGATGGTCTCGATCTCCTGACCTCGTGATCTGCCCGCGTTGGCCTCCCAAAGTGCTGGGATTACAGGCGTGAGCCACCGTGCCTGGCCTATACATTGTTTTAATGATGTGTTTATGTGATTGGCTCCATGACTAGAAGTGAACCACAAAATAACAGGGACTATATCTTGTTGATCTTTTAAAATTCCCTGCATGTTACCACATTGCCTGATACATAGGAGGTTCTTAATGTTTGTGGCCAGGTTCAGTGGCTCACACCTATAATCCTAGCACTTTGAGAGGCTGAGGTGGGAGGACTGCTTGAGCCCAGGGGTTTGAGATCAGCCTGGGCAACAGGGAGACCCTGTCTCTAGAAAAAAATTTTTTTTTTTTTTAAATTAGCCAGGCATGGTGGTGTGATCCCCAGCTACTCAGGATTGGGAGGCTGAGGCTGGAGGATCAGTCAAGCCCAGAACCTCGAGATTGCAGTGAGCTATGATCGCACCACTGCACTCTAGCCTGGGCAACAGGGCTGTCTCAAAAAAAAAAAAAAAAAAAAAAAAAAAAAAAAAAGGTTTGCTTACTATTCTTACTATTCTACAGTACAAAGAGAGGAACAATGAATTAATATTACTAATAGTTGCATACAAATGACAAAATTGTGTTTTCTAGAATATGGTTCCTGGGGAGAAAAAAATCAAAATTTTAAAACCATTCTACAGATTAAGTCTTAGGCAGGACTAGGTCCAGAGAAGTCCTAGGCAGATGGAGGATTGATGCAGGCTAAAGAGACAGACAGACAGATGATGTTGGCCATCAGCACAATGCAGGCACCGGAAAAAAGGGCAGGAACCTGGATTGGAGATCTCTCTCCTTGAAAAACCTTCCTCATGTTGGCTAAGCAGGAATAGTAACTAATAATTACCTAGCATCCCTCCCTCACAAACCAGATGCCGTTAAACCTCAAATTAACTTAATTTGTTTATATGAATGCCTTTAATGAATGAATGCCTTTGGTAGTAGGGGAATCTTTGTCACATTGATCCATACTTGGTTCTATTTTTGCACAATCAGGGTAAGATTAGAGCCTCGCCAGGACTCAGCAGAAGGATGAGTTTGATTTAAATACTCTGAGAATGCATAAGGGAATGATTTGGTTACGGGTTCTGCACAACTGTACGACTAGAGAATTGGGTCACCCCCTTGCCAGCAGGAACAATGGTGAATATTTGCCAGAGCTGGGCACTCAACTACCGTTCTTCTTAATTAGTATGAGAATGTCTGGCTGGGCGTGATGGTTCATGCCTGTAATCCCAGCAGTTTGGGAGGCTGAGGCTGGCGAATCACCTGAGATCAGGAGTTCGAGACCAGCCTGGCCAACATGGAGAAATCCCATCTCTACTAAAAAATACAAAAATTAACCGGGCATAGTGGTGCATGCCTATATTCCCAACTACTCGGGAGGCTGAGGCAGGAGAATCGCTTGAAACCGGGAGGCGGAGGTTGTGGTGAGCTGAGATTGCGCCATTGCACTCCAGCCTGGGCAACAAGAGTGAAACACTGTCTCAAAAAAAAAAAAAAAAAAAAAAATCTGATTCATGAAGTTTCCAGTTTGTTTAATGTCACTACGGCTATAATCCCAGCACTTTGGGTGGCCGAGGTGGCGAGATCACTTGAGGTCAAGAGTTCGAGACCAGCCTGGCCAACATGGCAAAACCCTGTCTCTACTAAAAATATAAAAATTAGCTGGGCTTGGTGGTGTGTGCCTGTAGTCTCAGCTACTCAGGAGGCTGAGGTGGGAGGATTGCTTGAGCTGAGGAGGTCAAGGCTGCCCTGAACTATGATTGCACCACTGCACGCCAGCCTGGGCAACAGAACAAGACCCTGTTTCAAAAACAGAAACAAAGGCCGGGCACAGTGGCTCATGCCTGTAATCCCAGCACTTTGGGAGGCTGAGGCAGGTGGATCATATGAAGTCAGGAGTTCGAGACCAGCCTGGCCAACATGGCAAAACCCTGTCTCTACTAAAAATACAAAAATTAGCGGGGCATGATGGCACGTGCCTGTGGTCCGTCCGAGCTACTTGGGAGGCTGAGGCAGGAGAATCGCTTGAACCCGGGAGGCGGGGAGGTTGCAGGTTGCACGTGAGCCGAGATCCTGCCCCTGTACTCTAGCCTGGGTGACTCCATCTGAAAAACAAAACAAAACTTGATGTTCAGATGAAAAGCAAAAGAAGCCTAGGCCCTAGATAAAGAAATTTTAAAGGCTAATATGATCTGGCCACTGGCCTCAGAGGCACCAGCTCAGGAACAGAAATGTGATTTCAAGAGGCCTTCCCTATAACTGTTCACTCCCGCCAGGGACCCTCTGCACAAAGTCCCAGATTTTCTCAGGGTAAGAAGCTTCACTAGGAGCTTTTGGAGCAAAGGCAACCACACACATACTAATAAGAACTGCCATTTACCAAGAGCTTGCTGTATTGGCATGCTAAATCTACATTCATGATTTAAGCCTCACCAATAACTTTCAGAGAGAAGCATTATCTCCATTTTACAGATGAGCAAAGTGAGGCTTGGAGAATTTTAATATCTTGCTTCAGCACCGGCTGGTGATGTGATGGAGGCCAGGTAGACTGTGGGCCTCCATGGGTCATAGTCGTCCTCTTTTCAGCACACCCGCTACCTTTCTTTTTTTTTTTTTTTTTGAGACGGAGTCTCGCTCTGTTGCCCAGGCTGGAGTGCAGTGGCCGGATCTCAGCTCACTGCAAGCTCCGCCTCCCGGGTTTATGCCATTCTCCTGCCTCAGCCTCCCAAGTAGCTGGGACTACAGGCGCCCGCCACCTCGCCCGGCTAGTTTTTTTGTATTTTTTAGTAGAGACAGGGTTTCACCGGGTTTGCCAGGATGGTCTCGATCGCCTGAGCTCGTGATCCGCCCGTCTCGGCCTCCCAAAGTATTGTCCTGGATCCCGAACACATACATACGGGATATGCTCAACGTCATTTGCTTGATAATTTCCTTTAGAAAAAAATTACTGTGGCCGGGCATGGTGGCTCATGCCTGAAATCACAGCACTTTGGGAGGCCGAGGCAGGCGGATCACTTGAGGTCAGGAGTTCGACACCAGCCCAGCCAACATAGTGAAATCTCATCTCTACTAACTACTGAAAATACAAAAATTAGCCAAGTGTGATGGTGCACACTTGTAATCCCAGCTACTTGGAAGCCTGAGGCAGGAGAATCGTTTGAACCTGGGAGGTGGAGGTTGCTGTGAGCCGAGATGGTGCCATTGCACACTCCAGCCTGGGCGACAGGGCAAGACTCCGTCTCAAAAAAAACAAAAAACAAAAAACAAACAAACAAACAGAAGGTTCTTGGGCTGAGTGCAGTGGCTCATGCCTGCCCTTTGTGAGGTTGAAGCAGGAGGATCACTTGAGGCGACTAGCCTGGCCAACAGAGTGAGACCCTGTGTGTATGAAAAATAAAAAACTTAGCCAGGTGTGTTTGGTGGCACATGCCTGTAGTCCCGTCCCAGGTACTTGGGAGGCTGAGGTGGGAGGATCGCTTGAGCCCAGGAGTTCGAGGCTGAAGTTAGCCATGATCACGGCACTGCCTTCCAGCCTGAGTGACAGAGTGAAACCCTCTCTCTTAAAGAATAAAAAATGACTTGCTAATCTAGGGACTACAGGCCCTTAGAGGATTCATAAATTGGTTTCAGTTGATCATAAACCCACCAAAATCGGAAGCAAATTTTGATGTGTATTTCCACATGTGAATTTTTCTGAAGGAAGGAGTCCAGAGTTTCCATCAGATTGTCAAAGAGGTTTGGGACTCAGAAACTGGTTAAGAACTACTGCAGTCAGATCCAAAGGCAGATTTGCCCACTGGAAAATATTTCAAATGCTCAATAACACCGACACAGGGAACTGACACATTTTTGGGAAATAAAAGCAGTCCAATCCTACCTAGAGAGCAGGGTCAAAACTGCTCTGTGTAAAGCCATTGCAAAGAGGACACTCGAAGAGGCTCACCAAGTTCCATCTCTGTTTCAGCAGAATTGTTTGACATTTTGCATCTGTTTGTTCCAGATAGCTTTAGAAGATCGTATTTTTGAGGAACGTGATACATGATGAAAGGAAGTCAAGATGATATATCTTAAGTTCAATATGATAGTGTCTGATGATTTTTAAGTGGGCAAATGCTTTTTGTTATTTTTAATCAACCTTTATTTATTTATTTATTTATTTTTTTAAAAGACATGGGGTCTCATTCTGTGATCTAGGCTGGAATGCAGTGGCACAATCATAGCTCACGGCAGCCTTGAGCTATCGGGCTCAAGCCTTCCTCCCACCTCAGCCTCCTGAGTAGCTGGGACTACAGGCATGCACCACCTTGCCCAGATAATTTTTAAATTTTTTGTAGAGACGGGGTCTCATTATGTTGCCCAGGCTTTTATAAAAAAAATTATTTTTTTGAGATAGAGGCTTGCTCTTGTCACCCAGGCTGGAGTGCAGCGGTACAATCTTGGGTCACTGCAACCTCTGCCTCCTGGGTTCAAGCGATTCTCCTGCCTCAGCCTCCCGAGTAGCTGGGATTACAGGCATGCATCACCATGTCCAGCTAATTTTTGTATTTTTAGTAGAGACAGGGTTTCCTCATGTTGGCCAGGCTGGTCTCAAACTCCTGACCTCAGGTGATCCACCCGCCTTGGCCTCCCAAAGTGCTGGGATTACAGGTGTGAGCCACTGTGCCCGGCCTTTGATCAACTTTTAATGGAGTAAGTTGTATGGATACAGTATACAAGCAGCTCCATGAGTACACTTTTATTGAAAATGGTGCTGGAAAATGCATTCATGTTCATGCCTTTGTATAGCTGTTCCTTCTATCTATAACGCCCTTCCTCACCACTTTGCCCAGCAAACTTGAACACTGGCTTTAAGCTCTAGATTAAAGTCATCTGTGACTTGAGATGTCTCCATTTCTCTTCTTATGCAGAATTGCTCTGTCATCTACATTCTAGCCTGCTATACACATCCCCATCACTGTATCATTGTCAGTTGCTCGTGTCTGTTTCATACAGTTAACTGAGCCTCTGGAATGCTGAAGCCGTAATATATTTATTTTGTGTTCCTTGTTCCTAGCCACATAGTAGGTGGCCGATGTTTCCTGAATGAGTAAAACACTAGCTTCCAGGTAGGAAGATCACCTTTGTGCAGCTGTGGTGAAAGATACTATTGGGAATATCTAGCAATTTCAGATGGTCCCAATTTATGATGGTTTGACTTATGAGTTTTTGATGTTATGGTAGGAAAGCGATACACATTTAGTAGAAACCATACTTCAAATTTCGAATTTTGATTCAAAATTCTTTATAATAACTTTATTGTAAAATAGGCTTTGTGTTAGATGTTTTTGCCCCACCGTACGGTAATGAAAGTGTTCTGTGCACACTTAAGGTAGGCTGGGCTAAGCCATAATGGCTGGTAGCTTAGGTGTAGTAAATGCATTTTAGGTGTAGTAAATGCATTTTCTGGTTTTTTTTTTTTAGACAGTGTCTCGCTCTGTTGCCCAGGCTGAAGTGCAGTGGCACAATCTCGCCTCACTGCAACCTCTGCCTCCTGAGTTTGATTTTTGTGCCTCAGCCTCCCGAGTAGCTGGGACTACAGGTGCACACCACCACACTCAGCTAACTTTTGTATTTTTAGTAGACAGGGTTTCACCATGTTAGCCAGGCTGGTCTTGAACTCCTGACCTCAGGTAATCCCCCCACCTCAGCCTCCTAAAGTTCTGGGATTACAGGTGTGAGCCACCATGCCCGGCCTCCGGAAATGTGTTTTTGACATGATATTTTCAACATAGTATGGGTTTATCAGAATGTAACCCCATTGTATGTCAAGGAGCATCTGTACTTGTTGAGTGAACAAAATGCCTTTCAGAAACCTCCAGAAGCAACCTCCTGACTCAAAGAGTAAGGAAACAGTCAAGCCAAGGAAGAACTAGCCCTCAGGGCAGGGAGAAAAGCAACAAAATTAATCAATGAAAGGTTTCTAGATCAGAACACCTGGGAATAAGAACAGGAGCCTGCACCCAGGTAAGCAGAGAGTGATTTTTGGTTTTGTTTAGAGAGGAGACTCTTTGAATAGGGGAATAAAGAGGAGGGGGAAATACTAAAGGGATTGGCAGAAGAATGGGGATTACCTGGGAGCATTAGAGACTGGATGGATTAACTCAGACCCAGGTATTCACTCTCTGTGACAATCATCTACAAATGGAAACAGCTGGATTGTGGCTCTACTGCTATTGCTTAAACATTGCTTGTATTCTTGGGTTTTTCTTGAGGATAACTGAAAGAGCTGTAAGGTGCCACAGAAATGACCCAGGACCATCCTTTTATTTCACAGATGTGATGCCTTGAATCCTGCCCAGGAGAGACTCTGCTTTCACTAGGCTCATCCTGAGGCAGGCAGGCAGGCAGGCAGGCATGTCTAGGCGCTCTATGTAGAAGGTTCACAGAAGACTGTGACCTCAGGACAGGCCTAAGGCTGCAGGGGATGGTAGCAATGGCCCAGAGCTTACTTTCTTCGGGACACACACACATATACACATATGGTATTAAAATAATTTGTTCAAGTTGATTGATGAAGAATCAGAAAAAGTAATAATTTCTACATGAAAATGGGTAGTGGGGGCTGGGAGCAGTGGCTCACGCCTGAAATCCCAGCACTTTGGGAGGCTGAAGCGGGCAGATCACCTGAGCTCAGGAGTTTGAGACCAGCCTGGCCAAAACAGCGAAATCCCATCTCTACCAAAAACACAAAAATTAGCTGGGTGTGGTGGCTAACGCCTGTAATCCCAGCTATCTGGGAGGCTAAGGCATGAGAATCGCTTGAACCCCAGAGGTGGAGGTTGCAGTGAGCCAAGATCGTGCCACTGCACTCCAGCCTTGGTGACAGAGTGAGACCCTGTCTCAAAAGAAAAAAAAAAAAAAGGTAGTGGGTAAAAAACAAGTTTGATAAATCTAGCTTTCTCTTTCTAATAACATATCATTTTCTTTCTATAACATGCTAACAGAAAGGCGTTTGTTTGCTGGAGAAAGCGCATAATGAACTTTGTGTGTGTGTGTGTGTGTTTGGAGACAGTGTCTAGCTCTGTCGCCCAGGCTGCAGTGCAGTGGCCTGATCATAGTCACTGCAACCTTGAACTCTGGGGCTCAAGCGTTCCTCCCACTTCAGCCTCCCAGTACCTGGGACTACAGGCGTGCACCACCATGCCCAGCTAATTTTTGTATTTTTTGTAGAGATGGTGTCTCCCTATGTTGCCCAGGCTGGCTTCAAAGTCCTGGGCTCAAGTGATCTGCCCGCCTCGGCCTCCCAAAGTGCTGGGATTACAGGCTACAGCCACCTTACCCAGCCATGAGCTGTTGGTTCTAACCTGCAACCCTGGGAGAAGGGGAAACTTAGCAGAAGACTGGGGAACACCAACCACAATGCTGCTTTCTTGTTTGGTAAAATTGTATGCAGATTGGATAATAACAAGCATCCGCCTCTCAACTTTATCCCTCTCTCATCTCATTTTCCTTGTCCGTATATGGCACTTCTGCGATTCTGGCAACTTTGTTATGGGTCAGTGGAGCACACCGGTTGTACAGAACACACCTAAGCGCTTTGTCTCTTTGAGAAGTCCCTCCCTTGAACTTGCATGATCGAAAGCTCTCAACTAAAAAAACTGGTATTGCACGCCTGTGTGCAAGGTGCTTGGTGTGGACACAGCCCACGGTTTCATGCAAACACCTCTTCAGTCACTCAGGAGCCACTCAGAGCCTCGCAGAGACAGGGGCCAAAACAGAGGGCGACGGCGCACTGGGCCCCGGGGCCAGCTCTGCTCTCCCTTCCCGGGCTTGGGGCCAGACTCTCCCACCCGCTGGCTGGAGGAAGCGGGAAGACCCCATCCCGCCCGATCCGGGCCTCGCGCGCCCGAGGCGGGTGGGCGACGTAGCGGCGCGCCCCGCCCCGCCCCGCCCCGCCCGGGAGCACGCCGCGGGGGCGCGCACGCACGCAGGCACGGGGGCGCGCAGGGCCGGGCCGGCACGGCGGCGGGCGCGCGCGCGGCTCGGGGAGGCGGCGGCGGCGGCGGAAGCGGCGAGGGCGGCGGGCGTCCGGCTCTGAGGTGGTGGAGGCGGCGGCGGCTGCGGCTCGGGACTGGGCTCGGCTGGGAGGAGCGAGAGTCAGAGCGCCGCAGCGAGCGCCGATCTCCCGGCTCGACCATCCGCCTGCCGCCCGGACGCCTGGGCCGCGGAGTTTGTGTCCCGGCTCGGACCCCGGCGCCCAGCCCGGAGCCGTAACCTTGAGGCGGCGGCGGCGGGGCCGGGCCGGGCCGGGCCGGGGGGCGGCGGCGCTGGATCCGCGGCTGCCCGATCGTTGGCGGGAGATGTCGAACCCCGGGACACGCAGGAACGGCTCCAGCATCAAGATCCGTCTGACAGGTACGGCCGGCGGGAGGCCCACCCGCGCCCCTGCGCCCCTGCGCCCCCTCGCCCTCCGTGGAATTCCCCGCCGGGCGCCCTTGGAAGCGGCCCTCCCCCACGCCGGCCGTTGTCCCAGGACCTCGTCACCCCCTTCGGCGTGCGCCCCTTGCTTCTCCCTCCCGGCCCCGCCCCCTCGCCGTTGCCCGGCCCCGCCCCCTGGCCGCTCGCGCCCCCACGGTCTCCAGTTCCCCCGCACCTGCCCCTTCGCGTCTCCGTCCTGGGTCCGCCCCTCTCATTTCCATTCCTGGCCACGCCCCTTGCATCTCCTTCCCTGGCCCCGCCCCTTGCATCTCCTTCCAGGCCCTGTCCCCTCACCTCTCAAGGGGCTCGGCCCCTTGCCTCTCGCTTCCCTTCTTCTCCCTAGCACCGGACCCCTCGCTTCTCCCTCCAGGCCCCGCCCCCTGGCGGTCCTCTCCTTTCCCCACCTTTACCTCCCCGGCACCTGACCCCTCACATCTCCCTGGTCCCGCCCCCTCGCTCCTGTCTGCTCCCGCCTCCTTACTTCTCTGGCCCCGCCCCCTCGCTTCTCCCTGGTCCCGCCCCCTCGCTTCTCCCTGGGTCCAGCTCCCTTGCTTCTCTCTGGTTCCGCCCCCTCACTTCTTTCCTAGCCTGGGCCTTCACTTCTTCCTGGTCCCGCCTCCTCACTTCTTTCCTAGCCTCGGCCCTCACTTCTTCCTGGTCCCACCCCCTCGCTTCTTCATTCCTGGCCCCGTCCCCTTGCTTCTCTCGTTTTTTTCTCTCCTCCGCCGTTTTTACGCCCTCCATGCTTCTCCTTGCTTCCCAACCTCTCCGCCCACCTGCCCCCTCGCTTTTCCTTCCTGGCCTCGCCTCTGTTCCCCTGGTCCCATCCCTCACTTCTCACCACTTTCCCATCCTCTCTCTTGCTTTCCTGTTTCCCCTCCCACCTGCTCGCTCCCTTCATCCTCCTGGACTTTCCCACCCGCTTCTCCCCCACTTCCATCCTCTCTTTTGCTATCTCCCCTTCCACTTGCCCCTTGCTTCTGCCCTCCTGCCCCCACCCACCCGCTTCTCACCCCCTCAATCCTTTTTCGTTTCTCCCTCACCCCCTACACCGTCCTCATTTCCTTCTTCCACTAGCCCCGCCCCTCACTTTCAAGCCCCGCCCTCATTCCTGCCTAGCCCCGCCCCCTCGCTGCTGTCTGGCGGGGCCTCCACCCTTTCTTTCCTTCAGCCTGAAATTCCTCAATCCTATCTTGTAGCTGCTCCCAGTCCTGCTCTCCTCACTTCCCCCTGGTCCAGCCCTCGTCAGTCTCAGTCTGGGCCACTTCCTGTCTCTTAGGCCAGACCGCTAGCTACTTTTGACTCGGCTTCTTCAATTTTTACCTTTTCTGCATTTTGTTTCACCATCACCCTCACACTCAGCAACCCTGAGCGCCCGTGAGACGCTGATCCCTACTCCCACACTCACTGGAGGCTTTGGAAGCTGCCCACACGCAGGCTCCTTGATTCATTTCGTCTTCAGTGAAAAGCCCGTGTTTCCTGGGTGGCTCTGTAGTGCCACCTTCAAGGGTGAGCGCAACTCTCTGCCGTGGGCCTGCGACTTGGTGGCGTGGATGTGATGCCAGCCTGTCTCCCCAGTGGGCTCCAGAGGTTCTGGACCAGGCTGCATCCTCATCTTCCCTTTCTCACTCTCCCTGGTACTACTGTCTTCCCAGTTTCAATTCATCCCTAAAGCAGGACGGCCGTGTTGCAAATGTGGCTCTGCTCCGGGACTTTCCAAACTCGAATATTTCCAGCTCTGGAAAGAAACTAAAAAGTTCATTCTAATCCCCGTTAGGGATTTTCCCCTGGATTTTTCTGTTCAGTGGCTCAGTCGGGTGAGAACTCCAAAGTCCTGGTCTGGGCAGGTCCTTTCAAAGAGAGAATGAGCGTCTTGAACACTATATGGCAGATGCGCAGCCATAAAGTCATCGGTAAAATCCATGCAAACAATGGGTAATTTTTTTAAAACTAAAATTTACTTTGAGAGCCCATAGTTGTTGCATGGCCCAACTTTTGTCTGAAGAGAAGGTTTTGTTTTTTTGTATAAAGATAATGAGATAATGATTTGGACCCAGACCCAGACCCTGGTTTTGTAATGTAAGAGGTAGTTTCCTCTGGGATCTTTGCTTCTGGGGAAATAGATTTCTTCACACCAGGGCTGATAGGAAACACTTCTCACTTTGTAGATACAATGTAGATACATTTTTATTTATGCGGTAACATAAAAGTAACATTTTTGAGATTGTAATACTTGGAAAGCTTTTTAACTTGGTTCTGATTTACAACTCAGTCTGTAATTGACATCATATTGGTTTCAGTTATCTTGTTAAAAGCGAAAGCAACTGATTTTGTGTTTTGTTAGAAATATGATGAGTGTTTTAGAAGGAATAGGTTTTAATTGAAATGTTTATGTCCGGTATATATATATTAATTAATCCTAGTTGCCAAGCCTGGGCCTTGAAAGGGAGGACTTGGGTTGTCCTCCTCCCAAATTATTTTTGGATTCAGGAATTTAGATTATCGATGCAAGAATGCTTTAAGGAATTTTTGGATGACATTTGATAGGGAAGGACCAGGTGATGAGTGTTCTTTCTGAAACACCTTTTCCCTTTCCCTTTCCCTTTCAGTAGATGTTATGAATGGTTTGAGAGGATCTGTGAGTGTGATCATCCTTACAATACGATTGCGGTTTAGCGGTGATGGTGTACACATGCAATGCCAGTACGTGGAACCTTAGTTTACCTCGAAAGGTTTGAACTAGAAAGTTTGTTGACAGCGGAATAGGTTTTGGCCTCATCTTTTTGGTTAAGGGAAGTTTGAACTCTCACTTCTGGAATGTTGAGTAACAATCTTTCAGAAGTTGAATACTTTTGTTACAGGTTTCAGAGTTTATTTCCATGTTTGTTATTTGAAAAAAAAAAAAAAAAAGGACTTTAAAAAAATGAGGGCTGTTTCAACCAGTCAATGAATATACACAGAGCGAAATTCAGTGCAAAGATAGCGAAGATGGCTGGGCGCGGTGGCTCACGCCTGAAATCCCAGCACTTTGGGAGGCTGAGGCGGATCATGAGGTCAGGAGATTGAGACCATCCTGGCTAACACGGTGAAATCCCGTTTCTACTAGAAATACAAAAAATTAGCAGGGTGTGGTGGCACGCGCCTGTAATCCCAGCACTTTGGGAGGCTGAGATGGGGCAGATCATGAGGTCAGGAGATTGAGACCATCCTGGCTAACACGGATGAAACCCCATCTCTACTAGAAAGACAAAAAATTAGCTGGGCGTGGTGGCACGTGCCTGTAGTCCCAGCTCTTTGGAAGGCTGGGGCAGGAGATAGCTTGAACCCGGGAGGTGGAGCTTGCAGTGAACTGAGATTGTGCCACTGCACTCCAGCCTGGGGGACAGAGCAAGACTCTGTCTCAAAAAGAAAAAAAAAAAGAAAAAAGATGCTGAAGAGACTACATTTAGAACTTTGGGGTCCACGATTCTATTTGGGGGTGAATAGGGCATTAGATTTAGAGTTAGGAGACCTGGATTCTAGACAGATTTCTCATTAACTACGTGTTACGGAACAAGTTATTTAACCTTTTTGGGTCTCAGTTTCTTTATATATCAAATGAGATTTCAGCTCTGTTATAATACTCTGATCCTCCTTCTCACAGGATATATCAATTTGGCTACCTACTTATTTCAAATCACCGTTGGGCACTTAGGCTTACTAGTGTTCTTAATCCTGATATTCAGAAAATTGTGTTGCAGTGTAGCACATGTGTTTGATTTATGCCAAGCATTAATTTTGTGTATTGATTACATTTATGACTTTATTTCTTCATGTGAGATTGTTTTTGAAAACTGTTGGATAATATGTGGAACTGCTTTGGCAACCTGGTCTAAACAGAAGAATATTTGAGCCTTTATATTTAAAATAATATCATTTTAATGAATGTTTTTGTGGTATTTTAGTAGGAAAATAGTTTTTAAATTGTTTCAGTAGGTTTGGGGGCATAATATATCCAGAATCAAGTAATCTTTGTTAAAGAGCATTATCTTGTAGTCATTGGAGTTCACTGGCAAATCAAACACTTTAGAAACATTTCGATTGAAGAATCAAGCAGGTTTTGCAAAAACTTTGTTCTTATGTGGTACACAAACGAATCCCAGACGCATTGTTTAGGCCACTTTAGGTAAAAGAATGGAATTCAGGGTTCTACAATGCTCTTCAAGAAGATTAAATTTTATTGTAATGTCAACCAATTAGGTGAAATACCAAGTGCCTAAACTTTTTTTGCTTTTATGCATTGAAATACTCTCAGATGTCTTGGTGTTTTTATATCTTTTGGAGCATGACTACATATTGTGAAGTAAGAAAAACTCTAATTCCAAATAGAGAGGGACAAAGTGGCTTTCCTTCATAGCATGTGGAAATATGAGGTTGTTTTTAAAATTGTAGCACATGAGATACAAGGGTGACTTGTGTTTTGGCATTCAGATGGTGCAACTTTGAGTGAAATAGTTGTAGTAATAGCTGTTGATGACGTTGATTCATCAATTATACGTGTCTCGATTGATTCAAAATAGTTAAGTTTCTCAAGAAAGATTAAGAAAATTGTTCAGACTGTTGACTTTGTCAATTTGTACCAGCTAAGAACCTCACTTATGTAAGGCAGGCCAAACTTTTGTTTCAAAAACCATATAACACAGTTGTTGTGATAAGATGGAATAAGTGGTCAGTTTTTAGCTCCCTTTGCATTTACATTAGGGTTTGCCTCAAGTTTAGGAAGACACAGCTTAAGGCAGTTCTTTGAGCTGAATTATTGGAAGGTGTAGGATGGGTTAGAACAAATGCTGTTGCAAAACTTGAATTGCAATTATACTTTAAGAAGAATCACGTCCTGCCAAATAGAGGTTTTTATCATTGATTTTGTGATTTGATCACATTTGCGTTGCCTTTTAAAACAACTTTCTCTTTTCAAATACTTTTTTTTTTCCTTTTAATCTTCTTGGCCCACCCAACTGACTTTAGACATGAAATTTTTCATATGCTTTATTTCTATCTCCATTTTTACCGTAGTTGTGATTTATCAAACCAAGATTTTTTACTTCAAGCCCATCTGTCAGAGTTTAAACCCTCTAGTCTTAGTTTAAACGACATACAAAAGTCATTTCTGAATGTTGGGTTTTTCTTTCTCTTCCACAAATTTTCATTTTCTTGGTTCAGTCACAATGTCAGGTTCTAGTGTGGAACATTGGGTGAAAGAAAGGAGGTTTTGGAGGCTGTGTTATTTATGAAATATTTCCTCATGGATTAAGAAAGAAAAAAAGACAAAAAGACAAATAATGTTTCAATATCACCTCAGTGATCCAGTTAACTAGACTGGCTGTTTTGTACAACATTGTGGGCACTGGTTAACAGTTAAAATAGCTGAATTGTGCATTTTATTGAGTGGTTCAAAAAAGCCTCAAATGGATGAAATAACTTGGTATCTTTGCCATGCTCTGATTTGCTGGGTAAGAAAGCTAACTTATAGGATGCTTATTTGGATCAATTTTATATAATTTCAAAACCATTTTAGAGGCTAATTTTTTTAAAACAAATAAGGAATATACAGTTTTTTTTTTTTTTTTTTTTTTTGGTCACTGAACAAGTTAAATTACTGGTTTGTTATTTTGTGAGTGAGTTTGTAAGTGAAAGCCTCCAACCTAAATTAGCTTCTTGTCCAGGGAACTCATTCTGACTGACTAAAGTCCCTAAGGCCTTTCTAGTTAAAGGAAAGCCGTGGAGCTATGTTTAAAAAACAAAAGCACATAGCCATGTGGCTTCTTTTTAAAATGTCAGTATTACTGTTTTGTCTGCAGACGCAATTTAATTCATTTAGATATTTAAACCAAGTGGAATGTTGTTTCTACATTTCTGGACTAATGGGGGGAAAAAACCCTTATATTCTTTTAAAACAAGGCTTAAATAATGTACAATGAGCCCGTCTGGTGACGCGCCCCACTCTGTAATTCCAGCTGTGTTCACCTCCACTGCAGCTGAAAGGAATTCTAATTGGCTGAGGAATGTCGGCAACATCGTTTATCACTGAACAGGAACCTATCCTCCTGGCTGCTGGATGATGCATTTCAGATGTTTTAAGCTCCTGAGCCCAACTTGGGGCTTGCTTTCAGGAGTCTGTAAGAGCATGTCATGAAGCTGCAGATTGTAGACGGCAGCCTGTGTTCTTCTTTGTATGTTGGGCATCCGCTGAGTTTTCTAAAGGACATGATGGTTTCTTATGGCTCCAACACTGGATTGGGGATCAGAAGGTCTGAATTTGATTTCTAATTCACACAAGTACCACAGTGAAGAAAGGGGAGGGGGTGCATAGAACTATAATCTTTTCTTGATTCAGTTTTCCTATCTTTAATGCCAGAGATCTGTCTTTTTAGATTACAAAGGGACCTGCTAGAGATGGATTAAATATTTTAATGAGTAGTTATGAATTATTTATAGAGTATCACAATGTTAATACGGTCATAGATTCCTGTTATTTCTTATTCCTAAATAACCAGGTAAATAATAAAGCTAATAATGTACTTTTATATTGAAGAAAATCTATAGAACCGATTAATAAACATGGAAAAATAATACAATGAATTGATAAATTCTCTATGTATTCAGAAAGTTCCTTAGAGAAATAGTGTTAGAAGCCAAAACCAGCATTATCTTTATTTTTATTTTATTTTATGTTTTTCCCAGGCCAGGTAATGTGCCATGGGACAGCCTCATGTTTATTTTTTGTTTTGTTTGGAGACGGGGTCTCGCTCTGTTACTCAGGCTGGGGTGCAGTGGCACGATCATGACTTACTGCAGCCTCGACTTTCTGGGTTCCAGTGATCCTCCCACCTCAGCCTCCCGAGTAGCTGAGACCACAGGTATGTGACACCATGGCCGGCTAATCATCGTAGCTTTGGTAGAGAAGGGGTTTCGCCGTGTTGCCTGGCTGGTCTTGAATTCGTGAGCTTAAGCAGTCTACCTGCCTCAGCCTCCCAAAGTGCTATGATTACAGGCATGAGCCACTGCACCTAGCCCGCATCATCTTTAAATGATGAAATTGTGGAAGCATTCCCATTAAAATCAGGAACAATGCAGGGATGTACACTGTCAAAATAGTTACTATTAATAACTAGAGAAAGACATCAGAAAGCGGGAGACAAAATTGCTGTTATTTACAGATGTTATGATATATCTTTAAAAGCCCAAAAGATCAGCTGAAAAACAATTATAAACAATAAAAAAACTTTAGCTGGATGGAAAATTTCTCCATGGCAAAAATAGGATAAAATAAACATGCAAAGACAAACTATAAAAACAATCTATAATGGATATGAAAATGAAAGTGTGGTTTTCCTAATACATAAAGAGCCTTCAAAATCAATTAGGAAAAGGCCAGTACCTAATAGGCAAAGGATATGGGCAATTCACATAAAAGAAAATAGAAATGGATTTGAAACGTGAAAAGACAACCCTGGCCGGGCGCGGTGGCTCAAGCCTGTAATCCCAGCACTTTGGGAGGCCGAGACGGGCGGATCACGAGGTCAGAAGATCAAGACCACCCTGGCTAACTCGGTGAAACCCCGTCTCTACTAAAAAATACAAAAAACTAGCCGGGCGAGGTGGCGGGCGCCTGTAGTCCCAGCTACTCGGGAGGCTGAAGCAGGAGAATGGCGTAAACCCGGGAGGCGGAGCTTGCAGTGAGCTGAGATCGTGCTACTGCACTCCAGCCTGGGCGACAGAGCAAGACTCCGTCTCAAAAAAAAAAAAAAAAAAAAAAAAAAAAAGAAAAGGCTACCCTATTTTCTCTCTCTTCTTCTTTCCTTTTCTTTTCTTTATTAGAGATGGGGTCTTGCTCTGTAGCCCAGGCTAGACTAGAGTACACTGGCATGATCATAGTTCACTGCAGCCTGGAACTCCTGGGCTCAAGCAAACATCATTTCCTGGGTAGCTGGGACTACAAGTATATGCCACTGTGCCCTGTTCTCTCTAATGCCCATTTTCTTTCTTTAAGAAATTATTTTTCATTGATAATCAGTCCTATTCATACTAAACAAACTACAAATTAAAAGTAAGAATGAAACAATTTTTCATCTAGAAGAATGGCAGACCAAACAGTTTGAAATTTTTCTGTGATGAGACAAGGGTGTGGAAAAACAGGTCTTTTACCCTGGTGGTTGAGAATATAAATTGATAGAGTAGGTACTAAGGGCAGTTTGGTACTATCTATCAGATCATAAATGTTTATGCTCTTTGATCTAGCAAGTCTACATGTCGGACTTTTATGGGTGTATTCACACATTTATGTCAAGTCTGATATGCAAAATCATTGCAGCATTGATTGAAATTACAAAAGACTGAAATCAACGTGAATGTGTATCAGCAGCGACTAGTTAAGTAAATGGTTGTGTATCCCCAATGATGCGTAGCTGTTTAAAATAGTAAGATAGCGTTTTATATTCTGATATGGAACATTCTCCAAGATACATTATTGAGTGGAGCGGGGGGGAAGCATGATTCAAAACAGAGACTAGTGTGAGTGCTATTTGAATAATAAAACAAGAAATAAAAATAAAGGGGGAAATTTATAGATAGGTCTGTATAGAATATGACTGGAAGATGTTGACTGTTGATTTCCTCTGAAGAGATTCTCCTGTTCTCCTCTTCAGACGAAAGAGAGAGAGAGGAGAGAGGAGAGAAAAGAGAGAAGAGAGGGCAACTTTTCATTATATGCCTTTTGTAATATTTAATCTCCTCCCTTCTCTCACCCCCTTGAGCGTATATTGTTTTTCAACAATTAAAAAGATTAAAAAGCTCTTAAATAGATAAGAATTTCTTAGTGCAACTAGTAAGTACATTAACTGCCAATAGGAATCGTTTTGAAATGTAGACATTCTGAAAAATCAAAATGATGGTGCCGAATGTATTTTAAAAGGCTAAAATATTATAGCATTTCAAAGTATATACTCACGTTTATAAGGACTTCCTCACTAGGAAGACTCCTGGGTTCTACAGAATAAAATTCTTGGCTACTTGTCTTATAGCTCTGAATAGACTTATTTTCCCAGAGACTATGTTTATTATATGATAGCAAGATGCCTGACCCCCCCCCCAAAAAAAGCTTGTTCTATCATATTAAAATAAGGCAAAATGATTACTTTCAGATTAAGAAATTTGGAGTCCTTAGATCTTGTTTATACAGTGAGTTCTTTAAAAAACTGAGGTTTGGTTCTGAATAATAGTGGTTTACATAATTTATTTAGAATGTCATTTACGGTTATCACTGACCTATTTTTATAAAATAATCTCATCCCTAAAGTAGGAGTAAAATGCTCATTTGCATAAGCCATTAATAATAATTTAGTATTTTTCCAAGTATTTATAGTCAATATGTTTGCCATGAACTTTTTTAAGGGATTGTTTTTAATTTTAGAAGTGCTTTAAAAAGCAATATTGGCATCTGGCTCTGGAGAAGTAGAAAACATGGTAACCTCAATGTCATATATTGACTTTTTTTCCCCTCTTAGGTCTTTGGGGTAAAAAATCCAAAGTTTACTCAATTTCATTTCTACATATATTACCTACAAATTATAGAGGTGAGACCTGCTTGCTGCCTGTTCATACCTGTCAGTGATACTAATGCCTCAAGTCTGTACAGTGTTTCATAGTTTCCAAAGGGTTCTCACATGGTTCCTCACTTGAGCCTGGTGAGGAAATACCTATAAACATGGGTTTAAGTTTTAGTCCCTTGTAAAACTCTGGTATAATATCAAAACCAGGAAATTGCTCACAGATTCTAAGGACTGGGGAAAAGAGAAAAATAAACAAATTGCTCAGGAGTAGAATTTGCAAAAAAAGCAACAAAACCAAAAAACTCTGGAAATAATGCACATTAAGCCTTACAGAGCGAGACCATGTCTCAAAAAAAAAAAAAAAAAAAAAGTGGTGGAGAAGCATTTTTCCTGATCTAGATCAAGAAATAGAATATCGCGGGTGCTTGGAACAGCCCCACAATCCTGAAAATACCTCCTTCTCACTTTCTACCTCCCTGAAACCCCCCAAAGATAACCACAGTCCTGACTTGTAACAGCCTGTTTTTGAACTCTGTATTAATGGAATCACACTGCATGCAACTGGTTTCTTTTGTTCAATGTTATTTTTGTGAGATTTATCCATATCGTTATGTGTGATTGTACGTCAGTCATTCTCTTTGCTGTTCAGTATCCCATTATGGGCGTATACCAAAATTTATCCCTTTATCTTTTGATGGGCAGAGTCCTTTCTAGTTTTGGCTTTTAAGACTAGTGCCGTTTGGCATTTTCATGTATGTGTCTTTTGGTGAGTATTTGCATACACTTCTGTTGGGTGTGTACTCAGGAGTAGAATAACTGGACTGTGGAATAGGCATATGATCAACTGTAGTGAAACTTGCTAAATGCTTTTCCGAAGTGGTTGTACCAATTTACATTTTCCACCAGTAGCATATGAGAGTTCCAGGTGCTCCTTTGCCAACCTGGGTGTTTTCTTTTTCATTTTAATCCTTTCCTTGAGTGTGGATTGGTGTCACACATTGTGGTTCTACTTCCTACTTTCTCCAATCTATACCTTAAATGGCAGCCTTAGAAATCTTTTTTTTTTTCTTTTATAATTTTGAAGTAATGATAGATTCACAGGAGCTGGGAGAGAAATGTACCGGGAGGTCCTGTGTACCCTTCACTCAGCCTCCCCCAATTTTAGTGTTTTGTATAACTATGGTATAATATCAAAACCAGGAACCTGTCCACGGGTTCTAAGGATTGGGAAGAAGTGAGGGCAAAATAACACAAGCAAAAAGCCCTGGGAAACTAACTGTTTACATTGGTGCAATCCAGAGCTTAGTCAGATTTCACTAGCTCTGTGTGCCCTGTGTGTGGGTGTGGTTTTGTGTGCACTGTGTGTGTGTGTGTGTAACAGTCTATGCAGTTTGATCCCATGTACAAATTCATGTCACCACCATTGCAATCAAGATGCCCAGCTGCACCATCACCCCAGGCTCCTTGGAGCTACCCCTTTCTAGCTTCATCCACCCCTCCCCAGTCCCTGGGACCCTGGCAACTACTAAACTGTCATCCCCACATCTTTTAAGAGCATAAATCAGATCGTGTCATTTCCTTCCTTAAAGCCCTCCAGCAGATCCCTGTTCAGAATAAAATCAAACTCCCTCTCTGATCCTGCCATCTTCCTCTCTGGCCGCCTCTGTGCCAGGTTCTGCCTTATTTTCCACCCCAGTCCTTAAAGGTGAGTTTAATCCGCTTAAGGGCTTTTGTGTGAATTATTCCTCTGTGTGTGTGTGTCCGTGTGTCTGTGTGATGTTATAATACTCTTCCTCTCGACTTCTCAATGGCTTCTTCCTGTCATTCAGGCCTTCAGCCTAAATAAATATCATCAGCTCAGGGAGACCCTCCCTGACCATCCCATCATAGTCGCTCCCTCACTCACCATCAGGCAGCCTATTCTGCTGTCTTCACAGCACTCACCACTTCATGGTATTTTTGTTTGGTTGTTCGGCCATCATCCATCTACCAAGGTCCAATCAATTTTTATTTTCTGTCTCTGCTTTTGGTAGTCAGGTTCCGTGAAGGTAGGGTCCTTGCTGTCTGTTTACTTCTGTATCCCCTTAAACACTGCTTGGCACCTGCTGGTGCTCACAAATACCTGGTGAATGAGAGAATTAATGCCCTCCTTGTTTATTGGATCTCCTGGTCGCCTCTGAGTTGGGCATCGGAGGACACCTCTCTCGGAGGCAGCATTGCGTTCATAGCCACTTCTTGTTATATGAGCACGGATTAGAGATCAAGCAATTACAGGTTGTTGTCAGCCAGGCTTGGGGTTTCTTTGACTATGTGATACCCTAAAAGCCAAGTCTACTGTATCTTGGGCTTCTGGGCTATTCCAGGGGCTTGACCCAAAGCCTGAAATTTTAATTCTGGAATTTGGCGCATCTTCGTAGCATTTGGTTTCCTGGTCTTCTTCTTAGCCTGTCCCTCAGGGCTGTTGGGGATAACTGTTTGGGCTGGAGAGACCTCATTCATTTGCCCCTTGCCCAAGCTTTGCGGTTGCATCTTGAATAACGTATCCCATTTTCAGGCTGTGAATACTGGACCTGACTGCTTGGGAGAGACCTGGGGACGGCTTCTTTTTCTCACCCTACCTCACAGCCTTATCTCCTGCTAAGTAGTCTCTCTCTCTCTCTCTCTCTCTCTCTCTCTCTCTCTGTTTCTTTCCTGCATTTTGTAGCAGAAAGGGCCTCTTTTCCTCCCTCTTCACTGCATTTTCTTTGAGACAGGATCTTATTCTGTCACCCAGGCTGGAGTACAATGGCACAGTCATAGCCCACTGCAGCCTCAGACTCCTGGGCTCAAGTCATCCCCCACCTCAGCATGAGCCACCATGCCCAGCTAATTGTTAAACTTTCTGTAGAGACGTGGTCTCACTATATTGCCTAGGCTTGTACAGAACTCCTGGCTTCAAGTGATCCTTCCATCTCGGTCTCCCAAAGTATAGGATTGCAGGCAAGAACCACCCACCTACCCATTTCCTTGATTCTTTCCTACCAGGTCCCTTAGTGTTCCTTGTAATCTCGGTGGCTGCATCAGATCACAGTCTGATTGTTTCTTTCCCTGATAATAAAGATAGTTAAATTCTCAGGTCGGGTGAGGAGGGTGTTCATTGGTTTTCACCCTGCCTCCTTTCTTCAACTAATTTCCACATTTTTAGTTCTGTCTTTTATTTACAATATCGTACTTTCTAATGTTGCTGTTGTTTAAAAGCAGGATACCTTCAGATGTAAGTAGCAGAAAACCTAGGTTAAATTGGCTCAGTAGAGAGAGTTTTAGTGAATTCACTGAAAAGCACAAGTTATTCCTGTGGCAAAGCAAGGCCCTGGTTTCTCTCGGTATCTCAGTGTTGTGACCTCAGCACCATTCACGACCAGGTGTTCCCCTTGTGCTCAAAAGGTGGCTGCCGGCAGCTCCGTGGCTGTTTGCTTGCAGCTTTAAATCCACCAAAAAAGTTAAAAGTCTGCTTCTTCAACAGCTCAGTCCTGGGATAGAAGGCCTGGAGTCGAATCCTCTTGTCTCATTGGCCTAATTTGGGTCAAGTGTTCATTGCTGAACCAACTACTGTGGCTGGGATGATGGGATGTGCTAGTTGAACAATCAGGTTCCATCTTTGAATCTAATCGGGGATTAGTCCCACTCACAAAACAGACTTGGGTTATTTGGAGGAACAAGAATGTAGATGCCAGGTGGGCAATCAATAAATAACTAGATGATACTGATTGTTTTCTTTTAAAATTTATGTTAGCTTCATTATGCTGAGTCAAAGGAAGGTACAGCTACCATTTAATGCACTTCTGAAAAAGAGGTATACCTTCTCTGTGGTAGTATGAAGCAAAAGATCTATTTTGGTAAAAGTGCCAAGAATTTTTGACCAAGGGTTAGGAGTGATACCTTTATATGTGAACTTAGCCTTGTAAATTTTGTTGTCAGTTTGTATTGCAGAATGTTACTGGATTGTTGTATAATGTTATTTTATTTGGGACTTTTTTTTTTTTTTTTATCTTTTTAGAGACAGAGTTTCACTCTTGTCATTCAGGCTGGACAAGATTGCAAGATTGCAATGGTGCAATCTCAGCTCACTGCAATCTCCGCCTCCCGGGTTCAAGCGATTCTCATGCCTCAGCCTCCCGAGTAGCTGGAACCACAGGCATGTGCCACCACGCCCGGCTAATGTTTTGTATTTTTAGTAGAGATGGGGTTTTACCATGTTGGCCAGTCTGGTCTTGAACTCTTGACCTCATGTGATTGGCCCGCCTCGGCCTCCCAAAGTGCTGGGATTACAGGTGTGAGCCACTATGCCCAGCCTATTTGGGAGTATTTTTAAACAAAATTTGGGTACAGATTATAGGAATACATTCTTAAATTGTTTCTCTAGTTGGCCGGGCGCGGTGGCTCAAGCCTGTAATCCCCGCACTTTGGGAGGCCAAGACTGGTGGATCACGAGGTCAGGAGATCGAGACCATCCTGGCTAATATGGTGAAACCCCGTCTCTACTAAAAAATACAAAAAACTAGCCGGGCGAGGTGGTGGGCGCCTGTAGTCCCAGCTACTCGGGAGGCTGAGGCAGGAGAATGGCGTAAACCCGGGAGGCGGAGCTTGTAGTGAGCTGAGATCCGGCCACTGCACTCCAGCCTGGGCGACAGAGTGAGACTCCGTCTCAAAAAAAAAAAAAAAAAAAAAAAATTGTTTCTCTAGAGATAACAGGGCAGTTTTAAGAAAGAAAAATACATGCTAATTATCTGTAAATTGAATTCAGGATGTGTAGAAAGAAAAATAATTTAGTTTTTATGCAATAATATAATGTTTATAGGATAAGTGATTACCAGCCCTACCCTATAATAAATTCTTTGAATTAATGTTTGTTCTTTATATCTGGAGCTCTGTATTTTCACTTCTATACTCTTAAAAAAAAAAAAAAAAGTTCTTGTAAGATGCTTTGCTGAAGTTCGAACCTGTGTTCCAGGAACGGTTGAATCCTACAGACCCCTAAGCTCTTCTGTCTGTGGAATCAGTGAAGTGGAATGATTAAGGGCTGGGCTGAAGCCAGCCTGTGCCTTTACACAAATAACTTCATTTCTTATTTTCCTTAGCTATAAAAGTGGGGGAAGGCTCGAAGTAGTGGCTCACACCTGTAATCTCAACATTTGGGGAGGTTGAGGTGGAAGGATGACTTGAGGCCAGGAGTTTGAGACCAGCTGGGGCAACACAGCAAGACCCCATCTCGACAAAAATAAAAAAAAAATTAGCTGAGCGTGGTGGTGCACACTTGTAGTCCAAGCTACTTGGGAGGCTGAGGTGGGAGAATTGTTTGGGCTCAAGAGGCTGAGGCTGCAATGAGCTGTGATTGTGCCACTGCACTCTACTCTAGCCTGGGTGACAGAGTGAGACTGTCTTAAAATCCACATGCACTGTCTGGTACGTAATGTGTTCAGTATGTGTTAGCTAATACTAACATGGTCTTATTTCAATGAGTCTAAGATGACCACTTGCAAGTCATGCCATTGTTTTATGTACTGCTTAAAAAGAAACACAGGTAATTAGATTGCAAAATGTGATTCATTGGAGGATTTCAAAAAATATGAAAAAATGTGTCTTGAAATCAATGATATATGGTTTTAGGGCTGCCTCTGACTTGGAAGTCCTGGGAATTGTTTGCATACCCATAAATATACACCATCTGTCTTGGTTTAAACATAATAGAGTATGATCTAAAGTTTCTTTTCATTTTTGTTTTTGTTCTAAACTCAACATGGAATTTGGCCTCATGTGTTGTAACACTGGAAATTTAATAATCACTAATTTATTCTGTAGGCTTAAATAATGGATTATATAACACCCAAGATTGGCTTGGCAACTTCAGTTATTTACTTTTCTTTAGCGATTTAGAAAAAATATGAGACATGTTTTTGGAAATCATTCCTATTGCTTGAATAAACCTGTTTGGGAGGTAAAGGCAGGCTAAATGGTAGTGCCTGTAACCTCTTAGAGTAGCAGGAACTATTGGCAGAAAGCCTGCTTAGGTAAACACCTTTGATACACCCAGCACATTCAGTTTAGAAAGTACAATACTGATATTTGAAAGCAATGCGTGGTAGTTGATTTTCCACTAAAATTTAAATGTGGACAGTGTATTATGGAGCTTGAATGATAGTCACAGGCTATTTAAGGACCAACTTGCAGAGTAAAAAGTTGCTATGTAATGCGCTTAGCATAAATTTAGAAGTAAAACCCGCAAGGATAGCACATAGCCTTATGAGACTGCCATTTCCCTTAGGAGCCTGGTATTTAGAATATTATGAATGGGATAGTTTATTATAAGCCTGTTTTTTTTTAAAGGCTTGCTTTTTGATATTAATATTGAAATGAATTATGGAAGCGTTTTGGAGCCTTGACCTGTTTACTGACTGCATTATTCATGGCTTAATCTTATCAGCCAAATGTCAGCAGGATTCTACTTTTAAGACAACCACATGAGAAGAACAGATGTGCCACTGGGTCATCTTGTCATAAGCCGCAGAGGCTATCTCCTGGCACATCTGGCATGTGATGTATTTAAGTATTATTTGAGGGTGTTGAGGTATAATTTTGTAAAAGACTGTACCCTGGTACATGCCATATCTTAATGCATTCTGAAACAGCAATATTATTATCGTTTTTGGAAACCCCAGAGGGTTTATTTACTGTATCTTGCATAGGGTTCAGCTGAACGGTACAAAAAGTACATTTTTATTTTAGAAAAGCAGTTTTTGTTTAGAAAATGGAACCTGAATTGAAATAAAAGTAAAATTATTCTCAAAAGGAGACAGTTTCTCGATTTGAGTACATTTCGTATCGCCTGTGTAGTAGTGTTGTTTATATTTAGAATAGACGCAAGCCAGTCCACGATCTCTCAGCAAGACTTTACAAAAGGATATGATTTTGTCACAGTTTCTCCAGGTGTTTCACTTCAAGCAGTATAAGTCAAGGATTTGGTGTTTCACATACTAGAATAAATTGGATTTTATTCAGGAAAAAAACCCAACTTGTTAATTTGAAGTGCATGTCTCAAAGCCTAAAAATTATTTTAGTTAGTATTTTTAAGTAGATAATACATACATATGGTATAAAAGGGTTATCGTGAAAAACAAGCCTCCTTTCCGCTCTGTCCCTTGTTAACCAGCTTGCTCCAGAGAAAGAGCTGTTCTTTTTTTTTATTTTTATTTTTTACAGATGGGGTCTTGCTATGTTGACCAGGCTGGTTTTGAACTCCTGGCCTCAAGTGATCCTCCCATCTCGGCCTCCCAGAGTGCTAGGATTACAGGTGTGAGCCACCACGCCCGGCCAAGCTTTTCTTACCATGGTATTCTTGTGTTCTTCCAGAGATTTTTTTAAATGCCTTGTCCTTTTCTCCCTCCCTCCCTCTTTTTCTTTTAACACAGGTGGGAGCATTGTGTGTGCATTGTTGTATACTTGCTTTTTGCACATACAGATCAGGGATTTCTCCATATCTTTACCTCCTGATCTGCCTCCGTGGCAGGAACATTCACTATGCAATGACTATCCCTGTGCTCGTCAACATTCCCGCGTGACCTTGCAGTTAGGTGGGACCATGTAACTACTTCTGGTTAGCGAACTGTGAGAAGTGAGTGTCCCACTTCCGGGCTGAAGCACTAGGAACCTCCAGCTCTGTGGCAGAAGCTGCGTGTCGTGTGGTGGAGCCTCTATCAGCCTAGATCCCTGAGTGATTACGTGAAGCCGGAGCCGGCCCTTCCTCCCTGGCCCCTGCTCAGATCCAGCCTATGCTGAACACGTAGTTGAGCAAGAAATAAACTTCTGTTACGTTAATTTGTTTCTACATCACACAGCTCCTCCTGATATAGCCGATTTCTTTTTAATAGCTGTGAAATTCATAACACTTTGAATGAACCCAGTTCAGATTATCAAATAGCTTAAGAACAAAAGAGCATCTAATTAAAGAATAATAACTTTAAATATACAAATACCAGATCAATGCATCTTATCCCAATGTGTTACCGCACAAATATCTGTATACATAATTTCTAATTAAACTTTTTAATTTTTTTAAAATTCATTTTTTTGAGATGGTGTCTCGCTCTGTTGCCCAGGCTGGAGTGCAGTAGTGCAATCTCAGCTCACTGCAACCTCCATCTCCCAGGTTCAAGCAGCTCTCCTGCCTCAGCCTCCAAGTAGCTGGGACTACAGGCGCAAGCCACCACGCCGGCCAATCTTTACACTTTTAGTAGAGATGGGGTTTCACCATGTTGGCCAGGCCGGTCTTGAACTCCTGACCTCGTGATCCGCCCGCCTCAGCCTCCCAAAGTGCTGGGATTACAGGCATAAGCCACCACACCTGGCCAAGCCTATAATTAAAAACAAAAAAACAAATAAAAAGGAATATATGCTTATTGAAAAGTGTAAAGTAGAAATAAGTACTTTATTATTTGAAATGGGCTTGATTCTTTAATATTAAGGCTTACAATTTTTGCATTAGAATTTGATATTAATTTTCTAGTCATTCTAAAGGAAGGTAAATACCAAAGCCATACATGCTCTCTGTTCTCATTGAATACTACAGTCGAGAGAGGAGTATTAAAAAAGACTGTCTCTATGAGAAACTTAACAGCCATAGGGAAATGAGACGTTCACTAGAAACAGTTAAGTAACAATACAAAACGCCCCCGAGTCTAGCTGCTGGGGAGGCCAAATGTGAACTGGCTCTAGAAAGATCTGGGTGGGCTGAGAGACCATGTGGTAATAGCATAAGCAAAGACAAAGTGGACATGAGTCTGACTGCTTTGAAGGTCATACTGACAGAAAAGGTGCCAGGCAGGTAGAGGGAAGAGAGGACACGTGGCTTCTGTAGAAGTCATGAGATGTTGGGGAGATTGGATCAGGAAATGAGATGATCAATTGTAATTTTATAGGCCTGCTGGGTAGAAAGTAGGGACTTTTCCTTTCATGCCCTGAGGACAGCATGGAAACCAGGGATGGAGTAGCGTGGTAAGGAAGGGCCAGGTGCTGGAGGCAAGTGGCCTGGGTTCCAGTCCTGGCTTTGCCACCTTCTAGCTATGGAAAGTGCTGGGAGGGTGCATGGGGTAAGTGTATAGGTAATGTGAGCTGTGATGGTGACTGCCGTTGTGCTACTTGGGAAGGAACCTGGTGACACAGAGCAACACCTAATAAGGGAATAAATTAGGCCCCATTCACAAAGTGTGTTACTGTGTTTACACAAATGCTGGATGATATAGTCTTTCTCGGGTGTTTCACAAGCGCTCCTTTATTGGGCACAGAGTTTAGACTAAGTGCTTTACAAAGATTCTTTAAAAACAAAAAACAAGAACATTTATTCGCTGGGCACAGTGGCTCATGCCTGTAATCCCAGCACTTCGGGAGGCCGAGGTGGGAGGATGGCTTGAACCCAGGAGCTCAAGACCAGCTGGGGCAACAAGTGAGAACCTCCCATCTTTAAAAAAACAAAAACAAAAAATTAGCCAGGCATGGTGGTGCATGCTTGTAGTCCTAGCTACTTGGGAGGCTGAGGCAGGAGGATCTCTTGAGCCCAGGAGTTTGAGGCTGCAGTGAGCCATGATGGTGCTACTGAACTCCAGCCTGGACAATAGAGTGAGACCCTGTCTCGAATGAATGAGTGAACGAATGAATGAAAATTTTTATTGAATAACTACTTTGCTGTAGGTGTCTGGCAAGTAGAGTACTGGACATAATAAAGAGGGTAGAGACCAGAGGAAGTAAATACTGTTTATCCATTCTGTACGTTGTTACTAAGTTAATGTCAGGTTTCTATTTGGCCCTTGAAAAACCACTCCAAGTAGATAAGAAGTATCTGTAAGTAAGTTAAATTTTTGTATGATGACGGATGTCTTGATAAAGAGCAGTGGCATTCAGAGGGAAGTTTAGTTGGCCCTGCCCTGGATGTCCTTGCTTTAGTATCTTGCTGCTTTATTGTAACATGCTTTCTTAAAACCTTCTTAGAAGTACTAATTGGATCCCAACTGTGGCTCCTCCAGTCAATGGTAAGTTAGTATTTGTGTAGTGACTTTTTTTTCCTTTTTGACACTGAGCCTACTTCCATTTACAATCAGATACTGCTTAAAATCTTTTTGTGGGCAAAGTAGGTCAAACCTAAAGTGCACAGAAGGGAACTGCTCAGGTAGAGAGGCAGGTTCCGTAGAAGCTCCTGTCCTGTTTTCCCTTCACTTGGTTCTGCCCTTGGATCACTTTTGCTAGAGCTGTACAACCTTCATGCCCAAAGCTTGGAGTCTCTCCAAAAGTATTCTAGAGTGAGATTCTGCCAAGTGCTAGCATTAAAGCTTGAGTGTTGGGACTTTGGAGTGCCCCTTCTGCCCTTTGGCCTTTTTAAATGGAATCTGGGCGAAGCTGGTAAGCTATACCTTACTATTCTAAGGTGATCACCACTTGGAGTATGGGTTTAAGAGTGCTGCTAACCTGGATTTCCAGTTCAGCTCTGCTGCTTGCTAGGGGGGTGACTTTGGACAATAATAATAAAGCTATTTGTCAATTATTGAAGCTTTTTACCATTTGCCAGGCAGCAATGATGCCAAGCACTTTTTATGGGTTATATTTCCTCCTCTTGATAAACTCACAAGATAGGTCCTATTCTTGTCCCTATTTTTGAGACGGTGAAATTGCAATGGAGTCAGCCAACCCAGTTCCACCACATACCAGTAGCCCTGGCCAAATCGTGTGCTTCATCTTTAAGCCTCAGACAAGACCTACCCCATCAGGTTGTTGCAAGGAACAAGTGAAGTAACCTGGTACCAGCTGTTGCCCAGCACATGTTAGGGGCTGGCTTGCCTAAGGCTTCACTGAGAGTATTTTGCAAGTGGACTAAAGTTGAACTGCTTTGGGAAGATATTTGG
Source organism: Macaca thibetana thibetana (assembly GCF_024542745.1). Classification (NCBI taxonomy): domain Eukaryota; kingdom Metazoa; phylum Chordata; class Mammalia; order Primates; family Cercopithecidae; genus Macaca; species Macaca thibetana. The sequence goes on from NC_065580.1 coordinate 142,128,441, forward strand.
CTTCTTTGTAAGCTGGGTAAAGATCGTTTCTAAATCTAGTTCTTTTCCTTTTTGTCTCCAGATTAAACTTTTACTATCATTCAGTAAGGAGCTCTCATGTTTAGCCAACGTTCCCAGAAAGTGATCAGTTCAAGGGCTGTGGCATGGAGGGGAAATGATGTAAGCTTTATTATGATACAGATGAGTAACCATATAAAATGGAAAAGAATATTTGTTCTCCCCACATTCCCATCCTCTCTTTCAATCTAATATTTATCTATCTATCTATTACAAATTATTTGAGGCAGGGTCTCTGTCTGTCGCCCAGGCTAGAGTGCAGTGGTGCAGTCATAGCTCACTGCAGCCTCAACCTCCTGGGCTCATGCAGATCTTCCCACCTTGACCTCCTGAGTAGCTGGGACTACAGGTGTGCACTACTATGCCTGGCTAATTTTTTAATTTTTTGTAGAGACAGGATCTCACAGCGTTGCCCAGGCTTGTCTCGAACTCCTGGTCTCTAGTGATCCTGAGCCTCCTAAAGTGCTGGAATTACAGGGGTAAGCCACCACGCCCTGGCCATAATATTTATTTTTTTATTGCCATTTATAACTTGGCTTACACCGCTACTGGCTATTTACTAAAAATCAGAGCAAACTTTGCCTTATTATTATGTATTGCATATATATTTTTGAAAGGTCACTCTGTGATTGCAGTTTCACTAAAAAAAAAAAAAAAATGAAAGTTTTGGTGACTTCCAGAAGTTTGGGAATTCTTGGTTTACGCTAGCCCTGTGCTATGTTTCTATTTGGCTCTGTCCTCAGACCTTGCCACCATTCTCTCTCGGTGAAAGAACTTGGCTTCACATTCTGTTCAGTTTCATGAACCTGCCTGTCACTTTGAGGCAGCATTTGGGATTCTGCTTCATTAGCCTTTGAACTCATGAACCCAGTTGAGAGGATTTGCTGCAATAGACAATTGTTGGATCTTCAAGATACTTTGCACAGTTCCCAAGTACAACACCAGTGGTTGTCCAAAAGACATAGAGTAGTGATGTGAAATTATGATTATGTTAAAAAAAAAAAAAAAGGAAAAAGAAAAAAGCCCTGTGGTATGGTTGACGTCAGTGCTATGGAGTGAGCCTCTTAGTAGTGCAGTCAAGGACACTGACGCTTTTTTTTTTTTTTTTTGAGATGGACTCTCACTCTATCACCCAGGCTGGAGTGCAGTGGTGCCATCTCAGCTCACTGCAACGTCTGCCTCCCAGGTTCAAGCAATTCTCCGGCCTCAGCCTCCCAAGTAGCTGGGATTATAGGTGCCCGCCACCACGCCTGGCTAATTTTGTATTTTTTAGTAGAGATGGGGTTTCACCATGTTGGCCTGGCTGGTCTTGAACTCCTGACCTCAGGTGATCCACCCGCATCAGCCTCCCAAAGTGCTGGGATTACAGGCGTGAGTCACTGTGCCCGGCCTTTTTGTTTTGTTTTGTTTTTTGTTTTGAGACAGAGTTTCACTCTATTGCCCAGGTTGGAGTGCGGTGGCCCAGTCTAGGCTCACTGCAACCTCTGCCTCCCAGGTTCAAGTGATTCTCCTGCCTCAGCCTCCCAAATAACTGGGATCACAGGCATGAGCCACCACGCCTAGTTAATTTTGTATTTTTAGTAGACATGGACTTTCACCATGTTGCCCAGGCTGGTCTTGAACTATTGACTTCAGATGATCCACCCGCCTCAGCCTCCCAAAGTGCTGGGATTACAGGCGTGAGCCACTTGCCCGGTCTAACTTGCCTGTTTTTCAAAATGCTAAAAACAGGTTTTTCTAGTCTTTTCCTTGTGTCCAGCATCGTTTGTTGCTGACAATATCAAGCAGCTACCAAGATGGCGCAGTGAAGATGATGCGCAGTGGAGACTCTGTTCCCCTCGCCACTCCCTGGTTCCTGCAGAGAGTCCTGTTGGGAGCTCGTTGGAACAATAGTTTTCCCCTGAAGTTTGAGGAGCTTGGCTTGGGTGTGGTGCGTCCCTGCACCATGTGTACAGTTTCCAGACTGCTATGATTTTATCTCTCAGCAATGCGCCAGGAGGTTTTAGTGAAAATTTAAAAACCGCCAAATCGCCTATCAAACTGAGTTTGAAAAGAGACCTCTTGGGAAAGGACAAGCTAAGTATTCTAAGTGGTCTACGATCTGAAGCATTTCCTGGGCTGAGTGTTTATCAAAGCTGAGCTTTACTTCCAAACTAAGCTTGAGAAGGATCTGGGAGTGTTTCCCAGCTGACTGGGGGCGGGGAGAAGAGGAGGATGCGAGTCTTAAAGAACAGAGAAAATATCACTCTCTTATCTTTTACACAGTTATCTGCTGAAATCTGTCTACAGATATGGCTTGCAAACTAGGTGTTGTTTTGGAGGAGAGAGAGGATAGGTCTGCTAAGTGTTAATTTAGAAATTATATATAATATTTTAATTTTATTTTGGGAATGGAACACTGGGTAAGATTAGCTTTTAAGTGGATCAGATTTACTCTTCAAGGTTAGAAAAATGCCTAGAAAATAGCATTATTTCCCTATTAATTGTCATTAATCTCAACTCACATCAGTTTTTTTTTTTTTTTTTTTGCTTTGACTCTTATCTCAGAATTCAAGGTCTAAATTGACATATTTGGGAAGAGCAGGGTGTTGGGGAAACAGAACTGGTAAGTAGATGGTTTTCCCCTCCCATCTGACTCAGTGTTAGAGAACGCTGTTTGAGACAGTGTTGATTTCAATATCTTGATGCCCGATTTTATCATTACAGACATCCTGGTATACAGAATAGCTTATTTGCTCTCTTAATAGAAATCTTGTAAAGAAAATCCATCTTATTTTACTGTCTCTTTCCCTAAAAGTTTTTGTATCCCACCCCTTTATCAAGAATTAAGATGTTGGGGATGCCAGAAAAAACAACAGCAACAACAAATCTCTTTGGGCTAAACAGTGCCAGCTTCACTTCCCTCAATGATGACACATTTATCTGTATTTTAAAGTTGGTTTTTTTTTTCCCTTTCTCACTACACTGCTCTGCATGTGGGTTCCCTAGCTGAGAAGCTGCCATTGATGGTGAAAGACTTTAATCTAAATTTAGATTCTCTTCAGAGGTTTCGTAGAATACTTCCTTAAATTAAGCCACAGACTGCAAAAGCTGCTGCTGAGTAGGGCTTCCAGGTTTGTTATTTTTTGTTTTTCAGCTCTAGAAATAAAGAAGACAGGGCAGGAAGGACTGGCTCTCACTCTCGGCTTCTTTGGGAGATTCTGCCATTGTAGACAGAAGCAGTAGCAGCTTCTGTCATGAATTGGAAACTCAGGAGAGAGGATTTGGTGGTAATCTGATGTAAGTGGAAAACAATCACGACTCTGAGGGAGTGTGGGTGAAACAAGTTGCTTTGGTTGGGTTGTGTTGTAGGTTGTAGGTGGTAATAAACAATGATAGGACATCTTTTTGTCTGATGCCTGTAAGTGTACCTAGAGACTTTTAAGCCATAGTTCATTCTTGCATTACTATAAAGAAATACCTGAGACTGAATAATTTACAAAGAAAAGAGGTTTGATTGGCTTATGGTCCTGCAGACTGTACACGAAGCATGATGTTGTCATCTGCTCAGCTTCTGGGGAGGCCTCAGGAAGTTTCCAATCATGGCAGAAGACAAAGAGAGAGCAGGCATCACATGGTGAGGGAAGGGGTGAGGTGCCAGGTTCCTTAAACAACCAGATCTCATGTGAACTACCAGAGCAAGAACTCATTCATTACCTTGGCACCAAACCATTCATGAGGGATCCGCCCCCATGACCCAATATCTCCCAGTAGGCCCCACCTCCAGCACTGGAAGTCACATTTCAATATGAGATTTGGAGAGGACACATGTCCAAACCATATCACCATGAGTTAAACCAATACATTGAATTTTTAGGGACAGTTGGAAGATCTTCAGAGTCAAGATAGAAGAGTTGAAAATGGGATGTTGGACTAGAACCATGAGTATTTTATACAATCTGTCTTTCTCCTTGAATCATAGAAACGGTGTTTGAAGGCTCCTTTCAATATAGAGAACTCCCTTACCTGTAGTGCCCAGAGGCCCCCGACTGGAGAGATCTGAAGTGGGAGGAGGAAGGTGCCCAGGTTTTGCTGTCCCTGGAGAGCCATGGGTCCTGAGGATTGCTTGCTGGGCAGGCTTATCATTGGGCAGGCTGTTGTCACATACACAGCCTTCCAGCTTCTATTATGACGCATTGTACTGTTTACATACTCTTGTGTTTGGGCAATGCCTAATTGTATTTTTTAAAATTACTCCAATATCTGTCACTGTTAGATAAACACTTCTAGAATCTCATTCCCAGTGTTTTTCTTTCCTCCCGGCATGGGTCAACAACCTTCCTGGGAGCATATTTTCATTATAGAATGGTCCCTTTATTTACATATTTACTCTTTTTAAAAGGTTAATTTCTTTGGGGGGAGGGAAGGTGATATATACACAGTGTAACATTTAAACTGTACAGGATGGCTTATTTGCAAAGGAAATCTCTTCACACCTGGCCTTTGCCTTCAAGTTCTCTTCCCCAGAGGCAATCCACTGGTAACAATTCCTTGTATATTTTGGCAAAGATACGCTAGATAAAAATACTTGTACATATATTCTTTCTCTCGCCATCTGCCTTTAAGAAGAAGCATACTATACACTGTTCTTTACTTTGCTGTTTCTCTCAGTATATCCTGGAGATCAAGAATTCAAGACCAGGCTGGGCAACATAGTGAGACCCTGTCTCTACCAAAAAAAAAAAAAAAAAAAAAAAAAAGAAAAAAAATTAGTTGGGCATGTTAGCTACTCAGGAGGCTGAGATGGGGCAATCGCTTGAGCCCAGGAGGTCGAGGCTACAGTGAGCTGTCATTGCATCGCGTACTGCAGCCTGGGTGACAGTGCAAGACCCTGTCTAAAAATAACAATACAAAAATAAATAAGAACTATCTTAGAGATCTTCCCATATCAGTATAATATAGAGCTGTCTTTAAAAAAAAAATTGAGGTAAAATTCATGCAACATAACATTTACGTTGTATAATTAAGTAGCTCTTAGTACATTCCCAGTGTTGCACAACCATCACCACTATCTAACTCCAGAACATTTTCATCACCCCCAAAAGAAACTCAATATTCATTAAGCAGTCACTTTCTGTTCCCCCAACCCTTGCCTTTGCAGCTACTAATCTGCTTCTGTCCCTATGAATTTGCCTGCTCTAGATGTTTCATGAGAATGAAATCATATGTATGTGGCCTTTTGTGTCTGGTTTCTTTCACTTGGCGTAATGTTTTCAAGTTGTAACTTGCATCAAGACTTCACTCCTTTTTCTTGCTAAGTAATATTTTGTATGGATAGACCACATTCTTTTAATTGATTGACACTTGGATTGTTTCTGCTTTTTGGCTACTGGGAATAATGCTGCTGTGAACATTTGTGGGCAAGTTTTTGTGTGAACATATGTTTTTATTCTTGGATATGTACCTAAGAATGGAAATGCTGGGTCATATGGAATTCTGTATTTAAATTTTGAGGGACTGCCAAACCGTTTTCCACAGTCACTGCATCATTTTACCATCCCATCAGTGGCGTTCAAGGGTTTCAGTTTCTCCACATCCTAGTTTACACTTGTTATTTTCCATCGTAGTTTTGTTTTTTTTTGCTGTTTAGTTATTATTACAGGCATCCTAAAGGGTAGGAAGTAGTATCTTATTGTGGTTTTGATTTGCATTTCCCTAATGACTAATGAGGATGAGGGTATTTTCATGTGCTTATTGGCCACTTGTATATCTTCCTTAGAGAATTGTCCACTATTTATCCATTATTTGTATATGTTCCTTAGAGAAATGTCCAATAATTTTTGTATTTTTAGTAGAGATGGGTTTCAGCATGTTGGCCAGGCTGGTCTTGAACTCCTTACCTCAGGTGGTCCACCCGCCTTGGCCTCCCAAAGTGCCGGGATTACAGGCGTGAGCCACGACGCCCGGCTTATATATTCTTGATATTAGACTCTTATCAGATATATGATTTCCAGATATTTTCTCCCATTTTATGGGTTATCTTCCTACTTTCTTAATAGTGTTCTTTGCTGCACAAAAGTTTTAAATTATGGAGTTCTTTATCTTAAATTTTGTTGTGGCCAAGTGCAGTGGCTCATGCCTGTAATCCCAGCACTTTGGGAGGCTGAGGTGGGCGGATCACCTGAGGTCAGGAGTTCGAGACCAGCCTGGCCAACATGGTGAAACCCTGTCTCTACTAAAAATACAAAAAAAATTAGCCGGGTGTGGTGGTGCACACCTGTAATCCTAGCTACTCTGGAGGTTAAGACAGGAGAATTGCTTGAACCCAGGAGGCGGAGTTTGCAGTGAGCTGAGATTGTGCCGTTGTACTCCAGCCTGGGCGACAGAGTGAGACTCTCAAAAAAAAAAAAAAAAAAAAAAAAAAAAAAAAGGTTGTTTGTGCTTTTGGTATCATATTGAAGCAATCATTACCTAATCCAAAGTCATAACTAATTTACCTCTATGTTTTATTCTAAGAGTTTTACTATTTTAGCTCTTACATTTAGATCTCTGTTCTGTTCTGAATTAATCTTTATATACAGTGTGACATGGGGGGGGGGGTCCAGATTTATCCTTTTGCTAGTGGATATCCAGTTATTCCTGCACCATTTGTTGAAAAGACTGTTGAAAAAGACTTTTCCCCAATTGAATAGTATTGGTACCCTCTTGAAAAAAAAAGTTGACCATAAATATATGGCTTTATTTCTGGACTCTCAATTGTATCCTGTTGATCTATAATGTCTTTCCTTATGCCAGTACCACACTGTTTTGATTACTATTGTTTTGTAGTAAGTTTTAAAATAGGAAGTATGAGTGCCCCAGCTTTGTTCTTTTTCCAGATTGTTTTTGCTGTTTGGGCTCCCTTGTAGTTTCATATGAATTTTAGGATGAGCATGTCTATTTCCATAAAATAGGCACTCAGGGCTTTAATAGAAATGGCTTTGAATATGTAGATCAATTTTGGGAATATTGCCATCTAATATTATGTCTTCATATTATTAAGTCTGTGAACACAGGATGTCTTTCTGTTTAAGTCTTCAGTTTCTTTCAATAATGTAATTTTCAGTGTATGAGTCTTGTATTTCTTTGGTTAAGTTTATTTCTAAGTATTTTATTCTTTTTGATGGTAATGTAAATGGAATTCTCTTCTGAATTTCATTTTTGGATTGTCATTGCTGATATATTGAAATACAGTTGATTTTAGTATGTTGATCTCGTATTTTGCAGTTCTGCAGAGCTTATTCATTAGCACTAACAGCTTTTGTGTGGATTCTTTAGGGTTTTCTATATATAAGATTATGTCATTTTTCAATAGAGATAGTTTTACTTCTTCCATTCCAATCTGGATACCTTATTTGGCAAGTGCAGTCTAGTCTTGTTCCTATTATTAATGGGGAAGCCATTTGGTCTTTCACCAGTAAATATGATATTAAGCTGTGGGTTTTTCATAGATGCCCCTTATCTAGTTGAGGGAGTTTCTATTCCAAGGATATTGAATATTTTTATCATGAATGTTGTAATTTGTCCAAAAAAAATTCTGCATCAATTCGCATGATCTTGTGGTTTTCCCCCTTTATTCTATTAACATGGCATATTACATTGATTTTACTTCACTCCTTTTTGTATGTTGAACCCTTGTATTCCTGGGATAAATCCCTTGATCATGATGTATAATCCTTTTAATATGCTGCTATATTAAATTTGTGCATATTTCATTGAGGATTATTTGCATCTGTACTCATAAAGGATACTGGTCTTGTAATGTGTTTGTCTGACTTTGGTATCTGGGTGATACTGGCCTCACAGAATGAGTTAGGAAATGATTCCTCTTTTATTTTTGGAAGAATTTATGAAGGGTTTTTGTTAATTAAAAAAAAAAATGTTTGGTAAAGCTCACCAGTGAAGCCATCTGGTCTGAGAGTTTTTCTTGGAAGTTCTTTTGGTTATTGAATTAATCTGTTTGTTATAGGTCTATTCATTTTGCTATTTCTTCTTGAGTCTTTAAAAAATTTTTAATTTTTGTGTTGAGTCAGTTTTTGTAGTATGCATATTTCTAAGAATTTGTCCATTTCATCTAGGTTACCTAATTTATTGGCATACAATTATTCATAGCATTTTTTTAAGTTGAGTAGTAATGTCCCTAGTTTCTCTTCCTCTCTCTTTCTTGCAAGACACCGTCTCTCTCTCACCCAGGCTGGAGTACAGTGGTATGATCTCAGCTCACTGCAGCTTCAACCACCCAGTCTCAAGTGATCCCCCCACCTCAGTCTCCCAAGTGGCTGGGATTACAGGTGTGTGCCACCACATCCAGCTAATTTTTGTCTTTTTTGTAGAGACAGAGTTTCACCACGTTGTCAGGCTGGTCTCAAAGCTCCTGAGCTCAGGTGATCCACCCACTTCAGCCTCACAAAGTGCTGGGATTACAGACGTGAGCCACTGTGCTGGCCCACGTCCCCGCTTTCTTTTTTTTATATCTATTGATTGAAATCTTCTCTCCTTTTTCCTTGGTCAGTCTATCTAAAGATTTGTCAATTTTATTGATATTTTCAAAGAACCAACTTCCGATTTTCTTAATTCTCTGTATTGCTGTTTTATTCTCTATTTTACTTATCTGTGCTCTAATCTTTAATCTTTCCTTTCTTCTGCTTGCTTTGGGTTTAATTTGCTGTTCTTTTTCTAATTCCTCGAGTTGGAAGTTTAAGTTATTGATTTCAGGTCTTTCTATTTCAATATAGACATTTATAGCTATAAATTTTGTTCTCTTCACTGCTTTTGTTATATACCACACATTCTGATATGTTGTATTTTCATTCTCATTCTTCTCAAAGTGTTTTCTAATTTCTCTTGTCATTTTTTTCTTGATCTATTTATTAACAGTGTATAATTTCACATTTTTGTGAATTCCAAATTTCCTTCTGTTACTGATTTCTAATTTCATTCCAGTATGGATGCAGAAGATACTGTGTATGACTTCATTCTTTTAAAATTTATTAAGACTTGTTTTGTGGCCTAATATATATCCTAAAGAATGTTCCACATGTGCTTGAGAAGAATACGTTTTCTGCTACTGCTAGGTAAACTATCCTGTATATGTCTGTTAGGTATAGTTGCTTTATAGTATCTTTTTTTTTTTTTTTTGAGACGGAGTCTCGCTCTGTCGCCCAGGCTGGAGTGCAGTGGCCGGATCTCTGCTCACTGCAAGCTCCGCCTCCCGGGTTTATGCCATTCTCCTGCCTCAGCCTCCCGAGTAGCTAGGACTACAGGCGCCCGCCACCTCGCCCGGCTAGTTTTTTGTATTTTTTAGTAGAGACAGGGTTTCACCGTGTTAGCCATGATGGTCTCGATCTCCTGACCTCGTGATCCGCCCGCCTCGGCCTCCCAAAGTGCTGGGATTACAGGCTTGAGCCACCGCACCCGGCCTCATAGTATTTTTTAAGTCTTCTCTTTTCTTGTTGATCTTCTGTCTAGTTGTTCTGTTGTTACTGAAAATGGAGTATTGCTGTCTCCAACAATTATCGTAGAGCTATTTCTCCCTCCATTTTGTTAGTTTTTTTCCTCATATATTTGGGGCTCTATTGTTAGGTTCATATATGTTTATAATTGTTACATCTTCTTGATGGTTTGACTTTTATCATTATATAAGGTTTTTCTTTGTCCTTTATAACAATTTTTGTCTAAAGTTTATTTTATCTGATATTAACATAGCCGCTGCAGTTGGTTACTGTTTGCATGAGTTATCCTTTTCTATCCTTCTACTTTCTTTTTTTTTTTTTTTTTTTTTTTTGAGATGGAGTCTCACTCTGTTGCCCAGGCTGAAGTGCAGTGGCACAGTCTTGGCTCACTGCAAGCTCCGCCTTCTGGGTTCATGCCATTCTCCTAACTCAGCCTCCCAAGTAGCTGGGGCTACAGGTGCCCGCCACCACACCTGGCTAATTTTTTGTATTTTTAGTAGAGACAGGGTTTCACCCTGTTAGTCAGGATGGTCTTGATCTCCTGACCTCGTGATCTGCCGGCCTCGGCCTCCCAAAGTGCTGGGATTACAGGCCGCGCCCGACCTGTCCTTCTACTTTCAACCTATTTGTGTAATTGGATCTAAAAAGAATCTCTTGTTTATGTTAAGTAAGTATTTTCTAGTGTATTATTTTAATTCCCTTTAGTACAAATTTAAATAGTATTTTCTTAGTGGTTGCCCTGTGGTTTACAGTTAACATCTTAATTTATAACAATCTAGTTTAACTTAATACCAACTTAGTTTCAATGGTATATAAAAACTTTGCTCTTATATAGTTCTGTCCACCATTTTATCTTGTTATTGTCACAGATTATATCTTTATACATTATGTGCTTATCAGTGTGTATTCGTAATTATTTTTATGCAGCCATTTGTTAAATCATATTTTAAAAAGAAGAGTTACAAGCCAAAAATAACATTACTATTGATTTTTTAAATTTACCTATATATTTTCCTTTATTAGTGTTCTTTATTTCTTTATATGGATCAGGTTACTGACTAATGTTCTTTTTTTTAGACGGAGTCTCACTCTGTCCTCACTGTGTCGCCCAGGCTGGAGTGCAGTGGCGCCATGTCGGCTGACTGTAAGCCCCGCCTCCTGGGTTCATGCCATTCTCCTTCCTCAGCTTCCCAAGTAGCTGGGATTGCAAGGCGTCTGCCACCAGGCCCAGCTACTTTTTTGTATTTTTAATAGTGACAGAGTTACACCGTGTTAGCCAGGATGGTCTCGATTTCCTGACCTCGTGATCTGCCCGCCTCGGCCTCCCAAAGTGCTGAGATAACTGGTGTGAGCGGCCGTCTATTGTTCTTTTGTTTCAACTTGAAAGACTGCCCTCAGCATTTCTTGTGGAGCAGGTTTACTAGCTACAAACTTTCTTGGTTTTTAGCTTTGTAATGTCTTCATTTCTCCTTTGTATTTGAAGGATAGTTCTCGCACATATAGAATTTTTGGTTATCAATGTTTTTCTTTTAGTAATTTGAATATATAATTCCATTGCCTTTGGCTCTATGGTTTCTGATGCGATGTCAGATGCGACTTTTGTTGAGGATCCCTTCTACATGTTTAGTTATTTCTCTCTTGCTGTTTTCAGGATTTTCTCTTTGTCTTTGTCATATAACAATTTGATTATAATGTGTTTCTGTGTGGATCCGTTTGAGTTTATCCTACTTAAAAGTTTGTTTAGCTTCTTGAATGTGTAGATTCATGTTTTTCATCAAGTTTGGGACACTTGCAGTCATTATTTTTAAAAATAATTTTCCTGCTCCTTTCTTTTTTCTCATTCTGGGATTCTCATTATGCTTATGTTATGCTAGATGCTATTCTACAGACTTCTTAGACTCTTTATTTTTTATTTTTTTTTATTTTTTTTATTTTTTTTTTGAGACAGAGTCTTGCTCTGTCGCCCAGGCTGGGGTGCAGTGCAGTGGCCCGATCTCAGCTCACTGCCTCAGCCTCCCGAGTAGCTGGGACTACAGGCGCCCGCCACCTCACCCCGGCTAGTTTTTTGTAAGCTCCGCCTCCCGGGTTTAGACCATTCTCCTGCCTCAGTGGCCTCCCTCACTGCAAGCTCCGCCTCCCGGGTTCAGCCATTCTCCTGGCCTCAGCCTCCGGAGTAGCTGGGGACTGCACAGGCGCCCGCCACCTCGCCCGGCTAGTTTTTTTATTAGTAGAGACGGGGTTTTGTTAGCCAGGATGGTCTCGGACCTTGTGTTCTCGGCCTCCCACCGTGTGGGATAGCCAGGCCCGGGTCTCGAGCTCTTTGACCATTGATTTAAAGTGTTTTGTCTAGTAAGTCCAGTGACTAGACCGGATCTTTGTTGCTGCTTGTCATAGCTATGCTTTGTTCATTTAGGACGGTGAAGGCTGTAGTCCTTCCGATCTAGAGATTTATTTACCTGACAACTCAGCAGAAACCTCCCAGTGTTTGCGGATGGGCTGTGTGGATTAAAGTGCAGGCTTGAGCCACCACGCCGGGCCCACAATTCTTTGAGAATAAGATATGTTCTGCTCCCTGTGGTACTGGGTACCTCTACTGGGAATGTCAACTGTTGCCTTCAAGGCTGCTGCTGAACTGGGGAGTGGATGGGACCAGGTTAAATTACAATTCCATGACTCTCTGTTAGCTGTTTATTTTTTATTAGGTGTTCCCTTGCTTGTAGTAAGCTTTTGATTATTTCCCAGTGTTCTGAAACAGTTGATTCTGACAGTTTTTGCCAGTTATTCATTGTTTTTAATAGAGTGACGGACTTGGTATTCTCTACTGTTTTGGTCCATTGTCTGGTACTATCACAGAATACCACAGACTGGGTAATTCATAAAGAAAAGACATTTATTTAAAATTAATTTAAATTTAAATTTGCTAAATAGCTCTTCATAGAGATTATTTTAATTTATATGCCTACCAGCAATGTCTGAGAGTGGCTGTTTCTCTATACCGTCATCAACACTACTAAGTATCAGATTTCTTGATCTTCACAAATTGCTAGATAAATGCCATCTCTTTTTGGTTTACTTGGCTTTTCTCTTATGATTTTGGATAAACATCTTTTTAGGTGTCATTCGTATTTGTTTTTCCACTGAACTGCCTTTTTGTATCATTGACCTTTATTCCATTATTCTTGGCCTTAAAATTTATTATTAGCTATTACCATTACTTCAAAAATCAATGTGCTATAAAATGGAGTACTCATTAAGTCTTGCACCTGCAGTTGGTAGCTATTTTATTAGTTTCTTGCTGATCCTTCCACGGTTCTCAACATGCAAATACAAGCAAACGCTAAAATACTTGTTAACTCCATTTTTACATAAAAGGCGGCACCCTATGTATACCACTCGCGTATTGTTTTTTCACGTACTATTTTCCTGGGGACCTCTCTCATCCTTTTTCCTGGTTGTGTATTTATCAGAATTTACTCAATCTGTCCTGTGTTGCTGGATCACTTGGGCTTTTTCCAGGCCTTTGTTCCTCAGTGATGTGCTAAGTAGCCCCATGCATGTCATTTCTGTACATGTGCCAGTTTGTCTATGGACGACATTCCCGGAGTAAGACTGCTGAGTTAAACGGCACATGCATTTAAAAAGATATGATAGATATGGCTGGACTTCCCTACATAGGTATTGTAACATTTTGCATTTGTCCCAGTCTGTTTCTGCATCATCTTTTCAATAGCTTGAAAAAAAAAAAAAAAGTCAAACTTCGATTTTTGCCAGTCTGATGGGTGAGAGATGGCATCTTATTTTAGGTTTAATCTGCATCTCTTTTGAGTGAGGTTGAGGTCCTTTCCTATATTCACGGGCTGTGTATGTTTATTTCCTGTGGACTAGCTCTTGACATCTAGTTCCCTGATTCTTCCCCAAGAAAAATTCCATAAATATTTTCACAGGATTGCATTACATTTCTAGATTAATTTGGAAAGACCTAATTTTATGTTGCATCTTTTTATCCAAGAACTTGTTATGTTTTTCCATTTGTTCAACCCTTCATATATAAAACTTGGTTTTATTTCTAAAGTTTATTTCTAGTCATTTTTTTTCACTATTGCTTTCAATGAGATCTTGTTCACATCTGTGAACTAAGATTGTCTGTAGATACAAAGGCTGTTGTTTTCAGTATTCTATTTGTGTTCCCAGTTATCTTACTGTATTATTCTTTATAATAGTTTTTCAGTATATTTTCCTGATAAATAATTATATCAATGCATGATGTTTCAGGACTTCATTTTTTTTTTTATTTCTAGCTCTTTTTCTTATTCTGTTGAGTCATTACAGCATCCCAACACTCTCTGACAGTACAAAAGAGTCTGTGTACTATGTACTGTGTGTTGGTGGTTTGAGGGATGTCCTTGTTTGCTCTTGGCTTTGATGGAAATGTGTCTCAGTGTTTCTCCATGAAGCATGATACTGACTTTTGAATTGAAATATGTATATTTTATCATGTGGAGAAAACATTTATATCTTTTTCTTGTATTAAGTTTAAGAAAATCATACATGAATGTCGAATTTTATCAAATGCTTTTTCGGTATCTTTGGTGACTCACTCAGAGTCCAGTCAGAAAAACAGACTACTCCAGGCATTTCAGACGGAAGAGATTGAATACGGGGATTGGGTTACATACGTGTTCAAAGGCTGACAAAACACAAAGGAAGTGGGATACTAGGATAGTGCAGACACTGTCACTTCCAGGGCTGGGGAAAGATAAGAGATGGTGTTGCCACAGCTTTGGAGCTTGGTGCAGGGCTCCTGTGGGGCTGGTCTCCAGGCCTTCGAGAGAGGCACTGCAGAACTGCTGTATAGACTTTTGAGGGTGTGGGTGCAGCTCAGTGAGTGAACCCCTAGGGAGGGTCTGTGACCTGGTGGGTGCCAAGTCAACTGAGAGGGGTCCCATCTGGTCAGTGTTTGGAGAGCCAGCCGATGAGGGAATGAACACAGGATAGCCTGAGGACGACCTAGGGCTAAGCCCTGCGGCTTGCGGGTGTCTTTGAGGGGGTGTGGCGAGGCTGGCACTAAGAGTGACAACGGAAGGTGGGGGCTGGAACCACCATCTGCTGCTGCTGGTGGCATACTGACAGGAAACTAGCAAGGAAGTCTCTTTTTCTCTCCTGTCATCTTCCATCCTCTCTCTAGGACTTCCTATTGGCAGAAGTTAACAGGGAGTCAGCCAACAAGGGGTCTGGAAAGCCTAGGTGAGTTGGTGGAACCCTAGCCCCAGCATGGTAGAGAGAGTATAGCAGAGTAGGCTGGGAGAGGAAAGAACATGGGTAAATAACTGCACATCAGGAATCATGCTATTCCCTGAACATGTCACTTCTAGGTGTATAGAATGACTTTCAACACAATGCATTAGCTTAATATTGTATTACGAAAACTCAACCTTTTCCAAATTTCAGGTCACACCACAAATTTGTTACTCTTGTCAATACTGAATTCCATTCTGTTGTGCTCAGAAGGTTAGTAAGAGCCTTCTTACTAAACTTCTTCGATTTAAAGTGTGCATATTACTTTAGGCTTGCAGCTGTGTCTCTAGTGACTAAATTGAAGAAATGGCTCTGGAAAGTGCTGTGCATCTAATGGACAATGCTGCTGTGTCCTTTTCTTTTTTTCTTGTTTTTCTTTTTTTTTTTTTTTTTTTTGAGACAGAGTCTGTCGCCCAGGCTGGAGTGCAGTGGCGCGATCTCGGCTCACTGCAACTTCCACCTCCCAGGTTCAAGTGATTCTCCTGCCTCAGCCTCCTGAGTAGCTGGGATTATAGGCATGCACCACCACACCCCACTGATTTTTTTGTATTTTTAGTAGAGACGGGGTTTCACTATGTTGGCAGGCTGGTTTCGAACTCCTGACCTCAAGTGGTCGGCCCGCCTCAGCCTCCCAAAGTGCTGGGATAACAGGCATGAGCCACACACCCACCCATTGTTGTGTCCTTTTCAAATCTTGGATGAGCAAGATTGCTGTCAGTCTCTGCATCAGCTAACTGGAAGAACAGTGTATTTCAAATCTTAGTCATATCTAACCATCCTTTTTCTCCTAGATCTTACTATGCTTTCATCATCAAATAGTATGCCTAATAGGAGGTTAATTATTAGAGTGTTTTGGCATCTGTAGAACAGCAGAAACATCCCTCAAAGCTCAAAAACAGTTTTATCTGGGGGGTGTATTCTAGGGTGACCCTATTTTTTGCTTCTGCATGGAATAATTCTACTTTAAACCTGTTGTCCAGGCCAGGTGTGGTGGGCCTCACACCTGTAATCCCAGCACTTTGGGAGGCTGAGGCAGGTGGATCACTTAGGTTAGGAGTTTGAGACCAGCCTGGCTAACGTGGTGAAACCCCATCTCTACTAAAAATACACAAATTAGCCAGTCGTGGTGGCGTGAGCCTGTAATCCAAGCTACTCAGGAGGCTGAGGCAGTAGACTCGGTTGAACCTGGGAGGTGGAGGTTGCAGTGAGGCGAGATTGTGCTGTTGCACTCCAGCCATGGCAGTAAAAGTGAAACTCCATCTCAAAGACAAACAAAAAACCCAAAACAGCAAAAAAAAAAAAAAGAACTTTTTTCTGTGCATAATTAATAATAGCACCCTTTCTTTTAAAAAATGCCCTGGTTTGGGTGGATGCAGTGGCTCATGCCTGTTATCCCAGTACTTTGGGAGGCTGAAGCAGGAGGATCACTTGAGGCCAGGAGTTTGAGACCAGCCTGGCCAACACGGTGAAACCCCGTCACTACCAAAAATACAAAAATTAGCCGGGCATAGTGGCCCACGCCTGTAATCCCAGCTACTCAAGAGGCTGAGGCATGAGAATTACATTGTTTTGTTTTGTTTTGGTTTTTGAGACGGAGTCTTAGTCTGTCACCCAGGCTGGAGTGCAATAGCATGATCTTAGTTCACTGCAACCTCTGCCTCCCGGGTTCAAGCATTTCTCCTGCCTCAGCCTCCTAAGTAGCTGAGATTACAGGCATATACCACCACCCTTGGCTAATTTTTTTGTATTTTTAGTAGAGACCGGGTTTCACCATATTTGCCAGGCTGGTCTCGAACCCCTGACCTCAGGTGATTTGCCCGCCTCTGCCTCCCAAAGTGCTGGGATTACAAGAGTGAGCCACCGTGCCTTGCTGAGAATCGCTCGAACCCAAGTGGCAGAGGTTGCAGTGAGCTGAGATTGTGCCACTGCACGCCAGCCTGAGCGACAGAGCAAGACTCTGTCTCAAAAAAAAAAAAAAAAAAAAAAAAAAAAAAATTGCAAGTCTTGAGTGCAAGGGCGTAACAGGGAATGCCTGGTATGGACCAGTTGTTAAGGCTCCACACAGCAACAATGGCCAAGTGTTCTTTAGGTTGTGTGTGAGTAGGTTGTGAATTTCATTACAGTGTGATGAGGTTTGTTCTGTTCATGGTTTTTGCATAATTTCAAGGGATTTTCCTAAACTTGTGAGTGAGTTCAGAGATGTCCGTTATGAATGAGATTTTAAGAAGAATGATTTTTGAAAGGGTTCTCACATAGGCAAATTAGGTCAGCAACTTCACTTTCCATGCTTTTCACACTTTGGGGATATTTGTCACCTAGCCAATATGCTGGCTGTTTAGGTGAACAATAAGATGTCTCAATACGCTGGTGTTGTTACTGATACTCAAAAGATCGATCAAGTGTGGGGTTTCGTTAAGGGCAACTTCTTTTCTCCGGGAATGCCACTTAATACCACTCCAGGACTGGCTCCGAGAAGGCTGGGAGGAGCTTAATATTTCTTGCTTCCCGTAACTGTATGCTGTTTGGTGCAGGGTAACCCTGCGAACAGGATGGAAAGATCATTTGCAGTGAGAATGGCTGGAGGTTGCCCCTCAACTTTCTCTGTGTTCAAGAATGTTTGTTTACCATTTGTCAGTTGTGTTAGGTCGGAGGCATTTCCAAGAGCTCCTCGTGAGTCTGGATCTTAAGGAATCAATGAAGCCCAATCAGAAATATCTTAATGTCAGTGTATTTTTTGTTTGTTTGTTTTTGGTGACAATTAAAAAAATTTTATTATCTTTGAAAATTTGTGTGGGTACATAGTAGGTGTATATATTTATGAGGTGCATGAAATGTTTTGATACAGGCATGCAATGTGAAATAAGCACATTGTGGAGAATGGAGTATCCATCCCCTGAAGCATCTATCCTTTGAGTTACAAATAATCCACTTACATTCTTTAAGTTATTTTGAAATATATGAAGTTTTCCAAAAAAAGAATGCTTTCTGAAAGAGGTTCCCCATGGTGAGGGTACTTTGTAGTGGCAGAAGAATTAATGAGGGTAGATTTCAATTTCACACCCTTGCTACAGAGGTGATGGGAACTCTGTCTGCTTTGCAGGTGCTGAGGGCGGTGAGTCCTCTTTGTTCAATCTTGTCCCTTCTGGTGACACGTGAATGTACCATTACCAAAAATTTACCATAGAATCTATGATGGGTTATTTCCATTTGGTTAATAATTATAACTACTTTTGGATTTCTTGCTACCATCTTTCCACACTTACTTGGGGAAAATGCAAAAGGAATATTTCATCTTCACTGCAGCAGTGCCTGTGATTAATGCAGTCATAAACTGGTAACGAGAAAAGCAAAGAGCTGCTTAGCTTTGATTCAATCCTTAAATCACTTGGGAAAAAACAACTGAAGGGGAAAAAAGAGGTTGTAGAAAGCACTGGAATTCTCTTTTCTGTTTTTTCAAGAGACAGGGTCTCACTATATTGCCCAGGCTGGATTTGAACTCCCAGGCTCAAGCGATCCTGCCTCTGCCTCCTAAGTGGTTGGGAGTACAGGCATATACACCACTGCTCCCGGCAACAATGGAATTGTTAAAGACAGAGGCCGGCCACCTGTCTGACTTGCTCGTAGTTAGCACCCACACTGCTTATGAAACTACTAGCGAGTTTCAGGCCTTTTCCTTGTGGTTCATGTGACCTTGTGTTCCCAGTATTTACCAAATATTTTAAATAGTTTCCCAAAAAATTTCCTCCTTCATTTCGCACAGTGTGCACATTCAGACCATAAAAGGACCTACTGGAATAAATGCCGAAATTTCACAAACCACAGTGTATCTTAATGATAGGTTTTTAGATACAGGTTTACGGGGGGCTTATAGTAGTTTCATGATAGGGGGAATTTTTCTCAATCTTTGATATTTTCCAGTTTGCCTCCTTGGGATTGCATTTTGCTAGAGAAGTCTTTTAACACCCCAATTTTCTTAACTTCAGTAGTTGTTAATTGAACAACTACTTTTGGCAATAACCTTTTTCCGTACCATAGAGGATATCAAATAAAAAAGGAGAATTGACCAGATGTAGTCCCTGCTTTGTAGAATTGTACATTGGGAGGGGAAGGGTGGAAAGGTGAAGAGAATCACAGGAGTATGGAGATAGGCAGATTGATTCCAGCTGGAGGGATTTGAGGAAGGTTTGTGGAGGACGTGGCATATGAACTTGGCCCGGCATGATTGGTGGAAATAGGCAAAGGGATGAGGGGTTGGGAGGGCATTTTAAATAACGCAAATAGATTGAGCAAAGACTTGTAAGTAGAATAGCACTTGGCAAAATTTGTTGGGAGAAGGGGAACGACAGTCCCTCTGTGGACTGGAATTGTAGGCTCAGTGGGACAGGCGATATAGAAGGTCTTCATCCAACTGTGTGGTAAATATCCTCTGGCCATTTAGGCCCCATCTGTGACACACACAGCCAAAATTTAATACATGATTAGAATGCAAAAATCTGTCATTATGAGACAAAAACCAACAGTATATATGGTGGTGAAGAACATAGATTTGAAGGTAGATTGCCTGGGTTCAAATCTTTAATAGCTGTGTTATCTTGGGCAAGCTACTCGGTCTCTCTGATGCCTCAGTTTTCTCACCTATAACACAGGATAAGACTAGTCCCTATGATAGATTAATTGCAAGAATTAGATTAGATGATTAACACGAAAAGGGTTTAACAACAGTACCTGGCATATAGTAAGGGGTAGTATGTAATTGTTAGTAATCAGTAGTAGCGGTTGTTGTTTTAGTATTTGCATTTGGGCATAATGTGTAATTTATCTTTTCTTCCTCTGAGAAAGATTAGATTAGCCTTTCTGTAGCTTATGTATTCTATATAATTTTGCATTAGTGAAAGTATAGCATCTCAAGCTCATAAGTGCATGAAGACTCCTATGGTGGAATTTTCGTTGTGATAAAAATGTCTGTCTTTCAGAGAGAATTTGTGCTTTGCATTATCGCTGTCTAGTGTCACTGGCTACTCCTTGGGATGTGGCAGATTGTGAGGGTTAGTTGGTTGTGTAGCTTATTCACGTGTGTGTGCACGTGTACACCTGTGTGCGTATCACAGGTTCTCATTGAGTCCATTTTTAAATTAATGGGATATATTTAGAAGAGAGTGATATCTTTTCTATCAGGAGGGTGTTTTGGTTCCAGGCAACAGAAACTGACTTTGGCTAATTTAGGCTGAAGAAAATTAATTGGAAGGCTGCTAGGAGCGCCTAGAAGGGCCAGCGGCTGGGGGGCTGGGCACCAAGCTTGGGAAAAAGCAAGAAGCAAGGTAGCTTGGGTGACCAGGAAACACAGCATCCTGGTCATAGGCAAACAGCCTGGTCTGCGTGAAGCCCCTATTGCTGTCATTGTCACTGCAATGTGGGATATCCAGCTTCCAATCATTCCTACTCTCCTCATGTAACTGCTTGTTGTATAATAGCAAAAAATTGGAAGCAGTTTAAATGCCTAGCAATAGGGATCTTAATACATTATGGAACAGCCATCTAGCGGAATAATTGCAGCCCTTAAACATTTTATGTAAGAATATCTAATGACATGGAAACTGTTCATACATTCTATTAAGTGAAAGTGGCAGGTAACAAAACTGTATGGGCAGGATAATTACATTAAAAAATCTGATGAAGTAGGTATTACTACTATTCCTGTTTTACAGATGATGCATAGAGATTTTGACTCTTTTGCCCGAGATCACGTGGGCTAGTAAGTGGAAGAGGGGGTTTTAAACTGGGAGTGAGGCTCCAGAACCAGGCACTTAGCTATTTCACTGTCCTTTCCCTGATAAACACAGAAAAGCTCTAGAGGAAAAAGTAGTAATAGAAGTTATAGCTGGGTAGTGAGATCATGGATACTTTTATTATTACTTATTTATTCTGATTCCTATGAGCATATGTTACCTCTATAGAGTGACCAAAATGATTCTTAAGTTATTGTAAAAATATAACATTTTAGAATACTTTTCTTCCAGTTGAAAAGTTGTGTGTCCAGGCAGGGCACGATGGCTTCTGCCCATAATCCCAGCGCTTTGGGAGGCCGAGGCAGGCGGATCACTTGAGGTCAGGAGTTCTAGACCAGCCTGGCCATCGTTGTGAAATCCCATCTCTACTAAAAATACAAAAATTACCCAGGCATCGTGACGCATGCCTGTAATCCCTTGGGAGGCTGAGGCACGAGAATTGCTTGAACCCGGGAGGCAGAGGCTGAAGTGAGCCGAGATCACACCACTGCATTCTAGCCTGGGTGACAGAGCGAGACCTCATCTCAAAAAAAAAAAAAAACAACAAAAGTTATGGTCCAGAGATATCCATCACACATTTCTTTTCACATATGACAAGAAAATTTCAGTAATTGTCTCCATCAATATATGAATTTTCTCTTTGAAATTTTTTGTCCTACTGTGTGTGTTTATTGTAGACAGGACAAGCAATTTCCATCATTGAAACCAGAAAACATCTTTGGAATTTTAAACCAGTGTTGCTGTATTTTGGGGATTACATAAAAGCATTGATAAAATAGGTTGTGCTTTAAATGGAAGATTTAAATCTGTGAAGCTTTTTAAGATTGTGTTTGTCACGTCTTGGCACACATTTCTTGTTTGTAGAGTCTGGTTATGAAAAGACTCTGGTTTCCATATGTATATTTAAAATACTCTGAGTCATGGATTCAAGTGAGTAATTGACATAATATGTCCATCAGATTCCTGCTTTGTCATACCGTCACATAAGCGGAGTACATTTATTTTAGTAATTGTAATAGCAAACACATTTAATTAGCAAAACGGTATTCATTTTAAATACCTTTCCCCAGTCTCTTTTGTAACTTTCCAGAAATTGCTTTATTGGAATGAAAATGTGGACCGGGTGTGGTGACTCACACCTGTAATCCCAGCACTTTGGGAGGCTGAGGCCAGCAGATCACCAGGTCAGGAGATCGAGACCATTCTGGCTAACAGTGAAACCCCGTCTCTACTTAAAAAAACAAAAACACACACACACACAAGATTAGCCGGGTGTGGTGTTGGGCACCTGTGGTCCCAGCTACTCCGGAGTTTTAGGCAGGAGAATGGCGTGAACCTGGGAGGCGGAGCTTGCAGTGAGCTGAGATCGTGCCACTGCACTCCAGCCTGGGCGACAGAGCGAGACTCCGTCTCAAAAAAAAAAAAAAAAGGAAATGTGTGTTTGATTTCACAGGAGGCTTAGGAAAAGGGCCACATGTATATGAACACAGGCATATGTATACGGTGCTGGGAGTGGTGTGTACCTAGGTGTTTAGAGATTAGAAGCTCCATGTCTCTCCATTTCTTCCCCCTTTTTGCTAAATCTCAGCTCAGAATCTGAAACCACATTGATTGTAAGATGTACAATTACATGTGCCACCAAAAAAGAAAAAAATGTGATTGTAGCCGGGTGTGGTGGCTCATACCTGTAATCCCAGTACTTTGGGAGGCTGAGGTGAGTGGATCACTTGACTCAGGAGTTTGATACCAGCCTGGGCAACATGGTGAGACCCTATTTCCCCTAAAGATACAAAAATAAGCCAGGCATGATGGCATGCACCTGTGGTCTCAGTTACTTGGGAGGCTGAGGTGGGAGGATCGCTTGAGCCCAGGAGATGCACTGCTGTACTCCAGAGTGAGACAGAGTGAGACCTCGTCTCAAAAACAAAAAACCAAAAAAACCAAAAAAATGCAGTTGTAAGATTTACAATTACATGCACCACCAAACGAGAAAAAATGCTATGAATTGATGCTTTCTAATTATCTAGAACCTTTATTTATAACATTGAAAGAGCCACTTATTTAAGGATAGATTTTTTTGCGTGCATTATTCTTGTATATACATAATTTAAAAGTATAAGAAAAATAGATTAAAGAATTGTTAACATTTCTTCACAGTCAGTGTCCATCTCTTCTGAATCATCCGTTTGACACAGAATCAACAATATTTGTGTCTTTTCACATAATGAGTAATCAAAGTGTTGACAAGGCAGCTTTTCTGGAAGAGGGCTCTGTAGGGTTTTTTTTGAACAGCTGTATTAAGATAGAATTCACATACCGTGCAATTTGTCCCTCTAAAGTGTAGATATCAATGGTTTTGGGTATATTCAATTCATTTTGTAAATTTAGTAAAATATACATTATAAAATTTGCCATTTTAACCATGTTTAAGTAATGCAATTCACTAGCATTAATTACATTTAGAATGCTGTGCAACCAATGGCCTCTGTCTATTTCCAAAACATTTTTTCGTCACCCAAACAGAAACTCTGTAACCATTAAGTGATAACTCTCCATTTATAAGTATCACATCCACAAATTAGACCAGCCTTCCTTTTCCATTGTTGAATTTCCTTGAGACCTTGTTCTCCCTGTCCTTTGTTTTTTTTAACCAGTGAATCAGACACACACACACACACACACACAGACACTGCCATATAGCATGCATTTGTCATGATATTGATATAACTATTGAGTGGATAAGTTTTCTTTCAAAACTCTTGAGAGACAGATGTGTAGGATATTAATATGTAAAAAGAACAACAAAATACTGAAATAATTTTATAATATTAGGGAGATTTTAGAATGTATAAAAATATAAAAATTCCATGTTACTATGTATAGGATCCTATTTTACCTATCTTTTATATATAGTGCAAATTTAAGTGGAATCAAAATGTGTAATTCTAGTGTGCCCATATAAAAGGGTAGCCAGCATCCAATGCCTTGTCTTTTAAAATTTCAATTGTGCATCATAATATCACATTAAAAGTCTTTGAAGGTGCCTAGACATGGAAATGCAAAATAAGAAAAATTAAATTATTCCCTATTTTTGTATGTATCTTTTTTTTTTTTTTTTTTTTTTTTTTTTTTTTTTTTTGAGACACAAACTTGCTCTGTTGCCCAGGCTGGAGTACAATGGCACAATCTCGGCTCACTACAACCTCCACCTCCCAGTTCAAGTGATTCTCCTGCCTCAGCCTTCCCAGTAGCTTACAGGCGCACACCACCACACCTGGCTAATTTTTGTATTTTTAGTAGAGATGGGGTTTTACCACGGTGGCCAGGCTGGTTTCCAATTCCTGACCTCAGGTGATCCACCTGCCTCGGCCTCCCAAAGTGCTGGGATTACAGGTGTGAGCCATCGTGCCCGGCCGTATGTATCATTTTTTTCCCTTTAGGGTGAAAGTAAAATGTCTAGACTTTTAGATGTGGAATTCCCACCTCCATTTACAAAAAGTGATTATACATTGGGCAATAAATTAAATCTATTTATTGTGTTTCAGTTTGAAATTTAATTGTGCATGTCTCTGGTAGGGTATTTTTTTGCTATTTAAATCTCTGCTCCAAATATGAGCCAGGAAGACTGTAGCTCAGTTTTAAAATTAGTAGAAACTGCATGTTACATGAATGGAACATTCTTTTTTTTTTTTTTTTTTTTTTTTTTGAGACAGGGTCTTGTTCTATCACCCAGGCTGGAGTGCAGTGATGCAATCATAGCTCACTGCAGCCTCGAACTCCTGGGCTCAAGGGATCCTCCCACCTCAGCCTCCTGAGTAGTTGGGACTACAGGCACACACTAGTACACCCAGCTAATTTCTGTATTTTTTTGTAGAGATGGGATTTTGCCATGTTGCCCAGGCTGGGGATGGGACATTCCTTGCACTATTCCCTACCCCCCATATTTCTTCAGAACTTAATAATAACTTTGTTCCTTATCAAGAACCAAGTTCATTGGTAGCCTCCCAGAAAATTGGACTCAGTTCTAAAATGAGGGGATGGCTGGAAAACTTATCCAATGCATTTAAAAATTGGTCACCTTTTCCTCCAGTTAAGAAAAGTCTCAAAATCACTTCATTATGTATAGTGTTCTTTTCTCCACCTTTCTTATCTCTGAAACATTCTTTCTTGGCTTTGGATTTAAAATTTGAGAAGAATTATTGTCTCTCTCTTTGACTCTGAATATTCTTGTTGCTTCGTAAGACGTATGTGTCTAAATTTAATCTCTTTACATCATGAAATCTTCCTTCTTTAGTCTTCTGTTTTAAGTCTCAGTTTGATTATTGATAGAATGTTTCCATTATTAACTTACAAGCTATGACTATGAGTTGATAACTGTTGTTTTAACAAAGATACAAAATTTATTCAAATAAATCTGCTTCTTTAGTCTCCTGGGAAAGCTAGATATATATATTTCTGTGATGTTGGGCTGAGAATTCTGAACTGCATTTTTATTTTATTTTTATTTATTTTTCAAGATGGAGTTTCACTCTGTTGCCTAGGCTGGAGTGAAGTGGTGCGATCTTAGCTCACTGCAACCTCTGTCCCCAGGTTCAAGCGATTCTCCTGCCTCAGCCTCCCGAGTAGCTGGGATTTTAGGCACCAGCCACCATGCCCAGCTAATTTTTCTATTTTTAATAGAGATGGAGTTTCACCATGTTGACCAGGCTGGCCTCTAAGTCCTGACCTCAGGAAATCCACCCTCCTCGGCCTTCCAAAGTACTAGGATTACAGGCGTGAGCCACCGGGCAGGGCCGGAATGGCTTTTTTAAATTGAAATTAACTGCTGGATGCGCTCTTACTTTTTTACTAGGTAGAGTACAACATCTTTCCCTTTGCTTAGTTTATATAGTTAAAAATATATGGCATTCTGGGGTCAGAGCATTTTGCTTTGCAGTTTTTTTTTTTTTTTACTTTTCCCACTAAAGGTTATAAGATTACTGTAAATGTGATAAGATGAACACACACAAAGAAACCTGTGAGAACCAGGATTCTCCAGGAATTTGACTGTCTACCTGGAATGCTATGAAAGGCACGGGTGGCTGTCCTAGTTCCTTTAGAGTTGATGTATCAGAATACCTGAAACTGGATAGTTTATAAAGAAAAGAGGTTTATTTAGCACATGATTCCGGAGGTTGGAAAGTTCAGGACTGAGCATTTGCATCTGGCGAGGGCCTTAGACTGCTTTAACTCATGTTGGAAAACAGAAGTGGAAATGATGTGTGCAAAGAAACCACATGGCAAGAGAGAGAAACCAAGGAGGCCAGACTCTTCTTAACAACCCACTCTCTTGGGAACTAATCCATTCTGTGAGAGTGAGAACTCACTCCTGTGGGAAGGCATTAATCTATTCATGAGAGATCCACCCCCACGACCCAGACACCTCCCAGTAGGCCCACTAGGCCCCACCTCCCACCGCTGCCACAATGGGGATCAAATTTCAACATGAGTTTTGGTGGGGACAAACCAAACCACAGCAGTGGTCTTGCCAGCGCGTACATGATAATGGCATTTCCCCCCTATCCTGGGAAAGGAATTACTGCACGGACCTTAGAAAGCAGATAAAGCACTCTATAAGAAATGTAGGTATTTTCCTCTTAGAATCAATTCAGTTCAGTGTTACTGTTGTTTTCTATGTATTAGGCCCTGGGTTAGATACTGTGGAGTGAGAATAAAGCAATGTAAAACCTCCCTAGACTATTGAAACAGCCTCCAAAGAGGTCAACTTCCTGCCTCCTGCCTCTCTCCATTCCTTCTCATTTTCTACTGCAGTGCCAGAGTTTATAGCTTTCCAAAAAAAAAAAAAAAAAAGTAGTAATGTTTGGCTCCTCATTGCCTCCAGGGCAAAGTCCAAATTCCTTAACATTGCATATAAGACCTTTTCTCATCGGGCTCTAGTCTCCTCTTGTTCCTGAACCAAACCTCCCATGGAAACACATTTCCCTGAATGCATTCTGCCTCTCAAACATGTCTTTACACATGTTCTTTCTGTAGAATGATCTACTCCCTACTTACTCCTTCTTGTCTTCCCATCACAGTGTCTTCAAAACCCTATTCACATTATTTATTTCCTTGTCTTTGCTGCTGCCAAAGATGAAAGGAGGGATCTCAGTCATTTCTATTCCAGGGCCTGGCACAAAGCGCTTATTAAATGTTGTTTTCAATGAATGATGCAGAGTACCTCCTTAAAGGATCTTATAATTTAATGAGGAGGGAAAATGATCAGAGGGCTGAAAGTCACTAACATGTGGCTGAATGGCAATTGTGTATTATTCAGCTAAATTCTGCAGTTTCCCTTGACCAGATATAGAACAAATGTAAATATGTCCAGTTTTAGTTGCCCCATAACTTAGTGTTCGGTGACATTTCTCAGTGCACTGTGGTGTTATTTTGTATGTTGCCGTTCTTTGTCAACGAAGCTCCAAGCAGAGGGCTTGTCAATATGGAGCTGATGTTTGTTGCAATGGGGAAGAAATATGAGTCAATTAGTGATGAAAATGAGAAAATGCACTGTTTGACATCATAGGTTGATCTTGTCAAATTGAAAAAAGTTCGCTTTACATTGTGAGACTGTTCTGTCTTTTGTTATTATATACATACCTCTCTCTCTTTTTGGTTAGTCATTTTTCTTTCCCTCCCAGCCAGTTAACATGTTCATAAACAGAGGTCCTTCTAACTCAGTCACCTTTTGTAATGTCCATAGGACAGTTCTCATTTTGGGGTTAATATCTTATAGTCTCCCCTGCTTCCATCTCAGTTTCTTTACCTTACCAGAAAATTAGGTTATTATCTGTTAGATTTAAAATTCGAGGATCAGATTTAACTCCTGAAATAAGGAGAAAGGTGTAGATGATTTTATTTATTCTTATAGCAAATTTGGCTTTATCGTATAATTACTTTATAATATTTTACTAATTGGGATTTTTTTCTTCGTTTTACGTGTTTTCAATAAAAGCAGTTCTTGATGTTGACAATGAAAATTTTGCTGGTGGCTAACTTGGGTTTTCTCTGTTGAAAAAGATCTTCATTTTTCTCTTGATTCTCAAAAGCTATTTTTGCTGGGTAGATAATTCTAGGTTAGCGGTTATTTTCTTGAAGATATTTCTCCGTCTTCAAATCTTCACTGTGACTTTTCAGAAGTTAATCACTAGTACTTGGAAAGTTATCTTTCCTACTTCTGTGGCTGCATTCAGTATTTTTCTCTTTGTATTTCACTTTCTGCAGTTTCACTGTGATGTAACCAGGTGTGTATTTCTTTTATCCTGTTTGGACTTTTTGAAGCCCAGCACTGTCTTTGATGCCATTCATTACTGTCTTTGTTTTGTGTTACTATAACAGAATACCACAGGCTGGGTAACTTATAAATAAAAGAAGTTTATTTCTTACAGTTCTTGAGGCTGGATAGTTCAATATCAGGGTGCTAGCATCTGGCAAGGGCCTTCTTGCAGCGTCATTCCATGGTGAAAGATGGAAGGGCAAGAGAACATGTGTGTGTGAGAGAGAGCAAGAGATTGAACTCACAGCCTCAAGCCCTTTTTTAATGTCATCAATCCATTCATGCAAGTGGAGCCTTCATGACCTAAATATCTCCCGTTAGGTCCACCTCCCAGCACAGTTGCACTGAAGATGAAGTTTCCAACATTTACTCTTTGGGGTGCACATTCAGGCTTGTTGAATGTGTTGAAATCACTTGTTGAATCACTTGTTGAATCACTTGTTGAAAATTTGCAGCCGTGATCTCTTTCACTGTTGCTTTTGCCTCATTCCCTCTCTCTCCCCTCTTGTTGGTACTCCAGTGAAGCTCAAGTTAGAGTTTATGATTGCAGTGGTTCATTTTGCTTTCCTTTTAAAATTTCGTAAGGTAGAAGCTTAGATGCTTGATTTGCGACTTTTTTCTTTTCTAATAAAAACATTTAATCTTATAAATTTCATTCTAAGTTTAGCTGAATCTCACAAACGTTTATTTTCATTTTCTTTCAGTTCAAAATATTTTCTAATTTCCTTTGAGACCTTCCCTGTCACCCATGGATTATTTAGAAGTGTGATGTTTAATATCCAAGTGTTTGAAGATTTTCCTGTTATTTTTTCATATTAATTTCTAGTTTAATTCCATTATGGTCAGGAACATACATCGTATGACTCCAGTCCCTTTCAGTTTGCTAAGATTTCTTTTATAAATGTTCCATTTTGTACTTGAAAAGAATATGTTTATAAATGTTCCATTTTGTACTTGAAAAGAATGTGTATACTGTTATGGTTGAATGGAGTATTCTATAAATGTCAATTTGATCCCATTAGTTAATAGTGTTCAGTTCTTCTATATATATCCTTGCTGATCTGTCTACTAGCTCTGTCAATTGCTGATTAGAGTTTTTATGTCTCCAGCTGTAATTTTAGATTTGCCTGTCTCTTTAAATTCTGTCAGTTTTTGCTTTATGTATTTTGATGCTCTATTGTTAGGTACAAACATGTATAGGATTGTTATATCTTCTTGGTGCATTGACCCTTTTATTAGTATATAGTGTCCCTTCTTTACCTGCCACAGTTTTCTTTCTCTGAAGTTGAATATTAATATAGCCATTCAGGCTTTCTTATGATTAGTGTTTGCATGGCATATCTTTTCCCCCCATGTGAGTTGCAATTTCCCTGGTTCTTTATATGCTGAGTAATTTTGGATTTTATCCTTGACATTTTGGTTATTATGTTCTGAGACTCTGTGTCTTGTGTAAATAGTATGGAGAATATTGACGCATTTGTTTAGCAGGCATTGACCTAGTTGAGCTCAGGGCATGTGTTCTGTTCTAACTAGCCTTTTGCAGGTTGTGGTTTCAATGCCACTTCTGTTTTCAAAACCTTTGTAGTGCTATTTGTTACCTATCTGTATTTACCATGTGGCCACCTGGAGCCTGGTTGGTGGTTTATCCCATGATTTAGGCGTCCTGGTCATTTGTAGGTGAAAGCTGTTCATAGTAGTCCAGAACCAAGGTTTGAGATTTTCTTGGTCACTCAGCTGATGTAAAGCTGGGCTGCTGTCTGAACTTGTACCCTCAGGGTGCTGCCCCTTTGAAGGTTAGCCCACACTGACAGGTAATGCCCCAGGACCCCATTCTTGGAAGTTAAAGAATTTCAGCCCTCATCCTCCAAACCCTAAAAGGACTCCTTTCAGCAAATGACCCTACGGCCAAAGCAGCTGGACATCTGGGCTTTCTCCAGGCTCAGGCACTGATCCTCAGGCTTCTAGCCTTCAGAACTGTGAGACGATACATTTCTGTTGTTTAAGCCACTGAGCAGATGGTACTTTGTTATGGCAGCCCTAGCAAACTCATGCTAAGTGCACAATTCTCATCTCCCCCAGGCTCCCGTGGCTAAGTTGAGATCTTTAAGAAAACATACTCTTTTAGGTCCTTAAATTTAACTTCGAGTACCTAGTCCATTGCCTGTACATAGGAAGTAGGCACTTGATAAATACTCACTGGTGTTTCTGCTATGACGGAAAATTTATGTCCCTGAAAAACCATACGTTCTGCACAACAATACACTAAAAATAGTAAGTATCTTGTGGGAAAAGTAAGATTACAGCTGATCTCTCAAAATCATTGCAACTTGGTAACTACTAGCAAAAACCATAATTGCTACCTAAAGAGATTATCTGGACCACCCAAGCAGGCATCTCAGTGTGGCTACATGTTGCTAAAATGGATACTAAAATATACAAAAAAACAGGCTGGGTGTGGTGGCTCAAGCCTGTAATCCCAGCACTGTAGGAGGCCCAGGGGGGGTGGATCACCTGAGGTCAGGAGTTCAAGACCAGCCTGGCCAACATGGTGAAACCCCGTCTCTACTAAAAATACAAAAATTAGCCAGACATGGTGGCACATGCCTGTAATCCCAGCCACTTGGGAGGCTGAGGCAGGAAGCCTGGGTGACAGAGCAAGAATCGCTTGAACCTGGGAGGCAGAGGTTGCAGTGAGCTGAGATCGCACTGTTGCACTCCAGCCTGGGTGACAGAGCAAGACTCCGTCTCAAAAATAAGATAAAATAAAATAAAATAAAATAAAAAACAGCAGCATGGAAACCTGACAATGCTTGAATTGGTACATGGGCGGTGGGTGTTGAGACAATGCACATAGAAGTGGAACTCTGAGCCCTGGGCCTCCTGTGATAGTGGCCATTGATGTAGCCAGTACAGGTAGCCAAACTGAGGGAGCCTCTGCCTGGAGGTAGGTGCACTGTCTGGGGAGTGGGACCCAGCTGTAGGCTCTTTGACAGTGTGGCATAAAATAATTTTTTGCCTGAAACTTTTAGTCATGAAACTGCAAAACTGCTTGGGACTTGGGTGCCATTTCTAAAGGGCTCTGACAATTTGGCAATGATTTAATGTCATTATATGGTGGTTGCTTTGTTCTTAAAATACAGTTTCTTGCTGAGGCCAAGTTAGGTGACGGGTTTTTTTTTTCCTTTTCTTGCCTAAGATTTTCATTTCACTTCCTCCACTTTTTTGCTTAGGAAACTCTCAAATGAATCGGTGTGACTTCCATGCTATAAGATGTCACTGCCACTTACCAATCAAACATGAGCTCATCTGTGTTACAGAAGCAGAACAGAACAGATGGTATTTGAATTAAATTGAATTATCTTTTGTACTCCTTATATTCATTTGTTAGTCTCCTGTGCTTATGATAAATTCAAGTGACTTCAGATGTATTGAGTTAGCCAGAGCTGCATATTTAAAATTACCTGTGGAGTTATTTAAAAATTAAGTTGATATATATTGCCCAAAACTTGTTCAAAATTTGAATTGAATTAATTCATTGAAACATTAAAAAATTGAGTGTTTTCAATTAATAGAGACATTCTCTTTGTGATATAGAAAGCTATTTGTTGTTCTTATTGATTTTCTTTCTTACAAAAGAGGTTATTTATAAATTTTTAGTGTGATCCTAATTGTATTTCTAATATTTTTGGTTTGGTTCCCTAAAATAGTTAAGGTCACTTTTAGGTAACAATTAGCAGACTTTAATTTTGACCATATATAGATACATACACATCACGCACGCGCACACACACACACACACACACAAATACAGTTTCAAATAATTTCTTTTAATTGATTTCAGTCTTGTTAATCTTTTGCATAAATTTCAACTGAGCTATTAATGACACCTACAGTTGACTTCCATTATTTGTTATTTTTGAAAATTCAAATTAATATATTACAACATAGAAAGTCTCTATCAAATCTTGAACATTTAGATTGTAAAGCTTTTTGTTTTAGCAAATTTACTTATGATCAATTTATAATTGAAGAATTGGCTTCTAATCTCAATTCAACCTGGGGTATTTAGTTTTTTAAAATTGAAATTATATATATATAGATAAAAGTACATATATATAGTGTCATACTTTGTCATAGGTTAAGTTTTCTAAATACGGAAAGTGTCTTAAAGAGAAACTCTTTATACGAAGAGGAAAGGAGTCATAAACTATTCTTAGTTTGGCATAAAATGATTTTTTTTTTTTTTTTGGCATGGAAATTATAGGCGTAAAACTGCAAAAGCTGCTTAGGACTTGGGTGCCATTTCTATAGGACTCTGGCAATTCGGCAATAATGTAATGTCATTATAGAGTGGTTGCTTTGTTGCATTTTATTGACTTTTTAGTGATAAATTCCAGGAGAATCTTTATTTACCAGGATTAAACTCAATGTAGTGTTAATCCTTTCCATTTTCTCACCTCCTTTCTGTAGCCAGAGCTGAAAGCAGGGTAGGAGAGTAGCTTTGAAAAGGAAGGAAAATAAATTTGACAATGATCAAAAATGCCAGGCTGAAGGCAGCTTTTAATTTGATTAACCAGTTTGTAATTCATTTTTGGGAAACATTTCCAGAATATGACAATTTCAGAGAACACGAAACCTTCTTATAATTCTGGAAGTGGGAAGGAGAGAGGAACAGTATGTGTTTTTGTGTGTGAGTTGCATTCTTTCCTCCGTTTTTGGAGCAGCATGAGATTATTGTAATGCTACATTTCTTCCCTCTGCGCCCTCCTACCCCATCAACGTGTCTCATGGGTGGTGTGATATAGGCTATGGGAGTGAAAACCATTGGTGTTAGTCGGTGCATAGTTCCCGGGGTGTGGCGAGTACCAGCTCTGACAGCGGAAGAGAACTGTACCGTTGATTCCCATTATTCTCAGTAGGTATGTTCTATAAAATTGCTGCGAACACCAAATTAGTGAATCCTGAACCATCGTTCCCAGAGGAATAGAGGGTTAGGGTCCTGTGAGCCTCAAGTCGCAACATTGTCTTTGACTGATTAATATGTAACCTTGTTTTATATGTGCTTCTGTTTAAAGATACCTTACTCACTATATATTGTGGATTCGTTAACACTGAACTCACGGCGAACGGCACCGCCACTCGTGCCTGAACAAAATTTCCCTAATCCAAGCATTTTCTCTGCAGGCACACTGGATAACACTTCACCACTCCGTTTGGGGACCATTCTAAACAGCAAAATCACCAACACAAAGCACAGACATGTGAAAAACATGGCACTAAATAGACCATGAAAAGACCATTTGTTGATAGTACGAGGCTGAAACAAGAAGGCACATCGTTGCCTGGTTTGACCTCAACTGGGAATATGCACATTCGATGACTCAATTTTTTATTGTTGTTGCTCTGCAAACATCTGTGAATGACCAGGAAAGTGCCAGGAGTATTGATTTTTGGGGTTACAAATACATTTTAGCAAGTAGGTGAATTCACAAATACAGAATCCACAAATAATGAAAATCATCCATACTTGAAAGACTAGAATTGGAGTCTCTCTGTCTGAGTTTCCATATTTATAAAATGGGTATAAATATGACACACACTAAAAGTTTGTGAATATCAATATGGAAAGGTTAAGTGGGTAAAGTTTTCATCGCATTGCCAGACATTTGAGTCCTCAATAGGTGATAGTGGTGTTAGTAGTAATTATTAAGACAAGTTAAAAATAATAGCAGCCATCTTTATTTGGTACCTATACCATTGCTCGCAATAACCCTGAAAAGTAGGAAGTATTATCTGTATGACACAGATGAGAACCTTAAGGGCCAGAGAGGTTGAGTAATTTGCCCCATCACCCATCTGGGAAGTAGCCAAACTGGACTTTGAACCCAGTACTTGATGACTTCAAAATCCACATCTTTCGATCTGGTGCAGTGAATAAAGATTATGTCTGGCTTCAGGTCCCAGATGATGAAGTTGGGATTGATATTAGGCTGGTGCAAAAGTAATTGCACCTAATACATCCAGGTGAGAGCAGAAAGTAGTTAGGGCAAGAGGAAAGCCATGTGGGGAAGGTTAGACTTGCTGCCCAGAGCTGGAGACATTAGGGCAGAGTGATCCAACTGACTAGTCTTGGGATGAAAAGACATTAAAAAAAAAAAAAAAAAGATTATAAGACTAGGAAAGAAGCCAGAGGGGGCTAGAACAAGAATAAAGGCTTTAGCTAGGAACTATCTGGAAAGAGGATCTGGGCAAGGAACATTTTGTATTTAAGGGAGGTGGTGAGTTTGAGGCTCCTTGGTTTCAGATACTTCTGTCCACCATCTTTCTAGCTGTCCAAATCTTCCCTTTCCCCTCCTAATTGTTGTGTAGAGATTATTCTGAGTCAAGGCAGAGCAGTCTTGTGAATGCCCAAACCCTGAGAGACACATGGAAGTTTCCTATTATTTTTCTACTTGTTATTATTCTGCAAATATTTGTTGGTAGACTACAACATAGCAATTTCAGAGGAATGCTTCATGGTGTTCTTGTGGAATGATTATTTCTTACATCTGGTTCAAGTTTGATGGGTGTGCATTGCATGAATTTTACCAAATTGTGTGTGTGTGTTTCAAATCCGCATAAATTAATAAGTAGTCAAAAGTAAGGGTAGTGTTTGTGGGAATATATTTTTCTTACTTTTGTGGGTCCCCAAGAAGTTAGTCCACTGATTTTATGTATATATGCACTCACTACTACTGTACATCTGGAGTAGAGACTGCCAAGCTTCTGAAATGCTCAGATAGTAAATATTTTATGCTTTGCGGGCTATGTGGCCTCTATTACAACTACTCAACTCTGCTGTTGTTGTAGCCATGGATACTGAGTAAACTGATTAGCATGGCTGTGTTCCAATAAAACTTTATTTACAAACACAGGCAGTAGCTTGCCAACCCCCTAACTAGAGCATAGCTGTCATTTTGAGACCTGCATAACTTCTTTGTAGGATTACACCCTTGCAAGAATTCTGCCCGAAGTATTTCCGAGTTTGCATTATAACCTTGTGGGCAGGGCAGTGAAAGTAATGTTATATAGGAAAGTTACCATCTCCTAGGAATTTTGTTTTAAGAAAAATATTCTAATACTAAAGTATGACATTTGTTGAACATTTTTTATTGGCAGTAGGAAAGGAAAATTGAAATTACATACAGGAACTCCAAAAGCTTGCTCGTGCTCATTTTTCTTCTATTACAGATTGAACATTTAATGATAAATGTGGGAGGGGGATTTAATATTTCAGAACAGAAGGCAGAGATTAATTTTATTTTGCCCCCTAAAATGTGATACATTTTCTCTCTCTTCTTGCCCCCCACTGCCCTGCCCTTTCCCACTCCTCCTCTCTGTCCCTCTGTTGGGATAGGGAAATTGACTGTAAGGGGATATGGGTCTATGTGGGAGGGAGAGACAAGAGGGTCCCAGCAAGATGCCACCTCCAACCCTACTATCACTGTAAGCAGTAAGGAAAGGAAGGGGTAGGTTTATAGCTCTCAGCCCATGATCAGCTAGTTCCACCTCCATGATTGTTTGATCATGGTCAATTTGTAGAGGATCCGTTTCTAAAGAGCTTTATTTAAAACGGCCCCTTCTCTAAACACCTTGCAGTTTTGCACCCAGCGCCTCGGATCACCTGCTGGAGGCCACAGAGGACAAACACTAGTTCAGTGTTCGTGGGGCGCCTTTGCTGAACAGTAGTGCGCGTGGGAAGCATCAGCAGTTATCCACCTGTTTCTCACCATCCTTTTCCTAACTGACTTTTACTCATTCATGGCCATGGAGATATGTTTGCTAGTCTTTGTCAATTCATCTGCTTTTTTCCAGGAAGTCCTTTTCTTTTAAATGCTATCATATGAAGGCTGCCCTTGCTTTAAGCATTTTTTATTATTGTTATTAAAATGAAGAATGAGCCCCTTTCTTCTCTCCTACCCCACACTCCTTGGAGGTTTAAGTGAACAGAAAATGGTAGTACGAGAAAAGATCCAGTTAGGTGAGTTTGCAGAAAAGTTAATCCAAGAGAAGTAACAGATTGAAAACGTAGGCTTCTGACTATGCTAGTGCAAACTGAGTTAAGTAGATCAATTAGAGTTCACTTTCCAATATGATTTTGATGAATAGTGTAACATTTTGCAAGGCTTTTTGAAGACAAAACCACTAACTCATTGTATTTTTTGTTTTGTTTTGTTTTAAGAGACAGGGTCTTGCTCTGTTGCCCAGGCTGGAGGGCAGTGATATGATCATGGCTCACTGCAGCCTGGAACTCCTGGGCTCAAGCGATTCTCCCACCTCAGCCTCCTGAGTAGCTGGCATTACAGGCACACACCACCACACCCAGCTAATTTTTGTTTTTTGTTTTTTTGTAGAGATGGGGTTTCACCATGTTTCCCAGGCTGATCTCGAACTCCTGGGCCCAAGTGCTCCTCCTGCCTCGGCCTCCCAAAGTGCTGGGATTACAGGTGTGAGCCACTGTGCCTAGCCTTAACCAACTGTATTTTAAAGATTCAATTTGTATTTGTGTTTAGATCCACGCTAAGGCATGCAAGCAATTGACACATGGACCCTGGGATATGCGGTGTACTGTCTGATTAATTGATAGATTGATTTCTTTCTTTCTTTTTTTTTTTTTGATGGAGTCTCACTCGGTCGCCAGGCTGGAGTGCAGTGGCACAATCTAGGCTTACTGCAACCTCCGCCTCCCAGGTTCAAGTGATTCTCCTGCCTCAGCCTCCTGAGTAGCTGGGATTACAGGAGCACGCCACCACAACTGGCTAATTTTTGTATTTTTGGTAGAGATGGGGTTTCACCATGTTGGCCAGGATGGTCTCGATCTCTTGACCTTGTGATCTGCCCGCCTTAGCCTCCCATAGTGCTAGGATTATAGGCGTGAGCCACTGCGCCCGGCCTTTTTTTTTTTTTTACTTTTAGTAGAGATGGGGTTTCACCACGTTGGCCAGGCTGATCTCAAACTCCTGACCTCAGGTGATCCGACCACCTCAGCCTCCCAAAGTGCTGGGATTACAGGCGTGAGCCTGATTTACAGGCACTGATTTCTGACAATACATCCTTACCATATATCCAAAACTTACCCGCCCTTTGAAACCCAGCCTGTCTCACCTCTACAAAAACAAACAAACCGCCTTCTTAACCATTCCTACAATACTATTCTATTTTTCTGAATTCTTATAATCTGCCTGAACAGCCCATTTTGAAATTTGATTCTCTGTGTTATTGTTTATTGTCTTAGATTTACCCCCGCATGGATCCTACTTTTAGTGAGTTTGAAATCTGTTTGGAGAGCTATATAAGTACCAATGAAAAAAGAGTAGGTAACTTTACAGGACAGTAAAGGACAGATTGAAGAAGGGGGACGGGGGACTTGAACTCGGCCTGGAAGCACAGGGGTAAAGGAGGTGGAGCGTGTTGGTTGCCAGGGGACCCTGAGCAAAGGAGCACTTAAAAAATGCATGAGGGGAAAGGGGGAAGCCGTGAGGTCAGTAGTTCGATCCAAGGGGAGTTTCTACTCTTTTTAATTTTTTTTTTTTTTGGACAGAGTCTTGCTCTGTTGCCCAGGCTGGAGTGCAATGGCACGATCTCAGCTCACTGCAACCTCCACCTACCAGGCTCAAGCGATTCTCCCGCCTCAGCCTCCTGAGTAGCTGGGATTACAGGCGCCTGCCACCATGGTTGGCTAATTTTTTGTATTTTTAGTTGAGATGGGGTTTTGCTATGTTGGCCAGCCTGGTCTTGAACTCCTGACCTCAGGTGATCCACCTGCCTCGGCCTCTCAAAGCGCTGGGATTACAGGTGTGAGCCACTGCACCCAGCCAAACACTTTTTTTTTAAAGAAATTATCATTTAGCAAATGATGCTGAGCTCAGAGGTTTATGTGTAGGAGAGTTAAACAATGAAAATGTTTTATTCATTTATCCAACAAATAATTATTTCATGATTAAAATGAATTAGAGAAAAGAGATGCCAGAGCCTATTGTAATCATCTAGACATGAGATAAGAGTTGCCGGGACTTGAGCAGTGGCAGCGGGGCTGGAAAGAATGGACCTAAAAGACAGCACAAAAGATGAATTGATAGTGCCGGAGGAGTCATTTAATGTGCGCAGCGAAAGCGATCAGCCTTGCACTATCGTCACTTTTCTTGCTGGTGCATTTTTGTCTGTCTAGCTAAACTCTAAACTCTTATGCCCGGGCACTACCTTTTATACTCCTTTTACAAAAGGTGCCATTGTCGTTTTATTCTTGTTTAAATAATTTATTTAAAATGTATTATTCCGCACAGCATGGCATTTTAAATACCAACTTAGCGTCCTCTAATAAGATAATGCTAAGACTTACAAGAAACAAAGGCCACTTCTGTAAGTCTTCAAATCACTCTTGTGTTTAATTTTTTTTTTTTAAGATAGGGTCTTGCTCTTTTGCCCAGGTTGGAGAGCAGTGGTGCACTCATAGCTTATTGAAGCTTTGACCTCCTGGGCTCAAGCAATCCTCCCACCTCAGCCTTCCAAGTAGCTGGGACCATAGGCATATGGCACCATGCCTGGCTAATTTTGTTAAAATTAAAAAAAAATTTTTTTTTTTTAGAGATGGGGTCTTGCTATGTTGCCCAGGCTGGTCTCAAACTCCTGAGCCCAAGTGATTCTTCCACCTTGACCTCCCAAAGTGTTGGGATTATAGGCATGAGCCACTGCACCCAGTACATTTAATTTTTTGAGATGAAATTGTAATACCATAAATTTAACCCCTTAGAGTACATAATGTAGTATTTTCAGTATATTCACAGAATTGTACACCATCACCCTCTAATTTCAGAATAGTTTCATCACCCAAAAAAGAAACCCCACATATTTCAGCAGTCACTCCCTCTTCTCCTTATTCTCAGTCCCTATCAACCACTAATCTACTTCCTTTATATATAGATTTGCCTATTCTGGACATTTCCAATAAATGGAATTGTGCATATGTGGTCCTTTGTATGTGATTTAGCACATTGTGTTCCAGGTGCACTTATGTTGGAGTATGTGTCAATACTTCATTGCTTTTCATGGCTGAATAATATTCCATGGTGCGGATTTGCTGCAGTTTGTTTATCCATTCGTCAGATGATGGACATTTGGGTTGTTTCTCCATTTTTGCTATGTGAATAACGCTGCTATGAGCATTCACGTATAACATTTTGTGTGGCCATAGGTTGTCAATTTTCTTTGGTATTTTACATATAGGGGTAGAATTGCTGAATTGTATGGTAACTCCGTGTTCAACATTTTGAACAACTGCCAACCTGTTTTCCAAAGTGGTGGCACCATTTTACATGGTCACCATCAATGTAGGAGTGTTCAGTTTCTCCATATCCTTGCCCCTCTGTATTTATCTTTTTTTTTTATTATTATTGTAATTATCTTAGGTGGGAAGTGGTATTTCTTTCTTTTCTTTTCTTTCTTTCTTTCTTTCTTTTTTTTTTTTTTTTGAGACAGAGTCTCACTGTTGCCCAGACTGGAGTGCATTGGTGTGATCTTGGCTCAATGCAACCTCCGTCTCC
Organism: Macaca thibetana thibetana; assembly: GCF_024542745.1. Classification (NCBI taxonomy): domain Eukaryota; kingdom Metazoa; phylum Chordata; class Mammalia; order Primates; family Cercopithecidae; genus Macaca; species Macaca thibetana. The sequence continues at coordinate 142,167,943 of NC_065580.1, forward strand.
CAGGTTCAAGTGATTCTCCCACCTCAGCCTCCCAAAGAGCTGGGATTACAGGTGTGAACCACCGTGCCCAGCCACCAGGAAACTTTCAATCATGGTGGAAGGTGAGGTGCAGAGCAGGAGGAAGAGAGAGAACGAGGGGGGATGCTTGTTGCTATACACTTTCAAACAAGCAGATCTTGTGAGAACTCACTATACAGTACCAAGGGGGGTAGTGTTAAACCACTCATGAGAAGCCTACCCCCATGACTGAATCACCTCTCACCAGGCCTGCTTCCAACACTGGGGATTACAATTCGATGTGAGATTTGGGTGGGGACCCTGATCCAAACCACATCAGTAAGGGTAGCTGTGCATTTGGTCGGGGAGGGAGTATGTAGGACTTCTGTGTACCTTTTGCTCAATTTTGTTGTACTAAAGCTGCTCTGAAAAATAAAGTCAGCTGGGTGTGGTGGCTCACACCTGTAATCCCAGCACTTTGGGAGGCCGAGGCGGGTGGATCATGAGGTCAAGATCGAGACCATCCTGGCCACATATTCACGGGCTATTGATGTTTATTTTCTGTGAGCTAGTTCTCGCTATCTAGTTCCCTGATTCTTCCCCAAGAAAAATTCCGTAAATATTTTAACGGGATTGCATTACATTTCTAGATTAATTTGGAAAGAACTGATGTTTATGTTGCATCTTTTTATCCAAGAACTTGTTATGTTTTTCCATTTGTTCAACCCTCGGGCGGATCATGAGGTCAAGAGTCGGAGGTTGCAGTGAGCTAAGATCCTGTCTCTGCACTCCAGCCTGGTGACAGAGCGAGACTCCATCTCACAAATAAATAAATATCAATCAATCAATCAATAAAAAGTCTACTTCAAGAAATAATTCAAGGTAATATAGATTTATGTGTCAAAGGCAGGAAGTACTTAAGCAGTGTAGAGAAAGGACAATCATTGTTGGCCTTAGAGATTCGAGAGGAGATAGGATTTGAGCAGTAACCTGAAGAATGATTAGGATTTCAGTCACTCGACAGTGGTTCAACGTGTGCAGCCTTGGACAAGTAATCTGTTAGACTGATAGTTTCTTCACACAGTTTGTGGAGGAAATACAGGAGATAATGTAGGGGAAGGGCTTAACACAGAGTGAAGCATACAGTAGCAAGTGGTGCTCGTCAGCAAATATTGATCAAGTGCCCACTATGTGCTGTGCGCTCTGTTGAGCCCACATTCTAACTGAAATATTGGCTAGATGTTATCGAAAGGAGGGCAACCAACATGCAACACAAAGAAAGACCCTGAGGTAAACGTTTCCCTGTCCTGGTCTGTGAACCATTAAACAAACCATGTTGGAATGATAAGGTTGCTAAAGTAGATCAAGAGAAACTGCATTTTGGGGGGATTTGAACTCCAAAGAATGCAGTTTGTAGGCAGTGGAGATCTTTGAAAAATCAAGATGGATTTTAATAATGTGTTAAGAATAATTTGGATTTGAATCAACGCAGGAAGCAGAGATTTTAGTTAGAGACTATTTCAGTAATTTTGAAATCATTGCCCAAGATTGTAGTTGGTTTGTTTATAATGGGTAGGTTATTTATTTGTGAATCCCAAATGTACTCTATCAACATTCCATTGAATAACTTACAAAACCAAACAGCAGGGGTTTATGTTTTCTCTTCTCTTAGTTTAATATTATGGCAGTCATATCATACTTTATTTTAGACTAATTTAACAGGAGCCAATGTTTCCAAGTAAATCATTAGTATCTAAACAGTGTCTTTTTGACATTGGCCTGAGGATGTGGAACTTTTTTCCTACTGAGGTAAATGAAACAGAGTACAAAATGCTAAAAGTTTGTAATATCGAGTTAACAAGGTTCTCTCATTTGGTAACATTTTTATTGAGATAACTCATATACTATAAAAGTCACCATTTTAAATGTACCATTCTGTGGTTTTTAGTGTAGTCAGAGTTGTGCAACCATCACCACAATCAATTATAGAACATTTTCTTCACTCCCAAAAGAAACCATGCATCCCTTAGCTGTTATGCCCAGGTCCCCTTATTTCCTGTCTCCACCCCACCATCCTATGCAAACCCTAATCTATTGAAAATCAAAAAATTTTAAAAATCTATTTTAAAATAGTATAAAAAAGCATTCATAGGAGTAAATTCAGCAAAAGAAGTATAAGATTTGTACACTAAAAACTCTAAAATGTCGTGGAAGGAAATTAAAGAGGACCTGACTAAATGGAAAGACAGCCCATGTTCATGGATTGAAAGACTTGCCCTTGTCAAGACAGGAGTCCTTCCTAACCAGATGTGCAGATGCAGCACCGTAACTGTTAACATGCCGGGAGGTGTTTTTTTGTTATTGTTTTTTGTTTGGCAGAATTTGGCAAGCTGATTAAAATTTATACGGAAATGCAAGAGATCTAGAGTAGCCAAAAGAGTCCTGAAAAAAACAAGAACAAAGTTGGAGAGTAGCACTTCTCAATTTCAAAACTTACTACGAAGCTAAAGTAATTAAGACAGAATGGTACTGACAATAGGGTAGATATAGAGATCAATAGAATAGACTTCAGAATCCAGAAATAAGTCCTCATATTTATGGTCAGTTGATTTTCAACTGTGATGACAGGATAATTTGACAGGGAAAATAATAGTCTTTTCAACAAATGGTCCTGAACAAGTGGATATACATATAAAAGAATGAAATTGGGCTCCTACCTCAAGAACTCTTAGGAGAAAACAGAAATAAATCTTCAATACTTTGGTCTAGACATGGAATCTTAGATATGATAAACCACAGGCAACAAAAGAAAAATAGATTAATTGGATTTCATCAAAATTAAAAGCTTCTGTGCTTCAAAGGACTCTTGAAGAAAAAGAAAACTCACAGAATGGGAGAAAATATTTGCAAATTATGTTTGAAAAGGATCTTGTCTCTAGAATATATAAAGAACGCTTACAACTCCACAACGAAAAAACAAATAACTCAGTTTAATACGTGGGTAAAGGATCTGAATAGACATTTCTCCAAAGAAGGCATACCAACGTGGCCTTTGATGCTCAGTATCAAAGTCATCAGAGACATGCCAATCAAAACTACAGTGAGTTACCCCTTAGACTCACTAGATGGCTAAAATTAAAAAATGAGATCAAGCCAGGTGTGGAGGCTCATGCCTGTAATCCCAGCACTTTGGGAGGCCAAGGCGGGCGGATCACCTGAGGTCAGGAGTATGAGACCAGCCTGGCTAACATGGCAAAACCCCATCTCTACTAAAAATACAAAAATTAGCGGGGCCTGGTGGCGGGCGCCTGTAATCCCAGCTACTCGGGAGGCTGAGGGAGGAGAATAGCTTGAACCCGGGAGGCAGAGATTGCAGTGAGCCTAGATTGCACCACTGCACTGCAGCCTGGGTGACAGAGCAAGACTGTCTCCAAAAAGAACAAAAACAAAAGTGAGATCATAATAAGTGGTGGCTAGAATGTGGAGTAATTGGAACTTTTATGTATTGCTGTTGGGAATGTAAAATTGTGCAGCCACTTTGGAAAACACTTTGACAGTTCCCCAAAATTTGGACACAGAGTTCCTTTGTAATGCAGCAGTTCTACCTCCAGGCAGAATCCGCGAGATAATTAAATACATGTCTACACAAACTCGTTACATGAATGTTCATTAGTGACATCCCCGCTTTGACCTCCCAGGGAGCTGAAACTAACAGATGTACGTCACCATGCCCGGCTCACTTCAAACAGTATTTTTGGTAGAGATGGAATCTTGCTGTGTTGCCTGGGCTGGTCTCAAACTCTTGGCTTCAAGTGATCTTCTTGCCTCGGTCTCCCAAAGTGTTGGGATTATAGATGTGAACCACTGTACCTGGCCCAAGATTTATTTTAATTAAGAAGCAATATATAAATGCATTCTCTTTGTGGAAAGAAAAAAATGTTAGGCTGAAGGCCTCCTCGTCCACCTCTTCCAAGCCTGGTATCCTCCGTGCGCCATCTCTTTCCACTCCCCGACCCTTGCCCCAGGTAACTATGATTTAATTTTTGCCCATGTTCATTGTGAGTTGGGGGTCAGGGGGAGCTGTTTTCCACCCTGTCATTCAGATATCAAGGCCAATAGGAGTTCTGTGGCTTCAGGCTTCACTGAGGCTTGGAGATCTCTTACCTGCTCTTCTGTACTGTGGTCCAGAAGTGACACACACACTTTTGCTAGAAGCACTCCAGTCACATGTTCCCTTGCAGGGAGCTGGGAAGTACAGACTTCTATTTTCCTGGAAGGAAAGGAAAAGGAGATGTTGGGAGCACTGGGGGAATCTACCATCGCCTGTAATTTTGCTTGCTTTTGTTGTACTTTCCTGGTTTCAGTGTCGGTCTCATCAACTCAGTTGGGGTAGCTTCTCATTATTATTTTGTTAGAAGATGGGAACAGTTTTTACAAGGTGGGAATTATCTGTACCTTGAACTCTTAGAGTTTTCCTGTAAAACTATCTAGGCTTGGCTGGGTGCGGTGGCTCACACCTGTAATCCCAGCACTTTGGGAGGCCGAGGCGGGCTGATCACCTGAGGTCGGTAGTTCAAGACCAGCCTGACCAACATGGAGAAACTCCATTTCTACTAAAAATACAAAGTTAGCCGGGCGTAGTGGCGCATGCCTGTAATCCCAGCTACTTGGAAGGCTGAGGCAGGGGAATCACTTGAACCTGGGAGGCAGAGGTTGCAGTGAGCCGAGATGGCACCGCTGCACTCCAGCCTCGGCAGCAAGAGCGAAACTCCGTCTCAAAAACAAAACAAAACAAAAAACCTATCTATGTTTAGTGCCTTGTTTCTCTGGGTAGATTTTCGATTACTATTGCAACTTACAGCCATTGGTCAGGGTTTCACTACTCTTTGGCCAAATTTGGGCAATTTATATGTTCTTAGAAAATGTTTCATTCTAGCTGTTGGTTTAAAGTTGGGACTCTGTGGTGCACTGTTACAATTTATAAAATTGTTCCTTGTGGTTGTATTTTCTCCTTTTGTCTTTATTTGGGGGTATCTGTGCCTTTTTTCTTTTTCTTGAGCTTACTTAAAAAGGTTTATTCTTTTTTTTTTTTTTTTTAATGAATCTTTTAAAAGAACCGGCTTCTGGTTTGATTGACAGTTGTTGCCCCTTTCGTTCACCTGCACTGTTATCTTTATTAATTCCTTCTTTCTGCTTTATTTATTCATCCTTGAGTTGAAAGTGTAGGTTATTCATTTTCAGTCCTTCTGGGTTTCTAGTGAATGAATTTAAGTCTGCATTTTAATAGAGAGCATTTTTTATTTTCATTTGATTCAAATAGTTTCTCATTTCTACTTTGACTTTCTCTTTAATCCAAGAGTTATTTAAAACTGTTTTAAAATTCCCAGATGTGTGGATTTATTTAGGATATATATTTAGCGAGGATTTTTTTTTTTTTTGGGTTACATTTAGTGAATGAATGCAGACTGTTTCTCAATTTGGGAGATTTGTTAAAGTCTCTTTTGTAGCTTAGTGTGTAGTCAGCATTTCTAAATTCCATGTGTGTTTGAAACGAGTATGTAGTCTCTGTTTTACGAGGAAACACTTTTATTGAGTTTATTTCTTTGTTTCAAGATGTGACTTCCTGTAAATGTTGGATGGTTCTTGGTTCTGTGTTCATTCTTGCAGCTGGGATTTCCTGCTTCTCCGTGGAGCTGTGGGGAGGAACTGGGGATGAGCTGCAGGAGGGACTCTTACGGTGTGCACTGGACACACTGTGTTCTTCAGTCACCTGCCAACCTGCCCAGAACATGGCCCTGTGTGCCAGAGCCAGGCTCCCATACTCAGTCTTGCAGATGGAGAACAAGCCTGGCCCCAGGTCATCACCTCCACTGGGAGGTGGGCGTAGTCAAGCAATGAGGAGTCCAAGCGCAGCTGCTGTGGCAGCTCACATGCCCTGCCTGAGGCATCACTCTAGTGGCCTCTCCTGGGCCTCAGCTTCCTGGCTTCCCACCTGTGCATCCCCCAAGGGTTGATCCTGCCTCCTGCAGTGGCAGTTGCCTGAGTGTGGCTGTGTCGTCTGTCAGTAGCGAAGATTTCCCTCTGCTCCTTTGCTTTCCATCTTTTAGGGCAGTGATCCCCAGCCTTTTTGGCACCAGGGACCAGTTTCATGGAAGACAATTTTTCCATGGACAGGGGTGGGGGAGATGGTTTCGGGATGATTCAAGTGCATTCCATTTATAGTGCACTTTATTTCTATTATTATTACATTGCAGCATAAAATGAAATAATTCTACAACTCACCATGCAGAATCAGTGGGAGTCCTAAGCCTGTTTTCCTGCAACGAGACGGTCCCATCTGGGGGTGATGGGAGACAGTGACAGATCATCAGGCATTGATTCTCATAGGAGGGTGCAACCTAGACCCCTCGCATGTGCAGTTCACAAGGGTTCATGCTCCTATGAGAATCAAATGCCGCGCAGCTGATGTGATGGGAGGCGGAGCTCAGGCCGTAATGCCGGTGATCTGATCAGAAGCTGCTGTAAATACAGATGAAGCTTCCCTTGCTTGCTGGCCGCTCACCTCCTGCTGTGCGGCCTAGGGGCGGGAAAAAGGGTGCGGGGGAGGGGTGGTTGAGGACCCCTGTTTTAAGGATTCCTTCTGTGAACAGAGCTGTGTATATGTTTATCTTAAATATCTATCTGTCATTCCTATCGGCATAGCAAGGAAGGGGCAGTCCCCAGCATATGTTCAGTCTGTCGGTCTCAAAACCTAATTATCTGTCAATTTTATTCAAGTTGGAAGTGTGAAATTAAGCTCTCAATTTGGTGCCACTATTTTTCGTTTGTTTGTTTATTTGTTTTTTTTGCCCAGGCTGGAGTGCACTGGCGCGATCTCAGCTCACTGCAACCTCCGCCTCCTGGGTTCAAGCGATTCTCCTGCCTCAGCCTCCCGAGTAGCTGGGACTACAGGCACCCACCACCATGCCCGGCTAATTTTTTTTTGTATTTTTAGTAGAGACTGGGTTTCACCATGTTTGGCCAGGCTGGTCTTGAACTCCTGACCTCAGGTGATCCACCTGTCTCGGCCTCCTGAAGTGCTGGGATTGCAGGCGTGAGTGACCGCACCCAGCCCTGGTACCACTATTTGTTTGAAATAAAGACAAGAAAAGCCGCAAGATTTCAGATAATAAAGCAATTAACCGAGTAACAGAATGAGCACTTTCAGGGCTCTGTAAAAGCTATTTTGTGAATTAATTTTTGAAAAATTTTACCCCGAGTCTTCAAAACTTCGTATTTTTCTGTGGTTACTGACATTGGCGACATTTGTTTTTGATTTGCCCCTGTCTTCTGTAACATATTTATATTATGTATCAACCTGGAAAAATTCCATGTTCAGCCCTTGAGAGTTGCCTGATGGTGAAAATCACAAATGGCATATTAATAATCTGAACAAAGAATAGAAAGTGAACCAGACATAGCACCAGTGACTGTGCTTAGAAGTGGATTAAGAGACTGGGGGCCGTGGGAGGCTGAGGCAGGTGGATCATGATGTCAAGAGATTAAGACCATCCTGGCCAACATGGTGAAACCCTGTCTCTACTAAAAATATAAAAAGTTAGCCGGGTGTGGTGGTGTGCACCTGTAGTCCCAGCTACTCGAGAGGCTGAGGCAGGAGAATCACTTGAACCCGGGAGGCGGAGGTTTTAGTGAGCCGAGATCGTGCCTCTGCACTCCAGCCTGGTGACAGAGTGAGACTCCGTCTCAAAAAAAAAAAAAAGAATCCTAGCTACTGTCAGTTTAATCCCCCCCCTTTTTTTTTAACAAAGTCACTAATATTTTAATATAAAAAGTAAGCTTTTACTTTTCCTCATAAATATTTTTCATATCATCATTATTTGCAGAAAATTTAAAGATTACAACCAGGTGAAAAGAAGAGAAATAAATTATACCATAATTTATTATGAAAAAAAAAGAAAATTATATTGTGTTAGTTGACATCATTCCAGACTCTTAAATACACATTTATCCACATACACACAATTTTACCAAAAAGAGTTTACCTTGTCACTGTTTTGTAGCCTTTTTTTTTTATTAGAGACATTATTTTTTAGAACAATTTTAGACTTGCGGAATTATTGCCAAGGTAGGACAGTTCCCATGTTACCCCTGGCGCCCCCAAACGCACACACACGCAGGCACACGCACACATATGGATACATATGGGCGTGCACACACACGCAGGCACATGTGCACACATGCACGCTTGCATGCACACATGGACACGTGGGCAGACACACACATGCGCGCTTGCACACACACATGCACACACATACATGTACACACATGTACACACACATCCAGATTCCCCAGTTAACAACATCTAACATGAATGCAGTACATTTGTTGCAATTAATGAACTAATTTTATTTTATTTTATTTTATTTATTTATTTTTTTTGAGACGGAGTCTCGCTCTGTTGCCCAGGCTGGAGTGCGGTGGGCGGATCTCAGCTCACTGCAAGCTCCGCCTCCCGGGTTTACGCCATTCTCCTGCCTCAGCCTCCCGAGTAGCTGGGACTACAGGCGCCCACCACCTCGCCTGGCTAGTTTTTTTTTTTTTTTGTATTTTTTAGTAGAGACGGGGTTTCACCATATTAGCCAGGATGGTCTCGATCTACTGACCTCATGATCCACCCGTCTCGGCCTCCCAAAGTGCTGGGATTACAGGCTTGAGCCACCGCGCCCGGCCTAATGAACGAATTTTAATACACTGTTACTAACTGAAGTCCATGCTTTCACTGTCTTATTTTTTACCTACTGACACACTCTGTTATGACATTACATTTAGTTGTCATATTTCCTTAGGCTGCTCTTGGCTGTGACAGTTTCTTAGTCTTTCCTTGTTTTTGGTGACCTTGATAGCTTTGAGAAGCACTGGTCAGGTGTTTGTAGAATGTTCCTCCATTGGAATTGTCTGATGTTTGTGTCATGATTAGATTGGGGTTATGCATTTTGGGGAGGAAGACCACAGAAGTGAAGTACCATTCTCATCACGTCCTATCAAAATTACATGCTCTTAATGTCAGCATGACTTGTCACTGTTGATGTTGATCTTGATCACCTGGCTGAGGTGGTGTTTGTCAGGTTTCTCCTCTGTAAAGTTACTCTTTTTTCCCTCTTTCCATACTGGACTCTTTGGAAGGAAGTCAAAGCATGCAGCCCACACTTAAGGAACAGGGGGTGGGCGTGGGGGCCCACGCCTATAATCCTAGCACTTTGGTAGGCTGTGACTGGAGGATCACCTGAGCCCAGGATTTGAGACTAGCCTGTGCAACATTGTGAGACTCCATTGCTATAAAAAATAAAAAATTAGCCAGGTGTGATGGTGCACACCTGTGGTCCCAGCTACTTGGGAAGCTAAATAGAAGGATCGCTGGAGCCCAGGAGGTTGAGGCTGCAGTGAGCTCTGATTGTGCCGTTGCACTCCAGCCTGGGAAACAGTGAGGGACCCTGTCTCCGGGGGGAAAAAAAAAAAAAAAAGAAACGAGCTGAGAGTGATGCCACTCTGCCTTGACGGTAGAGCATCTGCGTCATTTATTTAGAGTCTTTTGCACATGGGATTTGCCTCTTTTCCCCCCATTATTCATTTACTTAGTCATTTGTTAATATCAGCATAGACTCATAGAAATTGATTTTTCAGTTTGGATTATAACCCAGGACTATTTTACTTCTTTTACTGCTCAAAATGTTCCAGCTTTGGCCATTGGGAGCTCTCTCAGTTGGCTCTGGTGTCTCTTTGAGGTACCCCCAGAAATGCAGTGGGATTTTTTTTTTTTTTAATTTTTATTTTTAGACAGAGTCTTACTCTGTTGCCCAGGCTGGAGTGCAGTGGCATAATCTCAGCTCACTGCAACCTCCGCCTCCCGGGTTCAAATGATTCTTGTGCCTCAGCCTCCCAAAGGAGGATTACATCCTGGGATTACAGGTGTGAGCCACTGGGCCTGGCCAGCTTTCTTTGTTTCTTTTCTTTTTAAATTTTTTTTTTTTTTTTTTGAGACGGAGTCTCGCTCTGCCGCCCAGGCTGGAGTGCAGTGGCCGGATCTCAGCTCACTGCAAGCTCCGCCTCCCGGGTTTACGCCATTCTCCTGCCTCAGCCTCCCCAGTAGCTGGGACTACAGGCGCCCGCCACCTCGCCCGGCTAGTTTTTTGTATTTTTAGTAGAGACGGGGTTTCACCATGTTAGCCAGGATGGTCTCGATCTCCCGACCTGGTGATCCGCCCGTCTCGGCCTCCCAAAGTGCTGGGATTACAGGCTTGAGCCACCGCGCCCGGCCTTAAATTTTTTTTTTTAATAGCACTTCACTACCTTCTATAATGAAGATGCTCATCTGTGAGATGCTCATCCTGTACATCACTCGTTTCAGTCCTAGAATCAGCCATTTCTCTATACAGCTCCTCTTTCTCCTCCTCCTCCTTTTTTTTTTTTTTTTTGAGACAGGGTCTCTGTCTGTCACCAGGCTGGAGTCCAGTGGTGCAGCCTTGAACTCCTGGGCTCAAATGATTCTCCTACTTCAGCCTCCCTAGTAGCTGGAACTATAGGCATAAGCCACCACATCCAGCTAATTTAAAAATTTTTTGTAGAGACAGGGTCTCTGTATGTTGCCCAGGCTGGTCTCGAACCCCTGGGCTCAAGGGATCCACCCACTCCCAAAGTGCTGGGTAATCAGGCATGCACCACTGTGTCTGGCCCCCTTTTCCTTTTAATAAAAAATATTAGAAATATAATCTTTTTTTCCAACTGAATATACTGTCATCTCATGTCATTATATATTCCTCTACAGAACAATGTTTTTTACTTATATCTTATTTTATTTTATTTTATTTGAGACAGAGTCTTGCTCTGTCTCCCAGTCTGGAGTACAGTGGTGTGATCTCAACTCACTGCAACCTCTGCCTCCCAAGTTCAAATGATTCTCTTGTCTCGGCCAGCCAAGTACCTGGGATTACAGGCATACGCCCATCATGCCGGGCTAATTTGTATAGTTTTAGCAGAGATGGGGTTTCACCATGTTGGTCAGGCTGGTCTTGAACTCTTGGCCTTAAGTGATCCACCCATCTTGGCCTCCCAAAGTGATGGGATTACAGGTGTGAGCCACCACACTTGGCCCTGTTTTTTTTTACTTTTTTTTTTTTTTTTTGAAACGGAGTCTTGCTCTGTTGCCCAGACTGGAGTGCAGTGGCACGATCTCGGCTCACCACAACCTCTGCTTTCCAGGTTCAGTGATTCTCCTGCCTCAGCCTCCCGAGTAGCCAGGATTACAGGTGCGTGCCACCATGTCCAGCTAATTTTTGTATTTTTAGTAGTGACGGGGTTTCACTGTGTTGGCCAGACTGGTCTCGAACTCCTGACCTTGTGATCCACCCGCCTTGGCCTCCCAAAGTGCTGGGATTACAGATGTGAGCCACCATGCCCAGCCTCTGTGTTTTACTTTTAAAATCAACCTATTGAAGTGTAATTCACCTGTTATAAAACGCATTCATTTTAAGTGAGCATTTCTGTCACTCCAGAAAGACAATCATGATCTTTTACAGTCTTCTTACACCACCCCTCACCCTTCAGCCAGTGATTTGCTTTTGCCTACTGCTGATTAGTTTGTCTATTCTAAAGCTGCACATGCATGCAACCATCTAGTGAGTACTCCTAAGTGTGTTTTATTGTTTCTGAGATTTATCCATGTTGTTCAATGTATCCACAGTTCATTCCTTTTTATTGCTGTGTTATTCATTGTGTGAGTGTATCACTCTGAGCTGTTGTTACACACGACACTGATGACACCAAATGTGTGGGTTCCCCCCTCCCACATCAGTCCCAGTTCTGATGCTAACTGGCTATTCTACAGTTCGATTCAATCCCAACTCCCCAGAATTAGCAAAGACCCCACAGGTTAAGGGCTCAGTCCCACAAGACTACTCCTACCTTATCCATGAGTTGCAATTCAAAGGTTGTCACCTATATTTCTGACTAATAAATAAATCGAGGGTTCCCTTTGCAGGTTCAGTAATTTGCTAGAGGCCTGTAATCCTGTAATCCCAGCACTTTGGGAAGCTGAGGTGGGCGGATCACTTGAGGCCAGGAGTTCAAGCCTAGCCTGATCAACAGACCAATACCTCATCTCTACAAAAAATTAAACAAAATTAGCCAGGCTTGGTGGCATGTGCCTGTAGTCCCAGCTACTTGGGGAGGCTGAGGTGGGAGGATCACTTGAACCTGGGAGGTTGAGGCTATAGTGAGCTGTGATTGTGCCACTGTACTCCAGCCTGGGTGACAGAGTGAGACCCTGTCTCAAAATAATAGTAATTTGCTAGAATGGCTCCAGGAGTCAGGAAAACATTACTTACTACTGTTGGTTTATTATAAAAGATACAACTCCGCAACACACAAATGGAAGCGATGCACAGGACCAGGTATAGGGGAAGGGGCTTGGAGTTTTCCACGTCGTCTCTGGGCAGGCCACACTCCCAGCACCTTGATGTGCTCACCAACATGGACGCTATCTGATCCCCATTGTTTAGGACTTGGAATGGTTGTTTTGTTTCACTTTAGGCTCGATTGATTACATTGTTGGCCACTGGTGATTGAGCTCAACCTCAAGTTCCTTCCTGAAGGTCAGAGGGTGGGGCCGAAATTCGAACCCTCTCACCATGCCTTCCTCTTTCTGTTAACCAGCCTCCATCCTGAAGCTATCTAGGGCCCCCAGCCACCAGTCTTCTCATTAATACACAGAAGACACTCCTCACTCTGGAGATTCCAGCAGTCTTAGAAAGTATGTGTCAGCAACTGGGACAAAAATCAAATATTGTTCCACAATTGTTTCTCCATTTACTTGTTGGTTGACGTTGGATTATAGTTTTTGGCTATTACGAATAAACCTGCTGTGAACTCTCACGTATAGGTGTTTTGTGGATGTGTGTTTTCATTTCTTTGTTTGTTTGTTTGGAGGCTGGAGTGCAGTAGTGTGATCTCTCAGTTTGCTGCAACCTCTGCAACCCGCGGGTTCAAGCAATTCTCCTGCCTCAGCCTCCCGAATATTTGGGATTGCAGGCGCCCACCACCACGCCCAGCTAATTTAAAAAATATTTTTAGTAGAGGTGGGGTTTCACCATATTAGCCAGGCTGGTCTGGAACTCCTGACCTCAAGTGATCTGCCCGCCTCGGCCTCCCAAAGTGCTGAGATTACAGGCATGAGCCACCGCAGCTGGCCTGTTATCATTGCTTTGGATAAAAACCTAGGAGTAGAATTATTAGGTCATAGGGTAGACTGTAAACTCAACAGTTCTCTAAAGTAAGTGTTCCATTTTATACCTCCACGGGCAATGTATAAGAGTTGTAGCACCTCCACCTCCTTGTCAGCACTTAATATTGTCAGTCTTTTTAATTTTAGCCATTCTGGTAGGTATGTGGTGGTACCTTACTGTGGTTTTCATGTGCATTGTACCAATGATTAGTGATACTGAGCATATTTTTGTGTGCTTATTGGCCACATGATGTCTTCTTTGGTAAGGTGTCTATTTTAAAAAAATGTTAATTTAAAAATTTTTAATAAAGATAGGGTCTCACTATTTTGCCCAGGCTGGTCTTGAACACCTGGACACAAGCGATCTTCCCACCTTGGCTTCCCAGTGTTGGGACTACAGGCGTGAGCTGCCGTGCCCAGCCAAATGTCAATTTTTAAATTGGATTGGGTTTTATTATTATTATTATTATTATTGAGTTGTAGAATTCTTTATTCTGGATGCAGGTCTTTTGTCAGTCATATGGATTGTTAATATTTTCTCCCAGTCTGTCTCTTGCCCTTTCATTTTCCTAGTGGTATCTAGTTTTTATGTTATTGTATTTAATTTTTATGTTTCTGCTCCATTTCAGGTCAATTTTTGTGTATGATGTGAGTTAAGGGTTAAGACTTATTATTATACATTTTTCATAAGGATATCCCATTCATTCTAGCTGGATTTCCTATTTTCCAGTCTAGACAAGGCTATCTTTTTTTCCCCATCATTGAATTGTCTTGGCACCTCTGATGAACATCAGTTGAGATGGTTCTATATTTGGACTTTCTATTCTGTCTATTGATGTTTATGATTGATTTATAAATATTTGAGTGTACAGCTCACTGAATTCTCACAAACTGAACACGCATATATAATTAGCATCCAGGTCAGGAAATAGAGCATGGCCAGTCCCCAGTGACCTTCTTCATGCATCCTTCAGGTCATTACCTTATCCTGCTAAAGGATAATCACTCGCCTAACTTTAACAGCATATATTAGTTCTGTCTGCTTTAGTACTTTATATAAATGGCATTGTATGAAATGTCTTGTGGCTTTCATTGAATATTATGTTTGTGAGATTCATTCATACGTGTGTGTAGTTAGGATCTGCCATTCTCATTGCTGTCTAGTATTCCATTTTGTGATGACCACAACTTTTTTATTGTTTGTACTTTGATGGACATCTCAATGGTTCTCAGTTCCAAAACTGAGTACAATCAAACAGTACAATCAATAAAGGAACTATTAGGAACTGTGCTACTATTATTTAGTATCCTTTTACTACATGGTGAGCATGTATCTGTGCATTTTCATTGAGGACATACCTAAGGGTGAAATTGTTGGGTCATGATCAATTTTTTTTTTTTTTTTTTTTTTGAGATGGAATCTCACTGTGTCACCCAGGCTGGAGTGCAGTGGCATGATTTCAGTTCACTGCAACCTCTGGCCCCTGGGTTCAAGCAATTCTCCTGCCTCAGCCTCCTGAGTTGCTGGGATTATAGGCGCATGCCATCATACCCAGCTAATTCTTTTTTTTTTTTTTTTTTTTTCCTGAGACAGAGTCTCACTCTCACCCAGGCTGGAGTGCAGTGGCGCGATCTCGGCTCACTGCAAGCTCCGCCTCCCGGGTTCACGCCATTCTCCTGCCTCAGCCTCCCAAGTAGCTGGGACTACAGGCACTTGCCACCATGCCTGGCTAATTTTTTGTATTTTTAGTAGAGACAGGGTTTCACCGTGTTAGCCAGGATGGTCTCGATCTCCTGAGCTCGTGATCCACCCGCCTCAGCCTCCCAAAGTGCTGGGATTACAGGTGTGAGCCACTGTGCCCAGCTATACCCAGCTAATTCTTTATATTTTTGGTAGAGATGGGGTTTCACCATGTTGGCTGGGCTGGTCTTGAACTCCTGACCTCAAGTGATCCACCCGCCTTGGCCTCCCAAAGTGCTGGGATTGTAGATGTGAGCCACCGCTCCTGGTCAATTTTTTTTTTTTTTTTTTTTTAAGTTTTAAGTGATCTTATGAATCTATTGTTGGCTACATCGACTGGAAATGTTTAATGTGACAAATTTTTTCTTTTCTTTTTTTTTTTTTTTTTTTTGAGATGGAGTCTCACTCTGTCACCCAGGCTGGAGTGCAGTGGCGTGATCTGGACTCACTGCAACCTCCGCCTCCCAGGTTCAAACAATTCTCCTGCCTCAGCCTCCCAAGTAGCTGGGACTACAGGCACCTGCCACCAGGCCCGGCTAACGTTTTTTGTATTTTTAATAGAGACGAGGTTTCACCATTTTGGCCAGGCTGGTCTTGAACTCCTGACCTTGTGGTCTGCCCACCTCGGCCTCCCAAAGTGCTGGGATTACAGGCGTAAGCCACCGAAATGTTTTCATTCTTAATGCTCAGTTGTCTTGATGAAGTCGTGTGAGTCAGTGAATGCTGTGGTTTTCATTGAGGAGATGGATCAGTTCTTATCTCCGTCACTAACTTTGCCAGGTCACCTTGAGCCGTTGCTTAATCTCTCTGAGCTTCTAATTTCCTTCTATGCTCAATCAAATTGAGCATAATTATTTTACCCTGATTTATACTGTGATGTGAATAATGATTAGCCAAATAATTATAATGGCTTTTATGATAAAACCAGGCAAAATAATACCGGTAAATACTTCAGTGTTATGGAAGTAGCACTATAAAATGATAAACAGGAAGGAAATTATAAGGCACTCTGTTTTAGAAGAGTGTGTGTATTTCCTGGGGTTTTCATAACCATGTGTGGGTTTTTTGCAGTGTATTACCTTGCTAAACTTCATCCTCACCTTCGGTTTTTCTTTTTTTTTTTTTGAGATGGAAATTTGCTCTGTCTCCAGGCTGGAGTCCAATGGCACAATCTTGGCTCACTGCAGTCGTTGTCTCCCAGGTTCAAGTGATTCTTCTGCCTCAACCTCCCAAATAGCTGGGATTACAGGCTTGCGCCACCATGCCTGGCTAATTTTGTAATTTTAGTAGAGATGGGGTTTCACTATGTTGGTCAGGCTGGTCTCACACTCCTGACCTCAAGCAATCCACCTGCCTCGGCCTTCCAAAGTGCTTGTGAGCCACCACGCTTGGCCGCCTTCGGATTTTCTGTTGACCTTTCTATGTGTCAAATTAATACTGCCTTGGTTGGACATGTTGGCTCACACCTGTAATTCCAGCACTCCGGGAGGCTGAGGCGGAAGGATTGCTGAGACCAAGAGTTTGAGACCAGCCTGGGCAACATAGCAAGATCTTACCTCTGTAAAATAATAATACTGCCTCATTTGGTAGAACACAGAGAGGAAAAATGCTGACATTGCTTTATCTTGCTATTACTTATGATTACTTTTTTTTTTTCCTTTCTTCTTCTTCTTATTTATTTATTCTTTTAAAGAGACGGCATCTCACTCTGTTGCCCAGGCTAGAGTGCAGTGGTGCAGTCATAGCTTACTGCAACCTCGAACTCTTGGGTTCAAGCAGTTCTCCTGCTTCAGCCTCCTGATGACCTGGGAGCACAGGTGCATACCATTGAACCTGGCTAATTTTTAATTTTTTTTTCTTTTTCTTTTTTTTTTTTTTTAAGATACAGTGTCTTGTTACGTTGCTCAGGGGCACAAGGAATCTTCCTGCCTCAGCCTCCCGAAGTGCTAGGATTACAGGCATAAGCCGCCAAGTCTGGCCTTGCCTTTGTTCTGCTGTAAAATATTCCATTGGGTTTATTTAAGATAGAAACATTATCTGGAGATAGAAGTTGTCCTATATAGATAGACTTTAATGAGACACTTTTCTTATCTTTCAAAGCAAAGGTGTTAGCCTATAATACTTCAGAAGAAACCAAACAAAAGACAACAATAGCTTTGGCAATTGCTTCCTGTGTGGGACCTGTCTTCTTTCTCCATCCAGGAAGAGCTCCTACTTCAGGGGCTGCAGATTCTGTGGGGGTGTTGGGAAAAATAACATTTTAATGTTAAAATTAAAAAATAGAGAGTGATTCCCAGTTACCGGTTTTCTTGGAATGTGATTGTGTAACAGATCTTTAAAGATCGTCCCTTAAGATGTAAAAATGACGGTTCCTTCATGAGAGCTTTGTTCAAATATAAAGTTCCGTGTCCTGTTTTTGGCCAGGCATGGTGGCTCACGCCTGTAATCCCAGCACTTTGGGAGGCCGAGGCGGGCAGATCATCTGAGGTCAGGAGTTCGAGACCAGCCTGGCCAACGTGGCAAATTCCCATCTCTACTAAAAATACAAAAGTTAGCTGGGCATGGTGGCACATGCCTGTAATCCCAATCCCTACTAGAGGGGGCTGAGGCAGGAGGACCGCTTGAACCTGGGAGGCGGAGGTTGCAGTGAGCTCTCCAGCCTGGGCAGCAGAGTGAGACTCCGTCTCAAAAAAAAAAAAAAAAAAAAAAAAAAAAGTTCCAAATGCCCTCTGGACTTTAGTACTTGTTTTTTGACATGTACTTTATTACTTTATTTCTCCCTCATTATAATAATACTTCTGCTTTGAACCTGCAGAATATATATATATTTTTTATTTCTGAAGAACCAGATCTGCCAGGCAGTAGTATGCAAAGCTTCCAGGCTGTCGACTCCTTGTGGAACGTGGCATCGGAGTCAGACACGTCACACTGTGGCGCTTGCGGAAGAGTTGTTTTCATACATTCATTTAAGCAGGCAGTTATCCATTAATTTCAACAGACATTGATCCAGCGCTGACTTCTGCCAGGCCCTATGCTTCCGTGCTGGGAATGTAACAGTTGAGAAGGCAGCCTCTGCCTTCTTGGTGCTTATATTCTAGTGGGTTAATTACACAGTTAAAAAACAAAACAAACAAACAACAGCAACAAAAAGTCATTGCCTAATACCATTTAGCAAATATGTTGAAAGTCAACTGTGTGTGCCAGACACTGTTTCAGCCTCTGGGGATACAGTGGTTAATAATAAAAGACACAATCCTTGCTTCAGTGGAGCTAGGCATGAAGAAGAATGCAGATAAAGAAAGGGTTTCATTTCAGGCTCTGCGAAGGACTATGACGATGCCACATTAATGTAGAGTGGGATGGGGGTGGAGCGGAGATGCCTTCACCCATGAATTGGGAAACAAGTCCATCTGACTGTGTGTCCATGAACCTCATTCTGTGAGAATAGGAAGAGAATAGTGTATATAGAAGAGCTTTCTGGACTGGAAAGGATCCTACAGAGAGTATGAGTGTTTGGTGCTGGCGGGGAACCCATGGGGACAGGCAGCAGGTGGCACATCCCACCTCATGCTTGGGGCTCAGTTGTGCCTCAGGAGAGACAGTTTCTGTCACAACAGCTCTGCCTCACCCTGCCAGGTCTGGGGGTATGATCTGAATTCTGTCACACTTCTGATGGCAAAGAGTTCACATGATTTTGTCATTTATTTTTAATTTAGTGCAATTGTAGAAGATGAACTGTAACATCCATATTTTAAGCAAACAGGTGTTTTGAAAACTTACCTCAGGATTGTCACTTTACCAGAGATCTGTTCCCACCTCCAAAGCCAGTAGGCATGGCTGGTGGGTGCTGAAGTGTGTTTTGTTAACTTAGACCGTTTTCCCCGCAGGAAGAAATCATTTGATCAGTTAATGGTGTCTGAATAGTGGAAACGTGTGTGTGTCTTGTGTATGCATGAACTTACTGAGCAAGATTGGAAATAAGTGTTTGTTTCGGTCGCTGGGAATGGAGTGGAGTTCAGTTCTCCTGTATGGGCTTAACATTTTTGGCATTGGAGTCTATTGATATAACTGAAATGTGATTTTTTTTTCCTTCAATGCAAATTTGAAGATATCCTAAATTTGTATCAGAATTGACAGATCCGTGGCTCTGGTACTGGCCTTGAAAGTGGCACAGAACTTGGGGAGGCTGAGGCGGGAGGATCGCTTAAGCTCAGTTTGAGACTAGTCTGGGCAACATAGTGAGACCTTGTCCCTACAAGAAATTAAAAAATTAGTCAGGTGTGGTGGTGCACACCCTGTAGTCCCAGGTACTCAGGAGGCTCCGGTGGGAGCATCACTGGAGCCCAGGAGTTCGAGACTGCAGTGAGCTGTGTTCGTGCCACTGCATTCTAGCCTGGGTGACAGAGTGAGGCCCTGGCCCAGAAACTGAATGAGTGAATGGATGGATGGTTCCTCCCTCAGAGGGGCCTAACTTAGCTGGGGAACAAAGCCAGCTGTATGGGAAGTAATTGAATAGTAAACTATATGATTCTTAGAGTAAATAGGATTAAAAAGAGGGAGCTGATCATTGATGGTTAGAGTTGTAATTCCCAGAGCAGTCAAAACAGTTATGTACACGTGGGGATCAGTAGAACATTGTCCAATTTTTATTTTGCCAAGTCACTGCTCTGCCACCATTTTTTATTACCTCTTTCATTAAAGAAAGGACATTTTCACATGAAAAAAGCAGGAAAGACATAACATCAGAACAAAGAGCAGCCACTTAAAATTAGTTTCGTTTTCTGAAAACCTGCTTACATTGTCCTTATTGTTTTGGAGTTGGCACTAGTGAAAATGTCATCACAGACTGACGTGTGGGGAACACTGGCTTGAGGGAGGCTTCCCTGACAAAATGCCTGGCCTGGACCCTGA
This sequence comes from Macaca thibetana thibetana, assembly GCF_024542745.1. Lineage (NCBI taxonomy): Eukaryota > Metazoa > Chordata > Mammalia > Primates > Cercopithecidae > Macaca > Macaca thibetana. The sequence goes on from NC_065580.1 coordinate 142,187,868, forward strand.
ATCTAGGGCCCAGCAAAGACAGAGGGATTGTCTGATGGGCTAAGAAGCAAGAATAGACTCTTGGAGGTGGTTGGGGTGGGTAAAAGGGGCTAATCCAAGCTACACCTTGAGGAATAGTGGGAAGGAAATAAATGTGTTGTAGGGAATGGGAAACCTTCACACCCAGGGAGAAACTCAGATTCACACTAAAATATAATACAGGGTCATTTTTGTTGTTGTTTGTTGTTGTTGATGTTTTTGCCTAAGAACATGACAATGGCATTCAAAAGATTGATCCGGGCTGGGCACGGTGGCTCAGGCCTATAATCTCAGCACTTCGGGAGGCCGAGGCAGGAGTATCACTCGAGGCCAGGTGTTTGAGAGCAGCCTGGGCAACATAGTGAGACCTTGTTTCTACAGAAATTTTTTTAAAATAGGAAAATTAGCTGAGCATAGTGGTGCATGCCTATAGCGCCAGCTACTCAGGAGGCCGAGGTGGGAGGATCACTTGAGCCCAGGAGTTTGAGGCTGCAGTCAGCCATGATTGTGCCCCTGTACTCTAGACTGGGCAAAGTGAGATCTTGCCTCTACAGATACAAAAAAGATTGATACAGTGGCTAAATGTCTTGTGGACCAGGGAGGCTTCCATCAGGGAGGACACAGTTGTGTGCAGGGGATGCCAAGAAGAAGAGGGTGGGTTTAAAAATACGGAACAGACAAATTCAAGAGACATTCAGAAGAAGACAGACAGTGATAGGACTTGGAGACACAGAAATATAAGAAGAAGACAGGAATAAAAACATTGCAGTGAAAGTTTCTAGCCACAGGCTAGAGAAATAGAAGAAGTATTGACACAAATTAGAAACTTTCACAAGATTGAATAAAGTACTAAATTTTTGCTGTCGTTCATTGTTGGAGTGGGTGAATCCACAAGTAGTATTTTTTTGGTGGGAGGGACAGTCTCGCTCTGTCACCCAGGCTGGAGTGCAGTGCCGTGATCTTGGCTTCCTGCAACCTCTCCCTCCCAGATTCAAGCAATTTTCCTGCCTCAGTCTCCTGACTAGCTGGGATTACAGGCACCCACCACCACGCCCGGCTAATTTTTTTGTAGTTTTAGTAGAGACGGGGTTTCACTATGCTGGCCAGGCTGGTCTGGAACTCCTGGCCTCATGTGATCCACCCGCGTCAGCATCCCAAAGTGCTGGGATTACAGGCCTGAGCCACCGTGCCCGGCCTCAAGTAGTATTTTTGTAACCCTGTCTTTTGCCAGGTAAAAGAAGCTCGTTTTACTAACTGAATGTACATCATGTTAGCAAAACACTTCCTTTCCATGTCTTCAAGTGCTTTGTGAACATTATGTAATTTGCTTTGACCATATCCCCAACATTAGGAAAACTATGGGATGTGATTAGGAAATTATGGGATGTAAAAGGCATGATCTGGCTGGAACTGAAGAAGCCATGCATTGGTCCACACTGAAAAATAAGCTCAGTTTTCTGGAAATGTGTCTTTTGTTCATTGCTATATCCCCAGAACCTCACTCGTATTGGTACATAAATGTATTTAAAAAAAAAAAAATAGATCTAAGGCCGGGCGCGGTGACTCACGCCTGTAATCCTAGCACTTTGGGAGGCCGAGGCAGGTGGATCATGAGGTCAAAAGTTCGAGACCAGCCTGACCAATATGGTGAAACCCCGTCTCTACTAAAAATAAAAAAATTAGCCATGCGTGGTGGTGTACACCTGTAGTCCCAGCTACTCAGGAAGCTGAGGCAGGAGAATCGCTTGAACCCAGAAGGTGGAGGTTGCAGTGAGCCGAGATCGCGCCACCGCACTCCAGCCTGGGTGACACAGCGAGACTCTGTCTCAAAAAAAAAAAAAAACTACATAGAATGAGATTTTATGCTGTCTAATGAATTACCTTTTATTCGTATATCTCTAGAGTGGACCAAATTCCATGTCCTGATCACAAAGCTATTTTAGTAGGAGAAATAATATACCATTGACTTAACCATATTAAGAATGACCCTAAATGATCCTTATGGAGAACTGAAGCAAATTTCTTCTTTCCTTTTTTTTTTTCTTTTTGAGACAGAGTCTTACTCTGTCACCCAGGCTGGAGTGCAGTGGTGTGGTCATGGCTCACTGCAGTCTCTGCCTCCCCAGGCTCAGGTGAGCCTCCCATCTCTGCCTTCCAAGTACCTGGGACTACAGTCACCTACCACCTTGCCTGGCTAATTTTTGTATTTTTTTTTTATAGAGATGAGATCTTGCCATGTTGCCTAGGCTGGTCTCGAACTCCTGAACTCAAGCAATCCCACCTGCCTCAGTCTCCCAAAGTGCTGGGCTTACAGGCATGAGCCATTGTCTGGCCAAAGCAAAATTTTCTTTGTGCTAACACTGCTGAGACCTTTCCCCACTTTATGATGTAACCAGATTCCACTGGAATGAGCCTTAAACTCAAACACTGTATGAGCAAAGATTAATATTTGTGAGACATGTGACCGGGTTATTCTATTCAGAAGCAATCTAGCACCAGCACCTCCGAAAACCAGGGCCCAGAATTGGTGGCTAATATTTGAGACTGCACAGGGAGGTGGGGAGGGATCGGAGGCTCACAAGGCTAGAGTTTTGCAAGGGGAAGGCACTGGAGAATTTTAAAAGGAAGATAGACATGAGATTTAAGTCTTGAAACGGTCACATCATCATAGCTTGTGTTGGGAACTTGGACAAGGGTGGAGATGCTAAGAAGGTAACATATGTGAGATTGAGAGGAAAAAGGGAGAACATGTAGTCTTCTCGCTTGTGCCTTTTTTTTTTTTTTTTTTGAGACGAAATCTCGCTATCACCAGGCTGGAGTGCAGTGGCGTGATCTCAGCTCACTGCAACCTCCGCCTCCTGGGTTCAAGCGATTCTCCTGCCTAAACCTCCCGAGTAGCTGGGACTACATGCACGCACCTCCACGCCCAGCTAGTTTTTGTCTTTTTAGTAGAGACGGGGCTTCACCGTGTTGGCCAGGATGGTCTCGATCTTTTGACCTTGTGATCCGCCCGCATCAGCCTCCCAAAGTGCTGGGATTACAGGTGTGAGCCACCGCTCCCGGCCTCGCTTGTTCCTTTGATGGGGGCTGCTAAGGTCTCTGAACTGAGGGATCCTGGGAGAGGACCAGGTTTCTAGTCAGATTGGGAAGAACTTCAGTTTTGGATACTTTTGAGTTTTATAGGAGAGCTGTTGAGATATTCCAAGCTTTGGAAAAGAAAAGGAAAGCTGAAGCAAACAGAACATTATAGGCCCATGTGAAGACAGCCCAAATAGATGGGTGATTTCAAATTAATGCGAGAAAACTCATAGCTCGTCTATATCCAAATAACAATGAGAAAATGCAACAAAAGGAATGATTCAATTCACAATAGTAACAAAAAATACCCAAAGAATCCACCCAAATAGAAACGTGCAAGACTTTTATGAAATACTTTAAAATCTCAGCTGGATGCAGTGGCTCGCATCTGTAATCTCAGCATTTTGGGAGACCGAGGCTGGTGGATTGCTTGAACCCAGGAATTTCAGACCAGCCTGGGCAACATACTGAAACCCCATCTCTACAAAAAAATTATCCAAGTGTGCTGGTGTTTATCTGTGGTCCCAGCTCCTTGGGAGGCTGAGGTGGGAGGCTCACGGAGCCTGGGAAGCTCGAGGCTGCAGTGAGCTGTGATCGCATCACTGCACTCCAGCCTGGGCGACAGAGACTCTGTCTCAAAAAAAGAAAACAACAACCCAACTCACTTAAGGGCATCAAAAAACTTAATAAAGGGATAAATATGCTACATTCAAGAATGAGAATACTCAATATTGTAAATAGGTAAAAAATTTCCTTATTCACTTGTGAAGTCATTGTTTAAAAACTTGCTTAGAATGATTCTAAATGTCAATGGGAAAAATAAGCACATGAGACTAGCCAGGCAAACGCTGGACAAACAGTAATGATGAGGTTTTAGGGCTGTGGATTTTCTATTTTCACATTTCCATATTTTCAAGTATGTATTACTTTTGTAATTAGAGTAACAAGAAATGAAACATCAGCAGGAGGTGGAATTAATAGTGATCTATCCACTAAAAAGACTGAGGTGGAAAGGAAGGATTACATTACTCCGAAAAAGAAATGTTACTATTGACTATACAGAAATAATATCAAGGAATACTATGAACAAGTGTATGCCAACAATTTGATAACATGGGTGAAATCAACAAACATCTACAAAGACACAAATTACGAAGGCTGAAGAAGAAAGGGAAAAATCTGAATAGACTTATAAAAACTGACGAGATCAACAAACTTCTGGAAATTCACAAACTACCAGGGCTGATTGAAGAAGAAATGGAAAAATCTGACTAGATTTACAAAAAGTAAAGAGATTGGATTAGTAATTTAAAACACTTCTCATAAAGAAGTGTCTAGAGGCCATCACTGATGAACTCTACCCAACATTAAAAAATAATTAACACCAATTCTTCCCAAATTCTTCCAAAACAAAACAACACAAAAAGACGAGGAGGAGAAGGGAATATTTCCCAGCTCATTTTATGAGGCCAGTATCACTCTGATACCAAAACTACATAGCCTAGGAAGGAAAGGAAAATACAAACCAATGTCCCTTATGAATATAGAAGTGAAATTCCTCAACAAAATGCTAGCAAACTGAATATAGCAACGTATTAAAAGGATTGTGTACCATGACCAAGTTGAGTGTATCTCACAATGCAGGGTTGGTTTAACAACTTAAAATCAATTAATGTCACACACTGTATCAATAGACAAAGGCCGAACTCCAAACCAGCATCTCCACACATGTAGAAAAAGCATTTGACAGAATCTAACACCACTTCGTGATGTCAAGTAATCCGCCTGCCTCGGCCTCCCAAAGTGTGCTGGGTGGTGTGTGCTTGTAATCCTAGCTACCGGGGAGGCTGAGGCAAGAGGACTGCTTGAACCCAGGAGTTTGATGCTGCAGTGAGCTAGGATCATGCCACTGCACTCCAGCCTGGGCAATAGAGCAAGACCCTGTCTCGTAAAAAAAAAAGTATATTGATAAACCCATCTGAATGTGTTTCCGATTGTTAGTTTAAACTGGGTATGGCGTTTCTTTTGGGGATGATAAAAATGTTCTAAAATTGCTTGTAATGATAGTTGTCCAACCCATGAGTATACTAAAAACCACTTTATTACACACCTTAAATGGGTGAATTGTGTGCTGTATAACTTATATCTTGGCTGGGCATGGTGGCCTAGGCCTGTAATCCCAGCACTTTGGGAGGCGAAGGTGGGAGGATTGCTTGAGGCCAGGAGCTTGGGACCAAGCCTGGGCAACGTAGTCAGACTGTCTCTTTAAAAAAAAGAAGTTAGCTGGGTGTGGTGGTGTGTGCCTGTAGTCCCAGCAACTTGAGAGGCTGAGGCTGGAGGATCCCTAGAGCCCAGGGGTTTGAGGCTACAGTGAGCTATGACTGTGCCACTGCATTTCAGCCTGGGGTGATGGAGTGAGACCCTGTCTCTTTTATATATCTATATACATAGATATATAGATTATCTATATATATTGTATATAGATTTATATCTATATTATAGATATATAGATTATATATCTATTTATCTTGATAAAGCTATATATAGCTTATCACTTATGACATTCACTTAGTTTTTATAAAACTAAGTGAAACTTGACAGAACAATATTATGTGAACACATTTTTGTAAAGTATAAGTTCTTAATAAAATATAATATGCTTAAAATTGAGGACAATCTGTAAAGCAAAAGACAAAAGCACCTCAGTGTCTCCCTGACAAAGTCACTTTCATTGTGTAGCAAGCATGTCTGGTGACAAACTGTCTTAACAGTAATTGATACTACCTCATTACTCATTAATAAAATAATAGGAGGCTTAATTGCATTCTTTCTATACATCAATACTGTGCTTAGTTCTTTGTTTTGGAGACACAGTCTCGCTCAGTCGCCTAGGCTGGAGTGCAGTGGTGCAATCTTGGCTCACTGCAGCCTCTGCCTCCCGGGTTCAAGTGATTCTCCTGCCTCAGCCACTGGAGTAGCTGGGATTACAGACATGTACCACCATGCCCAGCTAATTTTTGTATTTTAGTAGAGACAGGGTTTCTCCATGTTGGCCAGGCTGGTCTTGAACTCCTGACCTCAGGTGACCTGCCCGCCTCAGCCTCCCAAAGTGCTGGGATTGCAGGCATGAGCTACCACGCCCAGCGTGTGCTAAGTTCTTAACATGCATTTTATCATATTTTGTTCACATCACCCTGATGATGGCCCCATATTCATTTATTTACTACCTTCCCCTTGCTTACTATTTTCCAACATAACAAAGTTTACATTTACAAAGTTGTATTATTTATCAGAATACAAAAAATGCATAGCTTCTTCTGTCATTAGCAGTACCTATAAGGATAAATACTTCAGGTCTTTATTTGAATTGGTTTTTATGTGATTGTATGCAGTATAAGAGAATATTGGTAGGCTGGGTGCAGTGGCTCAAGCCTGTAAACCCAGCACTCTGGGAGACCAAGGTGGGAGGACCACTTGAGGCCAGGAGTTCAGGACTAGCCTGGGCAACATAGTAAGACCCTATCTCTACAAAAATAAGAAAATTTAGCCAGGGGTGGGGGCGTGTGCCTATAATCCTAGCTACTGGGAGGGCTGAGGCAAGAGGATTGCTTGATCCCAGGCTGCAGTGAGCTATGATCATGCCACTGCACTCCAGCCTGGGGAACAGAGCAAGACCCTGTCTCTTTAAAAAAAAAAAAACAAAAAAAGCATATTGATAAACCCATCTGAATGTGTTTAAGATTTTTAGTTTAAACTAAAGCATTTTGTATTTGTTATAGTTGATCTTCAGTTTGAGAAGAAAACACTTTTTAGATGGTTGTCCATTTTTTGTTTCATGTGATACTAGATTTGAAAGTCAAATCTTTGGCAAAGCTAATTTTTAGAGTCTTTTTGTTCTGGTGTAAATATAGATTAGCTATTATGGAAATCTTGTCTTTAATGCTAACCTGAGTAATTTTTCTTTGTTTTTAGTGTTATGTGCCAAGAACCTTGCAAAGAAAGACTTCTTCAGTAAGTAAACACTTATTTTTTTTCCTCTTATAATATTATGCATGTATTTCTGAAATTTTAAACTTTAAAAAAAGATTGAGTGTATTCTCTTTAAAGTCTGACCTTTACTTAATAGAAATCCATGGTTTTCCAAACTTTATTTCCCAGTTGACTACAACATGGGGGTTCCTTAGCTGAAAGACACAGAACTTAATAAATCATAACCCAAAACCTGCCTTTCATTTCCTGTTCTGGTCACACCCAGTTTTTTCTGCCTCTCTACCTATGAGAATATTGCTTTCTGCTGGATGATGTATTCTCAGCTCTAATACAAATGAAACACTTTTCTATAAAACAGCTGGATTTGCATAAAATTGTTAATCAGATTTTATAAATTAAATCACATTTACAGCATCCTGTAATTAAAGGAATTGCAAATATAGAGACTCTTTTTCTAAAGGAAGGAATCACTCCTTAAGAAAGTCACCTAGTATCTGGTCAGTGCCTGCAGCATTAAATTCTTCACACACTTTCTGATCCACACAGGACATCTTTCAGTTCTTGAGTAGTAGTATTCACGCTTTCAAGATGAAGAAACTTAGGCTCAAAGGCTTTCTCCAGGTAGCCAGGAAGCTCCAGCATGGTGGCTCGTGTCCATCTCTATCTCTGACAACTGTCCACTTTGCCATCTGTCTGATGTAATAAACCTGTCTGATTCATTCCCTAGCATTTAGGGACTTAACCGAATTAAGGCCTGGTGAATACTTGCTTCCATAGATAAGATAGGCAGAGATCAGTAAACACATTTCGGGGCACTATTAATTTTTAGAAAGTCTAAATACAATTACTTTCAGACACTTTTCCCTCCACTTAATTAGCCCCGCTTTAATAGAAATTTGAATGTAAGCCTATTTTTTTTTGTCACTTTCTTTTCTTCCCTTTAAAAATCTGAGTATGGAGGCATACTAGGTCCTCTCTTAGAAAGCTCAATAGACATAACTTATTTTGCTGATTGAAATTATCCTGAAATTAGAGAACAAAATGTACAATGGTAATCTTTACCGAATGAGATGATCCTGAAGCTCCCTTTAGCCTGAATTGTGTTCTGTGTCACATGGATAGATCTGAGGTCTCATCTAGGTGTGCATCTCCTCTCTCCTCTAGGGCTCCCTGACCCTTTTGCAAAGATTGTCGTGGATGGGTCTGGGCAGTGCCACTCAACCGACACTGTGAAAAACACATTGGACCCAAAGTGGAACCAGCACTATGATCTGTGAGTTGAATGTTCTGTAAACCCCATGCGGAGTGGCAAGAAAGCAGGTGTCTAGCTTTTACGAGAAACATTTAAGAAAAAAAAAAAGAATGACTTTTTTTTTTTTTTTTTTTTTTTTGAGACGGAATCTCGCTCTGTCGCCCAGACTGGAGTGCAGTGGCACGATCTCTGCTCACTGCAAGCTCCGCCTCCTGGGTTCGCGCCATTCTCCTGCCTCAGCCTCCTGAGTAGCTGGGACTACAGGTGCCCGCCACCTCGCTCAGCTAGTTTTTTGTATTTTTTTTTTAGTAGAGACGGGGTTTCACCGTGTTAGCCAGGATGGTCTCGATCTCCTGACCTCGTGATCCGCCCGTCTCGGCCTCCCAAAGTGCTGGGATTACAGGCTGGAGCCACCGCGCCCGGCCGGATGACTTTTTATTGATACCAAAAGCGGATGGCCAAATGAATGTCTACGTTGCCTAATTTTAGAATTTATGTACTTGGAAGTTCTTGCATTTGCCATTTTCTTTTTTTCTTTTCCTTTTTTTTTTTTGAGATGGAATCTCACTCTGTCACCCAGGCTGGAGTGCAGTGGCACGATCTCAGCTCACTGCAACCTCTGCCTCCCGGGTACAAGCGATTCCCCTACCTTAGCCTCACAAGTAGCTGGGATTATGGACATACGCCACCATCCCCAGCTAATATTTGTATTTTTTAGTAGAGACGGGGTTTCACCATGTTGGCCAGTCTGGTCCTGAACTCCTGACCTCACGTGATCTGCCCACCTTGGCCTCCCATAGTGTTGGGATTACAGGCGTGAGCCACCGCGCCCGACTGCATCTGGCATTTTCATAGATTTTTTATGGTTTGGTTTCATACCTGTGATCCTCAAACTTTTCAATCTCCTGGCCATTTTAGCAGAAAAAAAGGCTGTAGTTTGTAAACTCCACATGCTACTGTTTTTCAGCAAAACCCTAAACCTAGTTGTAGTTTCTACCTAAAAAATGCATTTTTTTTTTTTTTTTTTGAGACGGAGTTTTGCTTTGTCACCCAGGGTAGAGTGTGCAGTGGTGTGATCTCAGCTCACTGCGACCTCCACCTCCTGGATTCAAGCGATTCTCCTGCCTCAGCCTCCTCAGTAGCTGGGATTACAGGCACCTGTAACCATGCCTGACTAATTTTTATAGTTTTAGTAGAGATGGAGTTTCACCATCTTGGCCAGGCTGGTCTTGAACTCCTGACCTCGTGATCCACCCGCCTCGGCTTCCCAAAGTGCTCGGATTACAGGCATGAGCCACCAGTGCTCTGCCTAAAAAATGCGTTATTACGACTATATGTTTCTGTTGACTTTGGAAATTTTTGCTTTTTAGTACATATATATTTTCTGCAACAGAAAATACAGTTTTATTTGATCAAAGCCATCAGACAATTTCTTATATTCATTCAAAAACTGGATTGTATTTTGAAGACTACTATTTTATTTTATTTTTTAATTTAATTTAATTTTTTTTTGAAAACAGAGTCTCACTCTGTTGCCCAGGCTGGAGCTCAGTGGCGCAATCTCGGCTCACCGCAACCTCCTCCTCTTCAGTTTAAGCAATTCTCATTCCTCAGCCTCCCGAGTAACTGGGATTACAGGCGCCCGCCACCACGCCCGGCTAATTTTTGTATTTTTAGTAGAGATGGGTTTCACCACGTTGGCCAGTCTGGTCTCGACCTCCTGACCTCAGGTGATCCACCTGCCTCAGCCTCCCAAAGTGCTGGGATCATAGGCGTGAGCCACAGCGCCCGGCCATGAAGACCACTATTTTGTATGCACCCAAGTTTTCATGTTCCTACTAAGATATTTTCATCAAAGTAATCCTGAAAGATTATTGTCTTTTAATTAACACAAATTATACTGTGTTTGGGTGGGATTTTTATTTTTATTTTATTTTTTGAGACAGAGTCTCGCTCTGTTGCCCAGGCTGGAGTGCAGTGGCAAGATCTTGGCTCATTGCAAGCTCCGCCTCCCGGGTTCACGCCATTCTCCTGCCTCAGCCTCCTGAGTAGCTGGGACTACAGGCGCCCGCCACTGTGCCCGGCTAATGTTTTGTGTTTTTAGTAGGGACGGGGTTTCACCATGTTAGCCAGGATGGTCTCGATCTCCTGACCTCGTGATCCGCCCGCCTTGGCCTCCCAAAGCGCTGGGATTACAGGCGTGAGCCACCGTGCCCGGCCTTGGGTGGGATTTTTAAGAATTATATTCTAAGATTCAGTTTCAGTGACACTGAGGCTCTGTAAGTGGGTTGAGTTCCTGTCTCTGTGGTTGACTTGCAGTGACAGTAAATGGAGGTTTAATGTCTTAGTGTCCTCTTGTGTACTTCGAATAGATCCATAGGTTTGTAAGTAGTCCCTTGTTACAAACCAGTATTCTATATCAAACCTAATTGGTGAGAATTTATGAATCATGTTTCTGTCCTATGCAACTATTAAAATATAGTAAATTTGCCAGGTGCAGTGCCTCACACCTGTAATCCAAGCACTTTGGGAGGCCGAGGCAGGTGGATCACCTGAGGTCAGGAGGTTAAGACCAGCCAGCCTGGCCAACATGGTGAAATCCCGTCTCTACTAAAAATACAAAAATTAGCCAGGCATGATGGCAGGTGCCTGTAATCTCAGCTACTGAGGAGGCTGAGGCAGGAGAATTCCTTGAACCCAGGAGGCGGAGGTTGCAGAGAGCTGAGACTGCGCCATTGCACTCCAGCCTGGGCGACAAGAGCAAAATTCTGTCTCAAAAAAAAAAAAAAATAAATAAATAAATAAAATATAGTAAGTTTGTTATAAGATTATTATTATCATGTGGTTATCTACATTTGCTCCTTCTGTAAGGAGCAAAGTAATTCTTCTTCCCAGCCAGTCGAAATTAATGGACACGTATTTATTAAATGCCTGTTACGTGTGTAATACAGAGGCAACATTATTCTATAAGATTTCTTAAAGAGAAAATCTCATTGAGCTATCATAATTCAGAAATACAATTAAAGGCTGGGCATGGTGGCTCATGCCTGTAATCTCAGAACTTTGGGAGGCCAAGGCAGGCAGATCACCTGAGGTTAGGAGTTCAAGACCAACCTGGCCACATGGCGAAACCCCATCTCTACTAAAAATAGAAAAATTAGCTGGGCAAGGTGATGCACACCTGTAGTCCCAGCTATTCGTGAGGCTGAGGCAGGAGAATCACTTGAACTTGGGAGGTAGAAGTTGCAGTGAGCCATCACGCAACTGCGCTCCAGCCTGGGGGCAACAGAGCAGGATTCTATCTCAAAAAAAAAAAAAAAAAAGAAAGAAACACAAAATTGAGTTTTGCTCTTTCTTTCCAGATATGTTGGGAAAACGGATTCGATAACCATTAGCGTGTGGAACCACAAGAAAATTCACAAGAAACAGGGGGCTGGCTTCCTGGGCTGTGTGCGGCTGCTTTCCAACGCCATCAGCAGATTAAAAGATACCGGATGTAAGAACCTAACGCTTTCCTGCCTTTTAATGCAACCGAAGAAAGCTTAGGAGGCATCGTTTTTTGTTTCGATTGCTGAATACTGAATTCCTGCCTTCCTCCCTAGTTCACATTCCTTGGGTTAAGTTTTGAATTGTTTGTTTACAGACCAGCGTTTGGATCTATGCAAACTAAACCCCTCAGATACTGATGCAGTTCGTGGCCAGATAGTGGGTAAGAACTTTCTTGTCTGTGTAAAGAGATGCTTTTCTAGAACTTACATTCAACCCTTCATCGCCGAGAACTCACGTACAGGCACTGACGATGCCGACGGGCCTCAGAGGCCAGACCACATACGGGGCCTTCTCTTCAGTACTAGGAAGTTTTATTATTTTATCTAATTCCCTTCTCCTGGCTTTTTTTTTCCTTCTGTTTTTTCTTTTTTTTTGAGATGGAGTGCAGTGGTGAGATCTCAGCTCACTGCAACCTCCGCCTCCCAGGTTCAAGCGATTCTCCTGCCTCAGCCTCCCGAGTACTTGGGACCACAGGTGTGAGCCCCCACGCCCGGCTAATTTTTGTATTTTTAGTAGAGATGGAGTTTCACCAAGTTGGCCAGGCTGGTCTCAATCTCCTGACCTTAAGTGATCTGCCCGCCTCGGCCTCCCAAAGTACTGGGCTTACAGACGTGAACCACCACGCCCGGTCCCCTTCTCCTGGCTTTTAAAGTTGAGTTAAAATGACTCGGGTACAGAAAGATTTAGGGTTAGAATTTTAAATGTAATTTTAATCATCACGTTTATGGACACTACATTTGTGACTGCATTATCCAAGGGTAGATAATAAGAATGGTGGCCGCACATACAGGAGTTGGGAAACAGTTGCTTCTGGAAGCCCCATCATATACGTAAAAAGCAAAGAGTTGTGAAGAATTCCATGTAATATAATCTCTACAGCCAGGGGATTGCATTATTTAGAGTGAAAAATTAAAGTGTGCTAACATTACAAAGTTTGACTAGAGGCAGTCTGTTGGAAGTGATTCAGCTGTTAAATAGCTCACCCTATTATCCTCCCATTTGTATTAGTAGTATTTTAGGGTAACTGAGATATTGACTTGTAAGCACTGCTGCACGGAATCAAAACGGTCTCTCTGCAGCATACTGGAGTGATTCTAACTCCAAATCTTCTAGGTATTGTCCTGTGTAGACCTGACTCAAGATAAAGGAATAGTGCAGGCATACACCCTGAAATCTACCATCATGAAAAAGTTCTCACTGAATGCTTTCTTGTGTGTAATTTCTTTTTTTTTTTCTTTGTGGAGGGATGTGCCAGGGAGAAAAACAAGTAACTGAAAACAACTTATAAAAGTCTTGTTCATAGTAAAGATAGAGAATAAATATTTAGATTCACTTAGACTTTGCAGATGCTAAATGTACTCTGTGTCTTGATTCATTTATTTTTTTGAGACTGAATCTTGCTCTGTCGCCCAGGCTGGAGTGCAGTGGCGCGATCTCAGCTCACTGCAAGCTCTGCCTCCCGGGTGTAAGCGATTCTCCTGCCTCAGCCTCCTGAGTAGCTGGGGTTACAGCTGCCCGCCACCACGCCTGGGTGATTTTTTGTGTTTTTAGTAGAGACGGGGTTTCGCCATGTTGGCCAGGCTGGTCTGGAACTCCTGGCCTCAGGTGATCCGCCCGCCTTGGTCTCCCAATGTGCTGGTATTACAGGTGTCAGCCACCGTGCCTGGCCTCTCTGTGTCTTTATTAAACTTAAGTCGGAATGTTCTTAAGAAATAAAAACTGGGCTCAGTGGCACATGCCTATAGTCTAGCTACTCTGAGGCTGAGGCGGGAGGATTGCTTGAGCCCAGGAGTTTGAGGCCAGCCTGGGCAACACAGTGAGACTTAATCCCCCCCAAAAAAACTTCTTTATTTTTTTTTAATTTTCAATTTTTTTGGAGACAGAGTCTCACTCTGTCACCCCTGCTGCAGTTCGGTGGTGCGATCTTAGCTCACTGTAAGGATCTCCGCCTCCTGGGTTCAAGCAATTCTCCTGCCTCAGCCTCCCAAGTAGCTGGGACTACAAGTGTGAGCCACCATGCCCGGCTAATTTTTGTATTTTTAGTAGAGATGGGATTTTGCCACGTTGCCCAGGCTGGTCTCAAACTCCTGAGCTCAGGCGATCCACCCGTCTCGGCCTCCCTAAGTGCTGGGATTACAGGCATGAGCCACTGTGCCCGGCCCAAAAAAAAGTCTTCTTAAAAAATAAATCTTCTTAAAAATAGAGGGACTGAATATTGCATTGTTATTTTTATGGAGGCCAGAAGAAACATAGCACCCTTTTCTGAGCCACATTTACAAGGAATATTCCAAGTAGGACGCAGCTACTGGAGTAAAATGCTTCGTGTTCGAAAGCATAGGAATATATGTGTGTATGCATACACATATGCCTCATTTTTTATGATATCGTACATAAATGCTAAATGAGCAGTGACTCACTGTGTTATAATTATGTAAACCCCGCTGGGTTTTAACACAAGTCGTTCTTTTCTCTTTTAGTCAGTTTACAGACACGAGACAGAATAGGAACTGGCGGCTCGGTGGTGGACTGCAGGGGACTGTTAGAAAATGAAGGGTACGTATGACCACAGCGAGAGGCAGGCTGAGTTCTCTGCTGCCTTAATCTCTCGGCCTATAGGAGAGTGCCCTTCGCTCCTTAAGTCACTCTGCAGAATGCTTGAGATGCATAAGGATGTTGGGATAAAACTGTGAACCACTTTGCTTGTCTATTAAGGAAGCTGTAAAAACAACTGGGGTTGGCCAGGCAGAGTGGCTCACGCCTGTAATCCCAGCAGTTTGGGAGGCCGAGGCGGGTGGATCACGATGTCAGGAGATTGAGACCATCCTGGCTAATATGGTGAAACCCCATCTCTACTAAAAATATAAAAAATTAGCCAGGCGTGGTGGCAGGAGCCTGTTGTCCCAGCCTACTCAGGAGGCTGAGGCAGGAGAATTGCTTGAACCTGGGAGGAGGAGGTTGCAATGAGCAGAGATTGCGCCACTGCACTGCAGCCTGGGTGACAGAGTGAGACCCTGTCTCAGAAACAAACAAACAAAAACAAACAACAACAACAACAACAATTCAGGTTGTGCCTGAAAGACTCAGAATCCAATGAAAGAGGCTCCCATGGGCCAAAGATGGGTGAGTTTGAGCATCAATAAGGATTATAACTGCCTGTAATCCCAGCACTTTGGGAGGTCAAGGTGGCCGGAGGCTTTGGTCTCGAGTTTGAGACCAGCCAGGGCAATATAGCGAGACTTTGTCTCTGCTAAAAAATTAAAAAATAAGAAATTAGCTGGGGCCGGGCGCGGTGGCTCACGCCTGTAATCCCAGCACTTTGGGAGGCCGAGGCGGGCGGATCACAAGGTCAGGAGATCGAGACCACGGTGAAACCCCGTCTCTACTAAAAATACAAAAAATTAGCCGGGCGCGGTGGCGGGCACCTGTAGTCCCAGCTACTCAGGAGGCTGAGGCAGGAGAATGGCGTAAACCCAGGAGGCGGAGCTTGCAGTGAGCCGAGATCGCGCCACTGCACTCCAGCCTGGGCAACAGAGCGAGACTCCGTCTCAAAAAACAAAACAAAACAAACAAACAAAAAAATTAGCTGGGCATGGTGGCATGCACCTATAGTCCCAGCTGCTAGGGAAGCTGAGGCGGGAGGATTGCTTTGAGTCCAGGAGTTTGCAGTTGCGGTGAACCCTGATGACACCACTGCCCTCCACCTTGGGCGACACAGCAAGACCCTGGCTCAAAGAGAAGAAAAGAATTATAACTGCCATGAATTTGGAACATATCAAATATATTAAAAATCCTTGGGTTCATAATGACGGGGGAAAGAACTCAACACACTAAAAACAAACTGCCGAACTGTCATTGGTCACTGTCACAATTTTGCAGTCCCCCATGAATTAATGGACCTGGCCAACAATCAATAATTGCTAACATCACAGAAGAGAGATGATCCAACGTTAACACACCTCTTGGAAATACTGGGGACCAGGAGTGTGTCTCACGGCCCCAAGGGAATATAATTAACAAGCATCCAAAATGGGGCCCTCTGTAGGACAGACACCCACTGTCTTCAACAGATAGACTGCGAGGAAAGCAAAGACAGGAGGGGAGGAGAACTGTCAACAATTCATATGAAAACAAACTTGAGACATAGCTACACATGCAAGGTGTGGACTTTGGATCCTGATTTATGAAACAATTGGAGAAATCTGAACACTGGCATTTGATTTTTTAAAAAATTAATGAACATTTTTTAGTCGTGATAATGGAAAAAGTCCTTGTCTTTTAGAGGGACAATATAGATCCTTTTAGAGGCTGAAATATTTAAGGATGAAATCATAAAATGTTGGGGTTGGTGGGGGGGATTGGAAGAGTGGACATTGGATGATGGTTAGTTGGGAGGGGTGGACACGGGGGGTTCATTGTACTGGTCTCTCATTTTTTGTACATATTTGAAATTTTTCAATCTAAGATTTTAAAAAAGTATTTGCTTCTAAGGGACAGTAGCCTATTAAGGTAAATTGTCTTCAAAATTGCTCAGGGGGTAAAGATTGATGTTTAAAAAGTACCTAAAGGTATTTTGGTATTTTATGTAACCAGGAGTTTCATTATAGAGTAAAATAACAAGGAAAATGGAGTATTTGGATATGATTTTATTTTATTTTCAAGATGGAGTCTTGCTCTGTCACCCAGGCTGGAGTACAGTGGTGCAATCTTGGCTCACTGCAACCTCCTGGGTTCAAGCAATTCTCGTGCCTCAGCCTCCCAAGTAGCTGGGACCATGGGCATGTGCCACCATGCCTAGCTAATTTTTGTATTTTTAGTAGAGATGGGGTTTCACCATGTTGGTCAGGCTGGTCTTGAACTCCTGACCTCAAGTGATCTGCCCACCTTGGCCTCCCGAAGTTGGGATTACAGATGTGAGCCACCGCACCCGGCCTGGATGTGATTTTAAATCAAGAAAAATGAGATCTCATTTCACGAACTCCTCTGGGTCTAAGGCTGGTTTCTTCTAATCATTCCAGTCTACCCTACAGTGAAACTGTACAGTTGGCCTTGGGGACACTCCAGCCACCTGTTCCTCTTAGAAGAGTCTGTCTTTCTGTTTGAGTGGCACAGGGTGAATTTTACAAAACTAGGCCCTTGGAACACTGGACATTGTTAAAGGAAAGCAAATGAATGTATGTGACAGTGTCCCCAGGACACTAGCCCTAGGGCGCTGGTCTTGTGACTCCTCCATGGTGACACCATGCCTGCCTGCTCTCGTCCCTTTCAGATCGGTGTATGAAGACTCAGGGCCTGGGAGGCCACTCAGCTGCTTCATGGAGGAACCAGCCCCTTACACAGATAGCACCGGTGCTGCTGCCGGAGGAGGGAACTGCAGGTTTGTGGAGTCCCCAAGTCAAGATCAAAGACTTCAGGCACAGCGGCTTCGAAACCCTGATGTGCGAGGTTCACTACAGACGCCCCAGAACCGACCACACGGCCACCAGTCCCCGGAACTGCCCGAAGGCTACGGTGAGAGAATGTACCCTGCTGTGGCCAGTGCCATCTGCCCTGTTTCCACGAGCTTGACTTTTTTTTTTTTTTTGAGACAAGGTCTCGCTCTGTCACCCATGCTGGAGTGCAGTGGCATGATCCTGGCTTACAGCAGCCTTGACCTCCCTAGCTCAAGTGATCCTCCCAAGTAGCTGGGATTACAGGCACACACCATCATGTCCAGCTAATTTTTGTATTTTTTGTAGAGAATGGGTCTCGCCATGTTGCCCAGGCTGGTCTCAAACTCCTGGGCTCAAGTGATCCGTTTGCCTGAGCCGCCCAAGTGCTGGGATTACCGACATGAGCCACGGCACCCGGCCTTTAACCTTTTTTGAGTAGCCTGTTTGTGCCGTAAGTGCGGATGTTTGCATGGCTATGCCATTTGATAATCGTGGCAGTGTAAAGACAACTGGAAGAAAATGGTGCTCAATCTAGCTAAGCATGAATTTTCAGCAATTGCTCCACATCTCCCAGTCTAGAAATCAAGTGAAAATCTTAGGCAAACGAAGACCAGAGCCAACCAAGATAACATGTAGGCTAGATGAGGATGTCTGTAGTGCTCTGGAAAGGAGAGCATGGGGCAAGACGGAGAAGAGGGGATTATTTGGCCACCTCAGAAGAACCGGGAGAAGACGGGGAGCGTTAGCTAGATGTAGATAATACCAGAAGGGAGGGCATCGAGGGTTGGTTACAGACTCTCCCTGGAACTCAAGTTGTCTAATGTGGATCCCTGATTTCTTGTGTAGAACAAAGAACAACAGTCCAGGGCCAGGTTTACTTTTTGCACACACAGACCGGAGTTAGCACGTGGCACGACCCTAGGATACCAAGGTAAGCCTCCTGAAATGCACACCCTCCCAGCTGTCTTTCCAGCAGTTGACTTGAAAAGCCAGTGCCCTCTCCCAGATGTGTTGCTCTTGTTTCAAACTAAAAATATTGATGAATGAGATGATATTGATGTCTGGGATTTCCTTCAGATAAGCTGGGGTGGGGGGAGTGGCCAGGGGTACGTTTGAAACGAGGTTGACCGTGATCATTGCTGAAGTTGGTTACACAGCGATTCCTTAGGATCGCTCATTTTTTATATGCTTAAAATTTTCTGTCATAAGTCAAGGAAATGTAAAGACTCTGTTACCCTTTCTGTCTTCTACTTTACTGTCCCCATTGCCTCAGTCCCTCGGGGACCATTCCTGGGGGAGATGAAGCTTTTCTATACGAATTCCTTCTGCAAGGCCATACATCTGAGCCCAGGTTAGAGAGACCCCCCCACCCCATAACAGAGTTAAGTTTCTTTGTTTCTTTTCTTTGCTTTTTATTTCCTTTTGGAATAGCATTACTACCTAATACGAGTTTTGGTAATACTTAGTTCCTTTTTATTCATAATTTGTTTCATCTGAGAATAAACTTCCTGTCTTTGATTTTCCAAATCTGTGTTTAATTTATGACTCAGTACCTATAATGAGACTGGAAATATATTACCTGCAAACGAATGCGGTGTCTCTTTTGTACCCCGTTAGAAATGACAGGCTTTTGTGTTAATTAGAAACATCTTGGTCGGTAAAGCTGTGCTCCCTTCTGACTGTAGATTGTGTTGAAATGATTAATCAGGAGAATAATCATTCTTAGCGTGGAAAATACTTGTTGAACAAAAAGCCCATTTGAAAATGAGAATGGCTTGTCCTGCAACTGTTTAGAAGCAAGTTTCTGAATGCATGTTCCTGTATTCTCCCTTCCCCCTGAAAAGCTTGGTGCTGTCTGAGAACTTTCCAATGAAGAAACCCTTCTGGCCTGGAGCGTTTAATGACACTTGTGAATTCAGTTAGTTTTCTGACAGCACTAAGATACTTCCTACTATTTGGGCCTTCTTTCCTATAAGAAATGATATTCCGTGGGGAGCCCCTGTTCCTTATCATGGTTATAAGCGCTCAAATTTCCTTTTTTTTTTTTTTTGAGATGGAATTTTGCTCTTGTCACCCAGGCTGGAGTGCAATGGTGTGATCTGGGCTCACTGCAACCTCCACCTCCCGGGTTCAAACGATTCTCCTGCCTCAGCCTCCCAAGTACCGGAATTACAGGCACCCGCCACCACACCCAACTAATTTTTGTATTATTAGTAGAGACGGGGTTTCATCATGTTGGCCAGGATGGTCTTGAACTCCTGACCTCAGGTGATCTGCCCGCCTCCCAGAGTGCTGGGATTACAGGCGTGAGCCACCGCACCCAGCCTGAAAGTTTGGTTTTTAATCTCTTGGATGTTGCCGCTGTTTGCAACAGAGGGGCCTGGACTGAGTGGAGGTTTGGCGTAAGTAGCACCACGAAGGTCCATCTTAGCAGAGCTGGGACACAGACACCTTGATAAGGAACCTCTGTGGCTTCTGTTGCTGACTTTTGGCCTCATTCCTCCGTACTCAGTTGGAGAAACCTCTCTGTATCTTCCATTTTGGTAGAGACCTTAACAGTGTGAACTGTGATGAACTTGGACCACTGCCGCCGGGCTGGGAAGTCAGAAGTACAGTTTCTGGGAGGATATATTTTGTAGATCATAATAACCGAACAACCCAGTTTACAGACCCAAGGTTACACCACATCATGAAGTAAGACTTTAAAAATAGTTTTTGCTGACCTCTTTCATTGATAATTGAATGTTTTCTTGGACTGATTTGTGTGAATGTATTGACTGCCTTGCTGGTTGGGTAATAAGCGTGGTCAAAATGATGTTAGATATTTGGTGGATAACTGCATATTTTAAACTCTTAAATTAGCTGTGAAGAGCAGTGAAGCCCTAGATTGCTGCTACCCTTTTCTTACTTGCAGCCTAGATAAAATTTACCGAGATGGGAGTCTTAGGCAGCTTCACGAAGGAAGCTTCTGCAGGCAGCGCTCTCGAGACATGCCGCCCTTAGGTTGAGAAGTAGAGATAGGCGATGTCCTCCCCCTAGTGCCTGCACGGTGGGGAACTCGATACCTGGGAACTGGGAATTCTCTTGGATCCCATATTTAGTGTTCCAGGCCTGTTGTGTTCTCAGAGCCAAACATCCCACGTAGCTCTTTTTTTAATTTTGAGACAGAGTCCCGCTCTGTTGCCCAGGCTGGAGTGCAGTGGCGCGATCTCGGCTCACTGCAAGCTCCGTCTCCCTAGTTCAAGTGATTCTCCTGCCTCAGCCTACTGAGTAGCTGGGACTACAGGCACCTGCCACCATACCCGGCTAATTTATTGTTTTTTTAGTAGAGATGGGATTTTGCCACGTTGGCCAGGCTGGTCCCAAATTCCTGACTTCGGGTGATCTGCCTGTCTCGGCCTCCCGAAGTGCTGGGATTACAGGCATGAGCCACTGCTCCCACCCTCGACATAGCTCTTTTTACCGACAGCTGTGTGTCTCAGTGGCAAAACTTAAACTGGACAACTGCCACTTTGTCACCGTACTAATCCTCCTCCTTTTATTTTACTGAAAGTTTGCTCTCAATGAGCAGGCATGGAAATCTCTTGGCGGTAAAAATGAGGGATGGTTTTCATTAGATTTCACTTGAGCGGTCCGTTGTGCCTATCATTAGATTTCATTTGAGCTCTCCACTGTTATCTCCTTTAAAATTTTTTCCCGTCATCTCCATTTCATTCTAACTGCCAAGGTGCATCTGATGGTATTGGTCCATCTCATGGGTGTGTAATAGATGCATAATAAATGACAACCATTTCCATTTTTATTTGTAGTAGTAATGTGCGAGATAAGTGGTTGCTTGGAATTGGGGTACCTCCCTTTTTTTTTTGAGACAGAGTCTGGCTCTGTCGCCCAGGCTGGAGGGCAGTGGCGCGATCTCGGCTCACTGCAACCTCCACTTCCCAGGTTCAAATGGTTTTCCTCTCTCAGCCTCCTGAGTAGCTGGGATTACAGGTGCCCACCACCACACCTGGCTAATTTTTTGTATTTTTAGTAGAGACCGGGGTTCACCATATTGTCCAGGCTGGTCTCGAACTCCTGACCTCAGGTGATTCACCTGCCTCGGCCTCCCAAAGGGCTGGGATTATAGGCTTGAGCCACCACGGCCGGCCTGGGGTACCTCCTTTATTGTACTGTAGACCTATATTTAGGCTAATGTGGCCATCAGCGACTTTTACACAGCTAGCTAGGTACCTGGTTATGCCATCAGGGAAGCAAATTCTCCCTGAAGGTGCATGTAGCAAGCCCTCTCCGCCTACCCTGTCGCGTATGTGGGTGCTTGCAGCTCCCCTGGCCGGGGCTTCAGAGTGACTCTCTGCGTCTCTTCTTCCCAAGTCACCAGTGCCAACTCAAGGAGCCCAGCCAGCCGCTGCCACTGCCCAGCGAGGGCTCTCTGGAGGACGAGGAGCTTCCTGCCCAGAGATACGAAAGAGATCTAGTCCAGAAGCTGAAAGTCCTCAGACACGAACTGTCGCTTCAGCAGCCCCAAGCTGGTCACTGCCGCATCGAAGTGTCCAGAGAAGAAATCTTCGAGGTAGAGAGTTTAGGGCCACTGCCCAGACCCTGTTCAGAAACAAATAAGGCAGCTCAGACAAAGGAATCTCAAATGCCTTTGTTTTAAAGGGCTGCTTTAAATGAACTGCTTTGTGGGTGATGTCTGCGTTTCAGGGAACCCTTCTTTCTCTTGGTATTTCAGGTATTGATTTTATTACTAAGGGAAGTGCAGAGTTTGTCAGAACCACAGCCTGTGTAGAGGGAGGGAACGGTATTTATTTCCTCTCATGGTAAAAAGGGAGACAACTAAATAGTTTCACCTCTAGGTTTTCATAGAAACTAGCACTAAAAAATAGTGGGAACCGCCTTGTCTACATGATGCAGGTTAAATATTCCTGCAATCTGCGCCTTCCCCAGAGCCAGGCAGTCTCCCTCCTCTCTTCTTGTACGAGATGTCATCTGAGGGCTGTCCTTCTCAGGGCAGCTCAGGGGCTGGGGGCCGTCCTGCTTCTCCTGTGGAAATTGGCGGGGAGCAGGTGGCTCCTGGGACAGGTTCTGTCCCTTACACGGCTTCCTGCAGGAGCAGATCTCTAAACAGACTGGCCCTTTTCCCAAGAAAGCTGACCATTCGGAAAAATCTCCATGGCATTTGGGCCATTTCCTGCCCTCCTTTGTGGAGACACTGTCAGAAATGATCAAAGGAGACAGAGCACAGATTCTTCCTGGGTGACAGTGCTGAGGGAGCACAGCGGGGCGAGGAGCTGAGCGCCTTCCCCACCGCCAGGGCTGGGCCTGGGTGTTGGATGGGCAGCTTGGCCGCAGTGCCCAGCCCTGCCTGCTGCATGTCTGCCCTTGTTGCAGGGTTAGAAAAGCGCTGAAGTACTGACTTAACTACCAGATTGTTTCCTCTTTCCCTCTCAGGTTGCCAGAGTGTTTTTTGTTTTTTTTTTTTTTTTTGAGACAGAGTCTCGCTCTGTTGCCAAGGCTGGAGTGCGTGATCTCGGCTTACTGCAAGCTCCGCCTCCCAGGTTCAAGCGATCCTCCTGCCTCAGCCTCCCAAGTAGCTGGGATTACAGGCACCCGCCACCACACCCGGTTAATTTTTTGTATTTTTAGTAGAGACGGGGTTTCACCATGTTGGCCAGGCTGGTCTCGAACTCCTGACCTCAGGTGATCCGCCCACCTTGGCCTCCCAAAGTGCTGGGATTACAGGTGTGCGCCACTGCACCCAGCTGGGTTGCTGGAGTTTGAATTGCGTTAAATTTAAAGCATAAAAAAATTCTTAAGTACTTTGTTACTGAATCTACATCTACAGACATGTAGTAGCTTCTACTTCAAGTGCTGAGTCTGAGGGAATAGCAGGCTGATCACCTGTGTTCTGTGCTGTGCTTAAGCCACCTTATGTCTTACTTAAAAACTTAAAATCTTTTTGCTTTTTGACTCAGTGTGAAGTCAAATGTGATTTTTCACTTTAGATATAAAAACAGGCTCAGAACTCCCTTAGCATTCAGACTTTCTAACGTCTTGATTTTGGTTGCAATACATAAGTTGTTTATAGTGTGCACTGAAATTAATCTATACAGAGAAAAACCAACCCTAGTGAGATTTGTCCTTCACTCCTTGGTGATTCACTGAAAACAGACACGTGTTTCCCTTAAGGTTAGTGTTTCCTGGCATTGTGTTTGTTTTGTTGTTGTCTCAGAGGGAGAAACTGAGAAAAAAGATGATGGAATATACTAGATACCAAAGAAACATTCCGATTAGGAGCCAGATAAAACTTGAATTGGAATGGATGCGTATTCTTAACCAGGCGCCATTACCAATAACCGCTTATAACTTGAAGAATAAGAAATATTCTTCTCTCTGAAACTGTGATGTTGCTATTCAGGAGTCTTACCGCCAGATAATGAAGATGCGACCCAAAGACTTGAAGAAACGGCTAATGGTGAAATTCCGCGGGGAAGAAGGTTTGGATTACGGTGGCGTGGCCAGGTGAGTTGCTAATTCACCTTCTCTGCTGCGTGGATTTCCGTCTTTTCAGGAGAAGTCATTTGCCCTTCTCCAGTGCTCATCACCAAGCACTCCTGGGCAGGGCTGATGTCTCCCTGGAGCAGTCGGGCCAGCATGCGCTGGCTGCAGCCACCCTCTAACAGGAATTCCTCAGAGCGTGCTCGTGCCAGCCTCTTGCCATAACCTACCAGAATATCCATGATCATCACCACTAATCAACTTCTTGTAAAGCTAGAATTCAGCTTTTAAACTCACTCCCTTCTTTTGAAACATAATTTCAGGACATGCTCCTGAAATTAACACAGGAGGTGGCCTTGCTCTCCTCTGTAGAGGATTTTCTGCAGGGAGCAGGGCAGGGACTGCATTTGTGCATGTAAACTGCATGTAAATCGCATTCATGTCAAAATAATTATATGTAAAATGTTGAAATTGTGGTCAAAATAATTCAAGAAAATGATATTTAAAAACCAGAATAGAATGATGAAAAGCTGCTATTTCACGTCCTGCCTCTTTTCACTTTCAAGACAATTTTTCTTTTTTGTCTTTTTTGAGACGGAATCTTGCTCGGTTGCCCAGGCTGGAGTGCAGTGGCGCAATCATAGCTCACTGCAGCTTCAACCTTCAGGGCTCAAGCCAGCCTCCCACCTCAGCCTCCCAAGTAGCTGGAACTACAGGTGTGTAACACCACGCCTGGCTAATTTTTAAAAAGTTTTTTGTAGAGATGAGGTCTTACTATGTTGCCCAGGCTGGTCTCAAACTCCTGGGCTCAAGCCATCCTCCCATCTTGGCCCCCAAAGTGCTGAGATTGCAGGTGTGAACCACTGTGCTTGGCTAAGACAACTGCTCCTTAACTCATTTAGCTCTTTGTTTGAATAGGTGTCTTATTATTTCTGGATTTAATGATTTATGGGCATATACAGAAGATAGACTGACTCTAGTTACTCTCATGTTCAATTTAGTAATATGAATCTTTTTAGTTCTTCCCTCATTTGTAACTTCATGTCCTGTGCTTTCACCTTTAGTTTTTGATTTATCAACTAGAGACATGATCTCTGGACCTCTCAGTTACATAAGAACAGGATATTCATACTTGTAACTTCTCTTCAGCATTCCTTCTGCCTCTTAAATTCTGTCATCTGTAATACTACTTTTATATTGTCAAGGTTAAGATTTACATTCTCTTCGGTAACCAAAATTTGGTGAGTCTCCTATGCCTGTCTACCAATTATTTGTAAAGGGATGAAAGTTTATATGGTTTATATTATTATGAATGAAAATATTGTCCATTAAGGGGTTAAATAGTTTCTAGAATTTGTTTAAC
Organism: Macaca thibetana thibetana; assembly: GCF_024542745.1. Classification (NCBI taxonomy): domain Eukaryota; kingdom Metazoa; phylum Chordata; class Mammalia; order Primates; family Cercopithecidae; genus Macaca; species Macaca thibetana. The sequence goes on from NC_065580.1 coordinate 142,213,045, forward strand.
TTTTTGGAACAAATTCTAATTTTTCCAAGAATTTCTTCTTCCCTTTTTTTCTGGAGACAGAGTCTCACTCTGTGGCCCAGGCTGGAGTCCACTGGCTGGATCTCAGCTCACTGCTACCTCCACCTCCCAGGTTCAAGTGATTCTTGCGCCTCAGCCCCCTGAGTAGCTGGGATTACAGGAGCGAGTCACCATGTCCAGCTAATTTTTGTATTTTTAGTAGAGATGGGGTTTCACTATGGTGGCCAGGTGGGTGCTGAACTCCTGACCTCAGGTGATCCTCCCGCCTTGGCTTCCCTCCCCAGTAGCTTTCACTGTCTCTATTGCCCCTTGAACTTCAAGTCCTCCAGGACGGTTACACATCATACCTTCTGACAGCCCCGCTGTGTCTCCTGCAAGGCTTCTGTGCAGCCTGATGGCAGTTCTCTCGCTCCTCCGTGCCACTGTCGTCGTGAGACTTCACTGCTTCCCTGGGTGAGGTCCATTGTCCTGGGCGTCCCGCAGCTTCCCCTTTCTTGGCGTCCTCCCTTGTCATGCTGTGACCACCTCATGGTTGTGTGGTGTGATGTCTCCGTTTCTCGTCTGCGTTTTCCGAGAGACTCAAACTGCACACAGCCAGGAACCTTGTCTTGTTCACAGCTGATCCCCGGTTCTTAGAACAGCAGCTAACACACAGCGGAGCACTTGTCTCCGTAAATACGTGCCAAATGAATGAATTTTACTTTTTGTTAATTTCTTCGCACATTTTCTTTCTTTGGTCGTTCTGAAATGCTTGTTACTCAGCTGTTGGACTCCCTGGTTTGGTCTGGTAGGAGTTACATTCCTTCCGCGTCTTCCGTAGTCGTCCAGTCTTCTGCGTGGAGACAAGTGTTTGCAAATTTCCCTTGACTGACATGATGCTGTAGTGGGAAGAGCTGGGAATCCCTGCTCTGCCACCTCCAGTTTGGTCTTGCAGTGTTATTTCACCACTGGAGTCTTCCTCCTAATGGGGTCATACCTATCTCAGAGAGAGGTGGAGCGATTCCAGTTGCACGTGTATTACACATGTGCAGGAGTGTGTTCATTATCCGATCTGTGGGAGTCAGGCTACACTTATCTCCCCAGTATTTAGTCCTGAAGTCCTTTCTGTAGCTTCCCCTGTTTAGTTATTGCTTCCCCTACCACTTCCAGAACACAGCTGATTGTATCTTCATGTGGTCCATGGCTCGGTTGGAACGTTTGCTTATATTTTAATCACTTCCTGTCTAGACAATTGAAGGTCTTTGTCTTTTTCAAAAAAGGTTCTTCCTAAATCGAAACTCCAAAACTTGGGATGAATTCAAATTCAGCAACATTGCCTTTGTAGTAAAGAAACTTTATAGGATTCAGAGTCTCATCTCTTCTGGCTGTCCTTTCTGTTCTTTTGAGTACAATACAGAACTGTTTTTGTTTGATATTTTTCGTGTATTCTCATGATTTTCTTGGACAGCTTCTCTGCCTTTGTGTCTGTCCTTCCCTATTCTCTCTCATTTCTGTTTGAAAGAGTAAGAAATTCCAGAATAAAATTTGGGGCTGCTATCTTAATGCGATCCATTGAAAAGGAGTTTTGAGTAGAATGAACGAAAGACTCTGTAGATCTGCCACAGGTGTTTGTCTGAGACCGCCCACTAGCTGGGCTTATCGCAACCCGAGTGCAGCCACTGAACCATACAGTTTCTAGTTGAAGTGCCTTTTTTTTTGGCTTGACTCTTTTTAACTTTGGGGTTTTTAAAATAATAAAATGATGCAAACATTAAAGAAACTCAGAAAATAATAACTCAGGCTGGGCGCGGTGGCTCACTCCTGTAATCCCGGCACTTTGGAAGGCCGAGGTGGGTGGATCATTTGAGGTCAGGAGTTCGAGACCAGCCTGGCCAACATGGTGAAACCCCGTCTCTACTAAAAATACAGAAATTAGCCGGGCCTGGTGGCGCATGCCTGTACTCCCAGCTACTCAGGAGGCAGGAAAATCGCTTGGACCCGGAAGGCAGAGGTTGCAGTGAGCCAAGATTACACCACTGTGCTCCAGCCTGGGCGACAGAGCGAGACTTCATCTCAGGAAAAAAAAAATATATATAGAAATTTTAGCACGTATCAAATGCATTTTTGTTGTTTGCTCCCAGGGAGTGGCTTTATTTGCTGTGCCATGAAATGTTGAATCCTTACTACGGGCTCTTCCAGTATTCTACAGACAATATTTACATGTTGCAAATAAATCCGGATTCTTCAATCAACCCCGTAAGTATGAATGAACAAAGAGGTAGGGAATTGAGTTGGAGAATTTTTGAGATGGATTTTCAGTTTCATTCTCAGTTCTTGGTCTATTCGTTGTAGAGTTAATCGAAGACATCGGTAAGCAAAACATGGAAAGGTAAAGTGAAAACTGAGTTAAGATGGATGATTTCAATCTGGTATTTTCAGAGACTGTGGTCATTGGGTGTGTTGTGTTGAAGGAGTTGAAGTGGGAAGCGAAGCTGTTCATACACTCGGGACACTTTATGATCATTCGAGGGAACTGTGGAATGATGACTGTATTTGTTAATGGTGTCATTCTAAGGAGTGGGTTCTGAAGTCCAGCCTCCTCCCAGTCAAAACTGGAATCTTTCCAGAACTAGCTTTCTAAGCCACAAATGCTGCCACCCTTAGTGTGCTGGTTTTAGAGATGAGGAAGTCAGTGCAGTGTTTGCATGCCCAGCCCGAGGGTGGGCAGCCGGCCAGCAGGGGCTCCTCCTATGGCGCCACGGCCTTCACCAGTGTCCTGCACAGGCCGCTGAGGCAAAGGCGGGGCAGGCCCCGCTTGTGCATTCAAATGCGGAAGAACCTTTCACCAACATGGAAGCAGAGTTTTGACTCATTGTTTGAGGTGAACGTTATTCAAACCTGAAAGTAGAGATGTGTGGTTCCTGAGTTAAAAACCAGAACGGTGTGGCTCACGCCTGTAATCCCAGAGCTTTGGGAGGCCGAGGCGGGCAGATCACGAGGTCAGGAGATCGAGACCATCCTGGCTAACACGGTGAAACCCCGTCTCTACTAAAAATACAAAAAATTAGCCGGGCGAGGTGGCGGCCACCTGTAGTCCCAGCTACTCGGGAGGCTGAGGCAGGAGAATGGCGTGAACCCGGGAGGCAGAGCTTGCAGTGAGCCAAGATCGCGCCACTCACTGTACTCCAGCCTGGGCGACAGAGCGAGACTCCGTCTCAAAAAAAAAAGCTAGAACGGCTCTGGTTCTGGAATGGTTCTGGTTTTTTTTTTTTTTTTTTTTTTTTTTTTTTTTGAGACAGAGTCTTGCTCTGTCCTCCAGGCTGAAGTGCAGTGGTGTGATCTCTGCTCATTGCAACCTCTGCCTCCCGGGTTCAAGGGATTCTCCCACCTCAGCCTCCCGAGTAGCTGGGATTACAGACGCCCGCCACCACGCCCAGCTAGTTTTTGTATTTTTAGTAGAGATGGGGTTTCACCATGTTGGCCAGGCTGGTCTCAAACTCCTGACCTCAGGTGATCCTCCTGCCTCAGCCTCCTAAAGTGTTGGGATGACAGGCGTGAGCAACCACAGCCAGCCTAGAATTGTTATTTGACTTGGCTTATTCATACATATTTTCCTGTGGTCTTTTTTCCCCCTTAGCATTTCTTCCCTCCCTCCCTCTCTTTCTTTCCCTCCCTCCCTTCCTTTTGTTCTGGATTAGAGGAGGAAGGGAACTTGCCCTTTTCTTTCTCATGCCCTGGGAGGGAGCGCAGGGCTGGCTTCCTGGGCGTGTGTCCAGCATGGTGCCGAGGCCCTACAGTGTCAAGGCCCCGGGCTTGGTTTAATTCTCTGTTGTCACCAAGGTGAAATTCTCAGTCAATGCTGAACACGGGGCTCCTCTGCCAGTTATATGGCCCTTCTGAGGAGGTGTTGGCCCTGACAGCATAGAAAACGTTGTCCAGTGAATCTAGGTAAATTTCTGCTACACAAGCAGCCTTCTTTCACTTGCTCAGCAGCGGGGCCTGTGAGTCCCTGAGTCAGTAGGTCTGGCTGCCTCTGGGACACTTTTCCCAAGAAGCTTGGGGACAGCACTTCTTGGGAAGCGAGATTCCACATTGGCCGGCATCGTGCTGACAAATTCGTGTTCTCTGGTGCCCCCTACAGGACCACTTGTCTTATTTTCACTTTGTGGGGCGGATCATGGGGCTGGCTGTGTTCCACGGACACTACATCAATGGGGGCTTCACGGTGCCCTTCTATAAGCAGCTGCTGGGGAAGCCCATCCAGCTCTCAGACCTGGAATCCGTGGACCCGGAGCTGCATAAGAGCTTGGTGTGGATCCTGTAAGTATTGACTGACGGCGCACGGTCACCTGGCTTAGGGTACACCAACCACCGCGTCTACTGTATGCATGCATGTGTGCCTCTGTGTGTGTGTGTTATTTTGGGGATCATTGTGAAATTGAAGAGACACAAAGAAACCATTATATTATAACCAGAAACAGAAAAGGAGATTCTTTGGGAGACCGAGGTGGGCAGATCACTTGAGCCCAGGAGTTTGAGAGCAGCCTGGGCAACATAGCGAGATCCCATTACAGCAAAAAACAAACAAACAAAAAAAAACAAACAACAACAAAAAAACCCACCAGATCTAGTAAAAATATTCAGTTGACTTATTTTCCTCGTGATGTTGGATAGGTTTCTCTTCATGGACTAGATTGTTTCCTTGAATGATGAAGGTAAGATCCCAGACGTTAACAGGCCACTCCCCAGGCCCATTGTGGGGTGTGTGTGACACTCAGGGTGTCTCCAGTTAACCTACACAAGGGCCAAGCAAGTATCAAAACAAAATGAACATTTAGTTACCTGTGCTTTAGAATTATTCTAAACACTCTGTTCAGAGCAGCAGGCAGTGACAAGATGAACCGTGACTGTCACGGGTCCTTGCAGATTTCAAGGGGACAAAAGATCAGGCTTTGGCAGATGGAGGGATGTGGGTGAGTCGGAGTCATGGCCTCCTGGTTGTGTCCCATGTGTCATGTGTTCCAACTTGAAGAGGGGACTCTGGGGATCGGGTAGAAAATCTTCTACTCAGCTGGGTGCAGTGGCTCCATGCCTATTATCCCAGTACTTTGGGAGGTTGAGGTGGGCAGATCACTTGCTCTTTTCACTTGAGGTCAAAGGTTGGAGTTCGAGACCAACCTGGCCAACATGGTGAAATCCCGCCCCTACTAAAAATAAAAAAATTTTAAGAAGCCAGGTGTGGCATGTGCCTGCAATCCCAGCTAGTTGGGAGGCTGAAGCAGGAAAATTGCTTGAACCCAGGAGGCAGAGATTGCTATGAGCTGAGACCATACCACTGCACTCCAGCCTGGATGACAGAGTGAGTCTGTCTCAAAAAAAAACAAAAAGAAAATCTTCCACTCTGCCTATGGCTCAAGAACGATGGCAGATTCAAGAGCTACTTTTCACTTTTGAGTGCTTTTGTGTTTGAACTGATGCGTTTGGAAAGGCTGCCTCTAAGGGAGGAATGGTTTTTTATTTATTTATTTTTTTTTTTGAGGTGGAGTCTCGCTCTGTCGCCCAGGCTGGAATGCAGTGGCTCGATCTCGGCTCACTGCAAGCTCCACCTCCCAGGTTCAAGTGATTCTCCTGCCTCAGCCTCCCGAGTACCTGGGACTACAGGCACCCGCCACCACGCCTGGCTAGTTTTTTGTATTTTTAGTAGAGATGGGGTTTCACCATGTTGGCCAGGCTGGTCTCAATCTCCTGACCTCGTGATCTGCCCACCTTGGCCTCCCAAAGTGCTGGGATTACAGGTGTGAGCTGCTGCACCTGGCCGGGAACGGCATTTTCTTGGCGTGGCTTCATCTCCAGGTCAATTTCCCTTTGACCCTGATACCTCTTCACATTCCTGCCTTTTGACTCCCACACTCAGCGTACAAAGCAGCTGGGTTGTGGGTCTCCTGAAACCACAGGATGGTAGAGCAACCTGCTCCCCGCCTTCTATGATTGTGGAAGCCAGGAGTGGGGACATCTGGAACCAGAGCTGTGGTGTCCAGGTCCTCCAGCACCTGTTGCTGTGCCGCCCCCACACAGGTTCTGTGTCTGCCCGAAGCTGTCCTCTCTTGCAGCCCCGGGTCTGGCCGTCGTAAATGTTGTCTGTCTACCCAATGACCCCACGTGGTGGCAGAGCTCTAACCTACATCCTCCTGTCTTATTTCAACAGAGAGAACGACATCACGCCTGTACTGGACCACACCTTCTGCGTGGAACACAACGCCTTCGGACGGATCCTTCAGCATGAACTGAAACCCAATGGCAGAAATGTGCCGGTCACAGAGGAGAACAAGAAAGAATATGTCCGGTAATGCCACCTGGGGGGACGGCCGGGTGCCTGCGGCGAGGCTGAGCCTGCGTTTAGTTGCCTGTGGGGGACGGCCGGGTGCCTGCAGCGAGGCTGAGCCTGCGTTTAGTCGCCTGTGGGGGACGGCCGGGTGCCTGGGGCAAGGCTGAGCCTGCGTTTAGTTGCCTGTGGGGGACGGCCGGGTGCCTGCGGCGAGTTTAGTCGCCTGTGGGGGACGGCCGGGCGCCTGGGGCGAGGCTGAGCCTGCGTTTAGTCGCCTGTGGGGGACGGCCGGGTGCCTGCAGCGAGGCCGAGCCTGCATTTAGTTGCTGTAGCTCCTTCGCTGTGTGATGGCTGGCACTTGTGATCAGATCACATGAACAGAGGCGACTTTCAGAAACCAACAGCTCAGCAGCAGCATCGGGGATCTGCTTGGAGGGGCCCTAATGGGGCCAGGCCTGGCCTGAGGGACAGAACCCATGTGGGGAAGGACTTTTCAGTGACCACCTAATTATGGATGCAGAGGTCAGAGGCAAAGGAGAGAGCAGTGGCTTTGGAGGGTCTCGGTGCTCCGTCCGAGGAAGCCACCCTTTCAGTTTTTTTCCATCCCTAACTTGAGGCAAATCCATGTTCAGGCCTCGGCACTTGCAGCTGAGAACTATGTGGGCACGTCTGTGTGCCACGCTGTCCTGTGCTGTACTTTCAAATGTACTTTTACACATTTAAAATTGTTTACATTTTTATAGGGTCTTGCTATGTTGCCAGGCTGGTCTTGAACCCCTGGCCTCAAGCGATCCTCTTGCCTCGGCCTCCCAAGGGGCTGAGATTCCAGGTGTGAGCCACTGTGCCTGGCCAGAACATGCTTTCAAATTGCAGCAATTGATGTGACAGATCAGGTTCAATCCTCCTGTTTTCAGGGGCGAATCGGAATGAATCAGGGCATGCACTGAGTCATTTTTAACGTGATGCCAAGGTTTGGTACTACTAGCTGGTGGTATGTCTGTCTTGGTGGAGAGATCTGGGGGGGATCCCAGTGTGTTCCCATGTTTGTCAGACTGTGATATCAGAACCGGCTCACAGGTCAGGCGCGGAGGCTCACGCCTGTCATCCCAGCACTTTGGGAGACCGAGGCGGGCAGATCACCTGAGGTCAGGAGCTCAAGACCAGCCTGGCCAACATGGTGAAACCCCGTCTCTACTAAAAATACAAAAATTAGCCAGGCGTGGTGGCGGGTGCCTGTAATCCCAGCTACTGGGGAGGGTGAGGCAGGAGAATCGCTTGAACCCAGGAGGCAGAGTTTCCAGTGAGCTGAGATTGCGCCACTGCACTCCAGCCTGGGTGACAGAGTGAGACCCTGTCTCCAAAAAAAAAAAAAAAAGGAAAAAAAAGCCTGCCCATGGTGGAAAATCCACTTGGTGTTGCATCCAACTTGCGAGTTTTTCTTCCAGGCTGTATGTAAACTGGAGGTTTATGAGAGGAATTGAAGCCCAGTTCTTAGCTCTGCAGAAGGGGTTCAATGAGCTCATCCCTCAACACCTGCTGAAGCCTTTTGACCAGAAGGAACTGGAGGTAGGTGCCTGCCGTGCGGAGTTGACCCAGGGCGTTCGGGGGCTCCCCTGTGGCTGGCGTCTGCCTGTTTTAAATCCTTGCTGCGAGCGGCCGTTTCCTAGTAAGCCTAGGAGCTGTTGGGGTTCCCAGACTAGAGCAAGAGTGGGGAGTAGAGGGTGTTTATGCCGGTTGGTAACCGGCGAGATGTCTGCCTGGCGGTAGGAAATCTGAATAGTTCCCGGAAAACTGGTCAAGGTGGTTGTGGCTTCCCTTGTTTTCAGGGTATCTAGCGGGGGAGAACCAGGTGCTCCCACAGCAGTAACTTAGTGCTTTTTATTCTGGCTGTTCCTAGACTAAGAACAAGGGGCTATTGTATTCTCTAGTCATACTGCATGTGCTTGAACACGGTGATTCATTCAGCCCTTCTCCATCTCTGGTGCCAAACAGCTCAAGCCTTGTAGATTGTTCTCCAAGTTTTTCTGCTGCCAGTGAGGAGAGCTTGGGAGCCAAGAGCTTGGATGGAGCAGTAGTTCTGGGGTGAACGTTTGTGTTTTTTTTCTTTTGAGACAGCCTTGCTCTGTTGCCCAGGCTGGAGTGCAGTGGTGCAATCGTGGCTCACTGCAGCCTCGACCTCCCAGGCTGAAGCAATCCTTCCACGTCAGCCTCCCAAGTAGCTGAGGCTACAGGTGCCCGTCACCATGCCTGGCTACTTTTTGTATTTGTTGTAGAGACAGGGTTTTGCCATGTTGTCCAGGCTGGCCTTGAACTCCTGGGCTCAAGCAATCCGCCCAACTTCAGCCCCCACAAAGTGCTGGGACTACAGGCATGAGCCACCGCACCTAGCAGGGGGTGAACTTTTTAAGCCAGTTGCACAAACACGCCCCATCAGCCCCAGCCCCACGTAACTCTTGCGGAATTCTCCTCTCTTCAGACTCGAAACTCCACATGTCCTTGAGTGTCCTGGAGAGACCCTGGGACGTGCCCTTGTTCATGGTGGTAGCTCTGTTCAGTGTCACGCGTTGGTGCTTTGATACTGCTCACCCATGCAGAGCAAAAAGCCCGCTTTGGTTATAAGACAACGTCCCATCAGCAGCTGTGCACTGTGGTCCTTGGGGTTGGAGACCCGTCTGGAGGCGGCGGACGGAAGCATGTGCCACAGGCCTCCTGTGTGTAGCTTTCTTCCCATCTCAGCGTCTGCCTAGTTTATTTAGACACAGCTGCTGCTTTGCTTGGGAACCGACTTTTCACTCGTGTGTGTGTCGGGTACCTAGGAGGCGCATCCTGACGTGGGTTTATACATTTTGGAAGTAACTCACCTTTCTGCACCTCCTCAGCTGATCATAGGCGGCCTGGATAAAATAGACTTGAACGACTGGAAGTCGAACACGCGGCTGAAGCACTGTGTGGCCGACAGCAACATCGTGCGGTGGTTCTGGCAAGCGGTGGAGACGTTCGATGAAGAAAGGAGGGCCAGGCTCCTGCAGTTTGTGACTGGATCCACGCGGGTCCCGCTCCAAGGCTTCAAGGCTTTGCAAGGTGACTGACGTGGAGGCGGGGCTATTCGATGGCGCGTCTGTGGGGGCTGTGTTCTGTACTAGCCGAAGAGCTGGAGGGTGGCTGGGATGTTTTTCTGAGGCGTGTGCTAGAAAATGGCATAAGGAATGTTCTCCAGTAGCTAATGCTCTGCCCTGCAGAGGCTGTGTGTGAGCAGGTGTGGGGCCCCGCTGAGCAGAGACTGTGGAGCCACCCCAGGGCACGTGGATTCCCCCCCCTCACTACTTCCAGAAAGCCAAGAGGGTCTGGCCAGCAGAGGCCTTCAGAGTGTCTGTGAGGCCAGCTTAGCCAAGACCCCGGGGAGGGAGCTATGGGGGAACCGCCCCCAGTCTCAGTGGCTCCTGGAGCTGCACATGAACCCCTGTTCAGCCACAGATCACACCGAAAGATGATGTCATGCTCACTCTGTTTAAGCCACTGAGGGAAAGGTGCCCGTCTGCCTGTAGGCCCGGCGGCCTAATGTCTCATCTTTTACACTGAGGGTTCGGAGGGAATGCTGCTGGAAGGAGTGAGGTGCACGGTGTCACCATACGGAAATTTAGCTGACTGAACTGTAAATGCGGATAGACACACAGACACATTGTGAACACAGAATATTGCCTGTGCCTCGCTGAGTAAAAGGAGGTTAATTCCATTTCAGTCGGCTTTAGCCATCAGGGCGCCTTCAATTTTCCATTGTGACCTCTGCCTATGGATTTGCTGCCAGGGGCCCGGCCTGAATAAAAAGGGGTTCGAGGCTGAGCCCCACTCGCATCTGGGAGTCTCTGTCTGCTTGACCAGCCTGACCATGACAGCTGCTCCCAGAGCGTGCTGGTGCCTGTCATTTACAAAGCCTTTCTCATTCCGTTCTCCCAACAACCCAGAGAGCCTGGCTGACGAGGATTATTAGCCCCATCCCATGGATGAGGAAGCCGAGACTCACTGAGACCATGGGATTTATTATCCCCCCAAGGGGAAGAAACAGGCAGGTGTGAACGGCAAGGCAGGGCAGGAATCCAGGCTTCCTGACCAAGTCTTTTCTCATGGCGCCATTGTCTTGCCCACAGCAGGTCCACGTGCTAAATGTTCCCGCTTAGAGATGGTCCCTGTCGTCATAAGGGTCTCACTCGTCCCCCGATAATTGGATAGACTTTAGCCCAGTGTCCCCGAAGTGTCTAGAAGGTGGGTCAGAGGTGAACAGGGTCACAGTGCAGAACAAGGAGTGCTGGTGCTGTGGGAGGGTGGCAGGGCCAGGCAGAGTGGCCAGGGCCCTGCAGGAGGTCTCTGAAGCCCCCCACCTGGCGCAGCCTGTCCTGACTCCCCAGGAGGTTGGGGCTTGGAGGGTGTGGCCTGCGAGGGGGAGGAGCCACCTTCCTGTCCCAGGTCCCCAGGAAGCAGGAGGCTGCACTCTGAGACTGTCTGCCCAACAGAAAGATGGTGTCTCTGCTGGTCCTCATTGCTCCTGGATTCCTGTCCTGCCGCTGACCTTGGCCCAGCTTGAAAGGAATATCTGTGAATACACAGGAGCAAGGGGCAGCACAGCCAAGGCCCGTGACCTCTGTGCCCTCCTTTCCCGGCGCCCAGCAGCCCTGTCAGCTAGCCGTCTTTGCCGCAGCAGTGGTGGCTGCTGGCCAGCCTGGTGCTCACTTGGGGCTGAGTCTGGAAAGACCTGAGGAAGAAGGGGCTGGTGCCTCACCCTGCCCCACAGAACTGGTGGGCAAGTCGTCTGTTCCAGAGGGTGGGTGCAAACAGCACTGATCCTCAGGGAGCCTGTCTGGAGCAGGCTCATGGTCAGGGTGCACTTTAGGAGGGGCCTTAGCAGTTCTTGCTCTGCCCCCTGCAAGATATTCTAAAATGTTGGAATTTTGGCCAAGTGTAGTGGCTCACACCTGTAATCCCAGCACATTGGGAGGCCGAGGCGGGTGGATCACTTGAGGCGATCCAGGAGTTCCAGACCAGCCTGGGAAACACGGCAAAACCCCGTCTCTACTAAAAATATAACAATTAGCCAGGTGTGGTGGTGTGTACCTGTAATCCCAGCTACTTGGGAGGCTGAGGTAGAAGAATTGCTTGAACCCGGCAGTCAGATGTTGCAGTGAACTGAGACTGCCCCACGGCACTCCAGCCTGAGCAACAGAAACCCTGTCTCAAAAAAATGTCTGAATGTTGTCACTTTGATGGCCATTGCAGGCATGTCCTAAAACCGGGCCTGGGAACCTCACGGCCCTATCACAGGACAGCCTGCCTGGGTGTAGGGGTGGGAACGTGGTCAGGGCCCTGGTTCTTGGGGGCCGTGTGGCCAGGAAGTGCCACAGCTGTGCCTCTGAAGTACATTAACTAGAATGTTGTCTTGTAAGGTTCTACAGGCGCGGCAGGGCCCCGGCTGTTCACCATCCACCTGATAGACGCGAACACAGACAACCTTCCGAAGGCCCATACCTGGTAAGCACTGCGGCCAGGAAGTCACGGCGTCCTGGGAGCCCCGGAGGATGCCGACGTTCACGTTCGTTTTGTTGTTTTTTCTTTTTTTTGGAGATGGAGTCTCTGCTAAAATATTTCTGTCATCATCAAAACTCAAAAGCCACAGCACCTGAGACACAAGGAGAAATTCGAGAGTTGAATGACAATTCTGAAGCCCTCAAGCAAGCGACTCTTCCTCCAACATGACAACGCTGTATAGAGTGGCTTTACTGGCCATGCAACAAAATATCTATAAGAGGGCCAACATTATTGCTAAATTTAACATAAAATCTTACAGTATAAATAACCTAAAATTTAAATATAGATTTTTCTCTTGATTTAGTTTTTTATTTTTTTGAGACAGTCTTGCTTTGTCACCCAGGCTGGAGTGCAGTGGCACAATCTTGATTCACTGCAACCTCTGCCTCCTGGGTTCAAGCTATTCTCGTGCCTTGGCCTCCCGAGTAGCTGGGATTACAGGCATCCGCCAACACGCCCGGCTAATTTTTGTATTTTTAGTAGAGACGGGGTTTCGCCATGTTGGCCAGGCTAGTCTGGAACTCCTGGCCTCAGGTGATCTGCCCGCCTCGGCCTCCCAAAGTGCTGAGATTACAAGCATGAGCCGCCAAGCCCGGCCTCATGTTATTTTTTTAAAGCTGTTTTCTGATTTGTAGGACTCTGTTTCATTTATGCCAAGTCTCAATGACTGGCAGTAGTGCTTGTGTCAGATGGGACGAGTACTTTGCAGCATGCCACAGAAAGGTTGTCACAGTATCTTATGAAACTAATTTTGTTATGAGCCATGTCATTAATTAACATTGGTGTTTCAGTGGAGTGTGGCTACCACTCCAGCAGGCTCAAATCTTCCTCTCTGCCGGGTCTTATGTACACACACCTGTTGGTAAGGAAAATAGTCTAGTTTTGGTCTTCACTTTATCTGACATTTCTGGGTCCCCATCTTCTTAGACTCCTGCTTATGATACACGCACCTTGTCTATTGCAAATATTTTCTTCCTAAATTTTAACTTAAAAATGAGTCTCCATACTAGAGTATTTCCTGTATGGTTTAAAAATCCAGTCACTGGCACGCACTTTGTCCTGGAACCATCCGTTGAGACGAGTAGCCGCGTTTCCTTGGGGGAACCAGTTCTAGATGCTGTTGAGATGCCCAGTGAGATGATGGAAGGTTCCTGTCTTGGAAACCAAGGATGCGGGATCAAATGCTAGCTGTGACACCCTCTGACATGTGGTTTGGGGCAAGTGACTTCATATTCTAACTTGGTTTTCCGCACTTGTGAAATGGGGTAATGCAGTTGGTCCTGGACCGTGGTGGTGGGTGCCAGGGTCCTGCTCCGAGCGTGGCTGTGGCATCCGTTACGGGAACGCACCATGTTGGCTGCGCACCTACTCACAAGGCTTTTGTCCTTTAGCAGTTTAGTGCTTGGTGTTAGATGCATGTGGAAAGTATGCTCTGAAGCACAGAAAAAAGAGGGCCCACCCTGGAACCCAGCTCTGTAGAGACAGACACCCTCCGTAACTGCTTACCCTAGGAAGCCAGGAAGTCACTGTACGTCCTCTGGGTCACAATTTTGTACTTTTTGGTTTGCTATGGTAGCTTCTTAAAGGACGTCTTTTTCTTTGCACAAATACTGGAAACGAGTTTCCCCCTGGAAATATCGAGTCAAAAGTTGAGTATTCATTTCATCTTTTAAGGATTTGTCATCTTACTAGTTTTGAGATTTTGTTTTTGCAAGGAATTTTCCAGACTGCCCCGTTTTGGTCTCAGATCAAGTCCCAGAGGAACAGACAGACACGCAATACATTGTTAGTGGTGACGTTGCCTGACAGCCAGTCTGGGTTACACGGGCTGCCAAAGAGGCATTCCTAGCACAGAGAAAGAATTTCTCCCACAGACAGACAGACAAAAACAAGCGGAGAGCTTTGTCCTGATAGAAGCCGTGAACAGTAATTTGGTGATGTTTTGGTTGTCAAGGCTCAAGACTTACTTCACTGTGTGTTGATTGGGCACAGTGGCTTAGGCCTGTAGTCCCAGCATGTTGGGAGGCCAAGGCAAGAGGTTCACCTGAGGCCAGGAGTTTGAGAGCAGCCTGGGGAAACTAGCAAGACCCTGTCTCTACCAAAAAGCAAAAACAAATTACAAATCTTTGTATTAGAGGCAGAAAAGCACAGGGGGACATGGAGAACTCACCACCACTCCTGCCCCGCCCCCCATTCCTCTCCCCTCCCACACACACTTCTCGCTGCCTGTCCTTGGCCTTGAGGTTGGTCCCAGGGCTGGACTGCCCACCCAGTGACTCTCACTTTTTTGTCCTTTTTCAGCTTTAACCGGATCGACATTCCACCATATGAGTCCTATGAGAAGCTCTATGAGAAGCTGCTGACAGCCGTGGAGGAGACCTGCGGGTTTGCTGTGGAGTGAAAAGCAACCAAAGGCAACAGAGTCTAGCTCATGGCCACCAGACCAAAAGCATCCAGCTTCTGTGCGCCTCCTGCAAAGCTGGCAGAGGCCCTGGAATTCCGGATCACCTGAGGGGAAAGGGTTGTCTCTCTCCTTTCTGTTGGGGGAGGGGGATGGGGGACTTTTGTTGGTGGCTCCCACCCATATATCTCTCCTTTATTATAGTACTCCCACCCGCTTCCATCACCCATCCAATAAAATGCAGCCCGGGTTAGCCTTTGGCTTTGGTCACACAGGATATTCTGCTGTGGTTGCAACCCATGTGGTGATAAGGCTCATGGCCCTGAGCTCTTTACGGGAGCATCAGCCCACAGTTAGGGGACTGAGTGTGGCTGGCTGAGGGTTTGGAACTGGTGGCTATCCCCGCTGTTCCATCTCAAATAGCCTTGGGGCCCCTTTTCAATTTGAGCAGCTGCTAGATATCTTACCAGAGCTCAGATTCCAGATTTCACATCCCAGCAGCCTGTTCTGGGCAGCAGATGAATTTCCAACTGAAAAATAACTGCATAACGTATGCTTATTGGAATTCTGCCACAGCAGGAAGCTTGAGTCAAAATGCGTTGCCCCTTTGAAAGGAGAAGGAATTGGAGCAGCTTTTCCTGGAGCCAGGATATTTCTTTGCTGGGTATCTTGGCTGAGAATATTTTACGTAGAGAAAAACCATCTTTTAAGGGCCCCTTTTGCTGCATTATCTGTCCAGTTTGACTTTTCTTTTCAGTGAAAACACCATGTCACGGAGTGTAGAAAAGAGCAGACCAAAATCAGCCCTAGAGCCAACCAGTCAGTCCCAAAGCTGTGACCTCTGTGCCACTGTTGTCCATAGAAGAGCATCAACTGTGTCACTTAAAATATTAGTAAACCATGATGCGGCAACTGCTAAGAGCTAAACTAACAAAATTGTGTTATCATAGCTGCTGGCTTGGTGCGAACTAGCTTAAAAGCAATGGTGAAAGGATAACCTCGATGATGTAAATCCACCCAAAGATACTGTTCTACAAAAAGTAGAGTGTGGACGCAAACCTGTGACCGCAGAGGGGGACAGCTCCACACTGCCTCGTGTGGCCCCTTTCCCAGTGGCAGCTGGTGACACTAACGATTGCTACTCGGTTCACTTGCCCAGATGTCTTCGTATGATCAGCAAGGCCAGAAGCAAGCCTAGACTCGAAGTTTCTGACACCATTTTCCAGTTTGCACAGAAGTCAAACAGTGTTTTATCTTAAAGTGGCTTGATTTCCAGTAGCTGAACTTGGGCAGAAAACAGCAGCAGCAACCAATGTTCCTGTATGGTTTCTTTGTTGTTTTTGTTTGGGGTGGGGGCAAGTACAGGGTAATCGATGAGCAAGACATTTCACTGCTGTCGAAGTCTCTGGGATCCCGCTGTGGGTCTGAGATGGCCTGGGAAGGACCTTGTGGACAACGGTTTTATCTGTTCTTTTTGTCACTGTTAACTTCTGGGCTGCTGAGGTTCTAGAATGGAAGGGCTGCCAAACGAGGTTTGCTGCAGGAGGAAAGTTTAATCCCCCATTCCAGAAGTCCAGGCCCAATGGTGGGCTTAGCCTCTTTGAAAAGCTCTGCCTTGCCCCCCCAGGTGGGCGCATCCTGTGTCTCATTCACCATGATGCTTCCTGAAGGTGTTCTAGAAGCCCGTTTCCCAGTGGCTCTATCCAGCCTTTCCTTGCATCTTCCTCTTGAAGGTGAGGAAGTGAAAACTACAGCCCTCCCCCGGAGAGCCCACTCTCTGTCACGAGCCTAACCCACGGGAGGCAGAAGAGACATCCATCCGAGAACTGAAGCGGCCTCCGGGATGAGGTCGGAGGCCCCACCTGATTTTCCTGGTGGTGGTATCCAAAATCTGCAGTAACTAGGAAGGAAACCAGGGTCTCATGGTTTAAAAGACTTTGAAGCAGGAATGTTGCATTTGACGCCTTTAAAACTACCTTTTTGCTGTTGGGAGGAGTCGGGGGCGAGCCTTAGCAGCTGCACCCGCCAGCCCCATGCTGGTGGGTGCTGCCCTGCCTCTCGTGCCGGGTGTTGCTTCAGCCCAGAGCCAGAGGGCTGGGTCCCGGGTCCTCCACACGTGGCCCCGGCGGACACATGGCATTCCTGTCCCGGCCCCCGTCTCTGCTTTTCCACTTCCACCTGCGTGTGGGTTTGCCGCCTTGTCATCGGTCGTGTGAGTGTCGCAGACCTTTCCAGAGCTCCGGTTCACTCTTTCCAAACAGGCCTCCCTGTCGGTGGCATCGCACTCCCAGTACCTTCAGTTTCTACGATGGTTTGTTTGGTCCTTTTGAACCACCCCAAAGAACTCAATATGGCAAGCAAATGGTAAAAGCTTCCCGACTGTTGGACTTTGGGTCCGCACGAAGCCCATTCACGTGTGATCTGTGTCGCCCCTCTCGGTGGTCCCAGGCGATCCAGCCATGCCCCCTGCCCCTCTGCCCAGATGCTTCAGGGGCCCGGCTTTTCAGGCTTGCCCTCACCAGCGGCCGTCAGCCGACACTCAGGGATGTAGCAAACACCACTCCGCCAGTGCTTTTGGTAGGAAGAGCTGAGGCTGCCTGGGAGGCCCGGGGCGACAGGAAAAGGGCTCTCTCCAGTTCTGAAAAGAGAATCTGCCACCAGATCGAATTTCGACCCCTGAGCTTGTTCAGACATATGGTCCGAATTCAGATTAAGGTGGTCACCCAGTCCGAGATGTCAGGAAAGGCCTTCTGCAGAGAAAATGTCCCCCTACCCGCCATCTGCCGCCAGGTGTGTGCCGCACGGCAGCCTTCCCGAAACATAGTATGGATTTTAAAAATGTGTTTATTTTTGTTTCTCAACCACTTTATAATGTATTTTTTAATTTATTTTGTAATGTCTTGTTTTTAAGTATTGCTGCTATCCTTGTTATCCTTCCCACGGTTTTTATCGCTGATTTATTTTGTGAAAGTTGTACACTAATGTTCTGTTTTATGTCAAAATCAAAAGTATTTAATGAAATACTAGTTCTATTTAATGTGGTTATGGAACCAGCTGGAAACACAAAACAAACAGTGATTGTACAGCAGGCTGGGCCCAGGAGGTCAGGTTCATTTTGTTACATATGCAATAAACTCACGACTTTACATTTTTGGCGTCTGTTATTTTGGTGTGGAAATGAGATTCCAGTGTCTTTGCAAACCCACAAGAAAGGAAGTGTGTAGGCAGGAATACTGGCAAGGGCCTTCCAAGGGAAAAGGACAGAGTTAAGGATAGAATTGTAAGGGAAACTAATGACAATATGGCAGTGGGTTGAAAGTGCTCTACCAAGCAAAAACATGGGACTGAGAACATTTAGAATTTCTTTGCGCACTGGTTATCTTTTCGTTTTTCCCTTCATTTTTCTTTATTTTTTTGAGATGGAGGCTTGCTCTTGTCACCCAGGCTAGAGTACAGTGGTGCAATCTCGGCTCACTGCAACCTCTGCCTCCCGGGTTCAAGTGATTCTCCTGCCTCAGCCTCCCGAGTAGCTGGGATTACAGGCGCGCACGATGCCCGGCTTATTTTGTATTTTTAGTAGAGGTGGGGTTTTTCCATGTTGGTCAGGCTGGTCTCAAACTCCCGACCTCAGGTGATCCGCCCGCCTCGGACTCCCAAAGTGCTGGGATTACAGGCATGAGCCACCGTGCCCGGCCTCTTTAACTTCTTTATACAGTATTTTGTTTTCAGCAGACAACTGGCAAGTCTTGCACCTGCTTGGTTAGCTTTATTCTTATGCTATTATAAACATAATTGCTTTCTTAAGTTCTTTTGTGGATATTCATTGCTAGTATATAGAAACATAACTGCATTGTTTGTCAATCTCGTACCCCAAAACTGCAAAAATTCGCTTCCTAGCTCTAGTGGCTTTCTTGTGAATTCTTTGCAATTTTCTCTCTGTAGGAGATAGCTTTACCTGTTCCTTCCAACTTGGATGCCTTTTATTTCTTATCTATTAGCTCTGGCTTATACTTTTCCAGTACAATGTTGAAAAACTATGGTAAAAGTGGGAATATTTTTCTTGTTTCTGATCACAGAGGGAATGTTTATAGTAAACCGCCCTTCTGTGTCAGTTGAGATGTACATGATTTTTTCCCTCTTTTCTATTCATGTGATGTGTTACATTGATTTTCTTATGTTGGGCCACCCTTCCCTTCCTAGGATAAATTCCACTTGGTTTTGGTGAATAATCCTTTTAATATGGTCTTGGGGCCGGGCGTTGTGGCTCACGCCTGTAACCCCAGCACTTTGGGAGGCTGAGGTAGGTAGATCACGAGGTCAGGAGTTCGAGACCAGCCTGGTCAACACAGTGAAACCTTGTCTGTACTAAAAATACAAAAATTAGCCGGGTGTGGTGGCACACGCCTGTAGTCCCAGCTACTCAGGAGGCTGAGGCAGGAGAATTGCCTGAACCTGGGAGGTGGAGTTTGCAGTGTGCCGAGACTGCGGCATTGCACTCCAGCCTGGGTGACAGAGCAAGACTCCGTCTCCAAAAAAAAAAAAAAAAAAAAAAAAAAAAGCTGTTGGATTCAATTTGCTAATATTTTGTTGAGGATTTTTACATCTATATTCATAACGGATATTGGTCTATAGTTTTCCTGTAGTGTTTTTCTCTGGCTTTCAAATCACAGTAATCCTAGCCTCACAGAATAAGTTAGGAAGCATTCTTTCCTTTTCAACTATTTGGAGGAGTTTGAGAAAGACTGGCATTACTTCTTCTTTAAATGTTTGATAGAATTCACCAGTGAAGCCATCTGGTCTTGAGCTTTTCTTCGTTGGGACGTTTTTGATTTTTGATTTGATCTTCTTACTAATTGTCAGTCTATTCAGATTTTCTGTTTCTTCACGATTCGGTCTTGGTAGGTTGTAGAGTTCTAGGAAATCCATTTCATCTAGGTTATTTGTTGGCATACAGTCGTTCATAATACTCTTATAATCCTTCATAGTTCTGTAAAATTGGTAATAATGTCCCCTCTTCTTTTAGTTGATTCTTCCTTCTTAATCATCTAAAGTTTTGTCAATCTTGTTGATCTCTTTGAAGAACCAACTCTTAGCTTCACTGATTTTTCTCATTTGTCTTTTATTTCCTCTGCTATAATATTTATTTTCTTACTTCTGTTAGCTTTGGGTTTAGTTTGTTCTTTTTTTAGTTTGTTCTTTTTGGGTTTAGTTTGTTCTTTGTTCTTTTTGTTCTTTTTTTAGTTTGTTTTTTTTGGGTTTAGTTTGTTCTTTGGGTTTAGTTTGTTCCTTAAGGTATAATGTAGGTTGTCCATTTTTAACCTTCTTTTTAATATAAAGATTTACAGCTATAAGTTTCCTTGGTCATGGTGAATAATCCTTAGCACTGCTTTCGCTGCATTCGTTAAGTTTTGGTATGTTGTGTTTTGTCTCAAGATATTTTCTAATTTCCCTTGTGATTTATTCTTTGACCCATTGGTTATTTGAAAGCATCTTGTTTCATTTCCACATATTTGTGAATTTCCCAGTTTCCTTCTGTTACTGATTTTTAGCTTCATTCTGTTGTGGTCAGAGAAAATACTTCGTGTGACTTCAGTCTTCTTAAATTTATTGAGACTTGTTTTATGACCTCTCTGGAGAGAGTATATTCTGGAGAATGTTCCATGTGCATTTGAGAAGAATGTGTATTTTGCTGTTGTTGGGTGGAGTGTTTTGTGTATGTTTGTTAGGTCCAGTTGGTCTATAGTGTTGTTCAAGTCCTACATTTCCTTATTGATCCTCTGTCTAGTTGTTCTATTAATAATTTATTGAAAGTGGGGTACTGGGCTGGGTGCAGTGGCTCATGCCTGTAATCCCAGCACTTTGGGAGGCTGAGGCAGGCGTTCACTTGAGGTCAGGAGTTCGAGACCAGCGAAACCCCGTCTCTAATAAAAATAAAAAAATTAGCCGAGTGTGGTGGCACATGCCTGCAATCCCAGCTACTCTGGAGGCTGAGGCAGGAGAATTACTTGAACCTGGGAGGCAGAGGTTGTAGTGAGCTGAGATTACACCACTGCACTCCAGCCTGGGTGACAGAGCAAGACTCCATCTCAAAAAAAAAAGTGGGGTATTGAAGCTTCCTACTTTTATAATGGAGCTATTTCACCCTTCACCTTTGCTATGAGTCTCTCTGGGTTTATCCTAGTTGAAATTTGTCGAGGTTCCTAAATTTGTATATCCATTTCTTTCTTCCAATTTGGGAAAGTTTTGTCCATTATTTTTTTCAAATAAGCTCTGTCCTCTTCCTGTCTCTCTTCTCTTTCTGGAACTTCCTAAACTGGACACCTTGATGTGTCCTAAAAATCCCTTGGGCTCTCTTAATTTTTTTTTTTTTTTTTTTTTTGCTCCTCCAATTCAGTGATTTCAAATGATCCATTTTCTAAGGTCTCTGATTCTTTTGCCTGTTTGAGTCTGCTGCTGAACCATTGTATTGAATACTTCAATTCATTTATTGTATTTTTCAGCGCCAGAATTTGGTTTAAATAATTTCTGTTTTTGGTTGATATTCTCGTTTTGTTCATACATCACTATCCTGATCTCCTTTAGGCCTTTCTCATGTTCTCCCATAGATCTCTGAGCATATTCAAGACAACTGTTTTAAAGTCTTTTCTAACAAGTCTGATGCCTTGGTTTCTTCAGGGATGGTTTCTAGAGATACATTTTGTTCCTATGAATGGGACATGTTTTCCCCTTTCTTTGTATCCTTGTGTGTGTGTGTGTGTGTGTGTGTGTGTGTGTGTGTTTTTAAACTGGGCATTCGCAAAAGCAGTCATCTATTCCAGTCTTTGAAGAGTGGTGGGGAAAAGCTTCACTAATTCAGAGGGCATATCCTAATACCTGGTATCAGCTTGAGGTGACAGCTTAAGGTCATCTCAGATCTTTTAGGGGCCTCTGTTTTTCTTTGGCTTATACCATACACATGGCTGCTTTTAAAAGTCTTAATTTCAACCCTGTCTCTACTAAAAAATACAAAAAAACTAGCCAGGCGAGGTGGCGGGCGCCTGTAGTCCCAGCTACTCGGGAGGCTGAGGCAGGAGAATGACGTAAACCCGGGAGGCGGAGCTTGCAGTGAGCTGAGATCCGGCCACTGCACTCCAGCCTGGGCGACACAGCAAGACTCCGTCTCAAAAAAAAAAAAAAAAAAAAAAAAAAAAAAGTCTTAATTTCTCAAAAGGTCTTCACCCAGCTGCTTCTTAGGAACAAGATGTCCTCTTATATTTTGTGCCCATAATCTCTTGCCCCAGGTATCCACTGTGGTCCCCCGGCAGCTTTTATATGTCGTGCCTGCCACTGCCTCCCATGGCTCTTGCCGGCCTGAGATGTGAACTGGGCTGCCTTCCCTGCTTCACCTCTGAGTCAGATGACATAGAAACCAGCCCTTCGGGCAGCCCAAAGATGGCCGAACACTGCAAATCAGTTCTGCTCTGCTCCTTCCAGTGCAAGGGAAGACACTGGAAACTGGGCTGCTTCCTCCGAAACACACAGTTGTGTGCCAGAGAGGGATGGGGGAAAGGCAAATACAAATGACATAAAAACTATTTTGAATGTGGGTTTTTCTTGACTGGGTGTTCACCTGGTTGCTATAGACCTTGGGCTGGTGTCCAGAGCTCCTAGTGAGTGCCCAGTTGTTTTTTTTTTTTTTTTCCCCTCAATGTTTCCTCGGGGAAATGTGGGCCTGGAGCTTCCTGGTCTGCCATCTCCAATCTCTCTTGATTGGAGAATTCAATCCATTTTACACTGAAAGTACTTACTGATAAGAAGGGAGTTACTTCTGCCATTTAAACTTTTTTTTTTTTTTGGTTCCTTATTTCCTCCATTACTGCCTTCTGTGTTTGGTTCATTTTTTATAGTGACATGGGGATTACACTTGACATCCTAACATTACAACAACCTAAACTGAATTTATATCAACCTAATTTGAGTAACATACAAAACTCTGCTCCTGTACTGCTCTGTTTTCCTTACTGTTATTGACATCACAAATTACATCCTTATACATTGTGCACCCAATATTAGCAGTCGTTAATGGACCTTTTTAATCATGTAGAAATAAAAAGTAGAGTTACAAACCATCATTAGAATATACTAGATTTTGTAATTGTCCATGTATTTACATTTACTGGAGATCTATAGTTCTTACAACTTCAAGTTGTAAGATGCTTAGTGTTCTTTTAAAGAAGTTTATTGTTCAGCGTTTCAACCTGAAAGACCCCTTCTAGCATTTCTTGCAAAGAATGATAATGAACTCCCTCAGCTTTTATCTGGGAAAGTATTAATTTCTTCCTCATTTCTGAAAGACAGTTGTTAGATACAGAATTCTAACAGGTTTTCTTTCTTTCAGCAGTTTTAATATATAAGCCCATTCCCTTCTGATACCCAAAGTTTCTGATGAAAAATATGCTGATAATCTTGAGAATCTCTTGTATGT
The DNA here is from genome assembly GCF_024542745.1 of Macaca thibetana thibetana. Classification (NCBI taxonomy): domain Eukaryota; kingdom Metazoa; phylum Chordata; class Mammalia; order Primates; family Cercopithecidae; genus Macaca; species Macaca thibetana. The sequence goes on from NC_065580.1 coordinate 142,235,809, forward strand.
GATAAATTACTTCTCTCTTGCTGCTTTCAAGGTTTTCTTTTGTCTTCAATGAAGTGTCTTGGTGTGTATTTCCTTGAGCTTATCCTATCCGGAGTTTGTTACGCTTCTTGGGTTTGTAGATACATGTCTTTTTATCAAATATGAGCAGTTTTCTGTTCAACTTTCTTTAAATATACTTTCTGCCCTTGCCTCTCTACTTCTGGTCTCATTTATGGCGTTCCATAGGTAAGTTCCTTAGGTTTTCATTTACTTTTCTTCATTTTTTTTTTCTTTTGATTCCTCAGATTCAATAGTTTCAATTGCCCTATCTTCAGGTTCATTGAATGGTTCTTCTACCTGCTTAAATATTTTGAACCCTTTAGGACATTTTTCATTTCAGTTATTGTACTTTTTAGTTCCAGAATTTGTTTCCTTTTTAAAATTTCTATTTCTTTTATGATATTCTCATTTTGTTCATATACTGTTCTCCTGTCTTTGTTTTCCTTTAGCTCCTTCAGCATCTTTCAAACAGTTGTTTTAAAGTTATTGTCTAGTAAGTCTGCTGTCAGAGCTTCCTCAGTGATGATGGTTTCTGTTGATTTGTTTCTTTGAACGTGCCTTACTTTTCTATTTCTTTGAGGGTCTTGTGATAGTTTCTTGTTGAAAACTGGACATTTGAATCTTGTAACTCTGGAAATCAGATTCTCCTTCCCACCCCCCCGCCCCGAGCATTTACTCTTGTCTCCCCACATCAACTGTTGAGGGTATCTCTGGATCAGCTTGATGTAAAAGCTTAAAAAGTCTTCCCAGGTCTCTTCTGAGCCTGCATATTTCTCTAGGTATGTGGAGTGGCTTTCTAAATTGCCCTGTATACATGTTTATTTCACAGTTGATTTGAATGCTCTGCTCAGGGACTCACAAGGCTGCGATCAAGGAGTCAGCCAGACTGTATTCTCATCTCTTGGCTCAACCAAGGAGAATCTTCTTGCAGGCTCCTCCAGGCTGCTGGCAGAATTTATTTTCATGTGGCTTTGTGACTGAGGGACCTGGCATCTTACTGGCTGTTGGCAGGAGGCCCAAGTAAGTTGTCCACACACGTGCTTTCCAATATCCTAATCCTTAAGTCTGGCACCCCAAGTGGAAAAACAGGTAAGAAGAAAAACAACAGCTCAGGCTGTTCCCTTAAATCCTGTGGAAGCCACTTCAGCCAGTGGGGAATGCAACAATGGCTGCCCACCCCTATGTCTGCACTTCTGCAATCAAAACACTGAACCTTGATATGTGGAGGCCAAGATCCTTACTTTCCACCCCGTCTCCAGGAAGTCATGCCAGGAACATGGGTATGGCTACCTACCACAAGACTCAGGCTGGGGAGACCCTAATATCCTAAAGGCCGAAATTGACCAAAATTAACTGCAACTTACCAGCCAAGATTTTCCTTGGGAGTTGCAAGCATTCAAATTAGACTCCACAGTTCCAAAAACAGTTATCTCAGACAGATTCTGCCACTCCAATTTTTGTCTCGGTGCGAAGAGAGATTCCTTCCTCTTCTGTCCCCTTGCTGGATGTCACTCTTATATCTGTTTTTATTTCCCACCCTGGCACAGTCACTAGAACGCAGTGTGTGTCTGTGAGCTCAGCCAGCAGACACAGTCCTGCACTCTGACGTCTGTGAGAGGATGCAGCACTCTAAGTTAGGGAACGTGTGTCTGGCTTGTTGGGGCATTTTCTACTGTCAAAAGTCGGAATCTTTTCAGGTTTTGATCTCAGTGTTATCACCAGGTAGTTGGGGCTTTAACCAAGTTGGTAAACCTATCTGTGTGCCCACATCTACTGTGTCTACTATCTTGATCACTTTTTTTTGTTTGTTTGTTTTCTGTGACCAAGTTTTGCTCTTGTCTCCCAGGCTGGAGTGCAAATGACATAGTCTTGGCTCACTGCAACCTCTGCCTCTTGCATTCAATCCATTCTCCTGCTTCAGCCTCCCGAGTAGCTGGGCGCCTGCCACAACTCTTGGCTAATTTTTGTATTTTTAGTAGAGGGGGTTGTCACCATGTTGGCCAGGATGGTCTTGAACTCCTGACCTCAGGTGATCTGCCCGCCTTGGCCTCTGAAAGTGCTGGGATTACAGGCGTGGGCCACCGCGCCCAGCCAAAGACTTTTTAAAAACATGCTCTTAGGAAACTTTCTCGTTTGTTCCTTCATCTTCCCTTCCACCACCATCAGCACTGCAGCTCCCTCAGGCAGCCATAGCATCCTTGTCTTCTGGATTTTACCTGATGATTGTATACAGATACATGTGTGTACATATTTTTTGTGTGTACCGATTTTTTTCCCATGTCTGTGCTCTCAAGAGGCAGGATGAGTTTGTTGAGAGCAGAACTAGGATGCAGGATCAAGTACTGGCTTTATAACATGAACTTGAATATTACCCTAATACCAACGCCAGGCACCAAGAGAAAACCACAAACTAACAGCCCTGATGAATACTGATGCAGAGATGTTCAACAAAATACCAGCAAACCAAATCCAACAGCATATTAAAAGGACTACATACCATGATAAATTGGGATTGATTCCTGGGATGTGCAAGGATGAGTCAACAAATGAACAGGATAAAGAGGAAAAACCACAAAATCATTTTAACTGATTCAGAAAAGCATTTGACAAGATTTATCACCTTTTCAGATAAAAACTTCCAGCAAACTAGGAATAGAAGGAAAACACCTCAATATAATAAAGGCCATTATGCAAAACCCACAGCTAAGATCACATTCAATGGTGAAAGACTGATAGGGCTTCCTCTAAGATAAGGAATGAGACAAAGGTGACCGTTTTTTTTTTTGCCACTTATACTCAACACAGTAGTGGAAATTCTAGCCAGAACAATTAGGCAAAAGGGGGAAAAAATCCAAATTGGAAAGGAAGAGGTAAAATTACCTGTTTACACATGACATGATTATAGAAAAGCCTAAAGAAAACAAAGTATTAGAATAAACATATTCAGCAAAATTGTAGGATACAAAAATCAACATACAAAAATCAGCTGTGTTTCTATACACTAACAATATATAATCCAAAGAGGAATTTAAGAAAACAATTCCATTTACAGCAGCATTACAAAGAATAAACAGGTACATACTTAACCAATGAAGTCAAATACTTGTATATTAGAAACCATAAATCACTGATTAAAGAAATTATAGAAGACAAGCTGCGTGCGGTGGCTCATGCCTGTAATCCCAGCACTTTGGGAGGCCGAGACGGGTGGATCACGAGGTCAGGAGATCGAGACCAGCTTGGCCAACGTGGTGAAACCCCGTCTCTACTAAAAATATAAAATTAGCCGGGTGTGGTGGCAGATGCCTGTAGTCCCAGTTACTCGGGAGGCTGAGGCAGGAGAATGGCGTGAACTCAGGAGGCGGAGCTTGTAGTGAGCCGAGATCATGCCACTGCAATCCAGCCCGGGGGACAAAGTGAGACTCCACCTCAAAAAAAAAAAAAAATTATAGAAGACAAATAAATAGACATTCCAAGCTTATGGAATAAAAGACATAATATTGTATTTTTATATATATATATATATATATATATATATATTTTTTTTTTTTTTTTTTTTTTTTTTTTGAGAGATGCTCTGTCGCCCAGGCTGGAGTACCGCGATCTCGGCTCACTGCAAGCTCCGCCTGGGTTCACGCCATTCTCCTGCCTCAGCCTCCCGCTGGGACTACAGGCGCCCACAACCGCGCCCGGCTAATTTTTTGTATTTTTAGTAGAGACGGGGTTTCACTCTCGATCTCCTGACCTTGTGATCCGCCCGCCTCGGCCTCCCAAAGTGCTGGGATTACAGGCGTGAGCCACCGCGCCCGGCCTGTATTTTATATTTTTTATTTTTTTTAAGATGTTCTCCCGTCCAAGCTGGAGTGCAGTGCTACAATCATAGCTCACTGCAGCCTCCAACTTCTGCGCTCAAGTGATCCTCCTGGCTCAGCCTACCATGTAGCCGTGACTACAAGCACACACCAACACACCCAGCTAATTTTTTATATTTTTGGCAGAGATGAGGTCTCGCTGTGTTGCCCAGGCTGGTCTCAAGCTCCTGGCCTCGAGCAATCCTCCTGCCTCGGCCTCCCAAAAGTGCTGAGATTATAGGTGTGAGCCAACACACCTGGCCAAAATATTGTTAAGATGTCATTACTACTCAAAGTGATCTACAGATGTAATACAATCACTATCAAAATCCCAACATTGGGCCAGGTGCACTGGCTCACGCCTATAATCCCAGTATTTTGGGAGGCTGAGGCGGATGGATCACCTGAGGTCAGGAGTTCGAGACCAGCTTGGCCAACGTGGTGAAACCCCATCTCTACTAAAAATACAAAAATTAGCTGGGCATGGTGGCGGGCGCCTGTAATCCCAGCTACTTGGGAGGCTGAGGCAGGAGAATCGCTTGAACCCCGGAGGTGAAGGCTGCACTGAGCCGAGATGGTGCCACTGCACTCCAGCCTGGGCAACAGAGCAAGACTCCGTCTCAAAAACAAAACAAAACAAAACAAAATCCCAACATTTTAGCAGAAACAGAAAAATACATCCTCAAATTTGTATGAAATTGCAGGGGACCCCAAATCCAAAACAGAAAAATACATCCTCAAATTTGTATGAAATTGCAGGGGACCCCAAATCCAAAACAATCTTGAAAAAGAAGCACAAACTCAGAGAATTTACACTTCCTGGTTTCAAATCTGACTAAAAAGCCACAGTAAGCAAAACACTGTAGTGGTGGCATAAAGACAGACACGGAGACAGACTGAACAGAACAGACAGCCCGGAAATCAGCTCTCCACACTCTATGCGTCAGCTGAGTTTTGGGTGCCAAGACCCTTTCCAACAGGATCGTCTTCTCAACAAAATTACGTTGGGGATGCTGGATATCCACAAGCAAAAGAACTCAGCTGGGCCCTTAGCTTAGAGCATATACACAAATTACCTTCCAAGTGGACCAGAGATCTAAAGTGAGTGTGAAAACTATAAAACTCTTAGAAGACCTCCTAGGGAAAAAGCTTCATGAGATTAGCTTTGGCAATGGTGTTTTGATATTACATGAAAGGCACAGGCAACAAAAAGAAAAACAAATTGAACTGCATCAAAATTAAAAACTTTTGTGCATCAAATGACACTATCAACAGAGTGAAAAGGCAACTCACACGATATGAGAAATTATTTGTAAACCATCTATCTCCAAGGGATTCCCATCCAGACGATATAAAGAACTGCAACTCAACAACAAAAACAACTCAATTGAAAAACGGGTAAAGGACTAGAACTGGCGCATCTCCAAAGAAGATATATGACTGGCTCACAAGCCTATGAAAAGCTGCTCAACTTTCCTCATCACCAGGGCAATGCAAGTCAAAACCACAGTGAAGTACCACTCCATGCCCATTACGATGGATGTCATAAAACAAAAACGAAAAAACAGAACATCACAAGAGCTGGCAAGAATGTGAAGACAGAGAAAACTTCTGGTGGGAACGTAAAATGATACAGCTGCTATGGAAAACAGCATGGCAGTTCCTCAAATAATTAAAGATAGAATTCCTATATGATCCAGCAAGTCTACTTCTGGGTAGATAACCAAAGAACTAAAAGTAGGAAAATGAACACATATTTGTATGCCTACGTTTATAGGAGCATTATTCATAGTGGACAAAAGAGAGAGACGCCAAGTACCCATCAGCAGATAAATGAATGGACAAAATGTCTACACAGGCAACGAAATGCAATTCAGCCTTAAAAAGGAAGGAGAGTCTGACACGCTGCAGCGTGGATGAACACTGAGGTCATTATGCTAAGCGAAATAAAACAGTCACAAAACTCCAGGTGCCTTTTGGCGCCAGGCGCCAGGGCTGATGTCTATAAGCCCAGCACTTTGGGAGGCCAAAGTGGGTGGATCGCCTGAGGTCAGGAGTTCAAGACCAGCCTGGCCAACATGATGAAACCCCATCTCTACTAAAAATACAAAAATTAGCTGGGTGTGGTGGTGGGTGCCTGTAATCCCCGCTACTCGGGAGGCTGAGGCAGGAGAATTGCTTGAACCCGGGAGGCGGAGGTTGCGGTGAGCTGAGTTCGTGCCACTGTACTCCAGCCTGGGCGACAAGAGCAAAACTACGTCTCAAAACCAAAACAAACAAAAACCAGTCAGAAAAGGACAAATATTGCATGATTCCACTTCTATGAGGTCCTTAAGAGTCATCAAATTCACAGAGACAGAAAGTAGAATGGTAGTTGGCAGGGGTGGGGGGAAGGACTGATGGGGAGTGAGTATTTAATGAGGACAGATTTTTCCAGATAACAAGATGTAAAAGTTCTGGAGGTGGATGCTGGTGATTGCTGTACAACGACGAAGGTACATAATGCCACTCAACTGTGCACTTAAAATTCATCAAAATGGTAAATTTGATGTTATACATGTCTTACCACAAGAATAAAAAGAAGTCTAGTCCTAGCACTTACCTTGAAATGGTGTTTGGAGAAACAGGGCATATTGACTGCGTGTTCTGGACCCTCCTCACTCTGGAGCCGGCAGCCTCCCGGGCACAGCTCCCAGCAATGCTGCGCTGGGGTCGACAGAGCTGAGGTTCATGGTCACTGAGCTGCTGCCTGAAGGGCTCCAGACTCCAGGTCCTTGATTTTTCCACATGGCGCTCACGAGATGCCGGACTTTCACCGGGGAGGGGCTATCTCCTGCCTTGACCACTCCAAGGTTGGTTTTCCCAACAACCAGGGGAACAGTGTGGGCGAGCCTCGCAGCGGGCTGGGCCTCCTCCTCACCAATAGCACCAGCTCCAGACTCCTGTTCTCCAGTGTGAAAGAAATGTCCCCCAACCCTAACGCCACCCACACATCTGCACAAACACCAGGCTTCATGGAGCGCAAGACGACTCACACAGTGGCCTAGGCCTCGTCACACGCAGTGAGGACGATCGGAGGAGCATGGTCCCCGCTCAGGCCTGACGCCCGCAGGACACCAACCAGCTGCCAGATGAGCACGCAATCACTCCTCATTTGCAAAGCACTGCTCCCATCTTTCCAGGACCCGAGACACCGTCTCACAAAGACAGCTCTCTGCAAGGAACTGGGAAGTAACTTGAGTCCGGTCAGACTGGCAAAAGCCAGCCCCTCGGCCTTGACCTGTGGCCCAGGAGCAGCATGGGAGCTTCGAATCAGGCTGGACGGGCTTCCCTCCCAGTTTCTCCAGGCCTTGGACAAGCTTCTCACCTTCTCTGAGCTGGAAACCCCCGCTCTATAAAGTGGGGAAGTGCCCCTTGGGCTGAGGGCTGCAGCCCAGCACAGAGACCTTGATGACAGCTGCCAGTACCACCCACTGCAAACCAGTCCGCACCCAGACCATAACCCAGCCAGTACCACCTACTGTAAACCAGTCCGCACCCAGACCATAACCCAGCAACACAACTGTAATCTCAAGCTGCCCAGGGACATCTTGTCAAGGCCCTTTCATTTGACCCCGCGGTGGGATTTGGGTAAACTCACCTCCGTGGTAGCCTGGAACGATGGAGGATAAATGAAAGGCAAGGAGAGTCAAGAGCTGGAGAAGGTTCTGTGGTCTGGGGCAGAGGCCCAGAGAGGGCTCCATGCTACCCCCATCCCCTGGGTCCTGTAAAGGGCCGTCTTCCTCGAAAAGACTTAACACTTCCTAACAGGCAAGTCCTTTCCAATTCAGGGCCCATCATGTTAGCCCTGGAGCGGCAACCCCATCCCTCCGCCCTGCTATTTCTGACGTCATGGTGTGTGCTCCTTGGGGACCGTCCCTCCCACACGAGGGCAGGCCTGGCCCACAGTACACATTGGATGAAGGACAATGAGGAGGTAGAGATGGGCACAGAGTGCTTCATGCTGAGCCTCCGGGCATGCTTCGGGCACACTCCACACACGTTACATGGCAGCATGAACACATGAACACAGCCGAGGGCTCCAAGAGTCTGGCACGCCAGCCCGCTGCTGAGGTCGGGCCGCCATTCCTCGTCGCCTTGACAGAATATGCTCTGAACTGGCTTCCCACGTGCCATGTCATGACGTCCCCTGTGATCACAGCAGCACAGTACCTGCCAGGCAGCGCACGCTGTCACCAAGAGGCTACACTGAGGAGCCCACACTGTCTCTGGGGCCTCTGGTTCCCAAGGGGCTGAGGGACACTGAGAGGGAAGAAACAAACCCCTCATGGGAACAAGCATTTTAACATAAATAAGGGACAATAAACCCTTTTATAAAATATTTATTCTAAAAAAAATCACACTGTACAAATTTAGATAGAACATTCTCAATGTTCAGATTTATAAAAATGTGAACAGAAAGACTAAAGGTAGCGAAGGAACGTACATTTCTGTTTTGTCTTTTTAAATTAGGAAGGTAAAAGTGATTTTTTATTCAGGTGCAATGATAGTAAATGTCTAGAAGACATCCGAAGAGCCGGAAATAAAAAGCACAGGAGCCGCCTGCAGACTCTCAGAGTTCTGTCTTCACCCGCTGAATCCAAAGTGGATGTGTGTGGCGCTCCCGCAGGGTGATCTGGCCCTGTGGATCCACGCCGGACACTCAACGAGACTCCCAAGGCTGGCTGTGTACAGCCTAAAAGTTTGTGCTCAGAGAAAAACCAGCACGATGGGTTCATCATCTGTTTCTCAAACCAAACGGGTTTTCTGTACACTTGTTACAAAGGTCTGTACAAAAGCAGGAAGCTGCTGTGAGGTGTTATTTCCGAAAGAGTTAAAAATGGATGGTAAGGAGCGGTTCGCACAGTCCCGCCTGTACGTTCACAGACAGAGGACACCATAAAAAAAGGGCTCACCCAGAAATTCCAGACCGGAGAATCCTGGTTTCTTAAAAGATTATTTTAAAAGCTTGCAGGAAGTTTCAGCTCTGCCATTTCCAACCGCCTCGCCCAGCGTCGTCATAGTTCAGCTTCCTCTAAAACTAAATTCTCCCTCTCACACACCAACTACCAGGAAAATAACTGCAACCCAGTGGAACCGCGGGGCTTCTGAGAATAAAAGGAACGAGGCAGGGACAAGTCGTATAAGCTGCGGGCTCAGAGCCCGGGGCGCCCTTCACATTGCGGGTGGCCGTGGCGGCCGCGGTCACAGCCAGGGGTGCCAGGCGGGGTCCATGCGGCACAGATTGTCCAGGCTGTTCGCTGCGGCCACCAGGGTGTTCACCTTGCTTTCCCCGCCTTCGAACTGGGCGAGGTTGTGCAGGCGGGTCATGATGGCGGTGACGGCTTTCTGAACCAGGGACACCAGTTGCTGGCTGTCCATGTTCTCCGGTTGCCCGGCGGCCGAGAGAGGAGAGGACGTGTCCTCCTGCGTTTTTTTGTGCCAAGCAATGATCTCATCCCGGAGAACTGTTTTCAGAATGCCGTCCACCTGCGTGAGGGAGAGAACGAGAGGACGTGTGTTTAACCAAGAACAGCCCAGAGGGGCAGCTTCCTAACAGGGTGGGACTCAACCACAGTGGCCGCCCAGGGCCACCGAGGGCCCGTCAAGCCTCAGCACCAGGCCAGGCTGTGTGCTCTCAGGACAGGCTGGGGAAGCCGCTGAGGGACAAACCCCTTCCTCCACTTGGAGCAGCAGCCAGAAAGCCTCCGTGTTGGGCAGCACAGACCCGGACGGCAAAGGCAGCCATGCTGCGACTGGGGCCCGATCTTTTTATTTGTTCACTTGATGCCTTCCAGCGTCTGCCCAGTGTCCAGCAGGCCCATTCCAAGCACTACAGACGAGAGTGAACCAAAGAGAAAACCATCCCTTGCCCGCACAGCAAAGGACGTAACACGGGTGCCGGCCACTGTGGAGAACGCAGAGCCCGTGAGGCAGATCAGCAGCTCCTGCAAGGCCGTGGCGCGTGGGCATCTGAGTGGCCCCAGCCTGTGCCCGTGATAGGACGACGCGGAGACCCACCTTAAAGTTCGGCTGGGCGAAGCACCGGGCAACCGCAATCATGGATGCCGTCAACGGGCCGGAGACACCGATGGTAGTCAGAAACTCAGAAATGTTGGGCGTGAGTCGAAACGGGACAGGACGGTTGGCATCTAGGTCTCCAGTGGCGTCGTTTATGTCAAACCGAAAGTAGGCAACATTCAGTTTGCCAGTGTCCTAAATTTCAGAAGGAGACACTTTAGGAACTTCAGCAGAAAGGCAATGTCACGAGGAGAGGATCTGGCGGTTCAAACCAGGTTACCTGAGCGATCTGTAACATCTCGGGGTTGAGTCTATTTAAATGCAGGACGAATTCCGCGAAGCCTATCAGAGCCAGCTGGATGGTGAACATCTTCCGGAACGTCCAGTAGTCCGTGGCGTTGGGGAAGGTGTGCAGCGCCCACTCCTTGAGCATGCTGCGTGGCACCATGTTACTCTGAACCTCCTTGAGGATGTCGCGGAGGACCTGAAACACATCACCCCGTGACACTCCCATCTCACTCACTGATTTTTTTTTTTTTGGCAAAAGAAAAACTCTCAAATTGCAATTCCTCTTTAACTTAGCACCGAGAGTAAATTCTGGTGACAGATTTAACACGCGCATTGTTAGGAGACTGAACGTGAGGAGGCGCAAGATGGCTGCTTCCGTCCAGGGTTCGCCGCCGTCTGCTCTAAAGCACCAACGCAGCTGGTCTGCGCCAAAGCCGCAGTTACCTGACATGTGATACCTGACAAGAATGCAGGCAAGTATCTGACACTTCCACCCTTGCTGACCACAGAAGGTATCAGGCCAATTAACAGAACACAACAGCCGGACACCAGCAGCACCACTTCCAACCAAGACTTTATACTAATGACCAATATTTCACAAACTGAAGGAGCTGGTCTAACCACACACACACTCGAGACTGAACTCCGTACTCATGGACTATTGCAGACATCACCAACTCAGAAAGTTTCCTGAGTTAATGGAGTTCCTGTTCGACCATCTGGTAGAGGCACAGGGTCTCTTCCAGACTAAGTCCTACCCACGTGCTCCGAATGGCCGTGAGGCAGAACGTGAGAAAGGTCGTGAGAAAGTTCTTGCCTTCCACCGGGAAGAACAAGGCAGGCCACTGGCCACACACGCAGTTTGTTTCCTCATCTGTCAAATGGGAAGGAGCACTTCTGAGACGGCAAAGGATTTCCAAAGTCTGCTCCTGAAGCAGTTAGAATGCTGGCAAAACCACCAAAATCAACTTTGTCAGAACTCTAGGAACTAAAGGCTTACAAGTCTGAGGAGCTTTTTTAAAAATTTATTTAAAAAAAAACAAAAAAACAAAGGCTGGGCTGGGCATGGTGGCTCACGCCTGTAATCCCAGCACTTTGGGAGGTCGAGGCGGGCAGATCACAAGGTCAGGAGTTTGAGGCCAGCCTGGTCAACATGGTGAAACCCCGTCTCTACTAAAAATACAAAAATTAGCCAGGCGTGGTGGCAGGCACCTGTAATTTCAGCTACTCAGGAGGCTGAGGCAGGAGAATTGCTTGAACCCAGGAGGCGGAGGTTGTGGTGAGCCGAGATCATGCCACTGCACTCCAGCCTGGGCGACAAGAGCAAAACTCCATCTCAACAAAAAAAGAGAAAAAGAGAGAAGAATGAAGGAGTAGAATAAATAACAAAACAAACAAGAGGCACATAGAGGAAGAAGTGGCTCTGAAGCTGGATTCCTCTGTGCTGTGGGCATCTCCCTCTGCCGACAGGCCCTGACAGCTGCTAACCTGGAACAAACATCCCAGTTGGACACTCACGCTGTTTAGAAACAGGATGACTCTGGGGTCAGCACGTATTTGTCACTGGCTTCCACGCTGTCGAAAGTTAATGTTGCCTTAAGAATATAATCCATTCTTCTCCTGCAAATACCTCAGAACTGCCCATTGTCCACAGAATGACCAGGCCATGGCCTGTGCCACAAAAAAGCCCTGGCGTCAGTTCCCACGAGAGGCCATGCCCTCTGTCAACAGAGGCTGATCAGAAACAAGGATCCATGCCTCTGCCTGCAGAGCTGGAGGCTGCACCTGACCCTGCAGCCTGGAACACCTTGGGCCCTGCCGTGCCCTGGGCCACAGAGGACACCATGGGCTCAACCTTCCTCAACCACACTAAGTCCTCCAGGAGCCCGGAGAACTGGAATGAGTCCCTGGGAGACTCGGGGCAAGGTCGCAGCATCCACCTCTGTGGTCTCTCCTCCTTGGGACCTACAGAAAGGACCACGGGGCACCCGGGGAGAGGCCGGAACAGCTGCCCCTGGGTGCTCCACACAACCCTCCAAAAATCTCCTCACCCAAAGCTCATGCCTGCCCTGCCTCCCACCAAGGGCAAAAACGTGCAGGTGAATGAGGGGCCTCTGCACCTCCGAGGGGCTGCAGGCCAGGGCCACCCAAGACTCCTGTGGGCACTATGCTCCTGGCTTAGGCAACCGAAACAGCTGTGCCCCACGCACTCCAGAGTCTGTCGCTTTTTGTATTTTAGAAAACAGCACACATGCCGCACATCGCCTAACGCCCCCAGCAGCAGACCGGGTGAACAGCAACATGAAGTGGATGAATGAAGACTGTAAACAGCCTCCCATCACCTCAGACCAGGTGTGGCTGCCAAGTGAGACTGTCAGAAACTTACTTCAAAATTCTAATTTCAGAGCTTCTTTGTAAGTACAGTAGAGGACAAGGGGCTTTTCCAAGGTCGAGGATTGACCCGCGTCCGGTCATAACAAACCGTTCACGACAAGTGTCCTCTCACCAAGGTCAAGAGCTGTCTCATTTCTACCATCTCACGAGTCTAATAGTTACTTTAAATGACAGAGGTAGCCCCCAACAAATGCCCGCTCATCTTCTAAGCATCCCTGTCTCCAGGCACCGCCACACGCAGGAGGGCTGCAGGTGGCAGCTTGGCCCCCGCCCAGCCCCGCTGCTACCTGGTGGCTGGCTTGGGTTCCCCGCGCCTGCACCGTAGCCAGCCGGTCGTAGTAACGGGAGATGGGGTTGTCGTGCTCGATGCCCTTCTTGGCGCAGCGCTGCTTGTAGATCTCCACAAGGGAAAGTGAAGAGGGGTTGTCCTCCACGAGGCGCATCTGCGGGGAAACCGCCACAACCCGGGGCACTGGGGAGAGGGGAAGAAAAACAGGGCAGGCTGAGGGTGACCGCAGGCCAGTGCTTGGCTCCACTGGGAGCAGAGCTGACCCAGCTGTGTGCCTTGGGGGCTGGCTGGAAGAACCCGGTGGTCATGCACCATCCATTTACCCAACAGATGGCACGAGGCTCTGACGGCACGAGCTGATCGTCACCCTGTGTCCACAAACAGAAATGCTTTAGAAGGCAATCTTAAAAAGACATCTTGGCTGGACACAGTGGCTCATGCCTGTAATCCCAGCACTTTGGGAGGCCGAGGTGGGCGGATCACGAGGTCAGGAGATGGAGACCATCCTGGCCAACATGGTGAAACCCCATCTCTACTAAAAATACAAAAATTAGCCAGGCGTGGTGGCAGGTGCCTGTAATCCCAGCTACTCAGGAGGCTGAGGCAGGAGAATGGCCTGAACCAGGGAGTCAGAGGTTGTAGTGAGCCGAGATCGTGCCACAGCACTACAGCCTGGTGACAGAGCGAGACTCCATCTCAAAGGAAAAAAAAAACAAAAAACAAAAAGACATCTTAAAAAACAAAATATAAAGGATAGCCTATAGTCCCAGCTACTCAGGAGGCTGAGATGGGAGAATCGCTTGAGCCAGGAGTTGGGGGCTGCAGGTGACAGAGCAGGACCCTGTCTAAAAAATAAGAATAAACATGGCTGGCCGTGGTGGCTCACGCCTGTAATCCCAGCACTTTGGGAGGCCAAGGCAGGTGGATCACATGAGGTCAGGAGTTTGAGACCAGCCTGGCCAACATGGCAAAACCCCATCTCTACTAAAAACACAAAAATTAGCCAGGCATGGTGGCGCACACCTGTAGTCCCAGCTACTCAGAAGGCTGAGGCGGGAGAATTGCCTGAACCCAGGAGGCGGAGGTGGCAGTGAACTGAGACTGCGCCATTGCACTCCAGCCTGGGTGACAGAGTGAGACTCCGTTTCAAAAAAAAAAAAAAAAAAGAATCAGCAGACTCTGCCCAATGTTCGCTCTCAGAGGTTTTCCTTAATCAGAGTCTATGGGAAGAGTCCAGCCTTCCTGCTTTGAGACAGCTGCTGTCTAATGACGCAAACTTGCCTTTCAGCACCTAGGATGGCTGTGCCCCATCTTTGGAGAAGGAGGAAAATCATCTTCTGTGTTCTGTCCACATAAGGAAAGCATCCAGCATCAACCTGATCATCCATTGCCATTAATGTGTAAATCCCCGTCCACACATGGCGACCAGCACTGTTCCCAATCGCCATTGGTGTGTGAATCCCTGTCCACACATGGCGACCAGCACTGTTCCCAATCGCCATTGGTGTGTGAATCCCTGTCCACACATGGCGACCGGCACACTGTTCCCAATCGCCATTAGTGTGTGAATCCCCGTCCACACATGGCGACGGGCACTCTGTTCCCAATCGCCATTAGTGTGTGAATCCCTGTCCACACATGGCGACCGGCACTGTTCCCAATCGCCATTTGTGTGTGAATCCCTGTCCACACATGGTGACCGGCACTCTGTTCCCAATCGCCATTAGTGTGTGAATCCCTGTCCACACATGGCGACCGGCACTCTGTTCCCAATCGCCATTAGTGTGTGAATCCCTGTCCACACATGGCGACCGGCACTGTTCCCAATCGCCATTAGTGTGTGAATCCCTGTCCACACATGGCGACCGGCACTGTTCCCAATCGCCATTTGTGTGTGAATCCCTGTCCACACATGGTGACCGGCACTCTGTTCCCAATCGCCATTAGTGTGTGAATCCCTGTCCATATATGGCGACCAGCACTCTGTTCCCAATCACCACTCGCTATCTGCGATGCAGTTAATCTACGACCCGCCCGACAGGATGCTAAACTGCACTGAAACCACTCTGGTCTGAGCTAGCTGGAGGTGGCAGGAGCGCTGGGCGACCACTCCAGAGCCTGCCTTCCCAGTGATGACACCTTGGGGAGCAGCACTGGACTTGCGTGCGCAGTTTCTCCTCCAAAAGTGGGATAATACTACCTACCCCATAGGGTTGTTTGTGGATTAAATGAGATAATACTTTATGAAGATACTAGGTTCAGGGAATAGTCAGATATCTTGTTGCAATAAGGTTGGAGGGAGCTGAGAGGTTTCCAGAAGGTGGCAGATTCAGCCTGCCCAGAGAGGGAACCAGTGGCGCTGTGTCCCAGCCACCGTAACCCCTGACGTGGAGTCAGGGGCGTGTGAGGTGCACACGGATGATTCTGACTTCTGTGAACCAAGTGGCTGATTCTAACGTCAGTTAAGCCACAGCTGATGGCTTGCTGTCTTGGTGTTTACCCATAAAGAAATCCCCAAATGACTCCAGGACACACATTAGGACCGCCATTCCGTGCCAACCAAGCGTTTGGAAGCAGATAAATCAATAACCCACAGCTGGGATCAACACTACAGGTCATGTTATATACACGTTAAAACACACAGTTTTTCTGTGATGCATTTTGAGCTTTCTGTAGGCTTATTTTAAAAATCTTCTTATTTTGAGATACAAAACTTAAGCATCAGAGATTTCAGGTCAGAAGGGGCTGATCACAGCTTAGGTGGCAAAAGAAAGTTCCACACAGGACTAGGTAACGTGCACTGCGGCGGGCTCCCGACTACAGGGACTGCACGCTAAAAAGTTATAAAGTGGCTCTCTTCTCTGGATCACAGCACAAGCGTCTCATCTATGTGCCCGTACAATCGGGCCACTCATGGTAACTCAGTGACAAAGACTTCCTCAGAGGTTGCTTCTTATCAGCTATTTGTGCTCCCTGGCAATTTCTGTGGCCTTAACAGGGCAGCTAGACTTTCCCGAGTCCTGTGTTTCACCCAGGAAGGAAACTCAGGGAGGGCCCAGAGTGCAGCGTGTGAAGCAGCTCGAGGTGCGCTGGAAACCTGACGCGAGGTGCTGCCCCGCTGGCACCCAGGCTCAGCTGGGCCGGGTTCCCCAGGCTCCAGGGAGAAGCAAAACCGGCAGCACGCACTGGCAGGCGCTGGCTCCCCAAGGGCCCACTCTGTAGAGTGCAAAAGGCCTTAGAACAGGGGTGCCCAATCTTTTGGCTTCCCTGGGCCACATCGGAAGAATTGTCTTGGGCTACACATAAAATACACTGACACTAACAACAGGTGATGAGCTAAAAAAGATTTTAAAAAAAGCAAAAGAAATCTCATAATGTTCTAAGAAAGTTGACGAATTTGTGTTGAACCACATTCAAAGGCATCCTGGGCCGCATGGAGCCCGCAGATTGGACAAGCTTGCCTTAGACGAAAGGTGGACACAGCTCTCATCTCTCAGTGAGAGGCCTGAAGGCCCAGAGCTGCTCCTCTTCTTGAGGCCTTCCCTGGTCAGCACAGACTAGAACATTCTCTGCTGACACAGCCGGACCCTCAAAGGCTAACTTGAGTTGCCTGCGCACCCCGCAAGGCGTGGCTCTCACCCCCACCCGTGAGGCTGCCTGCGCGCCCCGCGAGGCGTGGCTCTCACCCCCACCTGTGAAAAACAAGTGCCTCTTGGTGGTCTCCTTTCTCTTCTCCAAACAGGGGTTCAGCAGACGCAGCAGCTGCAACACACGCTCCTCTCGCCGTGACTCCGTGAGGCAGGCATCGTTCATGACGAGGTACGGGTAGATCTTGCCGTTGTGTCCCCGGATGTACAGCCGCCGGGCTGCGGTGTTGTGCTTCTGCACAATCTCTACCCGGGGCATAAACCTGCCAGAGCGAGAAGCCATGAGGACGCGCCCTGCATCTCTACCAGTCCTGGTCTTGAGAAGCAGCTAGGGATGTCCGAACTGTCACGGGAAAACGGACTGTGTAGGCCAGCAGTCGTTTATCAATTTATTTGTACCCTGCCTCACCCTGACGCGGTGGAAATGAGCCAAATATTTTCAATTCAGCAGCCCCGACAGAAGTCAAGGACGAGGGACAGCTGGCCAGGACAGGAGCCAGCTTTGGAGGAAAGGGCAGCTAAACTCTGGACGTATGGAAAAGCAGAGCTGTGTCTGGTTCAGAAATAAAGACGAAACACACTTTTTGTTAAGAGAAACCTCTTCAAAGCCCTTTCTGCGTTTCAAATGAGATGCAGCACGCTCTAGGAAATGCTACGATCATCTGATTCTGCCTGAATACTGTGCTTCGAGGATTTACAAAAGACTGGGACACACACTGTTTTGTCAAGTTCTATGGTGACTCAGAAGGTCTGCTGAATGCAAACCCAGACTGCACTCAGGACAGCTAACCGGTCAGTGCGGGCAGAACTCCTAAAGTGCCTGACCACTTACATTCTAGAATCATCTTAGGTTCTCCCATGTCAGGGAATCTGAGTCCAAAATTCCAGACAGGGTCCACCCTGGAGCTCCCGTGGGGCTCCATGCCCACGGACGCCGTGGGTGAGTTCCACCCACCAGGCTGGCCCACTCACCGTGCAATCTTGATGTAATAATGTGTTGGCTTTGGCATCAGAAACTCCCCGGGAATTTCCACTTCAGCTGTCTGTGCTGAGAAATTGCTCAAGAACCGGCACTTTTCCTCTATGAGGAAGAATTTGGGGAGTTGCTTGGTCTTGGCCTCCAAGATTTTGATCCACTTTTTCAACTTAGAAATAAGATTATGAAGCTTCATGGATCCTGGAACGCTGAAGTCAAAATCTTCAAAATAAAACATGATTAAAAACATTTTTAGTCATCTGGGCCAGTTCTAATTCACTGCAAAAAACAAAAACCAAAAACAAACAAAAAGAGCTCAAGCCCCTTCCAGCTACGAATTACACGTTTTGTTTGTTTTGAAACGAAGTTTCACTCTTGTTGCCCTGGCTGGAGTGCAGTGGCGTGATCTTGGCTCACTGCAACCTCCACCTCCCGGGTTTTAGTGATTCTCCTGCCTCAGCCTCCCAAGTAGCTGGGATTACAGGCACCCGCCACCACGCTTGGCTAATTTTTTTTTCCTTTTTTTTTTTGTATTTTTAGTAGAGACAGGGTTTCACCATGTTGGCCAGGCTGGTCTTGAACTCCCAATCTCAGATGATCCGCCCACCTTGGCCTCCCAAAGTGCTGGGATCACAGGCGTGAGCCACTACGCCCGGCCAAATTACACGTTTTATACATAGTGTGGAGCAAAACATTTTATATTCCTTGCTCCCCAAGAGGCTGACAGAACAAGAGAAGCCCTGTCCGAGACCTCCCACCACGTGGAGAGGAAGAGGAAGAGAGGGACCTGAAACCCCATCCCCAACCCCACAGGCCCTTTCGGGAATAATGCCGTGGAGGCAATATCTACCTCCGTGTGTGAGGCTGGGGCCCTGGGAGACACAGGAGCCTGAGGGCGTCCTGTGAATCCCAACAACCAGGAGCCCGTGTCACCAGGGCCTGAAGACCAGCATCCAACAGCAACCCCGCCTCTGAGCATAAGTGTCATACGGAGCCCTAAGATCTCGTGTCAAAGCTGATAATGTAATCAAAGTGAGCCTGAGGCAGCAGAAAGGGCCACCCAGGAGACAGATTCTAAATGAGCCCCGAGAGGGCAAGATACCAAAATGGCAAAAGCCAAAAACATTTTTCACTGAAGCATTCAAAAATCCCTGGTTAATATATTTCTCAAAAATGTCTTTCTGTAAAAAAACCTCGACTTCCTCCCAGATAAGCACCAGTGCTGGAACGAGCCTCACCACCCTAACTCACCAGGGCGACCAGAGGTGAGGACGAACCCAACCGCTTCTGCAGCAAAGCAGGGGCCCTGGGGGAGCCACGAGGAGGCGCCGTCCCCAGGCTGCCTCAGGGCTGGCGTCCTGAGCCCAGAGGGAACGCTGGCTGAGCCGTGGCGGCAGACATACCAGCTTAGAGCTTGGAGCACACCGCTGAACCTCTCAGGGCCTCACTTTTCTAACCCATGGTAGACGAACAGGAATAATTTAACACCTACCCCGTAAGGATGAAATTAAACAAGGCAGTGCACATGAGGCGCCTGGCATAACACCCAGCTGTTCGAGTGGCCTGACCATCCCTGCCCATGCATGATAACACCCAGCTATACAAGTGGCCTATTCCTGCCCATGTCTGAACTTGGCTGTTCACAGATGTCATCAGTTTCAGGAAAGCCAAAGTATTTTGTGTGTGTTTTTTTTCACAGCACTTGTCTGGTTTCCCTTTCATTTTAAGCTCTGGCACCTCCCTCCTCTGTATTCCTCACAGCGCCACGACTCCACACGGGCAGGTGCTGGAGAAGCCGCTGTGCACCAAGGTGAGATCTCCCAGCAGAGCTGCGAGGGACAGAGGCCACCGCCAAAGGACGCAGGCCACCTCACTGTTTGTTCCCTCTCCACGCTGGACCAAGAAGGTGCCGCCAAGCTCATGCCTGATCTCTTTTTAACTTTTATTTTGAAATTCCTAGAGATTCACAGCAGGATGCAAACAAATTATACAGAAAGTCCCATGTACTCCTAACCCCATTCCTCCCACACCAGCGTCCTATGCAAGCCAGTGCGATGCCAACATCAAAAAGCGACATTGGCACAATCCAAAGAGCTGATTCAGACTTTACCAGTTACGTGTGCACATGTGCGTGTGCACGTGTGTATGCGTGCGCACACCTCTGGTCATGTCATTGTGTCGCCTCGCAGAGCCATCAGCACAATCAGTTGTGAGCTGCACCATCAGCACAGGATGCCCTTGGTTTCCCTTCACAGGCACTCCCGCCTCTCCCCTGCATCCTGAACACCTGGCCAGCACCAATCCCTTTTCCATCTCCACTGTGGTATTTCACAAACATTTCACAAATAAGAATCCTGCAGTACACATCCTTTCCAAGTTGGCTTTTTGCACTCAGCATGATTTCTTGGAGGTTCACCCACATTACAGCGTATCAGTAATGAACTCCTCACTGCCGAGGACGGGTGTTTCTAACGTATTCAATACCTTCTGAAAGGGCACCTGCATGGTTTCCAGTTTTGAGCTATTACAAATACAATAACAAAGGCTCTGAATATTTGTGTGCCCGTTCCCACACGAATGAAGTCTTCATTTCTGTGGGATACATGGAGTGTGCCATTTCTGAGCTTCCTTCCACCTCTTCACAGACATGTGGCTGGTAGCCCACACACACAGCTCTGCTACAGAATCGGACTGCACTCCATCAACAGAACACAGATGAAGCAAGAGAGAAACAGCCGCCCCTGTGAACAGGAGAGCGGAAGGCGGACACACTCTGGCTTTGTGAGTCTGAGACCTGCTGCACTTTGAGATGAGTCAGGAGCCTCATGCTGACTTTTTCCAGTTTTGGTTTTGTGATTTTTTTTTTTTTTTTTTAACATCAAAAGCCAGAAGATCTATCCCATTTCTGGTTCTCTACTTTTTAAATAATGTGGACATTTTAAGATAAAAGCATGCTGAATACCACCATTTCTTTTAAGTAAAATATGATTTCTGTAAACCTTTCATCTTGGACTCTTTCGTTCCCAGAGAAGGGTGAAAGACCACACATAACGCACGTTTCGCGACAAGCCTGAGGAGATGAAAGCGCTTCACGTGAAAGACCGGGAGGACTGGGCTCACCCTTTACTTTTCAAAGAGCACCTCCCTCAGCTGTGGGTTCACCTGAGGCAAGCCCAACCCACACATCACGAATGGGGAGCCAGGCCCCCAGACTGCCCCCCGCCGCCCCCGCTCCAGCGACTGCAGGGCACACGCCACACTTCAGCCGCGAGCAGCCTTGATGCAACCCTGGTCATGGCTGTGGCTGTCGAGGGTCCTTTCCGATTAAGGAGATAAAGATTTTCTTCTATGTGACTTAATATTAACTTTAACTGTGTCATCTAAGACACAATGAGTCTTTAGAAGATTCTTTAAATATCACAAATGTGAACCACTTATTCTATGATTTAACCCATCAATGAAGAAAGAACATGGTAAAGATCATTACAAAAGCGCTAAGCAGGGCACCGCAGGGCGGCTGGAAGGTATGGTAGGGACCACGCTCTGGACACGTGAGGCGGAGAAGGGGGCTGGGCCAGGACTGTTCAGTGGGCTTCGGTCCCCCAAACTCGAGACAGGGTGGCCCCAGCCCAGCCTGGCCAGGACCATTCAAGGCGTTGATGAGGAAGGGAAAGGTGTGGGCCCTGCTCCTTCAGGACACCCCAGGCTGGCCCATGGCTCACAGGCCCACACAGCGCCCTCTGATCCCAGTGCTGGGCAGAGAGCTGGGCTGGGGCCTGCCCCACTTGCTGGTCAGTTGCCCAAAGATGCCAGGTGGCGAGTGCTGGAGACGGCAGCAGTGGCATGCTGAACACAGACCAGGGCTGGCCCCAAGGCTGGAGTGCATACGGTGTGGCCTGGAAGAATGAAAGGAGTTTCCCAGACTGGAGGGAAACACTGTGGAGGAGGGGCTTCCCTCACTGGGGTAGCAGTTTCCCATTTGCCCCAAATGGCAGGATTTCCATAGTATACGTAGTATGAGTTCCACATCTTGGCCTGTTATCCAGCTTTGGCAGTCTCATCTCCACCACCTGGAGAATAAATGGGATCTGCATGACCTCCACTCTAAACTGAAATACATGGTCGGGCAGTGGCTCACGCCTGTAATCCCAGCACTTTGGGTGGTCGAAGTGGGTGGATCATTTGAGATCAGGAGTTCGAAACCAGACTGGCCAACATGGTGAAACCCCATCTCTACTAAAAATACAAAAATTAGCCAGGTGTGGTGGCACGTGCACCTGTAATCCCAGCTACTCGGGAGGCTGAGGCAGGAGAATCGCTTGAACCTGGGAGGCAGAGGTGGCAGTGAGCCAAGATCGCGCCACTGTACTCCAGCCTGGGCGACAGAGCAAAACTCCATCTTAAAATAAATAAATAAACTGAAATACACACTGCGGTGCTGATATCCTTTTAAAAAAATTGTTATTAACAATTCCTCATAAAATTAAACGTTGTCAGAAGACTGAGAAGCTCAGGAGGTGAACTGTTGGCCCCGGCGAGTATTGATGATGGAGATAAATTTGGAAAAGCAGAACCTGTCTACGGTGGAAAATCAGGATCGCTCTGGATTTGCCACAGAACTTCAAGATATTTGAGTGGCAATTCAGATGAGTGCCTCCAGAATAGTGGCTTTGAATATACCATTTGCTTTCTCCCTCCACTTGCGCTGAACTCTGAACTGCCACCAGATTAGCCAGCCTCCTTCCCATCTTCGTTCACACTTAGTGGCAAATTGCTGTCACCAACTCAGCTCTCTGCTCTATGCAAGCACTAGACAACCTATGGGAAGAACACAGTGGCAGCAGGATCCTGTCTGCCCGGATGCAGTTTCTTAAGCAAGAGGCCCTGGTGCACCTGAACATCATCTCTCCTTCTGAGCTCAAGATGGGTTATCAGGAAAAAGTGCCGAGGACAGCTCAAGCCTCTCCCATCACAGAGCTAGATTTTGGAGGAGCTGCTGGATCTCATGTAGACCCAGAGGAAACTGCGGATGAGAGAGCTGTGCAGGATGTGGAATCACTGTCAAGTCTGGTCCAGGAAACCTTGGACTTTGATCAAGCTCAGCAGATAAAATGCTTTAATAGTAGATTGTTCCTGCACGATGCCTGTTTCTGTGAGAAGCTAGGCAGTGAATGCATGTACTTCTTGCAGTGAGGCCTGTGTACTGCAAAGCCTGTCTGAAGGACTGCTTTGAAATCCAGATCAGAGATGGCCACGTTCAACGCCTCAACTGCTCAGAACCAAAGTGCCCCCCGGTGGCCACTCCTGGCCAGGTCAAAGAGCCAGTGGAAGTACTTATCTGCTCGTCATGGCTGCCTTCTCCTCCTGTCCACCTTGGAGCTGGAGGCAGATGTGGTGTGCTGCCCCCACCCATGGGGGCCTGCAGGGCGTGGCTGTACCACGGGCATCTGCTCCAGCTGCAACTTTGCCTTCTGTACCTTGTGCAGACTGACCTACCACGCGGCCTCTCCATGTAAGGTGATCGCAGATAAATTAATAGACTTACAAAACGAATGCCTGCAAGCATATGAGGCCAAGACAAGATTTAAGAGGTAAGGTGAGAGGGTGATTCAGAAGGCACTGGAAGAGATGAAAAGTAAGGAGTGGCTAGAAGAGGACTCAAAGAGATGCCCATGCTGTGGAGTGCCCATAGAGAAGCGAGGTAGATGCCATGTACTGGCTGCAGGCACTATTTCTGTTGGGTCCGCATGGGTTCTCTCTCTAGCAGCCCCTTACAAACATTTCGCCAACCCTACTTCACCGTGTTGTAACCGGCTGTTTCATGCTTGGATGTGAATGGAGATAATCTTTTGTCAAGTACACAAAGTAACCTTGCAGGATATTTACGGTACTATTCATTCACTCTTCCTGTGTAGAAGAGATGGAAGAACATGGCTTATATTTTCATCTGGTGAAGGTACATTCATACATTTTTTTTAAATGTAAGTTGAGAAAAAAATTCTAAGCCAAAGGTTCGGAAAATGAAACTACAGAATATTAAATATTATAATGTGCCCAAAGTTCTGAAAAGTTAACAATTAAATATTTATTTTCTTCCCCAAGCTTTAGGTAAGGAGAAGAGGGGTCACGAGTTAAACTTAGAGCCCTTCTGTCTCTGGGAAGCACCCGTAAGACACTGTGTTGGAGCTCCCTCAGTACTACTGCCTACAACTGGGGTGGGTAGAAAAGCCTTATGGAAATTATACTGAGAGCCTGATTTACTTCATGCTACTCACATTCCTTCCAGCCTAGGTTGCTGCCAAGTCAGTCCTCTTTGGAGGGAGCCATTTACTCCGTAACCGACTGGAAGGTCCAGTGTCATTTTGATCTACTGCTTTTCAGAATAGAAACTTACAATAATTAAAAAAAATTTTTTTTAACACCACAGACACTGTGGGTCACTTGATATTTATTAGTGGTGTATGTGGTCCACTGGTTTCAGGTCAAATAATTTAGTGATACTGACTCAGGAAGAATTGAAGTTCGATTCCATTTTCCCGGGCACTAGAGCCTAGACTTATGGTGACTTGTCTTTGCTATGTTTGTTCCACATTCTTTCTTTACCTTCTGCGTGTGGGGACAATTTTAATATTAATTCCAGCAACACATGATTTTATTTCCTCTGCTGGACTAGGAGAAAGCCTAATATATTTCCAAGCTGAATGTTCCTGAATTATCTGCATTTTGAGCCTGTCTATACCACTGTAGTTCCACTCTTAACTTTCTGAACTCTTTTTTTTTTTTTTTTTTTGAAGATCTTCTCTAACAAGCTATGGGAATTTGGCTTCCTACCCTAATTTTTTTTTCTTTTTTGCAACAGCAGTGTTTTAGGTGATAATTTTGGACTGATACCTACTCCTTTTTCTGGATTTTGTTGCCTTTTTGAAAAACTGTCTTTCCTTATAGTTAGGTGAGTGGCTTGGTAGTAAAGTAAGGTTCTTTGGAAAAGAGGACAGAAAAACTGAACCACAGCTTGAGAATATATTCTTTTTTGAGGTAGAGTCTCACTCTGTTGCCCAGGTTGGAGTGCAGCGGCGTGATTTTGGCTCACGGCAACCTCCATCTCCCAGGTTCAACGGATCCTCCCACCTAAGCCTTCTGAGTAGCTGGGATTACAGGCGTACACCACCATGACAGGCTCATTTTTGTATTTTTAGTAGAGATGGGGTTTTGCCATGTTGGCCAGGCTGGTCTTGAACTCCTGACTTCAAGTGATCCACCCGCCTTGGCTTCCGTAAGTGCTGGGATTACAGACGTGAGCCACCATGCCCACCAAGAACACACTCTTTTCTCGTACTTTGTCATTGAAAATTGAGGAATCACTTTTAACTGTTTTAGGTATGTGTCCAAAAAGTCAGCAAAGACTGTATTTCTGGACTGTCAAAGAGGATGCTTAATCTTAAAAATAAAATTTAAAATCATCTTAAAATTAGAACAGAGTTGCTGCTATTTATTCTGTCACCAAGGCAACTAATCACATTCTTAAATTGTTCAGCATATAACATATTAAAAGAGGAAAAAGGTCACAGAATAGCATCTCTTCTTTTTACCTGGGCTAGTGACTGAGCTTAGGTTTGAAGGCCCATATTTTGTTTTAACCAGATAGTTTCACGGACTTCCATTCAGGACACTTTGTATAAAAATTGAAGTTAAAGAATAAGTTGAAGATAAGAAATGAATATTAAAATGATTTGTTCTACAATTTTAAAAACGCAGTAATTAAGCTTTTAAATGTGAATGATTCAATGTTTCTTTCACCTCTGGGAAACTGTACCAGACAAACCTTGTTTTCACACAACAACCACTCATGTGCTGACACTCAAGAGGTGAAGGCTTGGGGAGTTACTCAGGCAGCCGAAGCCACATCCTGGGACCAGGGGCTCTCAGTGAGAGCCTGGCAAGGGAGGCTGCCATGCGCTTCTCTGCTGGGGCGCCCGCAGGTCAGTGGGATGGAGGCTGAATGAGGAGTGAGAAGCAATGTGTTCCAGACAGCACGAGAAGCAGCTGTGCCTGTGTGCACGGCGGTGGACGCAGGTGTGTACAATGGGATGCAGGTACGCAGATGTGATGTGGGTGTGTAGATGGGACACAGTGCGTATGCGGGGACACGCGTGTGTAAATGGGATGAGGGTAAGTAGATGGGACGTTGGTGTGTAGATGAGACATGAGGATGAGGGGATGCAGGTGAGTGGATGGGGTGTGTGGACTGGACGGGGGTGTGTAAATGGGACGGGGGTGCGAGGACGGGACGGGGGTGCGAGGACGGGATGGGGGTGCGAGGATGGGACAGGGTGTGAGGATGGGACGCGGGTGTGTAGATGGGACAGGGGTGCGTATGATGGGACACGTGTTGTGTAAATGGGATGTAGGTGTGTATGATGGGACAAGGTAAGTAGATGGGATGCAGATGTGTAGATGGGACACAGCAGTGATGGGATGCAGGTGATAGGATACAGGTGAGTGGATGGAGTGCATGGACGGGACGTGGGTGCGTAAATGGGACATGTGTGTGTGATGGAACGGGAGTGCTTGGATGGGACAAGGGCACAAGGATGGAACGCGGGTGTATAGATGGGGGGCGGGGGTACTGTGGGGTGAGGATCCCTATTTGACAGAGGAAGAAACCTGGGCTGAAGGAAACTGGACTCCTTTCCCTCACATCACAACATAAGAGGCAGAGCCGGGAGTTAAGCTGTGAGTCTAGGAAAACGCATTAACCTGAACTACAGACAAGCACTGAAAATACATCTCCCTATCACGATGCCCAGAATCCACAGTGAGCTTGCACTTAGCTCGTCACCGCAGGCCCTGCCCCTATAAATCCTACTGGTTCACCGGCGCCATCTCCTACCAGCTCACCCAGACCCGGTCTTCCATGGGCCCACCAGACGCTGTCTCCCACTGGCTCACTAGCACCGTCTCCCACCATCCCACCCGGCGCCATCTCCTAGCGGCTCACCTGACCCCATCTCTCACCGGCTCACCAGCACCGTCTCGCACAGGCTCACCAGGACTCTGTCTCCTACTGGCTCACACTAACACTGTCTCCCACCACCCCACCCTACACTGATTCCCACCAAACCAAGTGAAGGAAGGGTCTCAGGAAGGCAGGACGGCAGAAGGGCAGTGTGGCCTGAAACTTTCTACCCTGTCTTGGATCCTGGCAGCTCCTGCTCCAAACCTTGACTCCTCGTTAGGGAGAAAAACACGTGGTCACAGCTATGCACTCTGAAGTCTGCACCGTAAACAGAGTGTAACCAGTGTGCCCCGTGCAGTGATCAGAAAACCAACAATCTAATCAGCTTCGACACTAAAGCCGGAGGAAATCAGCGTGCACAATTCTCCCTACGGAAGGGAAGGAAAATCGAGACTTACCCGTCGTGAACTGGCCTTTCAGCTTCTGAAAGACAGGGTCTTGTGCAGTGGCCTGCGCCCGCCTGGCCAGAGACTCGGAGGCTGCGCTGGAGAACATGGTCGAGACGTTGGACACATTCTCCAGGCCCACCCCAAACGTGCTCACCAACTTCTTGACAAAATTGAGAGTGTGGGGGGTGATTTTAGCATCGGACACCGCTCCGCTTTTCTCAAACGCCACGGAGTAACATTTCGCCAGGCCCTGTTGGAGCTGCCTGAGAACCTGGTAGAAAAGAGCCAGAGACAACTGACAAACACAGCCCTCCACTCCAGAACCAGCAGCCAAAAGCGCCTGTTGAGTGCGGCCCTCCCAGCCCAGGGTCATCTCCGCACCGCCCAGCAGGACCCACACACAGCAGCCATGAAATCGGCATGTGCAAGAAACGGGACACCTGTGCGTGCTGCATGGGAGCAGGCACTTTTCACCTTGGGGAGTAAGGGCCTTGAGCATTAAAAAAGCAAAAACGGAAAAGCCCCACTTTTTCGGATCATACACCCATCTGCAATTAGCCACAAAACCCCTGTATTTTCAGGCAGCTGTACCGTTCCCACTGTGTGCCTGTGTGCACGCATGAGACTTCCCAGCAGTGAGGTGCTGCCCCGGGGCTCAACCAGGCAAGCATCTGGGCAGTGAGGCGTAGACTATTTTGTCATCAGCGGAAGCCAATGTTATTAAGGAAGTGGTCTGACTGCTGAAAAGACCCCACATACCTACAATTTCCCATCTCTGGAAATTATAACCCTGTTACTCACGCCACTACTTCTGCTCACACCCGGTTTACAGTGGCACTCAGGTGAATGAGCTCAGAGAAGTGAGCACAGCCAGCATTTTAATAGCAAGAAGCAGCTTCCTCAATTCCACCCTCTTTTATGTCTTCTGCTTCGAATCTTTAAGGCTGTATTAGTGTGTGGAGATAGCTATTTGCCTGGTCCATGGTTAAGTTCAACAACAAATATATAAAAGGACCGGCAGCTAAACCTCAAGGGAAGAGAACCACAGAAGCATACAGAATGCCGCGTCCCCTCTACAAGAAGCCATCATGTGCAAGATCAGAGCCAAATACCTCTTCATGCCAATTTTCTCTGAACCAGACCATCTGATCGACGATGCCTTCCAGGGAAGACAGAAGGGTGGGGTGGAGCTCTCGCTGCATGTGCATGATTCGGCTGCAGCGCCACATGGGTGCTGTTGCTCTTATGGGCCCTGGATCTGATGCAGAATGGGACTGGTTACCCACTGAACTTGGCTGCTGCTGTCCAGAATCTGAGAGCAACACACACAACGCCAGTGTCAGCGCAAAACCGACAGACGCCAGGGCTCGGAGCGCTGCAGGACCCATGGGCCAAAGGAGCGCTGGTTCCTGCCGGCGTGTGAATCCTCACAAGACCGCTTCCCCAGGGACCGCGTGGGAGAAGGCCTTGGTTATAGGCGCAGGTGCGCTGAGGGACGCGGGGAGGGACAGCGCAGTTGTCTACAACGTGGCTTCAATCCGTTCCATTAAATAAACCCATGTATGTGTTTCAAAGGACGCAGCTGTGACAACACGCCACCTGGTGAGTCCAGGTGAGGGCGCACAACGGTTCCCTGAGCACTCCTTTTAATGTTTCTGTTAGGTCTGATCATCGTAAACGTAAATGTTTAGGAAACTATCTCACAGTATGTTACACGTTCCTTGCTACTATAAACTCAGAGATCTAAAAGTAGTTAATAGGAAACTGGTTTGGAAAGCCAAGCCAATTGCAAAATACTGCTTTTGAAAAATATGGTCATTTTTCCCTGTGAGATACACTGCAGAGCCCTTAATGACAATTTTTTTCTGAATTTACCTCTCTACACTTAGTCTTAAAACTAAAAAACCTTAATTTCCAAATGACCAAGACATGAAGCCACCTAGGGAGACTGACTCTCCAGAGGTTAGAGCTGAAAAGTGCCATGCAGCCCTCATCCACCGCCTCTCGCCAACCAAGCACGGTCCATGGCCCTTAGGAGATTCAGCACTGAAAACAAGGGGCAGTGAACAGTCCTCTTGTTAAAGTACCGTGGTTGGAGGGTACCTGAAGCCATCAAATCAGTTGTTGCTTTGCATACAAGGGCTATTCAATATGGATTAAAAGTCTTACACTGTGAGTGAGATTTCACCAACATCTGGTAAGACTGACTTCAACGCTGATTCTTCTCACAGCTGGAGATACTCCTCATAACTTACACACACACACACACACACACACACGGCACCTGGCATCTGTGCTGTGTATCGGGATGCACTTACTACTAAGGAGGAAGGTAAACTTTACAATTTTCTGAAGCTGAAAATTTCACACATTTTCTCTACCTATAGATCAAATCACTGGGATAAATGAACGCCTGTTACATCCTGGCAAAAGAGAGACTACTCAGATCAGGCTTTGCTTCCTGCCTTACAGTGCTGCCCACTGAGGAGAGACTGGCCATGGCTAGGAGTGAGCTGCAGGGCAGGGGGTGGCCGCAGTGGTCTGTCTGGATGTGGGGCACCCCCTGGAATAAGCCCTTCCTGGCCTGGCCTGCCGGCCCCACCCGAGACGTACCGCTCTTGTAGCGTTCCCGCTGTTCTATTTTCAAGGTCAGGTATAGGGTCCGGATGGGAAAGTAGACCGCTTGGGGATACACGCGTCCAACCTGCTCAGAGACAAGACATCATAAATAGTGCTGCTCTCCACTGAGCTCTGGATAATTTGTACTGAAAACAACCAATGTCAAGTCAGAAACAGGTGTCTGATCTGCCTTTGGAACAAGAAAGCAAATACTACAGCACTGATCTGACGCACAAGGCCAGGTTCAACATCAGGCAAAATGTTTACTTCACTTTAAAAGAGCCAAGACACATCAACACATGCATTTCATCAACTCCACCCAGGAACTGTGACAGGGAAACCACGCTTTCCTTCCAGGCACTAAATCAGAGGGAGGCAAAACACACGTGTCCCCCGATCTCACTGAAGCAAATAAAAAAACATACAAATACCAGCTAATCTTTCTGTCAGGCACAATTCACTGTGGATTGTGAACTAATTCCATTATCAAATAACTTTATTCTGCATAACTGCAGCTGGGAGGAGATGGAGGGATGTCCGTTTCAGTTAAGAAACTCCCGTTTTATTGAACTGGACTTTTGTGGCTGACAGGATAGTACCATGTCACTTGGATCCTTCAGAATGTGCCCATGAAATGAAGGAAGGAATAACATCTAAGCTGTCACAGGCACAGGCAGCTGCTCTTGAACCTGAGATGTTCCACGAGTGATGAGACCAAGTAGGTCGGATCTGCACCCTGAGGGTAAGCACTACACAGAATGCCGGGACTCAAAAACACAGCTGCTTCCTCAACGAAAACCAGGGCATTGTTCAGGTCCCACACAGCACAGGTGGTGCTTGCAGGAAGGAGCCAGAAGAATGGGTGGGCAGAGCACGGGCCCAGTTCCTTCTTAAAGACCTTCGCAGACTCCTGTGGCACTTCATGATTTTACAAAAGCAAGCACGAAGGCGCTGTGTCCCAAACCTTACTGCGGCCACGCTTATGCCATTTCTGGTCCTCCTTCTATGCCTGGATCGTTTCACGGTAGAGGGACATCCTGGAACCATTCTCGAGAGATGGTTACGAGAGCCTTTCCAGAGGGCCCTGGCCTGTCCGCTTCCCCAGCCCCGCCCCACTGCCCTCGAAAACCGTGGGTTCCTTATGACACAGTTCAACTGTCAAAAGGATGACAGCCACAATCACGGGAATGTTTTAGTTTAAGGGCAGCTCTGAAGAGCTCCCAGCACATGACAAAAAAATCAGAGGAAAACTACCCATCAGATTCAGGGCTTGCTGTCATTCTCAGGGTATCCACTGGCAATTGTACATTATAGTACAAGTTTATTTTACTTGCATTATATATGGGAAAATACTTAAGAAATTACAATTTGAACACTGAACTGCTTTATCAGCTATTTCATTTCAACTGATATATTCTTTAATAACTTTTAATTATGCTTTATATTAAGTAATATCTAGATGATTACATCTTTCCAGCTCTTTAACTTATTTTTAATACTTTGAGCACTCAAATTTACTTTCTGGGAAAAAACAGAACGCAAAATGGAGACACAACGTTTTGTGCACGTGAACAAGGCCACTCTGCTCTTCCCACCTGGCTAATGAGATTCAAGAGCAGCTTTCCCTCCGAGCCGACCAGGCAGGTGAGCAGCTGTGGGATCCAGGCCAGCCACTGGATGGGTGGCACACCAATGCAGTACTTGTCGACGGCATCTGCCAAAGTGTTTTTGTCATCATCAAAACTCAAAAGCCACAGCACCTGAGACAGAAGGAGAAATTCTAGAGTTGAATGACAATTCTGAAGCCCTCAAGCAAGAGACTTTTTCCCCAACATTACAACACTGTAAAGAGCGGCTTTACTGGCCATGTAAAAAAAATATCTGTAAGAGGGCCAACATTATTGCTAAACTTAACATAAATCTTACAGTATATATAACCTATAATTTAAATACAGATTTTCTCTTTAGTTTTTTTGTTTTGTTATTGAGACAGTCTTGCTTTGTCACCCAGGCTAGAGTGCCGTGGTGCAATTTTGGCTCACTGCAACCTCCACCTCCCGGGTTCAAGCGATTCTCCTGCCTCAGCCTCCCCAGTAGCTGGGATTACAGGTGCATACCCACCACGCCTGGCTAACTTTTGTATTTTTAGTAGAGATAGGGTTTTGTCATGTTGGCCAGGCTGGTCTCGAACTCCTGACATCAAGTGATCCACCCACCTCGGCCTCCCAAAGTGCTGGGATTACAGGCGTGAGCCACCGTGCCCACCCTTTTAATGACAATTACTCACTGATCTAATCCACTGGCTAGCAGTGAACAGTGACTAAGCGTAAGACAGCAATAGGCAGATGCCTGGGGCCTGCCCACCCATTAACTCACACTCATGATCTCATCCAAACACAATGAACTTTTGGTAAAACTCTCAGATGCTCATCACCCTGGCATCAGGGAGGCCACAGGCTGGCAGCCAGGTGTCCATGGATGACAGAAACAATTACATCTGGGTGTAAGCAATCAGGAGTCAGGCACTGAGGCAGCGCATGTAGCTGTCTCTGTAATCGGCTTTAACCGCCATGTGCTGGTGTACATTTCAAATTTTTACGTTAAATCAAGGAATTCTAAAAAATCCAAACCTTTAATGAACAAAATAGGAAAGGGAACAATTTATTCTTGGGTTTCCTGCTGGAATTAATTCTGGGTTTTATCTGTCTGCTTCTTGGGGGAAGACAGGAAGCCACATGAAGGAGGAACCTGAATGTCAAGTGCAGTGAGCACGTGGGCGACACCCACGGGGCTGCTGCGGGGGGAACCATGCAGAGAGAAACCCATAACCACCCCAGCATGCCGGCTCTCTGGCTGTGCTGACAGCGGCCCTGCAGGGGAGGGATGACAACCTAATGGGCGTCCAGGAGGGAAGCTCTAGCTCCACATCCCCTCCTCAGCCCTCTGTTCCGTGTGAGCTCCCACAGGCAGTGCTAGACTCGGGCTCTAGGCGGGGCTTTGCCACTTGGAAGTTCTGGGGCCCCAAGAGTGTCCAGGCCTCAGTTTTCTCAGCTTTAAAACAGACTGTGAAAGACGCTTCAAAGAGTAATGAGGATTAAGAGTTAAGGCATGAAGGCCGGGCGCGGTGGCTCAAGCCTGTAATCCCAGCACTTTGGGAGGCCGAGACGGGTGGATCACGAGGTCAGGAAATCGAGACCGTCCTGGCTAACACGGTGAAACCCCGTCTCTACTAAAAAAAATACAAAAAACTAGCCGGGCGCGGTGGCGGCGCCTGTAGTCCCAGCTACCCGGGAGGCTGAGGCAGGAGAATGGCGTGAACCCGGGAGGCGGAGCTTGCAGTGAGCCGAGATCCGGCCACTGCACTCCAGCCCGGGCGACAGAGCGAGACTCTGTCTCAAAAAAAAATAAAATAAAATAAAATAAAAATAAAAATAAAAAGAGTTAAGGCATGAAATCATGCCTCACACCTGGCATGGATAAGTGAATTGTAGCTAAATTTCGGTCCATATCTGAAGGCGACCAATGACCTCTGGTCAAAGCTCATTTTTTCGGTCTCACCTTGGCTAAGTATTTCCTCGATTTGCTCTCGTTTTGATGCCGGCAGGCGTGCAGGTAGCAGGTGATGGCAGACACGCCCAGGTGCAGCTGCCGCTCCTTCACGAAGATGTTCTCCAGGTAGTCGCCCCACATGGCCCAGGCTTTCACCAGCACATCGTGCATCTGCACGGCTGCAGAGAAGGCTTTGTTTGCCTCCTCGGACCTGTCAGGAGACAGAAAACCGAAATGCATATGGTTTTCAATTGAAGCGAGCTTCACGTAACCTGAAATTGACCAGTATAAAATGAACACTGCAGGGCACTTGGTCCATTCGAAACGTTGTGCAACCGCCCCATAAACGGTCACTCTGAGCCCCTCCCACTCCAGCCCCTGGGAACCTGCAGTCTGCCTTCTGTCTCTGTGGACTGACTGGTTCTGCACATTTCATATAAACTGAATCATACATCATGTGATCTTTTGAATCTGGCATAGTGTTTTCGAGGTTTATTCATGTTGAAGCCTGTGTCGGTACTTCATTCTCTTTAACAAGTGAATGACATTCCATTGTATATATACACCATAAACATTTTGTTTATCTGTTCATTTGTGTTGTTTCCACATCTTGGTTACTGCAAATAGTCCTGCTACAAACATTCCCAAACAGGTATCTGTTTGTTTCAACACTTCTGGGTGTACACCAGGGAGTGGAAATGCTGGTCACGTGGGAACTCTATGCTTACTTTTTGTGGAACCATCAAACTGTTTCCACGGCAGTTACACCGCTTCACTATGACACCAGCAATGTACCAGACATAGCAAGGGAACTTCAGACCCATGTGCTTTATGATACAGATGCAAACATCCTCAACAAAAATGAGCAACCCAACTCCAGCAGTGGATCAAAAGGATTATCTGTCATGACCAAGTGGGATTTATCCCAGCAATAAGGGTGGTTCAACATGGGAAACAGAAAAGTCAGTATAAATAAAACCAATCAATGTGATATATGACATTAAAAGAATGAAGGAAAAAAAACCACAATCATCTCAGAGGACAGAGAAAAAGCCATTTGAAAAAAATCCAACATCCTCTCACGATAAAAATACCCAGCAAACTTAGAACAGAAGGGAAATTCCTCAAGCTTATAAAAGACATCTACAAAACACCCACAGCTAACATCATACTCAAGGCTGAAAGACTGAATGGCTTTCCCCAAGAGCAAGAAAAAGACAAGGATCTTGTCTTTTTAATTCAGCACTGTACTTAAGGTTCTAGTCAGGGCAATTGGGAAGAAATAAAATGCATCTTTACTGGAATAGAAGATGTAAGTCCATCTCTACCTGCAGTTGACAGGATCTTATATACAGAAAAGAAGAATCCCCAAAAAGCTATTAGAGCAAATAAACTCAGCAAGGTTGAGAAATCTAAGATTGATATACAAAACCCTGGTATTTCCAAATGTTAGCAATGAGCAATGTGAAAATGAAGCAAACGGCTCCATTCACGTGACAATATTGAGGGATAAATTTAACATAAGTGCAAGACTTGTACACTAAAATCTATAAAACATTGTTGAATTAAACTAAAGAAGACCTAAACTAGTGGAAAGACATCTTGTGTTTACACACTGGAAAACTTGCTTAAGTTGGCAAAATACTCACAAACTGATCTACAGATTCAATACAATCTCTATCGTAATTCCAACTGTTTTGGCAGAAATACATGAAAATAACCTAAAATTCATATGGAAATATAAGAGACTCTATATAGATCAATGGAATAGAAGTGAGAGTCCAGAAATAAGCCCACAAAAAATGGTCAACTGATTTTTGTTTTTCGGGTTTTGGAAATGGGGGTCTCCACTATATTGTCCAGGCTGGTCTCCAACTCCTGGGCTCAAATGATCCTCCCACCGCAGCTTCCCAAAGTGCTAGGATTACAGGTGTGAGCCACTGGGCCTGGCCTCAACTGATTTTTGACAAGGGTGTCAAGACCATTCAATGGAGAAAGACTAGACTTTTCAGCAAATGGTGCTGGGACAACAGTATATCCACATGCAGCATAATAAATATGGACCCCTAACTCACACCACATAAAAAAATTATTCAAAATGGATCAGAGACCCAAACGTAAAAGGTAAATCTATAAAACGCTTAGAAGAAAACATAAGAATAAATGCTTCTGATCCTGGATTACGGTATGGTTTCTTAGAAGATGTGAAAAGTATGAGCAACAAAAGAAAAAAACATATAAATTGTACTTCATCAAAATTAAAAACTTGCACATTAAAGAACACTATCAAAAAAGTGAAAAGACAGCCCACAGAATGTGACAAAATACTTGGAAATCATATATCTGAAAGAGACTTTTATCCAGACATATAAAGAATTCCAAACCAACAATAAAAACCAAGAAAAGAAGCTCACTGTCATCGGTCATTAGGAAAATGCAATTCAAAACCACAATGAAATATATTTTATACTCATTAAGATGGCTATAATCAGATACATAATAAGAAAATAACAAGTGCTGGTGAGGATGTGAAGAAATTAGAAACCTTAAACACTGCTGGTGGGAATGCAAAATGGTACAGCCAACTGTGGAAGATTGACAATATCTCAAAAAGATAAACAGAAAAGTACAATATGACCCAGATATTCTGCCCCCAGGTATATACCCAAGAGAACTCAAACATGCTCACACAAAGACACGTATTCAGTGTTTACACCAGCATCACTCATGTAGCTAAAAAGTAGAAACAATCCACATGTCCATCAACTGCTGAATGGACAAACAAAATGTATGGATATCCAATGGAACATTACTCAGCGATGAAAAGGAACAGGTTACTGATACATGACAGCACATGGATGAAGTTTGAAAACATCCTACTAAGTGAAAGAAGACAGTCACAGAAGGCCACATAGTGTATGCTTCTATTTATATTAATGTTCAGAATAAGCAAATCCATAGAGGCAGAAATAGATTAACAGTTGTCAGGAGAAAGGGGGAGGGGAGAAAGGAGAGTGACGGCAAACAGATTCAGGATTTACTTTGAGGATGATGGAAATATTCTAGAATTAGCTAGTGGTGATGGTTGTGCAACACTGTAAATATACTAAAACCCACTAAATTGTACACTTTTAAATGGTTGTGTCTGTCATATGAATTTAAAACATTACACAAAAAGATAAAACCTTTTCATGTTGACAAAACTGCTTCCTAATTTAAAAATAAGCTAAACATGCAAGCCCCATAGATTGAAGATGTGAAAAGCAGGCACTGGAGCCTACACAAGGCAACAAGCAGCATCTTGTGGAGTCTACTTCATTTGCATGCTATTTACAAAATCTCCTCTGACATTTACTTCTCTAAACCAGGGTTTGGCAACCTTTTCTGTGATGGGCCAGACAGCGAATGGTTTAGGTGCTGCAGACCATACAATTCCTATCACAACTCCTCAACTCTGCAGTAGGGTGAAAGCAGTCACAGGCAACATCGGTGGGG
This sequence comes from Macaca thibetana thibetana, assembly GCF_024542745.1. Classification (NCBI taxonomy): domain Eukaryota; kingdom Metazoa; phylum Chordata; class Mammalia; order Primates; family Cercopithecidae; genus Macaca; species Macaca thibetana. The sequence continues at coordinate 142,272,421 of NC_065580.1, forward strand.
AGGGATGTATTCCAACAACACTTCATTGACAAAAACAGGGCAGTGGCTGGATGTTGCCCCCAGGCCATCCTTTACTGACCCCTGGTCTAAGGCAAGAATCATCTCCACAAAAGGAACCAGCTCTGTAAATGGCGGGCTGAGGAAATGGGGAAATGAATCCATTTTATCAGTTCTGTGATCCAGTAGCTCATTTGAGAAATGCTTTTAAATAGGCTTTTTATCGATTTGTTGCAAGTTACTCTCTTTGCAGAGGTGCAATACCTAAAAAATCCTATCTAATGACTGTCACCAAATCATACCCATTTCTAGCTTGAGCTTCACATTGGCTTCAGGTTATAAATAACTATTTAAATAATCCGACGCATTTTTTCTATTATCCTCTTTCAATATAACATACATACTTGTTGATCTGAGCCAAGAACATTCCCTTCAGTGCATAAAATTCGGCTGTCATCTCTTTTGTGAAGTATTTTAAATTTGTAGATTCAATAACTTCAAGGCCCTGTTCAAAAAAAATGAGCAGAAAAAAAGTTCTTGAAATTTTCAAACAATATGAAAACTTCATAAAGTACTAATCTAGGTAGTAAGTCTATGAGTCATTGACCAATGTACTTTAAATTGACAACAGATTTGCCTACCATGAATATTTACTGATTGACGTTCAGAATTTAAACCGAATCACTAATGCTAAACTTTAAGTATTTGATCCTAAATACTTAGGGGTCTTATTTTCTCCAAAGGTTTATAGTTCTAGTTGGTTTCATTGTTCTTAAGATTCCTCTGAACATAGTCAAAATCTATCTTAGATCCTCATAATTCTGTAGTGTGAAATTTTTTTCTTTCCTTAAACACATTAACTAAGTATATGGTAGGACAGAGACCACAAGAGACTGTAATTCTTACAAGACTGTAATTCTTACAAGATTGTAAGTCTTGTAATTCAGTCAAGTAGCTTCCTTTCCCTTTTGTGTTTTGGAAGGACTGTTTTCCCCTTACTGAGGCTGTATTTATAGAGAGTTCGAATCCGCCTTCCTTATATTCAGAACCAAGAGTCCCCACCTGGCCTCATTCCCCACCCAGCCTCATTCTCTACCCAGCCTCATTCTTCAAGCGTCCTGTCCGCACCTGCATGCACTCGTTTTTGCCCATGACGCCTGCCAGCTGGAGGTAGCATTTAACTTGCTGTCTAATCTTCTGGAAGCAATCCACGATAGGAACAGTTGGAATAGTATGAATTCAAGGCCCTGTTCAAAAAAAATGAGCAGAAAAAAAGTTCTTGAAATTTCCAAACAATATGAAAACTTCATAAAGTACTAATCTAGGTAGTAAGTCTATGAGTCATTGACCAATGTACTTTAAATTGACAACAGATTTGCCTACCATGAATATTTACTGATTGACGTTCAGAATTTAAACCGAATCACTAATGCTAAACTTTAAGTATTTGATCCTAAATACTTAGGGGTCTTATTTTCTCCAAAGGTTTATAGTTCTAGTTGGTTTCATTGTTCTTAAGATTCCTCTGAACATAGTCAAAATCTATCTTAGATCCTCATAATTCTGTAGTGTGAAATTTTTTTCTTTCCTTAAACACATTAACTAAGTATATGGTAGGACAGAGACCACAAGAGACTGTAATTCTTACAAGACTGTAATTCTTACAAGATTGTAAGTCTTGTAATTCAGTCAAGTAGCTTCCTTTCCCTTTTGTGTTTTGGAAGGACTGTTTTCCCCTTACTGAGGCTGTATTTATAGAGAGTTCGAATCCGCCTTCCTTATATTCAGAACCAAGAGTCCCCACCTGGCCTCATTCCCCACCCAGCCTCATTCTCTACCCAGCCTCATTCTTCAAGCGTCCTGTCCGCACCTGCATGCACTCGTTTTTGCCCATGACGCCTGCCAGCTGGAGGTAGCATTTAACTTGCTGTCTAATCTTCTGGAAGCAATCCACGATAGGAACAGTTGGAATAGTATGAATCCGACTTAATATATCCAGAGCTACATTGACCAGTCCTTGTTTCCGGGCGATTTTTCCGTACTGGATGATTGCTGAAGCTGATGCGTGAACCCCAAGCATAGCGTTATTTGAACTGGGATCATGCTGAGAGCTATTCTCATAGGCAGTTACAATCGCTAGAGGGCAAAGAAAGGAATCATCAGACCACACAGATCCTCTTTCAAAGCACTTCACAACAAGGCTTAAATAAAAAATGAAACACACACACACATGGCTTATGAAAATGGGGAGCTGTGTGACTAAACCCTCGTTACTTTGTATTTTATGCCATAAGCAACTTCTAAAAGGTGCTAATTCTTGAGTCGAGTGTTACCATCTTGGCTAACCAAATCATAAAATGACAAAGGCTGCTCTAAACACGTGGATGCCTGACAGGTTTAGGGGATAAGAGGGGACCAGGAAAACCAGCAAAGGCCACACAGAGCCACCTGAGCACAGCTTGTCCTGGGATGGGAGCTTCAACGCAGAGTGCCATGGCTCAGAGCATTGATCACCCCCCGCCTGCACGATTCTGCCCCAAGTAGAAAAATGTAACAGGTGCAGAAACAAAAAACAAAACTTTACTTCTTCTACCACCTTCATCTTTCCCCACACCATTACCACCCCGACCTGTCATCCCTACCCAAAAATAGAAAACCTGAGGGAAAAAAAACAAGCCAAAACACAGAGACGAAACCAGAACCGTGGGGCGTCTGGAAAATTACATGATGAATGCATGCCGGACCAGGTCGGTTTACCCTGGTAATGATGCTGCCTCCACATGAAGATGCTGCTCCAGTGGGACAAGTCGTCAGACACGATGGGCAGCCGGTTCCTCCAGGTCTTCACCACCGTCTTCATGTCGTGCAGGCTGTTGTTCCTCCCCAGGTTGGTCGGCTGTAAGCCTGCGTTGATCTGTGCAGCTTCCTGGAGTTCAATGATTTGCTGGGCTGCCTGATGGGACCAGCATAAGAGATTCCATAGTAAACGTCAGCAAAGATCAATCGGGAAAAACACACCAGAGTCCATTGGCGGCCTGATTATCGCAAAGATCTTATGGTGCGATTACCAAAGGAAGCACTCTCGTTTACACACAGACACCTGAGATCCACATTTCATTTCCTGTTCACCCCAAACGCTACTTTCCTTATGGCGTCTCCAATTTTAAAACCTCAGCCTGTGGCTCCTGAGAGACAGGATACTGGGAGAACGATGGTACAGACACCAAACCTCGCTAATGGGCAGTCCTCAAAACTCCTCTTCCTGCTGTCCATGCCCTTTGCCACCCTCCCTGCCCAGCTCTTTGTCCAGCAACGCCTGAGGTCAGGATAGCCTGGTATCCCCGCTGCACACGTGCCTTTTCTCAACGTGCCTGCTAAACCCCACAGCCATACTAAGCACCTGCAAACGTGGTTCTCCTGACCTCTTTGGACGCATGAAATGTAAACACGTTTTAAGTCACCGCCCTACAAGACCGGGAGGTTGACTACCCTTAAATTCCAGATGCACTGTTGGCACCAAACTTCTGATGCCACCTTCTCACCTGGAAGGCCCTGGCCACAATCCTCAGCCTATCCAAATTCTGTCCCTGGTTTCTATGGCACACACGATTATCTCCCTTCTCTTGATCTTTGTTATCCTGATTTTCCGTCTGATTGGCATGGCTCTGAATCAGTCTCTCTCCAGCTGTAAATTTGCTTCTACGGCTATGCCTGCTGTCTCCGGTTCAATGCACCTTTGAGGCAGAATCTATTGTTTTAAAATGTTTTTTAATCTCCTAAACATAGCACCTAGTTCAGTACTCTGTATCTTGGTTGACAGTAATTTTTTAAGTTGCCTAGAAGAATCTGTGCTTTCTGTTTATATTTCAAGTTTAACTCATTACATTCAGATTTCGGAAAGCATTTCCTAATCCTGTCCCCACAGCTCCCGCCAAAAGCTTGCTGAAAACAGAGCAACAGGGTCTATAACTGAGGGCGGCAGAGTGGGTACTGAAAACAGTCCCTCAGGCAAAATTTGAAACCAGAATCACTGGTGAGGATGTCTTCAATCCCGCAGAAGCTCTAACATTTTTCCTCAATGTTTTAACTGTGGCCTTCCTTTCATGAGGACGAGTGTTAAGTGGGAGAGGACAAGACAAGGGGAAGGAGTTTCATCCCTGCCGTCCAGCGCAGTCTGCAGACTAAGCCTGGACATCGGTGCTTGGCTGCACCTGGCCACAGGCCCGTGCTCGTGTTGGGGTGCCGCACGCACCTGCAAGAGTGGTGTGTGCACGTGGGACACCACATGGGGCAGCCGCCGCCACTCACGGATGGCCAGGCTGCTGGCCATCTCCACCAGGCGCTCGATGAAGCTGAGCTGCTGTTCCTCGGGGTGGCAGATGGCCAGGTATCCGCGGTACATGTTCACCTTCCAGGCCATCTCCTTCGGACAGCTCACTTCCACCTGACAGTGAAAGAACGAGACAGAGGAAGTGAGGGGCCTTCTTTCCCTCAGTGTAAAGGGTCAAACAGGAAAAAAAATCACTTTTTTTTTTGCCACTAGTTATGCAAGGCAATAAACAGAAATTAGGCTATAAATAGAGAAGTCATGCATTTACAGTCTTTCCTGGATACTCTCCCTTTCTAAATTCCGTGAGCGGCCAATCTCTCCAGCTATGAAAGCACACCACAGGCTCCTGGCTTTAAGGTCATTAGCTGTTCCAAAGAAGAGAGACTGATCAATGCTGTTATGACAGATCAGATGAAAAATCACACACTCTGCGTAGCCGGCATTTTTTTTTTTTTGAGACAGAATCTTGCTCTGTTGCCCAGGCTGGAGTGCAGTGGTGCAACCTCGGCTCACGGAAACCTCCGCATCCCAGGTTCAAGCTATTCTCCTGCCTCAGCCTCCCGAGCAGCTGGGATTACAGGCGTGTGCCACCATGCCCCGCTAATTTTTTGTGCTTTTAGTAGAGATGGGTTTTACCATGTTGGTCAGGCTGGTCTCGAACTCCTGACCTCAGGTGATCCGCCTGCCGTGGCCTCCCAAAGTGCTGGGATTACAGGAATGAGCCACTGAGCCTGGCCAGTCACCACATTTTAAACTGTTAAATATATATTAATCTCCAGTATGATAAATATCAGTGTAATTTTACTTTTTTTTTGAGACAGGGTCCCACTCTGTCATCCAGGCTAGAGTGCAATGTCATGCTCATAGCTCACTACAGCCGCTCCAGGGCTCAAGTGATCCTCCTGCCTCAGTCTCCCAAGCAGCTGGAACTACAGGCATGTACCATCACACCAGGTTAATTTTTGTTTATTTTTTGTAGAGACAGGGGTCTTCCTATGTTACCCAGGCTGGTCTCAAACTCCTGGGCTCAAGTGATCTGCTTGCCTTGGCCTCCCAAAGTGTTGGGATCACAGGCGTGAGCCACCATGCCTGGCCACGTGAGTGTAATTTTGAATTGCTTCCAATTCATAAGGTTATCCCGGGAAATTAAACGGTATAGGTATTAATTCAGGTTTACATGAACATGAGGGAATATGTGCAAATTTTACTGTCATTTTAAAGCCACACTTTTTCGTCTACTATAAAATGTTCCCCAGATTTCCCACACTCCAGCGTCAGTTCAGTGGAGCAGCGGATGAACCTGGGCCAACCACTCCTCAGCCCAGGTGGAGACCACGTGTTCCTTTCTGCCCGGAAGGCCCTTTTTTTTGCCCACTACCTTCTGAAGAAAGCACTGGAACGTCTCACGTTTTGTTAATCTCTTACCAAGCATTTAAAAATATTAAAAAATTTTTTTTCATGAAAGTTTCCAAACATAGTATCTTTGTGATAAGAAAGATGGAAGGACATCTCTGTGATGGATGTTTACAGGAATCGCTGTAGCAAGATGAATAAACATTCCTCTTTGGAAAGTAACAATAAAAGCTACACACATTGGCCAGTCGCGATAGCTCACACCTGTAATCCCAGCACTTTGGGAGGCCGAGGCGGGCGGATCACAAGGTCCGGAGATCGAGACCATCCTGGCTAACGTGGTGAAACCCCGTCTCTACTAAAAACATACAAAAACTTGCCAGGCATGGTGGTGGGCGCCTGTAATCCCAGCTACTTGGGAGGCTGCGGCAGGAGAATGGCGTGAACCCAGGAGGCGGAGCTTGTAGTGAGCCGAGATCGCGCCACTGTACTCCAGCCTGGGCGACAGAGCAAGACTCTGTCACAAAAAAATAAATAAATAAAAATAAAAAAAGCAACAAAAGTTAGCGCCATGATGGTATCTGTCCCAAGGACTACATGCAATAATGGTAATAATGACACCACCCCGCAATTATATGACACCATGGCTTGTTTTTGACATCTTACTCTTCCACGGACCTTTCACATTCATGATGCCTCTCAGTTCTCAATAACCCACCGATGAAGAAATTCAGGAAGGCAAAGAAGACTACAGCAGCTTCCAACATTACCCGCCACGCTGGCACCAACATCACAGGGGCTGGACTCCAACACCAGGTGAGATAGATTTTTGCCAATTACAACACCTACCCTCAGTTACACTAAGAACAACAGTGTCTCTTCGATTTTCCCCACTGGAAAAAAGCTAAACCCCTTACTAAATCAAACCAAGCAACTACCCTAGGAAGCACAGAAACAAAGACAAAAGTAATTTGCTGAATCCTTTTCAAGACTACTTGAATTTAGTGCAGATTACCCTGGATGTTTACTCACATATTTGAGTTTTTTTCTAAGCAGTGAGTAACTTACAATTTTTATAAAATGACAAGAATCTATGAAAGAAGAAACGCATCTGTGAGACCTCAGGATGGTGTGACGCTGCATATATCCAGCTAAGGGAAACTTTGGGAAGGAGAAAGAAGGGAACATTAAGGTGAGCTACAAATACTTATTCAGTTTTATGTTTTGTCAGAATAAAGAAAGAATAAGCAATCGTAAATGCATTCTGACAGCAAAATATATACAACTGGTCCTCCATATGTGTGGATTCGACCAACTGTGGATAGAAAATATTCGGGGAAAAAAAATTGCATCTGTATTAAGCATGTACAGAGCTTTTTCTTGTCATTCCCTAAAAACTACAGTGTAACAAAACAACTATGAATGTAGCAATTACATCGTATTAGGTACTGTAAATAACCTAGACAGGATTTAAGGAACCCAGGCAGCTGCGCAGAGATTACATGCAAATACTACACCATTTTATATCAGGGACTTGAGTGTCCATGGATTTTGGTGTCTGCGGGGGGGTCCTGGATACTGAGGGAAGAATGTATTTTTACTGACATAAATGACTGGTTATTTCCCAAAGGAACACAAACTCCCTGCATCCAATGAGTCATTTCCCAGGTCCCAAACCAGAATTCAACACCTGGGCTCGATTCCATCCTCTAGTTAATAGTTTGTAACTATTTCTAATCTTCAATTTCTCATTTTGTTAAAAAGTGACATTACTCAAATTCAGGAAAGGTGTTAGATTGAGGCAATCAAAAGGAACCTTTCTTTCCCAAAAGCTACCTTTTTTCCACTGCCAAAATGCTTGTTCTACAGGAAATCTCCCAAAAGACCCCTGCAGCTGCAGGAAAAGGGACCCAGGCAGCTGCGGGGATGCCCCCGGGGCGTCTCACCTGCACCAGCGCCTCCTTCATGGCAGTCCAGTTGGACACCCGCCAGGCGCACTCCAGGACGAGGTAGGGGTTGATGTGGCCTTTGGACTGGCCGTACTCCGTCAGGGCTTCCCACTGGTTCAACTCCTTGGAGCATCTGCAAGACCACATGTCCAAGAGCAAAAGCTCAGTCACCAGCACACTCAGGCATTCACAGAGGCAGGGATAGGGTTTTATGGCAAATTTCCATTCTACAGAAGAACAGCACAGCAAGAGTGGACTTCCGCAGGACACGGAGGTGTGTTCCGTTGCGGGGTGAGCCCCTGCCCACCCTGGATGCCACAAACCACCTGCTATTCAGCAGAGGGCCCAGAGCACTGGGGCCAGGGACAGTTTACTGCTTCTCCAGTCGACCTGTTTAATTACTCAAGGCTTTAAATGCTGATCTTGGGTTTCTGTTTGTTCTTTACAAGGCCACAAAGTAGCAAAGCTCTCTTTAAAAAACACTCATTACAAGAAAAAGTCAGGTATTTTTCCCCGGTTCCCTCAACTGATTCATGTACACGTCAAGCACTGTGTTTGGCTTACCGAATCCAGTGGTCTTCCCAGAGCTGGTATTCGGGGAAAATAGCAGGGGAGGCATTACTCCTCTCATGTTCTTTTTTGGCTTTATCCATTGCCTTTTCATAGGATTCTTGTGCCTAAAAAAAAGTTAATGCTTTTAAACCACTGTTTAACTAGAAACACACCTTTTCTTTCTTTTTAAATTTAAAACTTAGAGAACTTTTTTGAGATGAGGTTTTGCTATGTTGCCAAAGCTGGACTCAAACTCCTAATTCCTGGGCTTAAGGGACCCTCCTGCTTCAGCCTCCCTGAGTGGCTGGGCTACAGGTGCATGCCTGCACCTGGCTAAGAACACAACCTTTTCACCGCCAGGGCCCAGCTGTCGAGAGCAGGCTGAATCACACACCTGGGAGCACATGGAGCTCTTCTCCAGGAGCACTAAACACCCACAGCTCTCTGTTCAGAGACAGAAGAGGGTGGGATTCCCTGAACAGAATGGAAGAAGGGGAGGCTGTCCAGACGTGGGATTAATTTCTCCATCCTTTAGTGATCAGAGCAGGAGCCACAAGGCCACATCTGCTTCTGGAGCTTCCACGGCACAGCACCCTACACAGTGCTAGGAATCGCACCCTGAAACAGTAGCCCGCGCCACACTGAAGGGCAGACACGGGGAGTAAAACGTAAGCAAAAACAAAACCTATCGCTTCCAACAGAACCAACAATGGGAGAGAAAAAGCATCCATGTTGGCATCAAATGCAAAGGACTTCTTAGGACTGTGATTTAGCTCGTGTCATACACGTAGGCGTCCCTTAAATGCAGACTTCAATCACAGGGCCTTTACGTGTGGGACTGAAATGCTTTAAAATGTATTTAAATGTGAACTCTGGGCCAGGCGTGGTGGCTCATACCTGTAATCCTAGCACTTTGGGAGGCTTAGGTGGGTGGATCGCCTGAGGTCAGGAGTTCGAGACCAGCACGGCCAACATGGCGAAACCCCGTCTCTACTAAAAATACAAAAATTAGCCAGGCATGGTGGTGGGCGCCTATAATCCCAGCTACTTGGGAGGCTGAGGCAGGAGAATCGCTTGAACCTGTGAGGTGGAGGTTGCAGTGAGCTAAGATTGTACCACTGAACTCCAGCCTGGGCGACAGAGCAAGACTCCATCTCAAAAAAAGAGAACGTGAACTCCGACTTGAGGCCATTTTATTAAAGAACCGTTATAAATGGCCTCTCATTACGCACCCAAGCCCGTCAGTGGTCTGAGGTTTACCTGCTCAAAGAACCCGTGCTGCTCGTAAGCAATTGCGGTCGCCGTCTCCGAGTACTTGCACCGCTTCTGCCACAGACCAGCCCACATATCTTCCTCTTGTAACAGGGAGTAAAGCTCCGCAAGGGAATCCAGTATCTCCTGAAAACACAAAGCAAGGGTCCTGAGTGCTCAGGACAGGGACTTTTTCTCCCCTTCTAAAAATGCAGTTTCACTGTGTTGTCATTTGAAATCATTTGGAAGCAGTATTTAAAGTGTGGAGTCACTAGCAGGGAAGACGTAATTAACAGACTGAGGCGCACCCTCACCTGCTGCGGCGGGGTGATGCTCTCCTGCTCATAAAACTCCGTTGTTTGCTTTGGCTTAATCTGAAGACTCAGACCCTTTTCAAAAGCCTGGTGCTCCAGCATGAGCGTGGACCGGAACCACAGGTTATGTGTTTTCCCCAGGTACTTCAGGACGCAGGGTCGGATGGGGATTGGCGGCACGCACTGGGACATGGCTTCCACAAAGCAGTTCAGCGCGCTGGGCTGGCAGTCACGCTGCACCTGGTGACTGCCACTGCACAGGAACGGACTTATCTCGCCCGCAAGTGCCTGAAACCAAAGCGCATGTCATTTAGGCCTTCATTCGAAAACTGGCAAGTCTTGCTGTCTCTCTTGATGCATCTGAGAATACCTTTCCTAATTCGCTCTTGAGTGACAGCCAGCGGTTTCCGCGTTCTCTGAAACTTGTTCAAGACTGTGTTTTTTTACGAATACTTATTAAAAGCTAAAACTACAATTTTCCAAAACAGGATTTTAAAGATACACTCACATGCTGCTGTCTGTCAGAGAGGATCTTCCACAATCTGGGGAAAAGCTGGACCCACGTCTTCTCTGCCAGTGTCGTGGAAATGTGGCACAGCTGAACGAAAGCGCTGAGCAGCGCTCCAGTCTATGAACAGAAAGACAAGAACAGGCTGAGATGGCCACGGGCTGCGGGTGTCTCGCACACCCACGCTCAGAAGACACCCATGATCCATCTCATACATTATTAGACGCTCCTCCACTTTCAAAGTTTCAGAGATCTAAGAAAATGCCATGTTGGAGTAAAGCCCATGGATCCCGAGTGGTGGAAGGCCACACGCACTTAGCAGCCAAGCCCAGGCACCCCAAGGGACTCAGCAATGGCGCCTGCATTTGTCCTTAGTTTTTAAGGGGGTTTCCTAACACTACTGATCCCATCATATCCAAGAAGGACAAAAACACTGACAAGACTGAAGGAGTAACTCAGAGGGACACAGATGTCACCGAGGCCCAGGTCACTGAAAACAGGAAAGTGAAAACACACAGTATATGACGTAAACTATTTGCCAACAGGTATTATTCTGAAGAACAAATCAGGAACTCAAAGTTCAGTCTCTGCAATTGGCAGCAGACAAGAGGCAGGAGAAAATGACTGAGACAGACTGAAACAGAACATAAGAGAATGGAATGGACAGCAAATCCACAGATGTGTTTATCTTGTCCCAGGCCTGTTGTTTTTCAAGATCTGATCTGAATTAGCTGCCAACATTCCTTATTAACAGCCAGGTTTCTAGTCTGCCTGAGGCTGCTCTAGCCCACAGGAGACACCCTACATGGCATCAGGCAGTAGCGCCAGGGGCTGGGGCACATGCTGACAGCTACACAGTCCCTGCTGCCCCAGCATGGAGGCACAGTGCCAGGGACGTGATTAGGCGTTCATCTCTCCTACAGCAAACCCAAGAGGGGAAACCACAGGCACATTAACGTTTCTACTAAAAAGAGACACCAAGGATACAAATCGTTCAAGGAAAATGGGTGAAAACATCTAGATAAAGAACGCTCCCAAGTATCTGGCATCAGGCTGCCCTGTGAGGAGGGCTGTGATGAAGTGAGTACGGTTCCCCTCACATGGTCACACACTTCACCCTGACCAGCCTGTCGGGGGCTCTCAGCTCCACGTCAATTTAGCAGAGGCCAAGAGCTGGGGAGAACCAAAGGGCCCAGCGAGGTCACTGACCTGCTGATAAAGCTGCTCAACTCCAACTGTGGGGGTTTGGATCAGAATCCCAAAACACAATTCTAAACGCCCTAACCCCGAGTGTTGAAATCCTCAAAGGTCAAAATTCCTGAAAATCATCATCATAGGACAGCTGCATCAGGTCAGAACTATGACCTGCTACTGTCTGCATGGTTTAAGGAGATGCCTATGGGTGCCATGTTTATGGAGTCCACTTGACTAAGGAATGCCTGGAAACCTACCTAGTAAAGTATTATTTGGGGTGTGCCTGTGTATGTTTTAAAGCATTTTTAAATTATTTTTTCTAGCATTATATTTTCGGGATTTCAGAGGTTAGAAATTTTGATCTTTAGGGATTTCAACATTTAGGATTACAGCGTTCAGGATTACAGCGTTCAGGATTGTGTCTCAGGATTACAATCGGCTCCTGCTCCCCAAGTCCACAGCTTGTTCTGATGTACACACCGTCCCAAAGAGGTGCAGGGGTGAGGACCCCGTGGTCCTCACAGCGTCAAAAGAGCCCAATGAGGGGTTGCTGCCTCCACAGGCTTCTCACAGGGAACAATGGCCAGACCGGGAAATGAGGTGAACGAGTCTGTGGGCCTGGGGTGAGGACCACCCTCTCCGGATTTAGAATCCAAGAGTCCAAGAAGAGCCGGTGGCACCTGACCACTTCACAAAGTAGAGGAGCTCCAGGAAGGAAAACGTCAGGGCGGAAATAACAAACACAATGATTTATAACCCCATCTTGCTCCATGAAAAATCTCAACTCCCATAAATACACAGAAGATGAAATAACACACCACCACCCTCTCCAATCCCCGCCAGCCCTGGCTGCTTTACCCCGGCACCCATCTCGCCTCCTGAGGGATTAGCACTTCTTTCTGTTCATTATTTCCCCTCACTAGAGCGTACAACCTGCTGAGGAACAGCTACCACTGTGTTTCCAGCGTCCAGAACATCACCTGACACAGAGCAGGCTCTCAGTAAAAAGATGCTGAAACGACGAAATGAGATCAAATGTAAAAGGTGAAAGAGGAAAATAGGACACAGAAGAACCCAAGGAGAAGGGAAGAATTAAGTCACACCCAAGTACCCTGAGAGCCACACCCTGCTAAGAGGTGGGCACACCCTGTCAGAGCGGCCCAAGGACATGCAGCAAGCGGGTGGCACACGGGGCTCAGGGGCAATGGTGTGCCCACCTGTGCTGGGCACTGAGTTCGAGGGTCTCCTCTGTGACACACACCTAGGCACAGTATGGCTGACGACATCTGCAGCTCTGGCCTGAGCAATCCTCTTACAAAGAGTGACACAGATGGGCCCTGAGACTCAGGCTATGAAGCCTCAGATTAAGAGAAGACCATGGGGACACCTGCAGGCAAGATTCTCCGTGAGATTTGCCAAGATTCTCAGCCACATCTGGTGTAACCCAGCCACCATCCAGAGAGCAGCCACAGCCCCACAGAGGACGTGGAGGTGTACAGCGGTGACCAATTCAACCAAGACAAAAATCTTAATGAGTAAAACCAAATATCCCTACCCCTCACATGATGTACTGCTGGAACCTCCTCTCCTGATGGCACTCCCACCAGGTGCTGAGGATAAAACTGAGGCGCAGGCAGCTGACGACGAGGTGATGTGTCATGGTGACCATCAGCCAAAGGCAGCCTTCGGGCTTCAGGACATGTGCTTACAGCCCTTTTTTCTCATGGTGGCAGCAGTAGGGACAGGGGTCTATTAAGGTGCCTGTAATCCCAGCACTTTGGGAGGCCGAGGTAGGCAGATCACCTGAGGTCAGGAGTTCAAGATCAGCCTGGCCAACATGGTGAAACCCTGTCTCTACTAAAAATATAAAAATTGGCCAGGTGTGGTGGCAGGCACCTGCAATCCCAGCTACTCGGGAGGCTTAGGCAGGAGAACCGCTAGAACCTGGAAGACGGAGGTTGCTGTGAGCGGAGATCGTGCCACTGCACTCCAGCCTGAGCAATAGAGTGAGACCCTGTCTGAAACAAACAAACAAAAGAAGTACCTGGCCCATGACATGAGAGCTATCACTCACATCTATCAGGCTGCTCTGCTTCCCGCTCCATACCACAGAAAAGCAAGATGGGTGCTTATCCAAGATGACAGTGGTGTCACTCAGGTACAAGTTCAAAGACTGATCCCACGCACAAGTTCAGCACAGGTCACCAAAAGATTCTAATGTAAAAATCACTTGTGAGAAGTAGTTCATGCTTTTTTCCCACCTAGCTCCTGATATGAACAGAATAATTAGAATAACCACCCAGCTCTTGAAAGAACAGAAAAACATCTCCTTATCAAAAGTAACCTGGTACGTGGCGCTTCAACCAGTCCTTCACAGTCATGACGTAAAACCAGTCAGACCCGTTATTTCCCTGAGAGTTTGCAGAAGCCAGAGAGTCTCTACCTGGCTAGATTTCAAACACAAACGCACCTGGAGGCCCCCACTCCACAAAGTGGGCTTGATTTAGCAAATTAATTTCTCATTTTCTCCTCTTTTAGTGCAATTGAAAAATAATCCAACATTATTATGTCTCCTCACACATTTTTTGTACACAGTGTTACTGTTTCTTTTAAGAGATGGTGGTGGAGAAATTAATTTTTTTCCTATTTTCTCCTATAAGACACTGTGACACTCCCAAATCTCTGGTTCACGCCTGTAATCCCAGCACTTTGGGAGGCCAAGTTGGGTGGATCACTTGAGTCCAGGAGTCCAAGACCAGTCTGAGCAGCATATCAAGACCCTGTGTCTACTAAGAAATTAACAAATTAGCTGGGCGTGGCAGCTCATGTCTGTGGTCCCAGCTACCTGGGAGGCTGAGGTGGGAGGATCGATTGAGCCCTGGAGACTGAGGCCACAGTGAGGTGTGACTGTGCCACTACACTCCAGGCTGGGTGACAGAGCAACATCTCATCTCAAAAAGAAAAAGGAAAGAAACAGAAAAAGTTACACTGCTGTGGAATGATCCTGATTTAGGCTTTCAACCATCCATGGGAGGAAAGCAATGAATCCTTTCCAAGCTGCGTACAGACCTTCACCTCTCGGAGGGTGTCCAGAAACTTGTCGTGCCTGTTGGTTAGCATGTGCAGCTGGTTTCCAATGTCCTTTTCCGAAAGTTCTTTGGTTTTGGGTGTGCTGGTCTGATCCCCAGGAGCTAGTTCAATGTCTATCTCTACATCCTAAGAAACAAAGCAGCAAGCAAAACCAAAAAGTCAAAGCCTTCAAGAAAAGCCAATAAACACACCTCCTCTTGTTACAATTTTGGCGAGTAAAATTTGTGTTCATTTCCTGGAAGTGTGCAAGTCTTTAAATAATCTTCCATCCTAAAATAAAACCCGGATTAACTAGACCAGATCTCTCTCTCTTAAAAAATAACTATAAAGAAGCCACCACTGTGCTTTCATATTTGGGTTGTGAACAGCAAAATTTAAAAGAATCAACTTTAAACAGTAAAAATAATAAAGATTAATGGAATCAGAGTCTATCATTTCGCAAAAGGCAACACGGTCGCCCAGCCGCCTGGCTTGCTCAGGCTGAGAATCGCCTCCGGGCCACGGCGGAGCGTGTTGCTGGTGCAATGTTTTATATGACTCTTCCCAGAAAGGAATACACCTTATTTCTGTCTGAAGGTTTGGAGAAGTCAGTCAACACTCAAACTACTCCTTGAAGTCAGGTATCGACAATTTGGTGTGTGCCCTTGAAAACGAAGACCTTCAGAGTTGGCAATTTATTTCACACAGGAAGAGAAGGCCAAGCGCCCAGATAATCTAGTGTTCCAGCAACAGGAAAAAAACTTAATTCAAAAATGGTTAATGAGTAGACATCCTGCACATGGAAGAGGGAATGCACCACCCCTTTTAGAACAAAGAGGGTGCCGGGCCCACCTGCAGCACGGGGTGACTGTCTCCTAAGACGCAGCCTCCATGCGGGCTGAGCCTCCAAAAACCAACGACCTTAAGGAGACACAGTCTACAAAAATCCCTGCCAGGAACAGTGGCAGCCACTTCTTCATGGAGGACAGAGAGCCACCAAGACTAAGGCATCAGCCTTGGGACAGGTTCTTGGAGGAGCAAAGGTTCCCTGCTGCCTGTCCTGGGACTAAGCAGAGACATGGGTTCTGAGCAGGCTGCTGCAGGAACCAACTAGAGCCCCAGCCCCTGCGTGACAGGCAGCACTCCCCCAGGCAGCGCTTTCTGTAATGAACACGGGCTTTTCTCACCCGGAGAGAAAAATCACAGCACAGGGAAATGTTCTGTTCTCAACAGTACTATCTCATGGTAATGTGATCCATCTCGAAACCAAATGGCAGTGCAAGATGCTTCTCAATTCTAACTAATTAAAAAAAAAAACCTAGCTGAACTTAGGTACCACATTCGGAGCTTTTAGGTATACAGGTTTTTATACCTTGTTCATGCCCGAAACAAATCTAAAGCTGATACAAAAACTTCTTCTGCAGGACCGAGGATTCTGCCCATGGGGCACGGGGCCTCACCTCCTCTCTGGGATTCTGCCCGTGGGGTGCAGGGCCTCACCTCCTCTTTAGACTCGCTGTTCTCCCGCTCCCGGGGCTCCTGCTTGACATGCGTGACCATGGCGAAGGCGGCACGGTCATGGCTATCAGCCAGGTTGATGACGTTGGTGATGGATGGGAGCATGGCTCCTTGGCAGCTGGTGCCAATGGGGGTGCTCTTCTCACACACAGCCAGGAGCAGCTGCAAGGGGTGCAGAAAGGAGACAGAACCAAGGCATGCGTGTGGCATTTGGGGCATCTAGACTTATCTCCCAGATGCCCCTCACTCGGGCACCTCTGATTCTGCAGGTACAAGTATGAGCTCAGCACCTTTTCCCACCTCTCCTCGACCAGATGGGCTTTTTCTCCTCCATCCCCTCCAAGGCACTGTCCACATACAGAAGACCTCTGCTTCACTCATAGCACACGCCAGGCCCTGCCACTCTTAACTCCTGAACACCTAGGCAGTGCCTGCTCCCACCTCACCCCTGGACTCGTCCTCCTGAACCATCTCTTTCCACACAGTGGCCCTTTACCCCGGTCCACCCACCCATGGCTTCCCGCAGCCTCAGGCGACAGCGCAGGCTCCCCCGTGTGAGTCGCCAGCCCCTCCGTGACGTACTGAAGCTCCTGCCTGCCTCTGGAGTTGGGCCACTCCCCACTCCACCATGCTTCCCCATGGGCCGTGCGCACACTGCCTGGCTACGCCACTCTTGCCGTCTTGGGCAAATATTCCCTGAGCACCCACTGGGTGTCATGGAGGCCCTGCAGACTCATCTGTCGATTGCACAGAGATGGTGTCCCCTGCCTCAAGGAGCTGAAGTGTCAGAGGGAAGGACACAGCCAGGCACGTGCTCACTGTGGTAACGTGGCCAGGAAACAGGGTGGACTGACGGAATTAAAAGGGAGCTGCACATTAGCCTGAGTAGCAAGAGTGAGGCAAGTTCAAGAACACAGAAGGCCAGCACACTGGAGACGGATGCTGGAGGGAGAGAGAGATGAGATGGGGATGCAGAGAGAGGCGGGGGGCCAGTCACCTGGGGACCATAGCCTGGAGGCTGGATTTTATGCCACGCACAATGGAAAGAGTATGGTTACCTGCTTTATTAAGAATAATTTTGTAACGACAGAGAAAACTTATCAGTAGGAGGGGAGGTGGTTGAACACTAAGGAAACGGTTCCCATCGTCCTAATGAGAGATGGTGGTGTCCAGTGGGCCCTGAACTGTCACCCGCAGTGAGGGAGCAGATGCTCAGGGGCAAAGGAAGGAGGGAGTAGAGGACTCCTGGCTTGTGCCCTTCCCCTGACCAATTCACATGGACCTGCCACAGCCAATATCTCATCCGTCTCTGTATTTTTAGCACCTGACCCAGTGCCTGGCACTGAAACGCTTGCCCTGAAGTCTTTATTTCTTCCTAGAGATCAGAAGCAGGTTTGTGCTGGAGATTTCCAATTCATCTCAGTGTGTGTGAACACCTCCTGGCTTTGGAGCCCCCACTCAGAAAACCCACAGCTGCCCCCCGGCCACAGACGTGAGCCGAGTCTTCCTACCTCAATGCACTGCTTGATCCAGAAGTGGTTCCCCATGGCTTCCCAGTTCTGCGAACAGGTCACATATAGCAGGCGCTCATAGACACGACGTTTCATGGAGTTGTCAAAAACCTCGAAAAACTTTGCCCTGATGAGTGGCTGCGCACAGCGCAGCCCAGAGAGAAAGGCAGGCTCAAGTTTCGCCGTCAGCTCGCTGCCAGAGAGTGTCTCATCCCTGTAACACCAAGTCAGAGAGAAACAAGACGATGGACTCCCCAAGCCATATGCAAACAAGCAGAAACAGGTGGATGCGGACGTGAACTTGCTGAAATGCCACTAGGAAAACCAAGGGTATCTTATAAATCATGGCAGGCTCATGCAGCATTACAACAAAAGGTCCTTTAATGACACCAAAGTAGGTCACACAATTTAGTATTTAAATGAATATTTTAAACTTAGGTATGAGTAAAAGATTAAACTCATGACTGGCTCGCCGGGAGCACATTAAGGACCAATACATGTAATACTTGATTAATTGCTGTAATTACCTGTAGACATAGTTAACAAGATCTAAAAACTGGGCATTTAATTCAAGGTCTTCCGGAAAGCGTTTCTCTATGTAGGTCATCATCTTCACAAGCAAAATGGACTTCTCCCGGAGTGTAGGTGTCTGTATGAAATTTGAGAAAAGACGCAGTTAAAAGTATTTCAACCATCTGCTTTAGTATTTTTTAAGCTCCTACAATTTTGTCAAGCACAATAAAACAAGGTCATTCCTAAACAGTAAGGCAAAGATGGCTTTATCTTTGGATGCTTAAAATCAAGACATGCCAATACAATTTTCATAGGGGCTACAACTCATTTTAGAAAGAACGCAACTATAAATTATAAAACAAATCAGAAGTTTGCAAGCATCTCACTAAGTGAAATGATAGTCTCTATTATTACTTTTAGTATTATTTGTCTTATCTTTATTGCCATAAAAAGGTAACAAGGTTCATTTAACTTTTTTTTTTTTTCCTAAGTCTCTCGCCGTGATGCCCAGGCTGGAGTGCAGTGGTGTGATCTTGGCTCACTGCAATCTCTGCCTCCTGGATTCAAGCGATTCTCCTGCCTCAGCCTCCTGAGCAGCTGGGATTACAGGCATGTGCCACCACATCTGGCTAATTTTTATATTCTTAGTAGAGACGAGGTTTCACCATGTTGGCCAGTATGGTCTCAAACTCCTGACCTCAAGTGATCTGCCTGCCTCGGCCTCCCAAAGTGCTGGGATGAGAGAAGCGAGCCTTCATTTAACATTTTAAGAGGAGCAAAGCCACATTAAGATGAGCAACTCAGTTTCTATTTAACATCTGTTAATTGCACTGAAAAAATCCTTTTTTTTTTGGAAAGGAGTCTCGCTCTGTTGCCCAGGCTGGAGTACAGTGGCGTGATCTCGGCTCACTGCAAGGTCCACCTTCCAGGTTCACGCCATTCTCCTGCCTTAGCCTCCCGAGTAACTGGGACTACAGGTGCCCACCACCACACCTGGCTAATTTTTTGTATTTTTAGTAGAGACGGGGTTTCACCGTGTTAGCCAGGATGGTCTCGATCTCCTGCGTGATCCGCCCGCCTCGGCCTCCCAAAGTGCTGGGATTACAGGCAAAAATCCATCTTAATCAAGAAAAGATGCTGTGAGTGCAATTACAGCAGACAAGAATGTTTTGCTTCAAGTTTCAGAAAGACCAAGAAGTTGAGGCTTGAATTTTCTTTTATTGAAAGGAAGATCACATGGCACACCGTCCCCGCTCACCTGATTGGCTGCCATAGGGGAGTTATTCTTGACCCATTCTTCCACGATTTTGACCACAGCCCGGAGGATTTTGGCATCTGGTGATTTTTCGATGAGGGATGTCAGGATGGCCTGGATGAAGTTCTTCCGCATCTCCATGCTCATCACTGCCAGGCGCGTCTTCACCAGCTCCAGACTCAGCATCACCAGCTCACTTGTACCTGCTCGCCCCAAGAAAGAACAAACCCAGGGGTCTCTACACATTGATTTAAACAGGTAGCCACTCAGCCTCGCCTGGCATGCTGGGTTCTGCCCATTTTCCCCCTCAATGTTTTCTCCTGCAACTAGAGCTCTGGGATTTGAAGCACTCATACGTTCTTATGTGCATCTTGAAAGTGTAGCCCTCTCCGCAGGGAGAGGGATGAGGGAACTGACGGACCAGTGCAGGCGGCCCCGGCCTCTCCACACCCAGCTCTGAAGTCCTAATCATGGCCCCTGTACTCTGAGGTGCACCCAGAAGCCATGCCCACCACAGCCCCTGCCAGGCAGCCCCATACCTCCACATAGCATCCAGATTCCAGGAGCCCACTGCTCAGCTCTGGAACCTGTGACTTAACTCTTCAGAAACAGCAACTCTGATTAAGCAATCTCTGTTTCATAGTAAGCACTGGTAACTCTCAGTGGTGAATGCAGCATATAAAAGGCCAACTATTTTTAAATTTCTGCGTTCTTACATTCGCAGATTTTAAAACTACGTAGGGGTGTGTGTGTGCGCGCGCGCGGGTGAGAGAGAGCGAGAGAGTCTCAATCTTTTGCACTGACTGAGTGCAGTGGCTATTCACAGGCGTGATCACAGCTCACAGCAGCCTCTAACTCTGGGCCTCAAGCAATCCTCTAGCCTCAGCCCGCTGAGGAGCTGGGACCACATGTGTGCCACCACATCCAGCTTAATAACAGTCAATTTTTAACAATGAGTTGTTTTTTAAACTCCTACATTGAAGAGCAAATGGTAACGAATTACAACCAAACAACAGGACTTGGTGAACGTACATTCCCTTTAGAGTTCAGTCCTAGCCTGCACAACAGAGTCTGTTCTCTGTTCATCAGAGTCTGAGGAAAGGCCCCCAGTGGCCAGCACATCACCTGAGGTGGCTTCGGTGCTTCCCGACGCTGCCTGAGGGTTTAAATGCTCCCGGACCATCTTCTGCAGGGAGCGCATAAAGACGGAGATCAGCCGGTCTATGTAGCTGGGGTTGTTGCTGCAGGCAGACTTGAGGATCATAAGGGTCCCTAAAATGTAGAAATTGCCAGGTGTTTTACAGAACAGTAACCACCACGAAAAATGGAGTGAAAGCAACGCATTATTTAAAACAACGTATTCTAACAAAGGCATAGTTAATCCCAGTGTCAACACTGTGAGCTTTTACATGGCTCATGCTACATTCTGAATGAAACATTGTATTTTCACTCCTAATTCTCAACTAGTTCAAATCACCATGAATGAGAACTGATTTTTGTGCTTCAGCAGAAACAACATTCTTACCTTGAGTTCTGGATTTTATTTTTGGGTTATGGCAAATTACCCTAAGTTTTTAGTCCTATAATAGGTTTGGGAAAAATAAGAAAAAGAGGAAGAAAACCTTTTTCAAAAAATCTAGCCATCTAGAGGACATGTCAACTATCTTCGAATTCAATTTGCACTTCATTCTGAAAAACGGCCTAAGATCAATAAAAATCAGCAAAGCCAATACTAGAACAGAAACACCGAGTGTATGGAAGAATTATCTTTCATAATCGGCATTGTGACAATCACCTTGATTTTGACCTATGCATTAAACTTTTTTTTTTTGATGTCAAGTCTCGCTCTGTGGCCCAGGCTGAAGTGCAGTAATCTTGGCTCACTGCAACTTCTGCCTCCGGGGTTCAAGCACTTCTCCTGCCTCAGCCTCCCGAGTAGGTGGGATTACAGGCGCCTGCCACCATGCCTGGCTAATTTTTGTATTTTTAGTAGAGACGGGGTTTCGCCATGTTGGCCAGGCTGGTCTCAAACTCCTGAGCTCAAGTAATCCGCCTGCCTCAGCCTCCCAATGTGCTGGGATTAATAGGCGTGAGCTACTGCACCCGGCCCTACTCATTAAACTTTAAATCTGTATTCATGGATCAACCAAAGAGTGTTTGCCAGTTACGAGGTGATTTCAGGCTAGCTTTGTTAAAAGACCAATTCTTAACCAGAGCAGTCAACATACGACCAGCCTGGTTGTAACCCAGGCAACCCATGACAGTTGATGACAGTGACGGAAACGGGGTATACCCTGTGGTTCCCGAGTGCCGTGCTTTCCTCTATGGAGCAGATGGCGAAGACTACACCCCAGATCCAGCACGGTGACGACGGTGTGGTCAACTCCCCAGGCCCACCTTACCCTGAGGCTGCCCCTGGCCTTTGATACCCCACAGAGGAGGGAGGGAGGGTCCATGAGGTCAGCCCTTCTCAATGAGAGTCCTCCAGAGAATGAGCAGCGGAAGAAGATATTTGTGCTGCCCTGGGATGGAAGTTGGGATCTTCTGCAGGGTGACCCTACTTAGAAAAAGACCCGGAAGCACTCCTCACTCTCCGCACCTGGCTGCTGCCTGAAGAGAGAGAGCAAGCTAAGGGAGCAAGGGACACCATTTTAACCAAATTCCCTTAGCTTCTGGCAAGTTTGGAGCAAGGAACTCATCCAAATACATTCAGTTGGCAAATGCAGACTAGCGTTTGCCTAACAAGGGCTATCTATATAGGTATTTGTATACATGTGTATAGAACATGATCATCACTCTAAAATACTGGAACTGATTGCTATTGGAAAGAGAGCCTGACAGGTGACTTCTACTTAGTATTCCTTCATTTGTATTTTCAAAATTTCACCCAATGAATATGTAATTAAAGGAGAAAATAAATTTTGAGGCACTAACCCGAAGTCTAGGATCAAAGACATGTGTCTGCCACAAAGCTGAGGGCACATCTATAAATCTGACTCCTGCGTACCTGGGGCCAGAGTGACCCAGCTGCCCTGATCACCTAAGGAGGGAGGCAGTTTCTGTCTCACCTGGGCCAGCCAGAGCCTAAGCAATGAGATGGGACAAGTTCTCATCTTGTGAGTGGTTGACTCACAGGCGGGCTGGTGGTGAAAGGCAGAGTCCACACATTCTCATGTAGCTCTTGCGGTGCCTGTTTAGTGTGACACTGGGGTGACACCAGGGTGGCAAGTCACACACACCCTGGCAACATCCCTCACACCAAAGCCTGTGCTGGAGGCTGAGGAGGGAGCATAGAGCAAGCATCGGCGAAGAGGGGTGGTCTACAGGAGACGGCAGCCTTGAGGGCCCCAGGCAACAGACACCTGAACAATGCAGCGGCTCAAAGCTCTGCCCAACAACCAGAGCCCCTTCCCAAAAGGGAAGCACATCCAGTGTGCAGGGACAGATGCCAAACTGAGCCACCACGAACACCAGGACAGACACGCACACTCACCAAAGAGCTGGGAGGGATTGGCGTTGGTGGCCTTCTCGTAGTTGGTGAGCCCTTCATAGATGACCTTTCCAACAGCTGCGTAGAGGCACTCCAGCTCTTCATACTTGGAGGCCACACTGGAAGTACCTACGGGGCGGGGACCCAGGCACTGTGGTTAGGGCTCGTGGGCCCACCAGTGCTGATGTCAGGGACTGAGTGCTGGCTGCTTGGGTATCAGGAGGGATTGGCACAGGGACTTCTCTCCCTGCAGGAGGGTATGGGCCTCACCTCTAGGCTGGTTTCCATTCTACACAACTATATGCAGAATACACAAAAAACCTAACAGAATCTCCTTGAAATATACTTATTTATAACATGCTAAAATTTGATCCTGCCAAATGTTCAACATTTGAATACTTTAATATTTTAAATTGACTTCTCTTTAGTAGCTTAAAAAAATAATGTTCAATTGATGAAGAACTGAATTTCCAAAGCAGACAAAATTCAATGACAGCTGCCATTCTATGTTTTTTTTGAGACAGAGTTTTGCTCTTGTTGACCAGGCTGGATTGCAATGGCGTGATCTCAGCCCACTGCAACCTCCACCTCCTGGGTTCAAGTGATTCTCCTGCCTCAGCCTCCTGAGTAGCTGGGATTATAGGTGTGCACCACCATACCAGGCTAAATTTGTATTTTTAGTAGAGACGGGGCTTCTCCACATCGATCAGGCTGGTCTCGAACTCCTGACCTCAGGTGATCCGCCCACCTTGGCCTCCCAAAGTGCTGGGATTACAAGTGTGAGCCACCGCGCCCGGCCCATTCTATGTCTCCACGTCAAGTAGAAAGGAAAGTAAAAACAAAGCGCTCGACATAGTAACTGGAGGATGAGTGCTCTCACAGCAAGCGCGCCCACTGACCACTCTGAAAGAAAAGCACCGGTGGGAAAGCCACATACTCGGTTCCGTTGGGAAAATGCTCATGAGGCGTGAGAGAAGGCTGTGGACGGCTCGCAACACCTTGGTGTTTCCACAGGTCATGCAGGCGGCGATTCCACGCTGGAGGGGTTTAAAGCTACTGAGGATGGCTGGGGACTGCAGGACAGTTAGCAGGAAGCTCAGCACTTCTAGTCCCGTGCAGATATTCCCATAGTTCACTTGGTTTGGCTGCTCCTGGAATGGAGAACACAGGCCACTCACAGAGGAAACGAACACTCAACGACAACAAATTCTAGAAACAAGATCCAGCGAAATCTAGCACTGGATTAATTATTTGGAGACTAAGTAAAAAAACCACTAGAGAATGACAACCGGATTTCACAAGTATGATTACTTTATAAAATCACTTTAAATATATACTCAAACTCTTTTAAAAAGACTCATTAAAATATTAATATTCGATAATAAACAATATTAACATCTTGAAATCATAAAATTCTAAAAAAGTTCCTGCAATGAATTTTGCTTTTCTCTTCCCATTTTCTTAAGATATAAAAATACAAATATCCTTCCAGGCTGGGCTCAGTGGCTCACGCCTGTAATCCCAGCAGTTTGGGAGGCTGAAGTGGATGGATCACTTGAGGCCAGCCTGGTCAACATGGCAAAACCCTGTCTCTACTAAAAACATACACACACACAAAAAAAAGCCAGGCATGGTGGCACATGCCTGTAGTCTCAGCTACTTAGGAGGCTGAGGCATGAGAATCGCTTGAGACCAGGAGGAGGAGGTTGCAGTGAGCCGAGATTGTGCCACTGCTCTCTAGCCTGGTCGACAGAGTGAGACTGTCTCAAAAAAAATGAAACAAAAACAAAAAACAAACATCTTTCCAAAGAGAAGCATCTTTCAAACTACGTATCATGGAATCAACTAACAGATGATGGCAGCACTAAAAACTAATAAAAACAAACCAAAGAAACGGGATAAAATAGAAGACACAGTTCATGGTTCATAGCAGAGGTCAAATAGAAGCAACATGGTCTCCGTAGTCCAGAATAACAAGTGCTTGCAATAGGTTTTATAACCTCAGTAGTAAAGGTTTCCAAATCCTAACAAGAGCTAGAAAAACAAATCTGGATAAAGCAAGAAAATAGCTTTTGTTGCCACCAGAAGAGTACAGGATCAAGGTTTTTATAAGCAAAAAAACAGCCACCAAAATAAAATAGTTAGCATTTTGGGACTAGCTCCTAATAACAAATTATAGCTCTATCATTAAAATCTGTTTTAAAAATCCAAAGCTCATCCTAAAGGTTGTTGCAACAGTCAGCTGAAAATGCTTATCCCAAGCCAAATGGTAGGTAAGTTTTAGGAACGAGTCCACAAAATGCAAGACAACTGTATTAAGGTTAAACACTCCTACGTGTAGTTGGGGCCAGCATGAGAGCTCAAGTTCCGAAGCCATAGTCTTTCTTTCTTTTTTTTTTTTTAAGAGACCAGGTCTTGCTTGCTCTGTCTCCCAAGCTGTATTGCAGTGACACCAATCACAGCTCACTGCAGCCTCAACCTCCCAGCTTCAGCCAACCCTCCTGCTTTAGCCTCTTCTGAGTAGCTGGGACTACAAGCTCACACCATCATGCCCAGCTAATTTTCTCTCTTCTCTTTTGTGGAGTTGGGATCTCACTATGCTGCTCAGACTGGTCTCGAACTTCTCAAGCCTCAAGAGCAAAGCCATCATCTATTAGTCAAACTCTCTCCCTGGTATCAGCAGGGGAGGGCAACAAGGGAGAGGCCATGACTGGCAAAAGGGACAGGAGATTTGGGGCTTAGGGGTCAGGCTCAGAGTGATCCACAAACGTCCAGTCCCTGCCCAGGTGACAGTATCCGCTAGTGGCCTTGGTGGCCCTGCCCTGGCCCTTCACACACTAGAACTCACCACAGTCATCAGCAGCTTGTCGAACCACTGCAGCTTGAGTTCAGACTTGGGCCACATGTCTGGCCGCAACGCGGTCTTCAGAAGGTTCACACACCGGCGAGAGAGCACCTCCCCAGGGGACCCCGCCGTGTTGGTGTTGTCATTAACCTAGGAATTCATCCTAGTTACAGCTGGTATTTCACTGCATCCGAGTTTACAGTCATTCCAGTGACAGCATGTTTCAACTGTGCCTGGGCCCTTGCACCTGGCTGTCTCAGATCTTCACCTCATAGCCACCCCTCTTCCGTCTGACCTCCACACAGTTGGACACCTTCCCCAACCAGCCTGACTCGTGACCCCTCACGGCCCCCTCCTCTGCAGCGCATCTGTGGTGGCCTGCAATGGCTTGTGGGCCCTGCTGGCTCCCCATAGGACCTCCCTGCACATTGCAGGGAGGCAAGGAATTATCTATTGGTTAGGTACTTAGCAGATCCTTTTCAGTACTTGGAGATTCTCAACAGAACTCTAAGATATACTATTTTGTTTAACAGGAATAAGAACTTAAAATTTAGGAAAATTTCATTTACAATGGTTTTTCGAAATATAAAGTTTCAGAAATGAATTTCCAAAAATTCTATGAAGATACAGATTGATATGAATGATAAATAAACCCAAGTTATTAAAGCACTGAAACTGCTAAATGTCCATTCTTTCTGTAGGTTGGATCATCTCATCCTTTACTGAACTGTGTACCATTCCCATCTTAAGGATGCAAAAAGAACACCTGGAAGTTAAACGATCAGCCGAGATCACGGTCTACCATATTCCACCATGCTAACATGCCGTCAATTAGAAGGCACAGCATTATTTTATTACCACTGAAAGAGTGAAAGGCTTTTTAAAAAAATCATATCAGGCTGGGCATGGTGGCTCATGCCCGCAATCCCAGCACTTTGGGAGGCCAAGGTGGGCGGATCACTTGAGGTCAGGAGTTCGAGACCAGCCTGGCCAACGTGGTGAAACCCCATCTCTACCAAAAATACAAAAATTAGCTGGGCGTGGTGGCAGGTGCCTATAATCCCAGCAACCCAGGAGGCTGAGGGACGAGAATTGCTTGAACCTGAGTCGAAGTTGCCGTGAGCCAAGATCGCACCACTGCACTCCAGCCTGGGCAACAAAGCGAGACTCCAATTCAAAAAAAAAAAAAAAAATATATATATATATATATATATACATCTCAATTATAAGACATAGGTAGATTTAGGAAACGTTAACCTGCCACAAAATCAAGTGCATGTGGTATGAAAATGACAGAACCAGCTCGCAGACCTTGGTTTGTCTGTATCTTTTTTGACGAAACGGTCACAGATAACCTCCTGGGGTATTAGTCAGTAGCCTCCAGTCTGCAGAAGCCCTAACACAAGGCACTCGGATCCTATACCTGACAGGCCACGCGGATGAGGAAGTTCACCACGGTGTCTGTGTGCTGCTTGTCAATGGGCTTGGCGAGGAGAGAGTCCGCTCCAGGTAGTGACTGGCTCCTCCCAAATACCTGGAAAAGGACCTCCTTTCAGGCAGGAAGATAATCGCAACATGAATTTCCAACCCAGGCTTGACTTTTCACCCAGCTAATGGGTATGCGATACCTCCCGGGGACAGAGGCAGATCTGGACGCTCGGGATACCAAAGACAGATGTGGTCTCTGCCCTGGTGAAGTTGACACAGCCAGCAGGAGGGCAGATGGCTAGTCAACAGAGCAGCCATGCAAAATAGTGGCTCATGTGATGGGGAACAAAAGTGCCAAGGCCCAGGATAACATCAAGGGAGGTCTTTAGGTTGAGACAAAGGCGGCCATGAGAAAAAAGAAGAGAGACGGCTCCCAGTGGAGAGAAAAGGCCAGGGTACACATCCTGAGTGAGCACAGGGCCAGAACCAGGGGTGCGTTTAGAGCAGAGGGATAGCCCGTGTGGCCGAGCACCGAGATGGTGCTGGGGGCCAAGAGCCATCGGCAGGGCCTGGTCACCCAGGCCTGGAGTGCCAAGGTCAAGGGGAGGGCTTGAGCAGGGGGAACGGCAACCTGACTTGTTTCAACTTTTTATTTCCAAAGGATTATAAGATCCACAAGAGATTTTTACAAAAACACTACGGAGGTCTCATGTACCCTTCACCCAGCTTCCCGATTCAAGTTGCGAAAGGAAACTTTTGTAGAAGTCTGACTGCTTTGTGAAAAATCAAGAGGGAATAAAAGTGGAGGTGGAGAGAGGAACAGGGAAAGAAAGAACAGGGAGGCAGTTGAGCAGCTCCCATCTGTCACCCTGCAAGGGGTGACAGAGGCTGGGACCACGGTGTGGAGGCAGGGATGGGTTATTTGCGGCAGAGTCAGTGAGACTTGCTCCGGACCGGATGTGTGAAGAGAGGCCAATGGACAAAGTGCAGACAGTGCCAGGTTTCTAACAGGAGCCGAGGGCAGATGTGGGTGCCACACAAGATGTGGGATGGTGAGGGTGGGAGAAGAGCTCAGCCTCAGGCCTACGAAGCCGGAAGTGGGGCAGCCAGGCCTGTGTCCACAAGCCAGCAGGTCCATGACACCAGCTGAGGTCAGACTCAGGGCTCCTAGGGCCACCATTCCACAAGGGGCAATACCCAGGACCCTCTTGGTGGCTGCCTCGTGAAACAGAACACATGTCCTTTTCAGAAACTGATCTCAGCACAGGCACATGTTCTTAATCAACTCCTTACTTCAAAGAGTTTCTCTAGATGCCTTTCTGCAAGTAATCAACCATCATCGACAGAACTTTAATGGTATGAACTGAACGCAGAGGCAAGCATGTCTGGTAACCTGGGAACCCCTGGCATGAGTGACATGTCCTGGAGTTTCAATCTGGTAAGCATAGCTGTTCCCAGCTGCCTCTCCTAAATGCAGCTGGGCACCGAGCTCACATTCTAAATGTAGGGAATAAATGAACCAACTCCCAGCAGACTGCGCAGCACCCATACAGAGGCACACGTGATCTTACTGCACTGATAGCTCCGGTGGCCGTTCTAAAGCGTTTCACTTCCTGGGCAGAATCCACGGACAGGCCTCTCTTAATGGAGGATGAGACAGAATTGACTCCTTCTCCACTGGAATTTGGGTCCATATCTGAATCCGGCTTAAAAACACACAGGCGCTTGGCTTTACTGATTGATTTCTAGGGAGAAGTCGAAGGAAGACAATCGGGGCACCCCCAAGGCTGACACCCCTACCTGCTGGTCCTTGATCCTCTGCAGCTCCCACTTGATGACAACTTCAGACAGGTCCACGGCCAGCCGCCTCTGCTCGATGGTGACACTGGGCGTGAAGCCCAGCCTCTGCATGGCGCTCACCATGTGCTGCACCAAGTGGTGCCGTACCGGGTAGTACACCTGCGGGCGCAGGGCCAGCATCACGCCGGGAACATGGGACCTTGGTCCCAGAGCGCATGCACGTGTGTGCACGTGCACACACACCCCCCCGTGACGTGCCTCTCAGCCCCAACATACACACACAACCCAACCTGATGCTCAAGAATTCGGAATCCTAACCTTACCGAGGAAATTCTCACTGCCTTACGTATGTGTGTTTATCACCCTCCCCCGCCCCAATCACATCTTATTACAATAGTATTCTTCAGTCTTGAAAAATCAAATTCTCTTCAGACAGGAAGCTGAGTCTAATCACATGTATCAAACTTCAGACTTGACAGTGTAAAAGTTTAAGACATACCAAAAAGCAAAGTTCCTCTAAGAGGTGGCTATAAAAGAATTTGCTTTCAACTCAATCCTTTCTCTTCTACCCCAAATCTACAAGAAACATTTACATATAAATAAATCCCACAAAAGGGGTGATTTGGTCATAGAGAAGGAGGTGCCAGCAGCATGAGTAACTTTCCAAGTCAGGTGACGGAAATCTGGAGTCAATGAGGACTATCTCCCACCTTAAGGTGCAAACTCAGCAGCATACAAGGGTTAACTAAGCACAGTATTTATGACAGAAATGTAGCCTTAGATGCAAAGA
This sequence comes from Macaca thibetana thibetana, assembly GCF_024542745.1. Taxonomy (NCBI): domain Eukaryota; kingdom Metazoa; phylum Chordata; class Mammalia; order Primates; family Cercopithecidae; genus Macaca; species Macaca thibetana. Next base: position 142,302,088 of record NC_065580.1, read on the forward strand.
TGCACACACCTGTGACATATTCTCTATATTACAGCAATTTCCATGCTGATAAAGCCATACACACATACACAAACTAATCACATAAACTAATCAATGAACCAGAAGTAACCTTACTAAAAGATGAACCACCTGATTATTGCAGAACAAGACAAGGTGAAGGTTCAGAGCGAATGCCTGAAGATGCATGCCCCGCAGCCCACTGTCCCTCCTACACACCTTGAAGTGTTGCACTATCAGGTGCAGAATGTGGACCAGCTGTGGGACGGTGTGCCCCTCCTCTACGATGATCTTCCGGGTCCAGTGGGTCAGCATCTGGTGCCCGTCCTCCATCCTGGCCGGCACCGCCGGGGTCAGAATGGCCATCGCCTGTCTGACGATCGCTCGAGCTTCCATTGCATGAGCCTTGAGGAGACTATGAAAAACCTAAAACAGGGAAGAGACGCTTATAGAGGATGAGAAGGCAGGCTTTAAAAAACAAGAAGACAAACAATCCCTTGGTATCGAGACATGATACTTTTCCAAAACAATTTTCTAAAAATTTCTTAGGAGTTTCTTATTAGGAAACAACTTAGTTGCTTTCTGTTTCGTTAAGACCAGAATACACTTCGTTAATACCAATGAATACATTCATTCTAGTATTTAAAATGCACCTACTATGCACCCGTGCTGAACTAGGCCAGGGTATGCAGACAGATAAGACCAAGTCCCTGCAGGGATCCCACGTCCCACCTAACCAGCAGCGAGTTAGGGAGGTACACGGCTCATCTCCCTCCGGCTGCGGGATGGGAAATAAAGTAAACAGGGCCAAAAGGAGAGGCGCTGAGAAGCAGCAGCTGTAGTCACTCAAGTTTGAGAGGTGAGGCCCTGATGTGAGGTCATGGGAAAGCAGAGAAGACCAGTCCTGAGGGTGGAGGTGACAGGGTGGGTGTTAGAAGCTGCAGAACCTGCTGGTGCCTGGGCACTGGGGAAGAGCAGAGAAGGTCACAGAGTTCTTGAGTGTTTACCTCTGAGACAACTGGAGGAGGGCAGTGCAGCCCCGAGGCTGGAGTTCTAGCTCAAGGGCTCATGGGAGGGGATGTGAGAGGCCACTGGCTTGATGGGGGTGCAGAGTTCAACAGAGGTTCACAAGAGAAAGATGTCAAGGGAAAGCCATCAAAGATGGTCTCACGGAAGAAAAGAACTATCAGTGATCAAATGCTGCAAGCTCGAGTGGAGTATTACATTTAATTCTCACACAGAGACATTAACCTGCCAAAGGGCACACACCGCGTGAGCGGAAGAAACAACACTCAAACCCGGGGTGCCCGACCTCAGAGTCCAGACCACCGAGGGACTCCAGGAAGAGGTGCTCAACACGAGCTGCACGGCAGCAAGCTCATGAGATACGGATCCAAAGGTACCTATTGTCTCTGGCTAAGAGAAGTGGGCTAGAGCCCCTGAATATTATAACATCTGCCATGGAATGTCAGAGTCAGAAGCTAAAATGCAACGGACAGAGAAGCTTGAGATGGAAAGGGTGGCCTTTCCTTTTAAAAGCAAAGTTGTCGAGGAATGAGAGAGCAGAGCAGGAATGGGGGAGGAAGGGAGAGCGTGGACAGTCACGGGAGGGAGGAACGAGAGAGCAGAGCAGGAACAGGGGAGGAAGGGAGAGCGTGGACAGTCATGGAAGGGAGGAACGAGAGGGCAGAGCAGGAATGGGGGAGGAAGGGAGAGCGTGGACAGTCACAGGAGGGCTCACAGTGTGGGGTGTTTTCCCCACAAATGGTAAAGCACACATAACACGGAATGTACCATCTTACCTAGTTTTGGGTGCACAGCCCAGTGGCGCTTGGCACCTTCACACTGTGTGCAGCCACGAGCCCCACCATCTCCGGAACGTTTGCATCTTCCTAGGCTGAAACTCTGCACCATTCAATACTCACTCCCCACCCCCTCTCCCCGCCCCCCCGCAATCTCCATTCTACTTTGTCTCTCTGAATTCGAGTGCCCTAGGGTCTTCTAAGTGGAATCACAGAGTGTCTATGTTTTCATGGTTTTCATCGGTATTGGGAAAAGACAACAGGAGAGGCTGAGACTGCGCCAGGGAGCCAAGTCACCACGTGGGATTCACGTGGATGTCGGTGGACAGGAGGGGGCTTGCAAAATACCTGCAGGACGATCTTCTTGTGGATGGCGAATTTGGCGATAATGTGCGCCAGGAGCAAGTGTCCGCTGTACTTGCAGGCCGGGTCCACGCAGGCCTTGGAGAGCAGGCAGGGCCAGGCAAAGGTCATGAGGCGGCGCAGCTTGCTGTTGCGGTTCTTGTTGTTGTCGTGGATGTGGTGGGGGGCGTGCTCCACCAGCAGTGTGGCGTACTGCAGCAGGTAGATCCGCAGCGAGTCCAGCATGTCCGCCTGCTTCTCGGGGTCCAGGACCTGTGCAGGGACAGCGGGAAGGACTCATTTCCAGTTGTGAACTGGGTTACTGACTGAGGGTCACACAGCAGGTTTAACCCTTAAAAATACATACATACACACACACACACACACACACAGTATGTAACGTGAAGTTTTACAATGAGGATATCAATAACATCTTATCCATTTTTCTTCATATATATGTGAAAGGAGAAAAAAACCTCAGGACCCCAGTTGGCTCTGCCCAATGGAAAAAATTAAGCTGAAAGCTGAGTCATGCAAGAAACTGGCTCCTTTTGATGCTAAGCAGAGCTACAGATGAAAGGTTAATGATCTCCACAGGTAACGACCCCGTGTTCACCTTATCTTATATAAAGTGCTGGCTTACTAAGCGTGAGATGAACATAGAACTGACTCTTCCCCCACCTGCTCCCCTTCTTTGGCAATGTGTGGATGACCACACCCGCCCCCTTTCCCCTTCAGCCGACTTTCCCCCTTCAAACACTGAAGCCCTCAAAGCCATTTTTAGAGAAAGGCACAAATGTCTCTCCCGGACACATCCTGAACTTTGGCAAAATAAATTTCTAAACTGACTGAGATCCATCTCAGGTACTTTTTGGTTTACATATGGATTAGAAATCCAACAAATTCATTTCAACATTTAAATAGGGTAGGCTTAAGAGTCAGGATGCAGGGGCTGGAGGAGGGTGAGGTGGAAAAGAAGACTTCTTTGATTCAAGGTGATTTAGGACTGAGTTTCTTAATTTCCAAATAGTTGAGATTTTTTTTTCCCGGCCAACTTTTGTCTACTCCTTATTTTTCTGCATGATGATCAGAAAATGTGACCTGGAAAAATGTCTACTTTCAAAAAATTGTTGCAGTTTTGAAAGCATCTGACAGATTTTTTAAGTGTTTCACGGACATAAGAAAAAAAATGTACCTTGTGTGAGGAATATTCTACACGTCTCTATTAAATCAAGTATAATGGCAGCATCATTCAGTTCAACTTAGTATCCTAACCACTGTCTATCTACCAGGTCTTAATAATTCTGAAAAATGGACAGACTGAAGTCTTCCATTATAATCATGTTTTTATCAAGGTCCCTTTTAGCCCCAAGGTCCTCTCTTCCCTAGATGTACTGCTTCTTGGCAGGCCCACACCTGCATCTGTAGCCTCCAGCCTGCCAGCTCCTTTTCTCCTCATCCTGACGTTCAAAATCCCTATAGCAGCAGCATCTGACCCAGGAGACACAGCCTGGAGAAGGTAACAAAGGGGAAGGGGTCCCGTCTGGACTCCATCTCCCTACACTTGCCCAGAATAAGGCAAATATCACTACGGAGACCAAGAATAAACGTTTGGGCTCACTCTGATCCTGGGGATCAGATGTCAACACTGCAGGAAGGAGGCCCGTCTGAAAGGACAAAGACTATGTAAGCTCCAGGAATCTGCCAATGGAAACAACAGTCCCCTCTGCCTTGATCCCAGGACAAAATGGCTAAAACCAGCAATCTGTATTTCTGATGAGGAACACCAACACGCAGCATTCCAACAAACACTCTATGTGAGAATCTCAGGGCAAACACAGCCTCTAACAGTGAAGATCAATACAGTAAGCCTTGGGGAAATAACACAATGCAGGCATTTAATTCCAAAAACCCTCTCTAACACAAACTGTAAAGCGCAGAGATGTTAAAACCGAGCTCAGTTCAGACTGGACTACGGCCACCACAGGGTTTCATTCACTGGACAAGGAGGAGTCACAGCAGCTACTGCAGGCAGTCTCATATGCTCACTGGCTGTTAGGAGAGTCTTTTGCAAAACTGAAGATGAAAACAGAACACAGAAACTCTGTTGACCAGCCAGGGGTTTTCACAAAATAACTGCTATATGAATTTTCATTGAGATCTATTCCATTTCTGATTAGAATCTATTAATGTGGGAAAGTTAATTCATTCCAAAGTAAGGCTGCCTTCAAAAACTCACTAATAAGAATGGTAATGTGATGGTTTGCTATAAACTAACACAATCACGAAAAATGAACGTGTTGGGGGAACAAACTTATTTCAATGAAACCCTCTTAACACACACACACAGACATTCATCCACATGCCAGGTTACTTCTCACGCCCATGCGCATAGTGATACCACCTTGGTAATAAACACACTGGTGATGCTTTCTGGGTTATCTCCTTCTGGATTGGGAGGTCCCAATAGCTGCTCTCCTTCCCCCTTCTCAAAGCTGTACAAGAAAGCAGGATTCAATATATGCTGTAGAACCTACAAAAAACAAAAAAAAAGAAAAAGTTTAAATAAAGAAGGAGAAAAACAAAGCCATGCTGCTTGTTTCTTGAGTAAGACGGGAAGAACAGCCAGTCTCGGCCATACCACACCATCACGTTGGAACTCAACCCAGGGTGAGACTACCAACCTTGACTTCTACACAAAGAACAACTAGAAAGGTAGGTTAAAAACTTGTGGAAAAGAGATGTCAGCCTGCTTTATTCTTTTCACGTCACACAAGCCATTTTCTAAAAATAAGGCAATTAACGAACCACCATTCACCGCTGGGTCACCGCTGCATGAACTTGACGTTCCTCAGCGATGGCACTTTCTCACCTACAGCCCGGCCCACTAATTGTTATTTTTTTCTTGACACAGAGTCTCATTGTGTCACCCACGCTGGGATGCAATGGTGTGATTATAGCTCAGTGCAGCCTCCAACTCCTGAGCTTAAGCAATCCTCCCACCGTGGCCTCCTGAGTACCTGGGATTACAGGCACCTGCCACAGCACCTGGCTCACTCTACTATTTATTCAAGGGAGACACAGCGAAAAAAGAAAAGGGCCTGAGGTTCCCTAGAAAACCAGATTAAATACCCGTAGCCTTCTACAGCATCAGACTGGGACTCACTTTAGCTTTTAATTCATCTCCGAAGTTGGGGTCGTTGAAGTCTACAAAGCGAAAAAACAGGGCACGTTTCTGAGTGATGCTATAATTTTTGGGAATCTCTTCCTCCATATACTCTTTTAAGAATGTCATGTTGCAGAGAAAACGACCAGTAAAGGCTCGGAGCAGCTGGAACAGCAATTCTATATCTCCGTAATTCCTTCTGGAGAGTCAAAAGAAGAAGACAGGTTAACTTACAGCAAACTTCATTAACAACTACACCTCTGACTTGCCTTGAAACAGCTCAGAGACATAGCCCATTCTCTACAACCAATCCGACTGCACGTATCCCATGACCACAGCCTTGTACAGACAAGAAGGAGGCTCCGGCTGAACTTGTGGTCCAGAGCCGGTCCCGCGGAGCAGGGCGGAGGAGGCACCCACTTGCAGTAGTTCAGCAGGCAGTAGGCCAGCAGCTTGGGCTCCTTCCAGTTGGTGGCCGCCATGTTCTCCTTGCGGTGTCTCTCTTGGAAAGTCTCACTCACCCACACACGTCTCAACTGGCTCACCAGAGAGTGCTGGCTGGCCAGCCAGGAGTCATCGTTTTTCACTATGATGCTTATGATCTGTCAAAGAAGAGACAATTAGGGAACTGCATCTCGATTAAACCCCTGGGCGTCGGGGGCCGGAGGAAGGGGCGCTACCTTGATGGCCTGGAACTGGAGGTCCAGGCGCATGGTGCTGGTGCTGGGTGAGCCAGGGCGCACGGCCGTCTGGGCACCCCCCGGCAGCAGCAGGGTGATGAACCTGTTGGGGTTGGCAGCCAGCACATCCCGCAGAGGTCTGGCGTCTTTGTGTTTTAAAAAACTCTGAAAGCAAAACAAATAGAAAAGCCGTTTTACGCTAATCAAACTGATAGAAAGTTAGAGGATATGAATTTTAAATCTTTCTAAACCTTTGAAAAATCTTTCTAAATCTCTCGAAGAAGGCTTACCAAAAAAGCAACACACTCATGCTTTTTAAAAGATGCTTGTTTTTCTTTTTAAAAAGAGAGTCTTGGGTCTGTGGCCCAGGCTGAAGTGCAGTGGTAAAATCATAGCTCACTGCAGCCTCCAACTCCTGAGCTCAAGCAATCCTCCCACCTCAAGCTCTTGAGTAGCTGGGACTACAGGCATGCGCCACCATGCCCCGCTAATTTTCATATTTTTTGTAAAGACAAGGTCTCACTCTGTTGCCCATGCTGGTCTCAGACTCCTGGGCTCAAGTAAACCACCCGCCTCAGTTTCCCAAAGTGCTGGGATTACAGGTGTGGGCCCTTAAAACGTACTTTTAAACAGTAACCATACTTTATGAGTTTATAATCCCAGCAGAGCATTTATTTGCTACCACCACCAAAGTTCTACAAAGAGCGGTTCCTAGACCTGCGCGTTTCACAGACACAACCAAACAGCAATGATGTTTCCAATAGTCAAATGGATCTAAGAAACAAGCAGCCAGGACACCGAACAGTGAAATAAGAACTGAACATGTCAGAGCACAGCAGCTCACACGCATTTGCAGGGACCCCTGACTCTAGCCGCTCACAGCTCTCACCATAAACATTCTGCTCCACTGGGGATCGTTCAGGGTGGCTTCCATCATGAACAGCTCCACGGTCTGCGAGGGGTGCCGAGTCAGGAACTTGATTAGGGGCTCTCGAAACGGACTCCCCGCCTGCAAAACATGTGGGAACGCTGCATTTCACACCTTCCTCTCCTCAGAGTTTGAGGCTCTGTCTACCTAACACAGTCCCTTGTTACTGGAGGGCATGAACACCCACAAGCAAATACTGACATAGAATGTCTTTAAGCTGTTCCATCTGTCCATTGAAAATACAATCAAGTGAGGATGCTACAAGCACCAGAGAGTGGCAGAGCAAGAAGCAGCCTTCAGTGTGGCCCTTACCTCGATCAGCATTGCCCGCTCCGTTTTCATGACAACCTCTAGCAAAGGTTTCACCAGCGTCTGAGGAGCCGCCGGGATCAGATGAAAAAGGTTTATAATTGCTGAGCAAATCTTCATTTCCTGATCAAGAAAACCAGAAATTATAAATAGGTCAATTAATTTTGCAAGCGACAGAGATCAACGTCACTACAGACCCTACCATAGTCTAACTATGTTGGCAAGGCTAGGCAGTGAAGCAAAGGGTTCACATGTAAAAGCCACAACTTACCAGCCTTAGGTTCTAACTGTGCTGTGTCCTAAGGAAACTGACTGCCTGTGGCCTTCAGCGTTCCTGTCCATTGTGCAGGGTGTGGAGGGGCCGACTGTGTACACCTAATGTGATCGTGCTGTTTGCTGTCATGTGTGCTGACGAGTGGTAAAGGTGACCTTACTGGGCTGCCATGCTAGTCCCCCCACAGAAGTGGGGACGATTCCGCCTGGGGCCAGAGCAGCGTGAGGATGCCCTACTTCGCCAAGGTATCACGAGGTCCTCTCAATACACTAAGTTTTAAGGGCATAGACATCTTTTGCCTGCAAAACCTAGCAGAGGCCAGCGTGGTGGCTCGTGCCTGTAATCCCAGCACTGGGAGGCTGAGACGGGTGCATCACCTGTGGTCAGGAGTTCAAGACCAGCCTGGCCAACAAGGCAAAACCCTGTCTACTAAAAATACAAAAAGTAGCCGAGTGTGGTGGCGGGCACCTGTAGTCCCAGCTACTCCAGAGACTGAGGCAGGAGAACTGCTTGAACCTGAGAGGCGGAGATTACAGTGAGCTGAGATCGTGCCACTGCACTCCAGCCTGGGAAACAGAATGAGACCCAGTCTCAAAAACAAAAGAAAAAAGAAAAAACCACACAAACAAACAAAAAAAAAACCCTAGCAAAGTTCTTCAAAAAATACTTAAGTATTGGCCGGGCGCGGTGGCTCACGCCTGTAATCCCAGCACTTTGGGAGGCCGAGACGGGCGGATCACGAGGTCAGGAGATCGAGACCATCCTGGCTAACACGGTGAAACCCCGTCTCTACTAAAAAATACAAAAAACTAGCCGGGCGAGGTGGCGGGCGCCTGTAGTCCCAGCTACTCGGGAGGCTGAGGCAGGAGAATGGCGTGAACCCGGGAGGCGGAGCTTGCAGTGAGCTGAGATCCGGCCACTGCACTCCAGCCTGGGTGACAGAGCGAGACTCCGTCTCAAAAAAAAAAAAAAAACAAAAAAAAAAAAAACTTAAGTATTTACCCTGGAAATTAAATATCAATGTATATAAACAACTGATCCTGGTACTAAGTATTTGTCAACCAGGCCCAAAAATAAAGGTGACGAACTGCTCCACTGAATTAAATCAAAGATGTGTGAAATGCCAAGGGTGCTACACGTTCTACTATCTCACAGCTCGGGGGTGGGCTGCTGTTGCTCCAGCTTTCCCTTCTCACTTTCCAGTTTCGCTCCTGTCATTCAAAGGAATTCTCCACGGCCACAGGGAGGGACACGTTCCAATGTGCCGCACTATGCTGTGTGTGCTGCGATCCTCAGGGTAAGATGGGGATGACAGCACAGGTCAGGAAGGGCCTCACTCCCAGCAGCACCCGAGAGACTTTCGGAATTTCTCTTTACACCAAAGGCAAAGCAGGAGATGGGTACGAAATGAGAAAAATGGGCTCAAGGCCAGCTCCGTGTCCCCTAAAATTCCCTTCCCCAGAATCTGCAAGACTTAGGACAGAGTAAGTTCCATCCTGAAATTATAATGTTCTAAAATGGTACTTTTACAATCCGCTTTTTCATTTTCAAAGCACTGTCACAGAAACCACTTCTTTGGGTCTTTGCAACACTGCTAGGAAGCAGGAGTGACAGATGCCGTCATCCCCATTTTACACAAGACAGAAAGCTCGGGGTGTGTGTGCATGTGTGGTGTGTGCACATGTGTGGTGCATGTGTGGTGTGAGCGCAAATGTGTGAGCACACATCTGGTGTGAGTACACTGGTGTGAGTGCATGTGTGGTGTGTGTGGTGTGAGTGCATTGGTGTGTGTGCACATGTGGTGTGTGCATGTGTGGTGTGTGTGGTGTGAGTGCACTGGTGTGTGTGCACGTGTGGTATGAGTGCACTGTGGTGTGTGCACATGTGTGTGCATGTGTGGTGTGTGTGCGTGCATGTGTGGTGTGTGTGCACTGGTGCGAGTGCATGTGTTGTGTGTGTGCATTGGTGCGAGTACATGCATAGTGTGAGTGCATTGGCGTGTGTGCATGTGGTGTGACTGCATGTGTGGTGTGTGCATATGTGTGTGCGCGTGTGGTGTGAGTACATGTGTGGTGTGAGCGCATCAGTGTGAGCGCACGTATGGTGTGAGCACACGTGGTGTGAGCACACGTGGTGTGAGCGCATGTGTGGTATGAGTGCACTGTTGTGTGTGGTGTGAGTGCATGTGTGGTGTGTGCATGTGTGTTGCATGTACATGTGTGCTGTGAGTGCATGGTGCTGTGAGTGCATGGTGGTGTGTGCATGTAGTATGAGTGCATTGGTGTGTGTGCACATGTGGTATGAGTGCACATATGGTGTGAATGCACGTGTGGTGTGTGTGTACTGGTGCAAGTGCACATGTGTGTGTGCATGTGTGGTGTGAGTGCACTGTGTGTGCATGTGGTGTGAGTGCATGTGTGGTGTGTGCGTGTGTGTTGCATGTGCATGTGTGGTGTGAGTGCACGTGTGCTGCGTGTGCATATGTGATGTGAGTGCATGTGTGTTGTGTGTGCATGTGTGGTGTGAGTGCAGGTGTGATGTGTGTCCATGTGTGGTGTGAGTGCATCAATGTATGTGAACGTGTGCTGTGTGCACATGTGTGAATGCACTGGTGGTGTGAGTGCACGTGTGATGTGAACGCACGTGTGGTGTGAGCACACGTGTGGTCTGAGTGCATGTGTGGTGTGTATGCATGCAAGAGAGAGATGAAGGGGACCAGGTGGGTGAGTGGGACGAGCTGTGAGGGTTTAAATTCAGGGCAGTCAGTAGTGTGAAAGAACATGTAATTCCTCCCACTTCTAGCAGGTACAATATACTCTGTGTGAGTTTCCTCTCAGGAGGTTGCTAGCTATGTGTATTCAGATGGAGGTTATGAACACAAAATCTAATTCAATTTTAAGTATAACTGAGACATTGCAATTCTCACATGAACTTAAGAGTCTTGCTTAAAACGTCCTAATAGAAAACATGCTTGGCATTGGACAGTTCACAGCAATGATACTGATACAACTCTGCCACAGACAGACAATACAGGTCACTGCACTCAAGGGCACAACGCACTCTGTCCAGTACAGAACCACGACACAGCTAACGAGTCACAGCAAAACCAGCAACGACAACAACCCCCTCCTGTAGCTCCGCTCAAGTTCTCACCTCTACCCCTTCCATGGCAGGCTGAACCAAAACAAAAATTACAGCATGAAAAAAGGCAACAGAAAGGTAAAAAGAAAAGAAAAGAAAAGAAAAGGTAAACTGTTCTTCACATTGCAAGTCAGAAACTGACTGTTAATAGGTTGTTCTCACCTCAAACTGACAGAATGGAGACAAGGGACATCTCCCGCACTCGGAAATGCTTTCCTGAGGATGGGGAGGAAAATCATCTTTTTTCTATTTATGTTATTTACATAAAAACTTCCCATATACTCAAACACAGTAAGGGTTATTGGGGTTAACAAGACAGTAAAGACACAAATTATCAGAAAGCACACAGTAATTAACAAATGCTCAACAGCAAAAAGCACACCTTCACCTTCGAGGTCAAAACACAGCCCTTCTGACAGAGAGTGGCTAACAGTGGACTTCTTCCCTACAGCACATTTTCAAAATAGAGCTTCAGGATTCTTGTGAAAGGGGAGAAACTGGAAGACCTTGTTGTATGCAAGCACATTTTTAAAAAGTCTTTCATAGAGTGAACAATTCAAATTTTATATGAAGTGCTAAGATAATAACAAAAACCTCTTTCCCGGCTATAGTCAGAAGAGGTCCAGGTGGTTTAGGCCATGACCACACCCAATGAACAGCTGGGTTATCATGTAAAGTGAAGCACAGTCTTCCTAAAACTGGCTCTGTGTGTGTGTGTGTGTGTGTCTGCGCACGCACTATGCGTGCACACGCAGAGAACAGGCATAACAGGTGGTCATGCATTCTCCCCTGTAAGCTCACGGTTAAAAAGGAAAGCTTCCTAAACAGTGATGGGGCAGAGCTCTGATCACAGGGGTATCCAAAGCCTCAGGGCACTCCAGGCACAGTCGCTCACACCTGTAATCCCAGCACTTTGGGAGGCCAAAGCAGGTGGATCACCTGAGGTCAGGAGTTCAAGACCAGCCTGGCCAACAAAGTGAACCCCAGTCTCTACTAAAAATACAAAAATAAGCCGGATATGGTGGCAGGCACCTGTAATCCCAGCTACTTGGGAGGCTGAGGCAGGAGAATTGCTTGAACCCAGGAGGCAGAGGCTGCAGTGAGCCAAGACTGTGCTATTGCACTCCAGCCTGGGCGACAGAGGCTCCATCTCAAAAAAAAAAAAAAAAAAAAAAAGGCTCGAGGGCAGCTTAGTCAACTGTCTAGCATATCTTCAATGGTAGTGTCTCAACGGAATGACATCTGGGGATGCTACCAAATAGGAACAAACTACTCTCCAAGATTAAAATGTGATCAGAATTCAGGAGCTGAATGGCAGCCTGGCCCCAGGCTTAGGTGATGAAGCCACGGCCATGTTAGTTGTCTCTGGGCCCCCAAACACCATGGCCTCTGAGTTTCAGACAAGCGGCCAACCTCACGGAGCTGGACCCTCCCCGGATGTTCAGGTAATATAATCACAGGATGATAAAAATGTTCCAGGAGGAGCTCAAGGACTTTCCAGTATCCACGACTCCATCCCCTATACAACTGCACCAATTTTTTTTGATATTTATATTGATGAATTTTTTTTGTGATTTATGGATTTTTTTATATGTATGTTTATTAATTGTCCCACCTCCAAATAACCTGCTGTAAACTTTTATGAAATCTTTTATTATTTTTTTAACTAGGCCAAGTTAAGGATTTTATATTAAATCTTTTTGATTCAAATGAGGTTGTTCATCTACCCACTAGGTTTTTTTAAATGTTTATTCTAGAACTGACTGAGTTCCAGAAAAGTAACAGCTTACTATAAAAACAAATATAAAATGTAAAGCAAAAGTACCTAACAGATGAGAGAGGGAGAGCAGCACAGAGACACCTGCACCTCATCCCAGGGGCCTGGGCTCATTAACATACTCTGCTCTCCTCCACGAAGAGTTCCTGATTCTCTTCTGCGTATATAAATAGCAAACCTTCAACAGGATCATGCGTGGCATATCACTTCTTTAAAAAGTTTAAAATCCTGGTTTAGTTTTGCTTACTTGGCTGTTTAGAAGCAGTAGGAAACAAGACTTACATAAACAAAACACCTTGATACACAATGGTCAAAACAAAGCATAATAAAGCCAGAAAAGAAAAATCCAAGTTGGGATGGAACACATCCAGCAAAGGCACACGAGGACAAAAAGCCACGTTAATTATGCCTCTGAAGAACTATGAGGAAGTCCCTAACAGGAACACTGTTGTCAAGTTTCACTGGGGATTATGAAACCCATGGAAAAGGCAATTCCACTGCGAGGACATCAAGTTAAAAACAAAAACTGTAAAAAATAAACATATACAAATAATATTAGATTTAAAAGAGCAGAAAGCATGCATTCTTAAGAGACAAAGTCTTTAATGACCCACATCAGACACTTTAAGATTTAGCTGAAGCAGTTTTCCTTTAAAACCATACAAATGTGCTTTGAAGGGCCAGTCATATAACTGGACAAACAATTGGGGTGGATGACGCAGACCTTGAAAACACACGTGCCGGTATTTATGGGATTCCTTCTTACATTCCCCTGAAGGCTTTAAGTCCTAAAAAATCTCCAGTTGGTTTTATCAGGCAATAATGATTAAACACATTTACCGACCACCCCATGATGGAAAGCGATGGAAACAATAGCTGAGGAACGCACCACCATGTAAACAGCGGCTGCCAAGGACAGGCTAGAAAATCCGCTGTTTAAAGCAGAGCTGGTAAAATTGAAATACTAACATTCAAGCCCCCCAGAATTCTCAACAGAAAAGTCATATTAAAGTGAACCAAAGGGGAGATTTTAAAGAAACATAAAAAGGAATGTTCAGCAATTAAGAGAAAGACAGGCAAAACAGAATACCAATCAAATGTGTTTAACAATTTACAAGGACTATAATCACGTCAAACTAGATTTCTGACCGGCATTTTAATGAAAGCACTGTCCCGGCATTAGCAATGACCCAGCATGGCGGCTGGTGCCCTTCCCAGAAACAAACAAGTCACTCACGTTTCCGTCGCTCCTCTGGCCCCCTTTGTGGGTGATCACCACCACTTCCATCCACTTGCGCAGATGTTGCTGTTGGAAAAACACATCCTGAGACACAACTTCCTCACAGAGGTGCATTCCACTTCCAAAGTATTGCTCTCTGGTGGAAACTCCTATGTAATCATTCATTTCCATCATGTTTAGTGTGAGAACTGCAACGTTTCCATTATTAAAACAGTGCAACCATCTAACTAGTGATGAGAATAATTGGCATTTGTTCATGTTTCAAAATAAAAATGCTAACTTGCTCTGACACAGAAGGAAGCGCCCTGACTCCTGGGTGTTCCAATACCAGGCCCTGCCATTTTACTTTCTGTTAACTTGTTTCCCAGCTGTTCACTGAGTGCTTGGAAGTGTCGGCTCCCACACTGGGTGTTACAGTAGAGACGTGAGCGGCCGACCTCATCCGTGTCCTGATGTCCCTCTCCTTGTGGAGCCCGTGGTCTGATGGGGAAAAAGGTAAACATAAAGGTGCCTACTGTGTGTAGCTACAATTACGGTGTTGTAAGAGGAAGACAGGAACCAGCTCTGATGAGAGAGGAGGGGGTCGGGGTCCTCCTGCTGAGGACAGGACTCGGAAAAGGTAGGAAAGCCAGAAGCAGAGGGGCAGAGAGAAGAGGAGGACAAAGGCCCTGACAGCACAGAAGGAACAGCGGCCACAGCAGCTGGGGAGCAGTGGGCACAATGGGGACCCTAGGGAAGGGGCTGGTGAGATAGATATGGACCCCATTCGGTCAGGGACTGTGCAAATGAGTGCCACAGGGCCGCAATTCCCTCTGCAGAATGAGGGCCATGCTTCAGCAAGGGACTCTGCATTTAAGAGTATGGGAAGAGACCCCCGACTACCCAGGCACCTGGTAGCCAGGCTCCAGCCTCTGTGTCCAGCAAAACCAGACAGACAAATGCCCAGGCTTTAAAGCTAAAACCACAACAAGAGCATTCGGTAACAGTTGCATCTTTAATATCCTGCGTTGTTCAAACCCTCCCTTCAGAACACCGATGTCCTACAGGAAGTTAGCAAGTTGCTTTAAAAAGGTTTCCATGGGCCGGGCGCGGTGGCTCAAGCCTGTAATCCCAGCACTTTGGGAGGCCGAGACGGGCGGATCACGAGGTCAGGAGATCGAGACCATCCTGGCTGACACGGTGAAACCCCGTCTCTACTAAAAAAAATACAAAAACTTAGCCGGGCGAGGTGGCGGGCGCCTGTAGTCCCAGCTACTCGGGAGGCTGAGGCAGGAGAATGGCATAAACCCGGGAGGCGGAGCTTGCAGTGAGCTGAGATCCGGCCAGTGCACTCCAGCCTGGGCGACAGAGCGAGACTCCGTCTCAAAAAAAAAAAAAAAAAAAAAAAAGGGGTTCCATGGTAGAACAGGAACGGGGAACAATGGTTTGGACACCTAAACACTCCTCTCTAAGACAAGCCTTCTCTGAGCCTTTAACGTCCTTACAGTCCATGTCAGACTTGGAGAGGCTGCATTTCCCAACCTTACGTAGCCAACAAACTGGTTTCATGAAACACCGCCATCGTGCAGAGTCAATGTTCTAGGGACCACTGGCATTGAGAAATGCATACAATAATACACATTTCTTCAAAGCACTACAACAACATTCCCTAAAGGATATTAATCACCAGAATAGAAATTCATGAACCCTACTCCTTACCAGAATGGCTCCTTACACAAAAATATAAATGAGAGTAACAGAATTCAAGGGATAGACAACAGCCAGCCACATCACCATTCTTTTTTTCCCAAAGGAATAAAATGACGCTAATGGGTATATAAAATTCATCTTTAGCTTGGTGAGGAAATTATTCAAGCCAACCAACCACATGGCCAGGTGCGGGAGCTCACTCCTGTAATCTCAGCACTTTGGGAGGCGTGCAGATCGATTGAGGCCAGGAGTTTTAGACTAGCCCGGCCAACATGGTGTGATCCTGTCTCTACTAAAAATGCAAAAACTAGCCAGGCATGGTGGCACATGCCCATAATCCCAGCTGCTCAGGAGGCTGAGGTGGGAGGATTGCTTGAACCCGAGGTGGAGGTTGCAGTGAGCTATGATCACGCCACTGCACTCCAGCTTGGGAGAGCAAGACCCTGTCTCGATAAACAAACAGAAAAACCAACTAACCACATAAAAGACTTAATAATCATGTCAAGTAGTTCAATCTTAAGGAAACTGAATACCATATGCAAAAGAATGAAGTTGGACCCTTATCTAATGCTATATACAAGAAAGAACTCAAAATGGGCCAAAGACCTAAATGTAAGAGCTAAAACTCTAAAACTCTTAAAAAAAAGGTCAATTTTCAGGGTTGTTTCCATGAATGCCCACCCTAAAAGTAAGGTGCCTTAGCTCTTAAAATACTGCTGAAGGCTTGAGCTATTAAACTCGAAGGCTTATGAGGGATGACAAGAGCTCCAGCAGTGACTGAACATGGTTCTGAAGAACATGACTAAGTAGGGACCAGTGTGTCCCTTACCACTGCCTCTGGCAGAGCCCAGCAGGCAGGTGTAACTCAGGAAGACCTCCGCCATTAAGCACAAAGGCACCGTCAACGTTAAGTCCAGGCTGGACTCAGTCCAGGTGGGTGCTAGATGAAAACGTCTGGATGGAAACTCCTCCAGCTTGAACCACGCAGAGAGCAGAAAAGGGAGGAAAAAAATTCACCTAAACGAACCATTAACACAAAATCCATGTGATTTATTTTAGGCGGAAAGACCACTGGCCTTGGTCAGAAACTACAGACATTAAGGCAGTTGTCTTCATATTGCACCAAAATAAAATCTTGGTAACAATGTTCACTGAATGATTTCCCAGCTCACAGCAGATTTGAAGGGTTAGACCAGGGATTAAACATAAACAGGCTGGGCCAGGTGCAGTGGTTCACATGAGGTCAGGAGTTCAAGACCAGTTTGGCCAACATGATGAAACCCCATCTCTACTAAAAATACAGGCGTGGTGGCAGGCGCCTGTAATCCCAGCTACTCGGGAGGCTGAGACAGGAGAATCACCTGAGCCCAGGAGGCAGAGGTTCCAGTGAGCCGAGATCACGCCACTGCACTCCAGCCTGGGTGACAGAGTGAGACTCTGTCTCATAAACAAACAAACAAACAAACAGGCCAGGCGCAGTGGCTCACATCCGTAATCCCTGCATTTTGGGAGGTCGAGGCAGGTGAATCACTTGAGGTCAGAAGTTCAAAACCAGCCTGCCCAACACGGTGAAACCCAGTCTGCACTAAAAATAAAAAAATGAGCTGGGTGTGGTGGCGGACGCCTATAATCCCAGTTACTTGGGAGGCTGAGGCAGGAGAATCACTTGAACCCGGGAGGCAGAGGTAGCAATGAGACGAGATTACACCACTGCACTCCAGCCTAAGCAACAGAGCCATACTCTGTCTCAAAAATAAAAATAAACAAATCAAAGCTGCTTCAGGCAAGCATACAAAGGCAGCAAAAAATGACAGATGACTTTTCAAGAGGAAACATACACAAAAGCATTAGGACATTTGGACACATGCACAGAGCTCATGGGCCTCATGTGTGAAAGCACCTCAGCCGTAACACAAGATAGTGTTTACAGGATGTGTTCTGGTTAGGAAGTGATGTAACTTTATATATTTATTTTAGCCACTCTTGTGAATATATGGAATATATGGAAACTGATAGGTATGTATGTCTATTACATGTATTTGGAAGCTTAAGGAGAAAGTCTCCAATTTGGAACATTCACTTCCATATTATACTTCTTCAATTATAATGTATTACTAGGGCACAACTTACAATTTTAGTGTTTGGCTCATTATTCATTATTTAGGTACTTGTAGATATGAAGAAACTAACATATAGATGAGGTAAAAAGCTATGTGTCTTTCATATATATTTCTCTACATTCCGCATGTAAATACAATGTATCTATGCACTGTGATACATTGTATAAACTCCTGTTTATAGCTGGGGGAAAAGTATACCAAAAAGAAAAAAGTAGCTCCAGTATCTTAAAATGTCAGATGGTCAAACGCTACTTAGGAAACATAAACATGAAAAATACATTCATGTTTGCAGTGGTGGATCATGAAATCCTGTTTATTATATATAAATCCATTTACCAGAAGCAAAATTGAATGCAAAAGAAAGCTAATAGATGATATCCTCCATCCACTTACATTTCAATTTTAAACACTGACAAATGGGTTTTTTTCCTGCATAATTATTTCTCTGTTAATTCTAAAAACCCAAAGGACTCTGATGTTCTTACGCAAGACTGTATGAAAGAAGGCACACTTACCTATTTTGTAGGAGTGTATATTAGTAAAAATTTTTTTGGAGAGCAATTTGACAAGGTGCTAAAAGATTAAAATGCATACATTCTTTTGATCTAGAAATTCTACCAGTAGAAATGTACACCACAGATAAACACATGTGAAATTATGAACAAGTTCTTCAGTGCATCTTGGGATATAATGAAAAGGCTGGGAACAATCTAAATGTTCACCATTGAGGCCATGGTTAAATAAATTATGGCAAGTCCATGTCATGAGGTACTATGCAGCCATAAAGCAGAATGGAGTATTTCAGGTACTGATACGAAATGATGGGTGTTAAATGGGAAAAGCAAGGACTGTGTATATATATATTGTACCTCCTTTTATAGGAAAAAATATATATACATACGTCCTCTTCCATATATAAAACATCTCTAAAAGGATACACAACAAAGTCTTAACCCTGGCTGTCTCAGGGAGGGGTCTGGGTAGCTAGAGGACAGGGTTGGGGGGAGGCTTTCTGCAGTATATCCTTTACACTTTTTCAATTTTAAGCCATCTGAATGCATTATTTATTTTATTTTATTTATTTTTTTTTTTGAGGCAGGGTCTTGCTCTGTCACCCAGACTAGGGTGCAGGGATGCCATCTTGGCTCATGCAAACTTCACCTCCCACGCTCTGGCGATCCTCCCACCTCAGCCTCCGAGCCAAGAAGCTGGGACCACAGGCACGTGCCACCAGGCTTGGCTAATTTTTTTTTTTTTTTTTTTGAGATGGAGTTTCACTCGTTGCCCATGCTGGAGTGCAGTGGCACAGTCTTCGCTCACTGCGACCTCTGTCTCCCAGATTCAAGCGATTCTCCTGCCTCAGCCTCCCGAGTAGTCGGGATTACAGATGCGTGCCACCACACCAGGCTAATTTTTGTATTTTTAGTAGAGATGGGTTTCACCATGTTGGCCAGTCTGGTCTCGAACTCCCGACTGCAGGCGATCTACCAACCTCAGCCTCCCAAAGTGCTGGGATTACAGGTGTGGGCCACTGTGCCTAGCTGCATTATTTATTTTTAAATTAATTTAACCTTTTTTAAGTTAATTATAGAGCGTTTAAATGCATTTGGCTTACCATCATCTGATCACAAAATTTATCATTGAAGGAATTTGGGAAGAGCCTCGTGACCGAAGTCAGGCGATTCACAACATTCAGCGTCAAGCTCCGGTAATCTCCCAGCATCATTAGCAAAGGTCGCATATGTGTGTGGATTTGATCGACCTCTATGGTAGCACCTTCTAAAAACTATTAGAAAAGTTGTAAAGAAAAATAGACAACTGAGGACACTCCATAATAGAACAGAAGTCATCTACAACCTTAGTTTCCGTTCTCCCTTAGGAAGATGGAATATTAGTCATATACTGTCTTTCAGAAATTCATGATGAAATGAAGAAGACTTATCTTTACTGTTTAATATTTTTAAAAATTCAGTATGACTATGAAACAGGTATATTCTTATTACAGCTTAATGTGTAATAACCACATGCATAAAGCTTTTTAGGCACATACTGTTTATATAGCAATAAACAGGAAGAACTCAATGCACAACACACACACACACTCACACACACACACTCACCCACTCACCTTTCTCATACAGGCTTCTCCGGCCTCCTGGAGCTCACTATTGGTGGAATTCAGGGCTTTGAAGAGTGCAGCTATGATTTTCTCCCTGGACTGAGGAAGGTAATTGCAGGCAGCAAGTGCATCTTCAGGGAGAGAAATCAAGACAATTTCATTATTAACTGGAAAGATACCCAAATAATTTTCTTCTCTATATTTATTTATTATTATTATTTGGTAGAGAAGGTATCTTGCTATGTTGCCCAGGTTAATCTCCAACTCCTGATCTCAAGGGATTCTCCTGCCCTGGCCTCCCCAAGTGCTAGGATTACAGGTGTGAGCCACTGCCCCAGCTGAATTTTCTTTCCTAAAGGCTCCTACCAACCAACAAAAAATATGAACCACGAGCCCTCTTTCCTAGTGTTTGGCCTTGAGAAAGACAAAAGTACACATGGTCTTCCATCCTCATGTTGAGTATAATCTAAGAGTGAAGTCCAGCCTGCCAGAAAAGCCATGATAAATCTTACATCTCCAGATAAGAAGAAGGCTTGAGGGGGAAGAAAAGACACCCACTGACACCCCTATTCCAGGACACCTTCACGGGGTAATGGGGTGACGGGCCCCAGGGCAGTCCCATCTGAATAAGGCTGATGGCATGGTCTCTGGCCCTCCGGTGACAGGCAATGCAGGGGACAGACACACACAGTCCAGGCTTTCTTCACTACCCAGGTTTGAGGTTGAAAGGCTTTACGACTTTCAAAAGGCAAATATTCTTAAGGAACGAGACACACTTCAATCTTCTATGTTAGGTGACAGGTAACATTCATTCTAGCAAAAGTAGCACCCACAATGGCTAACGGGAAGGAGGTGCAGCAGAGGTCCCCAAAGAAGACACCTCAAGAGAAGAAGAAAGCTGCCTGTCATCCCTGGTCCCCCTGCTGGCTTTGGCTTGCACTGTCTGGAACACTCCACCCCCATCTTCTAGCTCAGGTATTATGGTCTGCCTCTCAGCTCTTCAACTCTAACTCAAGGAAGATTCTGGAAATATTTTATTAAGAGCATAAAAATCAACAAAGCAAGAGAGAATCAACTAAAAAAGTTTGCATTGGGCATTTATATTCACTCCCCACAAGAGAGAAAATGACTGTTTCTATGTCGGTCAGTACAGATCTGGTCTATTTTCCTACACTTTGCATCATTCCTGTGCTTGACAATGAGAACTGAGGTTTCCCAATGAAAACCTAGAGACTGCAGGATTAACAAATGCTTGAGTCATTAAAAAGCTTTTAAGACTGTCGTGTCCCTTACTATATATACACTGTGATTCTGATTGAAATGGCACCATATGCATGATACGACAATCCTTTTAAACCAGAACGTCTGATTCATAAAACAACAACAGACTTTACTATAAAGCACAAAATTACTTCAATCCTAACAACACATATAATTTTACGGCACCTCATTATACACATTATACAATTTGACAAACATACAAAAATAATTTTTTGATCCCATCTTAAAAAGACTACAAAAAGTCATAAAAATTAACAACAGGCCACTTTTGTTTTCTATAGACCTCCTCTATGGTCAGTCTCCTTTCACTTTTATACCCTGTAGATTTTCATTAACTTACTTAATGCTGCAATTCGCAAAGGTACGAGCGACGGAAGGCTTTTATAACAGGGCAGCTTTGTTAAAGCTGAATCTTCAGCCTCACACAAATTCAACAGCTGCAAAAGATAAAACAATTTCATTTAGCCCACTCTTCCTGTGAAGACATAATAACCTAGCAAATAACAGAGCACAGCAACACACACACAGCCACACAATTAACAACTGATAAAATAAGCTCAATTTCTCAAGATTTTAAGTATCAAATTATGACCGAGACTCTTTAAGGCAAAACTCAGTTTACCTCATTAGTGAAAAGAATTCTTAGACACTTTCTCACCCACTCTGATACCACGATGTTTTTTTCTCACCCACTCTGATACCATCATGTTTTTTTTTCCTCAAAACAGGGGGTCACTTTATCTAACTGCAAATCCCATGATGGCGGGGCTGTCTCCTCCTGGTTCACATTAGCCTCCCCAGGGCCACGGGCAAGTGTTCAAGAAACAGATGGGCTATAATTCAAATATTTAAGTGAACGCACTTTTTTTCTTTTCAAGTACAGAAATGCATAAGAAAGAAGCTGAACAGCACTGGGAATTCCAGTGACTATCCTTCCAGACATTTTACCACACAACTAGATACTTCTGTATCTGTTATCTAAGTAACAGACATGGTGTTCTATCACTATTTCCCCCTCCTCTTCATTCACATCCTGCAAAACTAGTATAGGCTTTGACCATTTTTTCCTCCTTAAAAGATTCCAACCTGGTAAAAGATTTAAAACAGCAGAAAAGGATACATAGTGAAAAGCACTTCAAGTTACCCACCCCATTCCACTGCCCAGAGGAAACCACTGTTGGTAGGGCCTTATATGACCTCCAAAAATACTCTCCTCACATATAAGGGCATGCGTGTATATATGTGTGCAGGTACGGAGAGAACGCGTGTGTGTATGTGTGCAGGTACGGAGAGAACGCGTGTGTGTATGTGTGCAGGTACGGAGAGAACGCGTGTGTGTATGTGTGCAGGTACGGAGAGAACGCGTGTGTGTATGTGTGCAGGTATGGAGAGAACGCGTGTGTGTATGTGTGCAGGTATGGAGAGAATGAGTGTATATATGTGTGCAGGTATGGAGAGAATGCGTGTATATGTGTGCAGGTACAGAGAGAGAAGTCAACTACAAAACAAAACCCCAACACAGCCACACAGTATCACCTGGGAAGCTTTCAGACAGTGGATTCCCAGGTCTCACCCAAATCTACTGAACCTGAATCTCCAGGGAAAGGACTTGAGTCCAAGCTTTTCAAAAGATCCGCACGTGTTCTGATGCAGCCAGGCACTGACAGACATCTGGAAAACCAGTTTCATGCCCTCAATACTGCCAGGCTCTGGTCTTAAGTGCAGTGAGGAGTTTTCCATGCAGGCTAAAATACATCTGTCTCTAGATCAGCCAAGGGAAGTTATGCATTTCCTAAAGGTCTTGCCCTTCTGTCAAGCCCAAATGATAAGGTATAAAGATCACAGCCAGACCATATGATCCTATAACCATATGTCCAAGCAAAAACAGGACCTTAAAACGTCAAGAGGTAAATTTTTCATATCCAGAAATTCAGACAGTGTGGACCTGGAAGAATTTGCTTTCTTCTGATTTTTGCCGTGGTATACTCTGACAATGCCTCTGCGTGTATGATTCATGTCCCCAAAAATTTTAAATTTTATCCAATCACCAGACCATTACTGTATTCTAAGGACGTTGCTTATAATTTGGCAACATCCAGTTTCATTCCTGTTTGTCAGTCTAATATCACCCCCACACTGGAACGTTTACAGTGACAAATACTCATAAGATGCATAAGACGCCGTCTGCCAGGGTCCGTGTTTGGGTCAAGGGGCAAATCAAGTCCAGCAAAAAAATAAGAACCCGGCTGGACAGTGCAGTGATTAGGAACCAGGCTCTTAATAACAGTCCTGGCTTAAATTCAGGACTGCCCCGCGGCTTTGGATAATCAGCAAACTCTAAGCCTCAGTTTCCACACCTTCAAAATGAGAACAAACAGCTCAACCCCTACACTTCAGTGGGTGCTGTCAGAACTTAGGGCACTCATGTGACGTTCTCAACAGCGCATGGCACGTTTCAGTGATTAGTGAATGCAATAAGGCACTTGCACTGGGCCAGCTGATCTAAGAGTGATTAAAGCAACTGGGTGCAGCTTCATCTTTAAAGTACAACCTTGAGGCCCTAAATTCAAGCAAGGGTTCCTGTTGGGGCTAACCGAGTTCTGAGAACTCAGAAGACATCAGCGTCTCTGCTGGCCACACCTCCCCCTTCCGCCCGAGCCCAGACGCAACATACCTGCTCAGGTTGCTGTGCCAGGTGTCGGCGGGTTACCTGCAGGTCCCTGCCCGAGCCTTCTCTGAATGCTGCCTGACCAGTCTTCGCGTACAAAGACAGGCTAGCAGACACACGTCATCACCATCCACACCACTCTGCACCACCACCCCCCTACCTCTGTGTAGAACACCTTATGCTCCACCACGTTAAGGTCCATTGTGAAGAGCCTGGGCTGCAACGTGGTACAGAATGTGTTCCCTTCCATCAGGCCGATCTGTGCATTGGCAGGCTGGTGTCGGAGTAGGTGCTTCTTAGGGGGGACCATATCCTGCAGGACCTGGGGAAGCCAAGGAGGAGGCACCACTCACCAGCTGCTCCTTGAGACACAAACACTTTTTAAAAATTTGAAAACCGTGTGTGAGATCCAAAGTTATTACAGATATCTTCTCACTAGGGAAGGGGAGATAAATTTCATGTGCAAAACCTGGGTCGTGGAGAGGCATGTAAGATATGTTAGCTCCTAAAGCTACAGGGTAACCTCTCTCTCCTTAAAAATAAAAACTAAAAAAAAAAAAAAAAAAAAAAATCCAAAACAAAAAACAAAACCACAACAAAACAAGAATAAAACTACCAGACTGTGCCATAGCCTCAGGAACGCAGCCTTCTACTCTCTTGACTCTAACGATCACTGATGCAGCCGTAACTAGAAGTACACTGTTTTTTGCAAATCTCAAGTCATAAAGAGCAGGCACAAGGGTAGAGCCAGCCCTCTGTGTCTGTGGTTCTGCATCCTCAGATGCTTCCAAGTGAGAAGAAAACATACTTGAGGGAAAAATAAATAAAAAATAACATGACAACGAAAAACAAATAAACTAATAAAGCATAACTATTTACATAGCATTTACATTGTATTAGGTATTATAAGTAGTCTAGAACTAATTTAAAGTATATGGGAGATTATACAAATTTTTAGATACCCATAAAATCTAAGGATAGGTACAGTGGTTCACACCTGTAATCCTAGCACTTTGGTAGGCTGACATGGGAGGACTGCTCGACCCCAGGAGTTCAATGCCAGCCTGGGCAACACATTGAGATCCCATCTTTACAAAAAATAGCTGGAAAAAAATTTTTAAACTAAAAAGAAAAAAAGGACATTTTGGGCTGGATAATTTCCTTAAAGAAAAGTAGTAATTTAAAAAGTTAAAAAATAGGCCAGGTGCGGTGGCTCACACCTGTAATCCTAGCACTTTGGGAGGCCGAGGCAGGTGGATCAGGAGGTCAGGAGATCGAGACCATCCTGGCTAACACGGTGAAACCCCGTCTCTACTAAAAATACAAAAAATCAGCTGGGCGTGGTGGCAGGCGCCTGTAGTCCCAGCTACTTGGGAGGCTGAGGCAGAAGAATGGCGTGAACCTGGGAGGCGGAGCTTGCAGTGAGCCGAGATTGTGCCACTGCACTCCAGCCTGGGCGACACAGCAAGACTCTGTCTCAAAAAAAAAAAAAAGTGAAAAAAAATAAAAAATAAACTAGCCAGGCGTGGTGGTGTGCGTCTGTAGTCCCAGCTACTTAGGAGGCTGAGGCAGGAGGATCACTTGAGCCCAGGAGTTCGAGGCTGCAGTGAGCTAGGATCGCACTCCAGCCTGGGCAACAGAGTGAGATTGTCTCAAAAAAGTAAATAAATGAAAATTTAAAAAGTATTAAAAAAGAAAAAATAAATCAATAAATAAAGTACACAGAAGATGTGCATAAGTTACATACAAATACCACACCATTATTACATCAGAGACTTGAGTATCCCAGATCTTGGTACCCACGCAGGGTCCTGGAACCAAGGCCCCCACAGATACCAAGGGATGACTGTACTTTGCAACACGGACGCAAAATTATAAACGGAATATCATCTCAACTCAAATTAAAAAAAAAAAAAAAAGTCTCAACATTCTGTTGAAATTACGTTAGTTCTGGTGACAGAAATCTCACCTCTTTGTGGGGTTCCATGATCACCGTCACACTCTTCCCAGTGACCTGGGCCAACACCTGCAGCGAATGCATGGCCTGCTTCCTCACAGTGGAGTTTGGAGAGGTGACTTCTCGAACCAAGTCGTGTGTCACATGGTGGAAAGACTTTTCCTGGGCGGCCACAATCTCTTCAGCTCTCTCCTCGTCTTTTAAAGGCGTTGCGCACCGCATCAGAAGCTGCTCCAGGGTGGTCTTTGCCATGGCAACTGCGCCATTGGAAACCTGCAAGTCAGGGACGACTCAGAATGAAAGCAGGGCGATGCCACCCACTGCACCATCTCCTGCACACCCGTCTGCCATAAAGACTTTCACTGGGGGTCCATGCCCCTCTCGCCAGCTGCTTTAATGAAGTGACTTCACAGCACCCACTTGGTGCTTTAGTCCCTAAGTCGCCTACTCGGAAAACGTGGATCCTGCATTCACCAGATAAGCTGGCAATGCCCATCATGTTCTACTGCTGTGAGTCATATCTGCACACAGGTTTAAGAATGTGGCTCCTCTAGAAACAGCACATGAGAAGTGGAATTCCCCTTTTCAGACGCACTGAGTAAATACTTGGCCTGTAACTGTTCTTTATCAAAGCAAACAGGTAGTTGGATACCCACAGAAGACCTATGGGAGCTCTGAGCTGTCCTTTTAGCAAAAATGCTGAAATGAAATCTGAGTATCAAAGTCACCATGCTGCTTGGAGAGCATATTTGCAGAAGGATGTTATACTGTTCTTCAGGAAACCACCATTTCAAAAACAGCATGGTTAGGATTGGGGCTGCCCGTCACCTACCTCTCCAGTTAAGTCCATCATGACAAAGAGAAGTGCTTTCAGGAATGTCTGCTGGTTCTGGAGAACCCAAGTGAGAGGCAGCCGCTCCATGAGAAACTTAATAGACACCACACCCCCCAGCTTTGCATACCACGCCTGTTCATAACAACACGCGCACAGGCGCTCCACGATGTAAGAAAACAGGGGCAGCTGGCAGGCCTGGAGAGGAAAATGAACAAACCACAACACATTACTGCAATTCTTTTTTTTTTTTCTTTTTTTCTGAGACAGAGTCACTCTTGTTGTTCAGGCTGGAGTACAACGCTATGATCTCAGCTCACCGCAACCTCTGCTTCCCAGGTTCAAGTGATTCCCCTGCCTCAGCCTCCTGAGTAGCTGGGATTACAGGCATGCGCCACCACACCTGGCTAATTTTTTTTTTATTTTTAGTAGAGACGGGGGTTTCTCCATGTTGGTCAGGCTGGTCTCGAACTCCCAACCTCAGGTGATCCGCCTGTCTTGGCCTCCCAAAGTGCTGGGATTACAGGCGTGAGCCACTGCGCCCAGCCGCAATTCTTAAACTATCAGTCTCTAGAAGGCCCACCCTCAGGTACAGACACCCTCCAAATCAGAAGACACTCCTCAACCCTTCCTTACCCTCTCCTTGGAGCCCAGGATGATACTTGCAACATCAAATATCACAGCCAGGGCCACCTCCCCGATTTTGCAAAGCTCCTTTTCTTCATATGCCATACAAATAGCTATTGCGTCAATGAGAACCAAAGGATCCATCCCTTTCGAGCCATTTTCCTCACTGTGAAACATGGCTGTGCTGGGCTGGCTGCCCACCTGGTAGCAAGGCAGCAAGAAAGGGCCTAAAAGGAGAGAGAGGGGAGGCACGTGAGAGTTCATTTACGAGAACAGTCTTGTCCCTCAAACTGCAGAACTCCCCGATGTTTTCCTTGAAGTTAGAAACTCCATAAAAAGCAGGGCACGGTGGCTCACGCCTGTAATCCCAGCATTCTGGGAGGCCGAGGCGGGAGGATCATTTGAGGTCGGGAGTTTGAGACCAGCCTGGTCCAACATGGTGAAACCCCATCTCTACTAAAAATACAAAAATTAGCTGGGCATGGTGGTGGGCACCTGTAATCCCAGCTACTCAGGAGGCTGAGGCGGGAGAATCACTTGAACCCAGGAGGTGGAGGTTGCAGATCACACCACTGCACCCCAGCCTGGCCAACACAGTGAGACTCCGTCTCAAGAAAACAAACAAACAAACAAAAAAACTCCACAAAGCCAGCACTGAGATTTTAAGTCAACTTCTGTTAAACTGCAATTATATGTAAATTAAGTGGTCCGATATGCCTTTAGGCTATATTTTTCTGAATGTTTTCTATGATACACTATTATTTTCAGATATTTCTCAATCATAACTCAAAAATATATTAGTTCAAAATGAGAACCACAGGGGTCGGGCACAGTGGCTCATGCCACTTTTATAATCTTTTACAATTAAATAAGCCCAGTACTTTCGGAAGCCAAGGCAGGAGAATCACTTGAGGCTAGGAGTTCAAGACCAGCCTGAGCAACATAATGAGATGCATCTCCATAAAAACTTTTTAAAAAATTAGCTGGGCATGGTGTTACACGCCTGTAGTCCTAGCTACTCAAGAGGCTGAGGTGGGAGGATCACTTAAGCTCAGCAGATAGAGAGGCTGCAGTGAGCCGTGACCAGACCACTGCACTCCAGCCTGGGCAACAAAGCAAGACTCTGTATCTAAAAAGGAAAACAAAACAAAAATTAAAAAATAAAGAAAACCACAATGAGGTAACCTTTTTTAAAAAAAAATTGTTAAATAGGCCAAGGGGCAGAGCATGGGAATGACCATGGGTTATGCTCCAGATATTCCTAACATACAACAAAAAGCAATGGCATCCAGCTATGGCAGAGAACAGTCGGTCACAACATTATGAGGTAATGCCTCAGAGGTACCCAGGTCCAAGGTGGAAGTTACTGAGAAGCTTAGTTTTGCCAGAAAGACAATGTTAACATAGAAGAAACACTGAGAAACAAAGTGCTAAATTGTACAGTATTGACCGGTCAGGCCAAGAAAAGTTAAAGTGGAAAATTCTATGTGCTCTGCTGGTTGATCTTAAGGGTAAGGAGCTTTGAGGACACAAACTGGGCAGTGCTACTCCAGTGGGGTCTGCAGACAAACTGTGACTGGTCTGGGAGGAGATGCCAAAATTGACAGTAAGTTTTCAGAAACTTACGTAGCAACTGGCAGCATCATTACATTTTTATTTTCTTTTTTTTTTTGAGACAGAGTTTTGCTCTTGTTGCCCAGGCTGGAGTGCAATGGCACCATCTCTGCTCATCGCAGCCTCCACCTCCCAGGTTCAAGCGATTCTCCTACTTCAGCCTCCTGAGTAGCTGGGATTACAGGCATGCACCACCATGCCTGGCTAATTTTGTATTTTTAGTAGAGACGGGGTTTCTCCATGTTGGTCAGGCTGGTTTCGAACTCCCGACCTCAGGGGACCTGCCTGCCTCAGCCTCCCAAAGTGCTGGGATTATAGGTGTGAGCCAATGCGCCCGGCCATTTTTATTGTCTTTTACAAAGACATCATCTACAATGGATTGGAAATAAAAATGAACAAATACAAGTGGTCCTTCACCACCAAGAGCACGAGAGCCACTGAAGCGGAGGTGAGCAGCCATTCCAGGCAGGAAGAACAGCAGAATGAGAATCCTGGGAGCAGAAACGGGCATCGCAGGGGAGACTGCGAGGCATGGGCTGGAGAGCAGGGAGCAGGTGATGGAGAAGTTTCTGGAGGGCAAGACTGGTCTTGGAAAACACAGTCAGGCAGAGGAAGGCGAGCAGTGAGTGTGACCACAAACTAACTGTTTCACAGGCAGCTTGTCCAAAAGCACCTGGACACAGAAGTATTATTAAATCGGGTCTATTTTACAAACAAAACTTGGTAGGTAATAACTTTCAAGTTGATATAGCACCCACCACTGAAATACCAATTATCAATGTAGTAAATAGAAAATTAGAAAATAAAAGCCGAAAATCAATCAGTCAAACTCAGCTTTTTCTAGAACAACAAAACGTCCTGATCAAGTTTTTAAAGCATCCGAAGAAGTCAAAGAACCAATCCCATGCCCCACCGTGCCCCCGTGCTCACCACACTGTTGGGCGACTGCCACCATCGTATAGTGGCGGATCAAGCTGGCGACGAAGGGCAGGGCGCTGGGCCGCAGGTCCTTAATGACGGCGGACATGAAGGCGCCTGTCAGGGCCTGCTCAAACGTCTTCCGGGCTGGAGTGTCCTGGGCTTTGTAGCGATGTGAGATGATGACATTGGGGATGGTCTTTTCTGTAAAGCTGAAAGGCAAAATCGATCTGGCATCATGACACCCAACTCCTGAGCTGATGACTCCACCAGCACTTCTTTTTAAATTTTTAATCTGCTCATTTCCCTCTCATTCAGACAGGCCTGGGTAATTTCTCTGCTTTAAGTTCAGCAATACCTGGATGGAGTCTTGCTCTGTCACTCAGGCTGGAGTACAGTGGCACAATCTTGGCTCACCACAACCTCTGCCTCCTGGGTTCATGTGATTCTCCTGCCTCAGCCTCCCAATTAGCTGGGATTACAGGTGCCCGTAACCACACTCAGCTAATTTTTTTTTTGTATTTTTAGTAGAGATGGAATTTCACCATGTTGGCCAGGCTGGTCTCAATGGTCTTGAACTCCTGACCTCAGGTGACCCACATTCGGCCTCCCAAAGTGCTGGGGTTACAGCACTGTTTTTCAGGCTGTAAGTTTCCCTCTGAGTATCACTTTAGCTGCATCCTGTTTACATTTGGTCACGAATTATCATTTTCTTGGCTCTTTTTCCCTCCCCCATCCCCAATCTTCCATGGAGGAACTTTCCGTCTGAGTGAGGTTCAAGATGTGCTGGTGGCAGATTTCTGTTTTTATCTGAAAACATCTTTATTTCATCCCTATTCATGGGTCATATTGCACCAGATACATGACTTTACGTTGGCAACTCTTTTTTCAGACTAAAGGTTTATTCCACAGTGGCTTTCACAGCTTCCAAGTGATCATTCATTTGAATGTCATCTTTTTGTTCTGCCATCTTTTAAGATTTTCCCTTTGTTTCTGATTTGTAGTTGTTTCACTATAGTTTGCCTGTATGGATTTCTTTTTATTTATCCTGCTTTGGATTCACTGAACATCTTGAATCTGCACACTAATTTTTTCATCAGTTCTGGGAAATTCTCAGTCATTATGTCCCTCTGCTTTTTTTGAGGGGTTTCAAGTAAATGATGCTACTTCCCTCTACTCTTCATGTCTTTTACTTTCTCTTGAATTTTCCATCTTTTCTCTCTCTGCATGCGTTCTGGATAAGTATTTGACAATTTCTTAAAGGTTCTCTCTCTTTTTAATTTTTTGGGCAATTTTTATAGGTTTCTATTTCTTGGAGGTAATTTCAAGTTTGTCTTACATTAATTTAAACATTCTAAGCAAAGTTACAACCTAGTTCTGATCATCCTATAACACCTGAAGCCTGTGTGGGTCTATTTCTGCCTTCCATTGATTCTGCTGGCTCTTACTCATGTTGCTTTACTTCCTGGTGCATTTGGTTACCTTGACTCCTCTCTCTTCAACGTCCTTTAAACAACTGAGCACCTACTATATACTCAGTATCATTTCTGATGCTGTGAGGAATGTGAAAATAAATAGGAAAAATCCATCCCCTGAAACTTACAATGAAGAAAAATGGTATACGTGTGTTACCTCAAAAGATCATTAAATTAAGGTCATGCACAGTCTCAAGAGGTAAGAGCAAGATACAGACATCACATGAGAAATATCACTGTGAACTGAAAATGCAGAGGGTCCACTGCATGCCTTTCAGGTGCCAGCTGCTGTGGACAGAATGGTGAGACAAAGGGAGGGAGAAGGGACCTGACCCTTGATTTCTTCATGCTTACAAACTAATGG